>NC_083232.1:83667346-84270561 GCF_032191835.1 Heteronotia binoei
GATAAATGCTTGGAGTCTAAAGACAACGGACATGTGTATTATTTTTGTTTTTCACATGTAGGATTAATCTGCACATCTGCCTACATGATAACGCTGTGCTTTTTCATACTTAGGGTGCCCCCACCCCAGAATTTCCTGCTTCTCTCTATGTAGCATGTCATGTCACTGCCAGGCAGCCTGATGGCGTAGTATCCATTTACATTTTGTTGGAAATGTTATCCTTGCACATGCATTGCAGGAATCATGCAAGCCCTGCTAGTTTCAAGGTAGTCTCACCTGGGATTAATTTGCCTGCTCTGGTCTCATGTCCCCAGTCTCCTAGAAGCCCTTGTAAAAGGAACCAAAAAGAAACTTCCAGCAGCCTGTCGACAGCTCACATTACACACCTTTCATTCTCTCTTCCTGAGTTTGTTATCCCTAAACCAACATGCATTATTTCCCTTTTGCTCCTTACTCTCTTGAGTCTATAAGTTCCTGGAATTCCATTCCATCTTCTCTATTTACCTGTTCTATGCATAAAAGCAGCCATGCTGGGTCATACCATTGGTCCATTTACTTCAGATTCAGATAATCTAGTTCCGCATCCAGTTTCCAGCAGTGACCAATCATATGCCACAGGGCTGGCCACAAGCAGAGCCCACTGATTACAGTCCTCACCCGCTGACTGCTCCTCAGCATCTGACAACCAGAGGTGTTCTGTAGTCAGGTTAGAACAGATAAAAGGAAGTACTTCTTCATCCATAGGGTGATTAACACATGGAATTCACTACTCTTGGTGTTGAGGGGGGCAACAGTGGGAGGGCTTCTAGTGTCCTGGTCCCACTGCTGGACCTCCTGATGGCACCTGTTGTTTTTTGCCACAGTGTGACACAGAGTGTTGGACTGGGTGGGCCATTGGCCTGCTCTAACATGGCTTCTCTTATGTTCTTATGGCCTTGAAAGTTCCATTCCGCTACCATGGCTAATAGGTAATTAGGCCTATTTTCCAAAATTCTGCCTGGCTCTACAAGCCATCATATCATGTGGCAATGAAGTCCCCAACTACCCATTGCATCCAGCACTTCTTTTTGCTCTGCTTGAATCTACTGCCAATCAGTTTCACTGAGGGACCCACGAGTTCTAGCAGTATGAGAGAAGTTAATACAGATTTCAATGGATTACCAATAACATTGCCTGCTTAGACTGTCAAAACTAGGTGACCAAATACCAAGTCCAGGCTACTGTTTCCCAGCCTGTAGGTCCGGACCCAAAAGTGGGTTGTGAAACCTCAAAGTGGCTCTCCACCCCACCAATGGCCACTCCTGAGCTTAGCATCATTCTTTCTCTCCTCATCCTCCTTGTTGGCACCTCACATTCTTGCCTCTCACCTTCCTGTGTGACAATGAGGGAGAAAGGTCCAACAACTAGTCACTTATGGAAGTACACAAAATGCCACTTGGTTGGGGGCAGTGGCACCCTTTGTACGATATTTGTAAGTATCTCAACAACTTCTAGTTACACTGTAGAAAATGCAAAGCTGGACTACATGGGTGAGATTGTCATGGTTTGCCTCAGGAGCCAAAAAAACATGGCCTGGCATTTGATGGATCACCACACCAAGTAAATTTGTACTTGTGGGTCACCATACCAAAAACGTTGTGAACCACTGTTCTAGACTTAACAACTTATGTGGAGCCACCTGAAATGTCATGCTTTACATGTCAGGATCAGTGTTCCCTCTAAGCTGAGTTTGTGTGAGCTAGCTCACAGTTTTTTAGCCTCTGGCTCACACATTTTTGTCTTAAATCAGGAAGGATGTTCTCAGAGCAAACTAATTTATGCAGTAGCCAAATCACTCTCTCACAACCTTAATGCCAGTAGCTCATGAAGTAGAATTTTTACTCACGAGACTCCACAACTTAGAGGGAGCATTGGTCAGGACAGTACCAAACTGATTATGGTGCAAGTTCTCAGAACACATGAAGAGGGGTATAAAAAACCTACCATACAGAATTACAACTGTATTACCCCACTAATAGAAAAGAAAAAGAAGACAGATGATTCCATGCAATGGACAGACTGAAACAGGAAGGGAACAGGCACGAGCACCAATTCTCTAGTGAGAGCTCTAGAAACTTCCTAGGATATCCCACACTGACCCAGAACCCTTATATGGAGTTGTACAGAGACCATGAAGAAAGCAAATTCCCTAGCATTAATTCTCTAAATTTTAGACAACTATAAATAGGAAGTTAAGTAGAATAGGGATTCATCTAGGCCACACTGAGCCATAAACTACATCTCCAGGACCTCTCCAGATTTCCTTTCATTTGACAGTTTCAGGACCAACATGAGGTCTTTGTCACTGGATCAACCACCATCAGCAAAACATTGTCCGAGGAAAAACAGTAGGGATGCTTCCCAAACATCCTGTTGTGTGAAAAGAACTGAACCAACAGAACACAACATTACTGTAAAGGTATGCCATGTATTTGCAACTATTGTCTGTTATGCATATAAATTAGATTAATACAAAAGACAGAATGGAACTCCTGCAGAAGATCCTTTGAGAAAGAGCTTGATAAAAATGAGAAAGACAGATTGCTAATGTGCCCTTCCCTTTATCACAATCTTCTATACTTAATTGTATTTGTTTGCTTAAAATGATTTCCCGTTTTTACTCCTTAAATAGGACCCAGTGACTTGTTCGGAATAAAAACACTTCTGGAGTAAGAAGCGTGACTGTGAGGCAGCTTGAAAACCTTTTCCTTTATGAATCTGAAGCAGGGTTATACGGGAAGTTGTTATGTCTCAGTGGCAGAGCATGCTTTGTATGCAGAAGGTCCAATATATGAAATCCCAAAGTAGAAATGATCCCAAGTAGCAAATTTGGGGGGGGAGGGGGTTAGAGGAAACATCTCTGCCAAAGGCTCTGAACTGCTACTGCCAGCCAGAATAAACTAGAACTAGTTGGACCAATAGTATAACTTGGCAGTGGCATAAGTTTACATGAAAGAAAACTCCCGTTGATACGTTCGCTGGCAAATTGAGGTTATCGTGCCTTAGGCAGCAAAAAAGATGCACAGTGGTGCTCAATTCTTCTTTTTCAGATGTTCTTTAACATGCCAAGTTGCCATTGATATTGAAATGTTTGTACTTACACATGCAGCGGAGGAATGGGAGATGGTTCGTAATGGTAACGCCCCTCATGATGTCTTGCATCAATTGGCACAGGAGGGTGGAATGCTGGGAAGAGGTGAGGCGGATCTGCAAAAAGAAACATGGTTCCCAAATCTTAGTGCTAGTTCTAATACTTCGCAGTATAAATTGAAAAGAAGATCCAGTAAGCAGGGCTGCGTGGATGTTGTACCAAAAATGTTAATATTTTGTGCCAAGAAAATATGGATTCTGCACTGAGAGTAGCTACGCAATAGTACAGTCTGGCTATGATCACACACACTAAATAATGCACTTTCAATCCACCTTCAATGCACTTTCCAACTGGATTTTACTGTATGAGCTGGCAAAATCCAGTCGGAAAGTGCACTGAAAGTGGATTGAAAGGGCATTATTTAGTGTGTGTGATCACAGCCTCTATGTGAAAATTATGAAACTGCATCAATTTTGCATAACTTTAAAACTTGTGTAATGCATTCTGCTGGTTTTGCTACTTGAGCTACACAGGACTCTGAAGACCTGCCTCCAACTAGACATCTTATTCAGCCACGCTTCTGGCTTCTCATAGTTGAGGAGGCATTACTGCACAATCCAATTTGTCTTTATGGCCACAAGGGCTGCCAACATCCTCCCTTTTCAAAATGAAAGGCAAGGGTTTTCAGGAAGCTGATTTTGCCACTACCACATTTGAACATTCTTCTTGCACAACTGCAGCGAATGCACACAAGCCTTGTCGATAACATGAAGAGCCGCGTGATGAGGACAGTACTAAACTGCATCCAAAATACCTCTTATTTGCACAAATCCCAACCAAGCACAAGAGACAGAGCTTGGCTCATCCAATTTGCCTTGGCAAGCATGAATATTCATGTCTTAATTTTAATATTCTCTTTTCATAGCTTTAATGGAAAATTACATAAAGAAGTCTTTAATAAATAATTACAGTACGCATATGTGAAGTGTCAGATCAAAGGGATCAGCTAGCCTTTCATAAGCACACCCCTCATATTATTTATTTTTACACAGAAGAAAGAGGCCTCAGTGAAACGTAAATTCAAAAAATTGTTACACAGAGTATATTAAATAGAGGTGAGTATTCAAAACACTAAAAGTGCAGAGTAATATCTGAACCACTACAATGACATGATCAAGAGAACCTGCAGGAATAAAAATCTAGTCAATTACTAAGAAGGATAAGTGTGCTTTAAGAAACCCAAACTGTATATCACTTTTAAAAATTATGTAACCTAAAATGTTATGCAAATTATGTGAATACTGGAATTATAAAGAGCTATTAAGAGCACTGAAGCCTCACACATCAAATGTTTGTTGAGTCCCATTCTGGCTTTGTGAACTGCAGGGAGGTTTTTTTTAGCTGGAACTCCTTTGAATATTAGGCCACACACCTTTGATGTAGCCAATTCTCCTGCAGCGTATAGCAGGCCCTGTACTAAGAGCCCTGTAAGCTCTTGGAGGATTGGCTACATTAGCATGTGTGACCTAATATGCAAAGGAGTTCCTGCTACAAAAAAAAAAAAGCCCTGGTGAAATACTACTCACGTTTCTCTCATCTGCATATCTATGAAAGCTATGACACAAAAGCCACTGAATCAATCACAGCATAAAGAGTCTCTGGGGAGAATTCAAGCTGGCATAGTCTCATGGAAGTCCCCACACTGACCAAGAATGGTGAAATCATAAAAGCTCTCAATAACTACATTTGTTTAGGTTGTTAAAAGATTTTATTCTGCTTTTCTCCCTCTGTGTGACCAAAAGCAAATTTTTTGCATAAATCACAAGCAGGAACCAATCCATATAACAATAAGAGCACAAGACATAAATAAACACCAGACTCACTAATCACCCTTAAAAGCTCTCTTGCACAGTTCAGACTTGTACAATTTCCTTAAGGCCAAGAGGTTAGGTGCCCTCCTAACAGAAGCACAGAGACCATTCCATAAAAACTGTACATACAACTGTGAAAGCCTGAGAGTAGGTGGCATAAATTTCTACCTGTCTGCAAGAGTTGTCTATCACGGTTGCCGCAGGGGCTCATACCTGTTCTTCAGGTATGTGGGTCACTAGGTCATGAAGGGCTTTTGAAGTAATAACTGGCAACTTGAGATTATGATGGGAGTAGTGAGCACTGGGCAATTCACTCCTGATAGAGTGTAATCAAAGGTTTATCAACAAACAGAGCAAGAAAAGGAAGCAAGATGTGGTAATTACAATGAGAGAATGGTTGGCAACCACATGGGTGTAGAGAGAATAAAGAAAGGAGTTGAAGATTACCTTAAGTTTGCAAAGCAGAGAAACAGAAGACATCAGATGTATGAACATTCAACCAAGAACTATCATTTCAGCTTCACTTTACAGTTCTACTGCTTTAAAAGCCTCACAGTCACTGTTACTGTGGATGCTTGTAAGATCTATGAGTCATTTATGTTTTCCTTACATAAGTCACATGGAGAAACAATTAGCCTCTTGTAAGCTATGCAATGGGTCATAAGAATGGAATACTTTTTATGTTCACAAAAAATCTCCAGCTGCAGAAGAACAGCAACAAAGTCTCAGGCAAGCAGAACATTAACTAAATCCCTATGCAAATATTTCATCACGAAGTTTTGAAAAACCTGAAAATCTTATCAAGTTAGGTACTTCACAAGTATATAACAGCAGTTAGTCTCATACTCATAGGTTTTGACAGCAGTACACCAGAGACCATTTTGCTTAACATCCAGGACCAGATCTATGCTCAAGGCACCTGGCAGCATAGCTAGGGTCAGAAGTGTTGAAGAAGGCAACAGACATGGCTCCTACCTGTTGTTGCCCCCAAGCCTGTACAGCAAACCCGAGGAAGCCGTGGAGAAAATAGATTACAAAAAGACTCACTGCTAAAAACTACTGGCGATGTCCAAAGAATTGTGCAAATGTATACAATATTTATCAATGTTGTACAAAAAACAATTTCAAATATGTGTTAATAAACACAAAACTTAATGTGTATAATTATTTGACCCAACAAAGTCCTGTTGTTAGCGAAGATCAAAAGAAAGACAGGTTGCTTACCTGTAACTGTAGATCTTCGAGTGGTCATCTGTGCATTCACACTCATGGGATAGTGCGCCTGCGCCGATCCCCGAATCGGTAACTGAAAAAGCCCGGGATTTTTTTCGCGCTCGGCGCCAGTGAGCATGCGCACGCGACCCACTGCGCATGCCCACCAGCGCCCGCGCGACAATCCCGCCAGTTCCTTCCTGACCGCCGAGAGCCCCTTGTTGGAAAGAGACCGTCAGCAGCGGGGAAGGAGGGCGGGTAGTGTGAATGCACAGATGACCACTCGAAGATCTACAGTTACAGGTAAGCAACCTGTCTATCTTCTTCGTGGTCTCTGTGCTTCACACTCATGGGAGATTAGCAAGCAAGCATACCTGGAGGTGGGAAGACGGTCAGCCCGAAGAAACAGCTTGTAGCACCACAGCTCCCAACCGAGTCCTCTGCTGAGCATGCACGTCCAGCGCGTAGTGCTTCATGAAGGCATGCGGAGAAGACCAGGTAGCCGCCTTGCAGACATCAGACAGGGACACGCCCTTCAGGAATGCCACCGACGTGGCCATCGCCCTTGTGGAGTGTCCACGAACAGGTCCAGGTAAAGGCTTCTTAGCCAACAAATAACAAAGTTTGATCGTCTCAGTGAGCCACTTGGAAAGTCTTTGAGACGAAATCTTGGACCCTAACTTGGGGGCAGAGTAGGAGACAAAAAGCTGATTATCCTTACGAAACCCCCGTGAACGATTCAAATAAAACAGGAGGGCACGCTTAACATCCAACGCATGCAGCCTGCGTTCCTCATCCGAGGAAGGGTTAGGGAAAAAGGTAGGCAACCAGACTTCTAAGTCAAGGTGAAACTGGGAAACCACTTTAGGAAGGAATGTAATGTCCGGAGCCAAAGAAACCCCAGCCTCCCGAAAGGCAAGGTATGGGTAGTCACACCTCATTGCCATGAGCTCCCCCGCACGACGTGCTGAAGTGATTGCAACCAAAAATGCAGTCTTCCAAGACAAGAGTTGCAGGGAACACGTTGCCATAGGTTCAAAGGGACGGCGAGTCAACTTGTCCAGAACCAAAGTCAAGTCCCACAACTGTGGAGGGGATCTAGAAGGGGGATGGAGGCGAAACAGCCCCTTCATGAATCTTTTTGACTGCGGGTGAGCAAAAACGGTGTAACCCTCAACCGAACCATGGAAAGCAGAAATAGCTGCTAGGTAGACCTTGATGGAGGAGAAAACCAGTCCCTCGTCCATCAAGGACAAAAAAAACTCAAAGATTGCCGACAGCCCGACCGAGGCGGGCGGCAACGGGGAGTCAGCTACAAATTTGCTAAACTTCTTCCACTTCCTCTCATAAGAGGCGCGGGTGGAAGGTTTCCTGCTGCTTTGAAGCACCTGCTGGACCCTAGAGGAAAAGTCTAGGGGTCGATGAACCACGCTGTCAGTTTCAGGTGAGGCACGTTGTGATGGAGCACGTGCCCGCCCTGGGCCGACAACAGGTCCGGTTCTGCCGGGAACTGGTAAAAGGTCCCCCTCGACTGCTGGAGCAGAATCGAGAACCAGCTCTGACGGGGCCACCACGGAGTCACTAGGATGCAGCGCGGCTTCTCCTGCACTAGCTTGTGAACCACCCTCGTCAGCAAAGGTAAGGGCGGGAACATGTACAGGAACCAGCCCTCCCACCGAAGTAGGAGTCCGTCTCCCAAGGACGCCGGATCCGCACCTCCCCTTGCACAGAACAAGGGGCACTTCTTGTTCTGCGCTGTGGCAAAAACATCCAACTGCGGGTAGCCCCAAAGTTGGAACACTGGCTCTAGGAACCTCCAATGCAGTTCCCATTCGTGTGGGGAGGCTCCCCCCCTGCTGAGAGAGTCCGCCTGTATGTTGAGGACCCCCGGCAGATGTGTGGCCTTTACAAAAATGTCCCACTGGAGGCACTCCTCCCAGAGATCTATCGCCAGCGAGCATAGCCTGCGAGACACAGTCCCCCCCTGTCTGTTTATATAGCACAGGGCAGTGGTGTTGTCCGTAAGCAATGCCACAGTCTTTCCCGCTAACAGTGGACGGAAAGATCGAAGGGCGAAGTGAACCGCCAGCAGTTCTAGATAGTTTATATGGCACCGACGCAGTTCTGGTGTCCACTGGCCTCCCACACATAGATCTTCCAGATGAGCTCCCCACCCCCACATGGAAGCATCGGTAGCGATGGTCACTGTAGGAGTCGGCAGATGAAAAGGAGCCCCTTGGCAGATGTTGCTCTCTACTCCCCACCATTGCAGTGAGCGGAGAGTCCCCAGTGGAATGGTGAACCTCTTTCGAGGTGAGTCTCTGAGAGGTCGAAAATGGCGCAAGAACCATAACTGTAGGCCTCTCATGTGCAGTCTTGCGAAGCGTAGCACGCTTGTCGTCGCAGCCATCAACCCCAACATCCGCTGGAGCTGCTGGGCTGTGCCCCACCGCCGTCTTCGAAGAAGTTGTACCAGAGCGATGATGTCCTTCGCTCTCTGCGAAGGAAGAAATGCTCGATGCTGCTGTGTGTCTAATAGAGCCCCTATGAATTGGACTGTCCTTGAAGGAGTGAGATGGGACTTCTCCAGGTTGATCTGCAGCCCCAGGGTGCCGAGAAGACGCAGAGTGATAGCAATGTGAGTTGTTAGACTCTCCCTCGACCTCGCCACAAGAAGCCAGTCGTCGATGTATGGGAAGACGACGACTCCCTGCAGACGAAGATGGGCAGCCACCACACTCATCAGCTTCGTGAACACCCGAGGGGCAGTAGACAGTCCAAAGGGCAGGGCCCTGAATTGGAAATGCCGAGCACCCACTGCAAACCTTAGGAAACGCCTGAACGCAGGATGAATGCTGACATGAAAATAGGCATCCTTGAGATCCAGGGTCGCCATCCAGTCCCCTTGATTGATGAGGGGCAGGATTGTTTGCAGCGTGGCCATTCTGAACTTCTGGTACCGAATAAATTTGTTCAGACTCCGAAGGTCCATGATAGGCCTCAGGCCCCCGTCCCGTTTGGGGACCAGGAAGTAGCGGGAGTAAAAACCTCCTGTCCTGGCCTCCAATGGAACTTCCTCTATGGCTTGTTTCTGTAGGAGGTTGTTCACCTCCGCCAGCAGAGGTGGGGAAGGGGGAGTGGTAACTACCACGGACTGGTCTGGGGTCTGAATAAACTCTATTGTGTAGCCCTCTTTGACGATGGACAGAGCCCACCTGTCTGTGGAGATCAACTCCCAGGCAGGCAGGAAAGGGCGTAGACGGATGGAGGAGTCGACAGTGGGAGCGATGACGCGTGCCAGCGGGAAGTCAAACCCCCTGCTTCTGTGGCCGGGCCCCTTTAGACTTATTAGAAGGCTGGCCCCCGTAACGGTTTCTGCCGTTACCGGAGTAGGATGGTCTTTCGGGCTGTTGAGAACGAGGACGCCACTGCTCCGGGGAGAACTTTTGGTACGGTTTTTTGGACCAGGGTTTGGACCATTGCTTGGATTTAGGGGACTTGGAGGACGACTGGACACCCAAGTTCCTAGACGTCTTGACACTCTTGTCAAACTCTTGCAGCGCCGTGTCAGTTGTGGCGCTGAAAAGTCCATCACCCTCAAAGGGTAAGTCCTCAATAAAGGTCTTGGTGTCCTGATGGAGTGCCGTTGACCTGAGCCAGGAGTGCCGGCGGATGCAAACTGCCGAAGTAATAGCCTTGGCTGAAGCCTCAACCATATGTTTCGCCGCGGCCAGCTGCTGTCTGGCCACAACGAGGCCTTCCCTCTGCAATTTCATTGCCGCCGTCTTCTTATCCTCGCTTAAAGAGGAGAGGAAGGGGGAGAGCTGTTCCCACACTGCAAACTGATATCTGGCCATGCATGCAGCGTAGTTGGCCACCTTAATGCCGAGAGCCCCCGCCGAATAAACCTTGCGGCCCATGACATCAATCTTCCTGCCCTCCTTGTCCTGCGGGGAGGAATGCACCTTCCTGGCCTTCGACGAGGATGAGACCACCACCGAGTTCGGACGCGGGTGGGTGAATAAGAATTCGGCCCCTGCCTCCTGGACCCTGTACATATGGTCCAGCCGTTTGGAAGAGACCGGTGTCGAAGAAGGCTTCTTCCAAGGTTCCTTGATGGCCTGAAGGATCACCTTGGTGACCGGCAGGGCCACTGCAGTGGACGTGTTGCGTTGCATGATGTCAAACACGTTGTCATCCACTACAGGCTCCGGCTGAGTTACAGGCAGTTTGAGGGTAGCAGCAATTCGCCTCACGAGGTCTCCGTAAGACTTAAGATCCTCCGACGGCGAAATCGGGAGATCTTCCGCCGTTTGGGGGCCCGGTGAGGGTTCCAACTCCTGCTCTTCAGTTTCCGACTCCGACGAAGAGGAGTCTCGCTGGGTAGAGTGCTCCGAGAACATCGGGGTCGATTCTCGAGGTGGAAGCTGAGTCAGCGGTGGTCTTAGCGGGGTCTCGATCGGAACCAGCTGACGGTCTGGGGGAACCGAAACCGATGCCGACGCCTTTCGGGATCGATGTGAAACCCTCGACATCGAAGAAAACTCCGACGCTTGCTCCCAGTCTGGATAGTCGTCGGGGTACCAACGAACGGATTCGTATCTGGAGTAGGGAGGCTGCCACCTGCGCTGTTCCCATGGTGGTATCGGGAAGCGCTGGAGAACGGGAAATCGCTCTCGCCTCTGTCGGGGCTTGAACGGCGGGTCTACGACCGGTGCCGAAGCATCCACCTCCGACGCCGAATCACTGATCGACCGCCGACGGGAGCCGGAAGATGAGGACCGTTGTGTGAGGTCGATCTCAGGCTCGTGCTCTGACGCCGACAGCCGACGGACTGATGGACTCCGAATCGGAGAGACCCGCGCCGACTTTGACGGTTTTGTCGAAGTCGGTGCATCGCCCGACGGGGAAGGAGTGCGGGGTCGCTTGCGCTTCTCCTTCGACTTCGCCTTCGCCTTCTTAGGAGCTCGGGTCCCCGAGTCCTCTCGGCGTTTCTCAGCGGGCGTACTCGAACCCTCGTGGGAACGGTTTGTAGCGCCACGCTCCTCCGGCAGATCCAAAGTCAATATCGGAGCGGCATCGGCCGATGCGAGCTCCTGTGCCGGGGTGTCGGTCGACTTCGGTGCCGATGACTCCATCGGTCGATGAGGCCGAAGCGCCGATTCAGTCAGTGCCGCCGATAATCGAGCCGCGCGGTTCTTTCTAGTCTGTTTAGAGAACCGAAGGCAATGCGGACACGACTCTACCCTGTGCGTTTCTCCAAGGCACAGCAGGCAAAGGGAATGGCCGTCCGGAGGGGCGATCTTCTTGCCGCAAGCACGACAGCGCTTGAAAAACCCCCAGCGACTTTCCATAAGCAGCCGCCCGAGAAAAAACTCTCAGTTAAAAACGACTGAGAGAAAAGTGGGGGAAAGCGAAAGCGGAGCGCCCCAAGGGGCAAGGCCGCCAGACAAACGGAAAAAAACGCTTTTTTTTTTTTTTTTACTAAACACTATCTAACTATCTAACTATACACTATGACTAACTAAGGAACTATCTACACAGCGAAACGGGCAAAAAACGAGAGAAGGAAAAATCTCACCGACCGGGGAAGCAGAAAGTGAACCTCTCTAGCGCGGCGGTCAGAAAGGAGGAACTGGCGGGATTGTCGCGCGGGCGCTGGTGGGCATGCGCAGTGGGTCGCGTGCGCATGCTCACTGGCGCCGAGCGCGAAAAAAATCCCGGGCTTTTTCAGTTACCGATTCGGGGATCGGCGCAGGCGCACTATCCCATGAGTGTGAAGCACAGAGACCACGAAGAAGATCAGCAGTTCAAAATTCCATAAGTTCCACTGTAACCATTTTTGTGATTTTATAATGGAATCCAGTGCTCTTCTTCAGTGAAATTGGGGTTGTGCACACATTGATATATTTACACACCATTCTCAAGTATGACGAGTCAAAGGATGCTGGCTCCTCCTGGACATCCTGGGAGGAGCCAGCATCCTTTGACATCATGCTCGAGAATGGAGTGTGAATATATCAAAGTGTGCACAACCCCAATTTGAATTCTGACAAAGCTATGTGTGGTTCCAGCCTGTGGCCCCTTAATACCAAATCAGAAGTTTGTGGTACAGCCTTGTTTCCACTGATAATCACTGAAGAAGAGAACTGGCCATGTTGTCTCTGTCCCACAGCCTGGCCTGAAGCCAGACTTGAAAAGGGTCTAGAGCAGATGGGTTATCCAAGAAGACTTGGAGTTAGTCCACTACTGCTCTTTTAATTACTCTGCCCAGAAAGGATAGATTAGAAACCAAGTGATAACTGGTCAAATCATTTTCTGAAGGCGTGGTTTTTTTAAAGTAGCAAATGGATTACTGCCTTTTTAAGTGTGCAAGAGAAGGTGCCCTGAGTTAGAGACTGATTTATTATAGCTGCTAAGGGTTTGTTAGTATAGTCTTTACATGATTTTAGCAGCCGGGTTGGGCAAGGGTCTACAGTACAAGTAACAGCTTTCACAGATCCCTAGATCTTGTCAACATCCATCACATAAACTTTTAAAATTATCTATTAATAGACCAGGCTATGTATTAGGTCTTTCTTCTGGTGTACCTAAGTTACAGCTAACATACAGATCAATGCATATTCTTGATATTTTTTCAAGCAAAAAAAATTGGCAAAATTGTCTGTGCCTATGACAGTAAATTTTCAGATTAAGCACCAGGAGATACTGAGCTATCTTAGACAAGTGGGATGAATGTCAAGTAGCTGATGCTATAAAAGTAGAGAAGTAACCTTTCTTTGCCATCATCACCACCGCTTGTAAGTCTTACAATTTCTATAGCATGATCTGTCAGATCCAGTACAATCTCTTCATCAGCATTGTTCTGTCTCCCAGTCCTTTTTAGGTCACCCAGCTCTATGGAAAACCAGGGAACTGGGTTTTGTCCCACAGGCAGAAGAGATCAATGAGGGGCAACTATGGTGATAGCTTCAAGGAGTTTCATGTTCCATGCTTCCAACTGTGGTCTCAACAGAATCCTAAAATCCCCCAGAGCATTCTGGAATCCATTGTAAACCATTTTAACTGGGGCCCCTGTCATGCTTTCAGTAAGTAGTGGTGAGTCCAGGGCAAATCTCCACCCTTGAAATCAAACCTTCCATCAAAGGCTCAGTACAAAACATTAAGTTCAGGGTGTGACTTCTTTCATGTGTTGGGTCAGTCACAATTTGAGAGACCCAAGGCAGTCAAAGATGCTATATAATCCTTGGCTGGTCCTGACAAGGTATCCTAGATGTGAAATGTTAAAGTTTAGGAACACCAGCACCACATCCAACAGCACCTCTGGCAAATCATAGAGGGTTGCCCACTGGGGAATTGGGTGGCCAGTAGACAAAAAGAATGCCTAATCTACCCTTAGACCATAATGTAAGGAGCAAACAGTCAATGCCAGTGAGAGTTTGCACTGGAAGTTTGCAGAAGATGAAAGACTCTTGGGGGATAATAACCACACCTCCTTCCCAGTCAGCTGAACAGTGTTGGTGGAGGATTGCATAACCAGTCATTATTATTGGGGATGGACACACCATTTCATTTTCATCCAGCAATGTTTCTGTTACACAAGTCAGGTCAACTTCTTCCTGTTACACTTCACAAAGATATGCAGTTTTGTGCTTCACTGATCTGGTATTGCACAATATTAGTGTAGATGTGGGAAAATGTGAGCCTTTGTATCAGCATTCCTTGGGATGCTACATAAGTTAGAAAGGCAGCAAGCATCCTTGCTGAAGACTGGCCATCTGTGATAAATCCCACCCCCTCACCTACCAGCTCCCATATGCACGGGGATAGTGTATTCCTCAAACATCCTTTCCCATGTAATCATTTCTCCCAACTGCTACTAATAAGCCTGCCCAACACCCAATACTGCTCATCTATCTAGTGTCCACAGAAAGTTATATAACAGCATAGTCATGATTTGCCAACTTTTTTGTTTTGTTTGACTTTCCTTCAGTGATCCGTTCTTCCTGTCCAATGTTTTAATCCTTGTTATGTTAGCTTTGGCTTTAATTGTTTTGCTGGTTTAATTGTTTTGAAGACAATTTTCTTATGTATGTTTTATTCTGTTAGCCCCCGCTTTCAGCTCCTTGTAATATCTTGGGTGGAAAATATCTCTCAGTTACACAGAGCATGTGCAAACTCGATTTACCCTTCCAACCATAAAATGTTGAGGACAGATATCAAAACACAGATGTAGAAGAAAGCAGTTTTAATTCAGAAGCCCTTAAAGCTGATTCCCAACATGGTGGATGTAAGAAAACACAATGTAATAGTCTCCAAACAATACACTAACCAGAACAGCAATTCAGTATATAACAATTTTAAAAATATGATGCATTTTCTCCGCCTGAGGGAGATCTATCTGGCACCTTCTCTCCTGTCTTTTATGTACCATGCAAAATCAGTCATTCAGGCTTCTGTGGTGTAAGTTCCTGCTACCCTTTCTTCCCTTCCTGTTATTGGCCACCCAGGAGTCAATCTGGGTGCTGCCTGCTTCCAGGCTCAATTTTAAGTTGCTCTTCAATTTTATATTGGTGTTTTAAAATGTTTAATGGATTTTAATGTTTTTGTATTCTGATTTAATGATGATTTGTGAATCCCCTGTATTGGGAGAAAGGCCATACAGAAATTTCTAAAAGGTAAACAAACACTTTAACAGTGCTGACTTTAAAAAAAAACTAAGCCAATATGTGCAACTATAGTTACATTTTTCATGGGTTATAATCTTCACATTACTAGAGCACTCCCATAAACAGATATTGCAACGTATCACATCAGATTTTTTGAAAAGACGAACCAGTTCCTAGTTGCCATAAAAGGTCCTTTTTTCCCTTTAAAAATGCCTAATTGTTTAGATTCTGCCTCTTACACCACTTTCTTTGCCAACAAGTTTTTAACTGATCCTTCGTCTTAGAAAATTGCAGTAGATTGCCAATGCGAACAACGTACCATTTACACTAATAATGGCTAATGCCTCTACCCACTTCCCCCCTCCTCCACACAACATAAACATTCTAGGCCTTGGTCCCGAATGCACTCCATATGGGAAAGCTCTTTGCAGCGGTACCAACCCCCACCAGCTTCCAGAAGGCTCAGCATAAATTACAGAGACTCACAGGAGCACACGGCTGACAGACATTTCAGTACATGTGGAGCTTTTCCCATCAATCACTAACCCTGGAGGTCACAGGGCAGTCTGAAATCAGGAAGGAATGTACTGAGGGAGGGAGGGAGGGAGGTTCAAAAAAAAAAGGACACAGAGATTACAATCCACCAACTATTTAATCTGGAGGAGTTTCAGTGACAAACCAAAGAAGTATACAGCACAGCACCAGGATTACTCCAGAGCAATAAGGGCTTTGTAATTTACTACTTTTATGAGAGATCAGTAGGTACCTTAGTCTTACTTAAGAGCATGGCATTTGGATTATCCAGATGAAGCATTAACCATAACTGCCATGATATCTCATAAAAGGCTGTTTGTATCCATTGCCTCCAAAGACAAATATCCCATCCTGTTGTCCAAGACTTGGGTTGCCAAAATGATATTACTGACACAGGCATATTAAGGGGCTTTCAGAAGTAGTTTCTATGGAACAAGCATATCCTTAAAAACAGAGCACTATTAAGGGATGTCACCTGAGCAAAGCACCGAGAAAGTTTTACAGCAAATGAAGCATCATTCCAACAAACTTAATCCTCTTCATTCTGAATGCAGACTTCCCACTCGGTATTTAAGCAAAATATTTTAATAGTGAACTGTTAATTTCAATGGACTTAGATTTATAAAATTCTACAGACCAGAAATTAAAAGAAGGGCTGCATCTTTTTTTTTTCCTGAAGAGTGGCTCTACAGTATTAATAAGTGCCTAAGAAGCCCTCAGTTAAAGATTTCCACTCTCTATGCCAGGCTTCACTTGTTGATTCCACTTTTTATGCAGCCATAAAAAACAATGATACTTAATAGCAAATATACACATTAAATAACAATAAAAACAGGTTACTCACCTGTAATTGGTGATCTTCGAGTGGTCATCTGTGCAGTCACACACATGGGTTTTCCTATCAGGACGAACCCTACCTCGGAGATTTTAAATAGCTAGCCTAGGCGTTATTTTTGGCGCGCACTCCCTCCCGCTCTGGGGAGCAGGCATCCACTGCGCATGCCTGTAGCGCGAGGGAGGCGCCCAACCCACTCAGTTTCTTTCCCCGCCGCTGACATAATAGGAGCGCGGATATATAAGACAAGTAGCCAGCAGCGGGGACGGCTGGGCGGGCGTGTGTGACTGCACAGATGACCACTCGAAGATCACCAATTACAGGTGAGTAACCTGTTTATCTTCTTCGTGGTCTCTGTGCAGTCCCACACATGGGTGACTGATAAGCTGATCTGCAAGGCGGTGGGTGCTGGCACTAGAGTTGGAGGAAAAAATAGTGCAAAGGTTAGTGCAACATAGGCAGCACATTATAGGCTATAAGGTAAGTAACTACTCACCAAGCCCGGACCAGCTTCTTAGTCAAAGATGGAGCGAAGAACTGCCTGTCCAAAGGATGCATCCCGCCTAGCACGAACGTCCAAAGCGTAGTGCGTGGCGAAGGTCGAGGAGGAAGACCAAGCGGCAGCAGCGCAAATGTCCTCCATGGATACACCCCTGGCAAGGGCAGATGACGTTGACAAAGCTCTTGTAGAATGAGCTCTTATGGCAGATGGAACTGGTTGCTTCGCGAGCTTGTAGCACAGCTCTATAGCAGCAACCAACCACTTTGATAGTCTCTGCGTAGATATCTTTTTTCCCTTATGACGGCGGCCGTAGGCCACGAAAAGTCTGGAGTCTGTGCGGAACGATGCAGTTCGATCTATATAGTAGGCGAGTGCTCTTCTCACGTCTAGACAGTGTAGAGCTTCTTGGCCCTTATCCGTAGGCCGTTGGAAAAAGGCAGGTAAGGTAGTGGTTCTATGCAGATGGAATGCGGAGACCACCTTCGGTAAGAAAGCGGGATCTGGCCGTAACACCACCTTATCATGGTGAAACATGGTGTAAGGCGAGTCCGCTCTGAACGCGCAGAGATCACTTGCTCTTTTAGCAGAGGTGAGTGCAACTAAAAGAGCCGTTTTCCATGAGAGGAGGTGAAGTGGTATCGTAGCCATAGGTTCAAAAGGTGGTTTTACTAGTTGGCTAAGCACTAGTGACAAACTCCAGCTAGGATACATTTGCCGTAGTGGTGGGTGCAAATGTAAGATTCCCTTTAAGAAGGATTTCGCAGCAGGGTGTGAGAAGACAGTTCGACCCTGTACATGCGGGTGAAAAGCTGAGATTGCTGCCAGGTGCACCTTCAGAGAGGAGTACGTAAGGCCCTTTTCTGACAAATGCAGTGTATATGCTAAGATTTGAGGCATGGAAGCCGAGGAGGGTCTGAAATTATGCTTGGTAGCGTAGATGGAAAACCTTTTCCATTTCATGGAATATGACTTCCTTGTTGACGGTTTCCTTGCATTAAGGAGAACGTGTCTTACTCCTTCAGGAAAGTCTGAGAACATATCCTCCAGGCCGTCAGGCGAAGTCTGTTCGGGTCGTGGTGCAGAACCCTGCCGTTCTGTTGGGACAGGAGGTTGTGTGCCAGAGGGAAGTGATGGTAAGTGCTTTCTGACAGGAGGAGAAGGGTTGTGAACCATGGCTGACGTGGCCACCATGGCGTCACGAGAATGCAATCTGTGTTGTCCAGTTGAATTTTCTGTATGCACCGTGTTATTAACGGAAAGGGAGGGAAGAGGAAGTGTAGTGGACCGGTCCACGTCTGTATGAAGGCATCCCCTGCAGACTGTTGTGAGGGCGGACCTCTCATAAAAAAGATCGCACACTGTGCATTGTCTGGTGCAGCAAACGCATCTATTGACGGAGTTCCGAATTTCCGGAATACTGGCAGAAGGTATGACCGGTGGAGTGACCACTCGTGGTCGTTGATGGAATATCTGCTCAGTCTGTCCGCTTGAACATTCTGTATGCCAGGAAGATGTACCGCAGTGAGGTGAATCTGATGGGCAATACTCCAATGCCACAGGTGCATTGCTCTTTTGCAAAGGCGGGTGGATGCTGTCCCTCCTTGCCTGTTTATATAAAAAACCGTCGCCACATTGTCTGAGGCGATCTGTACGTGTAGGCCTTGAAGAGATGGAAGGAACGATTTTAACGCTCTGTGAACAGCTAGAAGCTCTAAGCAATTGATGTGGAGCGACTGTTCGTACGGTGTCCATTGCCCCTGGACCGTGAGTACGTCGAGATGAGCTCCCCAGCCCCATCTCGAGGCGTCTGTTGTAACCACTGCTGATGGACTTGGCCGTAAAAAGGGCATTCCCGCAAGCAGGTGAGCTCGAACTGTCCACCATTCGAGCGAAGGGAGGATGTGGCTCGGAACAGTGAGGACCGTTCCTTGAGATTGGTGTTGGGGTCGAAACGCGCGGACGAACCAGATTTGTAGGGTTCGCATGCGTAGTCTTGCGTGTGTCAGAACTGCCGTTGTGGCTGCCATAAGTCCTAACATGCGCTGAATGTTGAAGGCCGCTTGTTTGGGTTGTTGCATTATTTGTGTGGCCAGCGTCTGAATGGAGGATATCCTGTCCACAGGAAGATACGCCTTGTGGTCCGTGGTGCACAAACGAGCCCCAATAAACTGAATGTCTTGAGTTGGGGTAAGGTGTGACTTTTGATGATTGACCTGGAGGCCCAGGTTTGCTAGGAGCGCAAGTGTGATGGAAATGTCCTTCATCAACTGTGTCCTTGAAGCTCCCACAAGGAGCCAATCGTCTATGTATGGGTAGGTTGCAACGCCGCGTTGCCTGAGGTACGCTGCAATAACCGCCATACATTTTGTGAATGTCCGTGGTGCCGTGGAAAGTCCGAAGGGCAGAGCTCGGAACTGGTAGTGGTTGTTGCCAACGGCGAAACGCAGAAACTTCCTGTGGCATTGGTGTATTGTCAGGTGGAAGTATGCGTCCTGTAAATCTACCAGTGCCATCCAGGAGTTTCTGGGGATTAATGGCAGAATCGATTGTAAGGTGATCATTCTGAATTTTCTGTGGCGGATGAATTTGTTTAGGGCTCTTAGATCCAGAATCGGGCGCTGTCCCCCATCCCTTTTCGGGACTAGAAAGTACCTGGAATAAAAACCTGTCCGATGATACTGGACTGGGACAGGCTCTATAGCCGCTTTGGCTGTTAAGGTGTCTATTTCTTCCTGAAGGGAAGGTGATGGGGGAGTGGAAACAAAATGATGTCTTTTTGGTGGTGCTTGGAACTCTATGGAGTAGCCCCTCAAAATAATGTTCAGAACCCATTTGTCTGTGGTTATTTGTTGCCAATTGTCGAGAAATGGAAGAAGCCTGGAGACGTGCTGAAGTGGTAGAGGTAGAAAGTCAAAGAGACTGCTTCGATGAAGATGCAGCCTTTTTAGGTGGTTGTGGTCTCTGCTGTCTCTGGTTAAAGGATTGCTTTGGAGGAGGAGCTTTACGTTTCCAGTATTCAGATTGTCGAGGGGATCTGGAACGTTTGAAGGGGGTTGGTTTCCATGATCTGGGCTTATAGCTCTGTTGTTGTTGTTGCTGTTGGGCTACCCCCAATCTTTTCGCTCGTTTGCGGCTGTCATCCACGGTGGACAGTATATCGTCCGTTGTGGCATTAAAGAGACCTTGGCCATCGAAGGGAAGGTCTTCTATCTTGAATTTTAGATCAGGCTGCAACGAAGAGGATCGAAGCCAAGCATGTCGCCTTAGGGCAATGGAGGCGGCCATCGCCTTGGAAGTGCACCCCACAGAGTGACGGATGGTGTTTATCTGTTGCTTTGAAATCCTGTTGAGCTCCTGAAGTAGCTTGCAGGCTTGTTTCTGGGAGGGCTCAGGCAGGGCAGAGACTAGCGTATTCAGTTGGGAGGAGATATTGTGGGAATACGCGGCGAAGTATGCTAGGTAATTGTTGATCTTGGCAGTTGCCGTCGAGATTGAATACATTTTCCTTCCAAGAGTATCTAACTTCCTGCCTTCCTTCTCAGGGGGTACCGGGTGGCGGGTCTGTTTGGTTTTAGAAGATGAATGCACTATCAGAGAATTCGGTGCTGGATGGCTAAATAAAAATTTCGAATCCGGTGCTTGGATCCTATAAAGGGATTCGATTCGTTTTGAAGTCGGGGGAATGGAGGCTGGGTTGTCCCAAGCTTCTTTGATGGCTTCTAGGTGTACCGGCAGCATCGGCAGAAAGGAACCAGCAGGTAAATCTGAGTGCACCAGGTCGTGTACCACGTCTGTCACCTTGGGTGCATCCGAAGTCAGAGTTACGTTAAGTGCAGAGGCCATATTGGCAATCAAGTCCAGGTATGTCTTTGCCCCTTCGGAAGGTGACAAATCCGCGGGCTTGGCGATATCTGAAGCAGGGGACCCAGGGGACATGGACTGTATCGAATCCGATGATTGAGCTTCGGATTCAGCATCAGAGTCAGGTTCGGGTTCAGGTAGGTCCGGTCTGGTTGGAGTCGTGCTTTTGGGTTCCACTGGAATCGCACCCCTAGGTTTAGAAGTCGAAGTGGAAGGAGTCGGAGACGGCTGTCTCGGTGGTTGCTTGCTCCGTTGGACAGGAGTCGCTTCCTTGGATGGGTTCATGTGATAATCGGTTCGGTACCGAGAATGATGGTATCCGCAGCATGCATGGGATTCGATGGAAGGAGACCTTGAAGCATAATGGCGTCGCCTCGGGGACATGGATGGGGACCGAGATCTCGGGTTGTAGCGATGGCGGTCCCTCCCTCTACTAGGGGATCTCTCCGGGAAACGCGCATGATGGTACCTATATCTCTCCATGCTGGGAGACCTGGCTGGGAACCGATGCGCATCGAAGTACCTGTAAGCATCATGTTTGTGCTGGATGGGATTCGACATATCGCGGAACGATCTAGGATTGATGTGGTGTCGAGTCCACTGTTGCGGGTCTCGAATCGGCTCCAGCGCAGGGTCTAGCATGGATCCATGCGGGGAAGGGGATCGGGACGGAATGGGAATAACTTCTTCCGTCTGCTGGTGCGGCGACTCCGTAGCCGGGGTGGTCACTTCCTGGGTGTCGGATCCGGGAGTGGAAGGCTCGCATTGCGTCTCAGGCTCATTCTGTTGTTCGGAGGATTTTCTCGAGTCCTTCGGAATCTTCGGGTCCTTCGGGTCTGTCGGTTTCCGCGGAGCCTTCGGATCGGACGGTTTTCTCGAATCCTTCTGGCCCTTCGGGTCGGAATGCTTATGTTTCTTAGCGTGCTTCCCGCCCTTTGGTTTAGTCGCCGCGGCCGTTTGTTCTGACGTTCTCGCGCCGTCGCCGGCTTTCGCGGCATCGCCGGACTTATGCTTGCTGGGAGCAATGGCCACTGAAGCTGCCGACCTTGCGCCGTCCCCTTGGGGAGTCAGTAGGGGAGGCGACTTACTTGCTGACGAAGATTGTTGAGGAAAACGAAGGCTAGATATCTGAGGTAAGTGAGGAGCGCAACGAGGTAGGGCTATCCCGGGCGGCGGTTGGAAAGAAACTGAGTGGGTTGGGCGCCTCCCTCGCGCTACAGGCATGCGCAGTGGATGCCTGCTCCCCAGAGCGGGAGGGAGTGCGCGCCAAAAATAACGCCTAGGCTAGCTATTTAAAATCTCCGAGGTAGGGTTCGTCCTGATAGGAAAACCCATGTGTGGGACTGCACAGAGACCACGAAGAAGATCAAAGAATTATGTTTGCGGTATTCAGTGCTTTTTCATGCACATTATTTTGCTGCACTCCTTACAGCAAGCAGCCAGTGTTATTAGCCCTGTATTGTAGATGAGAGGTAGGGTGGGTTAAATAGCTACTTAAGGTTTAAGGCCATTAAGGGGGTTTATGGCACACACAAAATCTGAACCACAGAGCGGCCAGATTAAGGCTCATTCTCTTACAGTGCAATCCTCAAAAGCATGACATCCTTCTAAGCCCTCTGACACAGAAAGATATAACAGTTTAGGAGAACTGCAGTGCTAGCCTCTGACCACAAAACCCACCCCCACTATATTAACTTTTTGTATTCAATAAGCAAAATTTGTATATATTTTATCCCACATCCTCTTTGAATCTTTTATAAAACAGGAGTGGGGGGTGTGCGCGCAAATGTGCATGCGTGTGTCTATGCTTGGAAGTCATGGTCCACTTCTGGTGGCCCCTACTGGAGTTTGGATGTTTCAGAGAGGTGGCTTGTTAATGCCTGTTTCTGTGTCCTGACTCTGGTATTCCTTGGAGATCTCCCATCCAAGTACTTGACAGAGTCGACCCAGCTTAGCTTCCAAGATCTGACAAGATCAGGCTTGCCTGCTCTTTGAAATTTTTAACTGTTACTTACCATGTTCATTTCCACAAGTTCACATAGCAGATTATGAAACCATGCCTTCAACCTGTGGCATAACGGTCCCTAAAAGAGTATTCATTTCATCCTTTGAAAAAGGTAGCATTCTCTGAAAGGTATCTGTCCCAACAGTATGATGTACATTTTTCATGCATGGAAGAATATTGGCCACTTCACAAACTGCAACATTTCTACATGGAAGGATGACACCAAGGAATGTTCACCTTCTGTATATGGCTGAAAAACCATAGCTCCTAGTGTGCACCAAGTTTTAAAAAGCCCTGAAAACAGGTTTGCTGTTAATTCCTATAAGGCGGCCATTGAATAACTACAATTTGTTGTATGTATCTATGGGCATATGACAGCATTATCTGAAATTTTAAACATTATCTTGCCCTGAAACACACCCCATATATATATAAGTGCAGTGTGCTGGCACTTCCAGGCTCTCCCACTGGCTCATGATGTGTACCACATCAACCACTGGCACGTCAACCACTACTCATGTTCGGTTACGTTGCACTGGTTGAGTCCACTCCTCTCTCCTGCCCACTGTCACCTACCCACTCTCTGAGGCATTCAGAAGAGAAAGTAGGCAGCAGCGACATGGAGACGGCAGAGAGACAGGGACTGAAGGTGATAATGTAACTAAGCAGCAAGGCTTGGCCCTGCCAGGAGAATTTCCTCAGAGGCCTTGGCAGCCGCCTCTTTCATGCCACTCCCTCCTTCCCTCAACCTTGCCCCAGGGACAGACAAGGATTGGGCCACTAGAGAAGCTGCTAGAGAGAGGCTGTTACTAAGCGACCAAGTTTGGTTCTGTCAGTAATGGGAGAGGCCTCAGTTGAATATAATGCCATACAATCCATCCTCCAAAGCAGTCATTTTCTCCAGGGAGAGAGAGATGTGTTGTCTGCAGTTCAGTTGTGATACCAGGAGATCTTCAGGCTCCAACGAAGGTTGGCTAGGCCTGGCTGCTTGCTACTGTTCAGCAGCAGCCCCGCTATGACAGTCAGTGTGCCATAGGAGTTAGCACTTCAGAACGGGGTTTGCCAGATCCAGGTTCTTGCTGTGGAAGCTGACTGGGTGACTTTGGACCAGTCACACACCTTCAGCCCAACCTACCTCACAGGGTTGTTGTTCAGTTCAAAAGGGGCAGAAGAGAATGATATAAGCCACTTTGGTCATCATTGCAGAGAAAGACTATCCTTTTCCAAGGCAGAGGCTGCAGGGAGGGAGGGGGGAGGAGATAGAAAGCTGAAGTAAGAGAGGCAGATAAAGGTAAGCTGATGGTTGATTGAGAAGGAGTAGATAGGGTTGCCAACTGCAGGTTGAGAAATTCCTGGATATTTAAGGGGTGGTGTCTGGAGAGGGTGGGGTTTGAGGAAGGGGTGGGACCTCAGGTACACAATGGCATAGACTCCACCCTCCAAACCAGCCTTTTCCTCCTGAGGAACCAGTCTAATGGAGTGCCAAGAGTGCACGGGTAGAGAGGAAGAGGTGTTTGGGGGTGGGTGGTACTTGGGAGGGGGGTGGGAAGTTGGGGGGTGGATAGGAGGGGTGGGAAGACACCAAGGATGGGGAGGAGTGAATGCCTTCACTTTGGGAAGATGGCAACAGTGGTGGGCACTTGCCCAAGCCTCTTTCTAGACCCCATTGTATTTTTCTCAAAAAGCACCTCGGGGTAATCTTCCTGCATTAAGTTCCTCATTCAATCTTGGCTGTAACTTATTTGAGTTTCTGAGGAGAGGAAAAGAGAAAGGCAAAGTGCTCCATCATTGTAACAGAGCTGTCTACATCTACCCTTCATGATGAGGAGAAGCCCATACAACTGGCATTCACCATAATTATCCAGTTCAGAGTTTATTATTTACACATGAGCAATACAGTTGTTGAACATCATAACTCAAGCGGTATGTGTAATAAGTTCTCTAGTGTTCTAGTCATCTCCTGTTGCAGCCCTTGACAAAACACCACATGATGATTTTTCCAAAGTCAAGCTAAAACTGCTGAAGCAGAATAAAGTGCCACTAAACCTGGCTACCCCCTATTTATCATACAATTTCCTGACTGATGGTTTCACAAACCAGCTGCTAAGTGCTGTGTACTCTACTGCCAGGAAAGTAACATGCTAAATGGGAGACAGGGAGAATAATGTACTAAATTGGTAGAATCAGTTTTACTATGGGAATTAGAACTCTTCTGTACACAGGTAAGCAGTAAATTCTGCATGCCTGTAGGTGGAAAAAAGGGGGGTCTTTGAAAAGCTCTGAATATTTAAATGGAAATAATCTTCAAACAGCTATATGAAAGGGCACCTATTGAGAGAGCTTGGCTTGAAGCAGACTGGAAAATGATATAAATATGTTACTTGTATGTGTGCAGGGCAGGGGGTATAGCTGCAAGTCTGGTTTCCTGAAGGCTTATTCTGCCCAGTATAATTTTTCTTACTGTAATCTATCTTGAAGCGTAAGCAGTATCACTCCTTGAACCCATATCACTACCTAAATTTCAGTCCAACATATTTTTGTACTGAATAAATCATTAACTACCTGAGAGAGGGGAGAATAAGAATTGAAAATAATGGTGCATTCTAGAAAGGAGTTGTTTGAAAATGGCAGCCAAAGCATTTGGCTAGTCTGGAAACATGATGCCAATAGAAACAGTGAGACAGAATATCTGTCGTAAGGGGTCTGAAGGTACCAAGTAATAAGATACGGTGTCATGCTACTGACAATATAGTTTACTGGAAATTAAAAGTTGTATTGGACCATAACTGACAAGCATTATTTGAAGCTGTACTGGCTCATGAACGATGATGGTGATCAGTGACACATTTGAATCTTATAGGTGCATGGGGAGTACTACTGACTTACCAAATTCACAGGCTACCAATCAAAGGTTAAGTGGCTTCATCACCATTTGGAATTGTACTAGCACCCTGGATGTGTGTGCCGAACAGCAGCATGCATGGACATTTTGCTTGACGTGCTAGGCTGTTTCTCCACCCAAGCAACTGAGGCACAAGTAGTGTCATGGAGATCAGTGGCATGGAGGATGACAATGGGCAACTTATGCCTGTCATCACCCCCTGATTTGTGCAGTCACCAGCCAGGTAATTCTCTGAGATGCTAGCTGCACCACTGGTGCTTGGCCTGCTCCCAATATGTCTGGACAAGTAAGAACCCTTATCTCTTCCCTTCCCCTTCTGTTTAAAGGCATACCAACATCTTCACAAGTAGACAGGCTGTATTTTTTTAAAATACTCAACACACAAAGTTTGGCTTATGGCCCAGGCTAGCCCAGTATAAAAACGTCACACCAAAAAGTGAGCCTACTTGTTGGGTAGGGCAGGATATATAATAAATAACTCCTGTAATATTTGGATGGGAGACCACCAAGGAAGTCCTGAGTTGCTATGCAGAAGCAGGCAATGGCAAATGACCTCTGAATGCCTCTTGCCTTGAAAACCCTACAGGGTTACCATAAGTTGGTTGTGACTTAACAGCACTTTCCACTACCACCTCTGTATTAGCTACAACACTCATTGTCTAAAAACCTTCTCAAGGGGAAGACTTCTCATGTCACTTGGGGGAGAGGGGGAGATCTAGTGCTTAGTTTTGCCCGATTACAGATAGGGAAGGAACTGAACTGAACACCCCCCCGTATGTACTTATTTTGACAATGCCTATGCCATCTCTCCAGAAACCTTTGAGGTTAATCACAATGGAATAATACAATATAATCATAAAAACACAGAAATAATCAAGCAAGCCATAAGCATAAAAATAGTATAAAACAATATTCAGTCCTCAAGCTAGAAGCAGATCGTGAAATGGGTAAAAAGTTAACCCTCTGATTAAAAATGGGTTAAAAGAAATAAAGTACAGTAAGGCAGGCAACCAGGAAGGCTTCAAGCAGAAAAGCATTCCAAGCTAGAGGTTCTGGTACTAAAGATGCGAGTCTCAAACTTCTCTAATGTTTTTTTTCCCAGTATTTTCCATATCTAATAATTCATTGTTTCATTAAATTAACAACAAATGGATGCCACTGCTTGTACAATATTCGGCAAGCATGACAGTTTCAAACTTAAAATTAGTGTTTATCAGGTGATCATCTCTTAAGAAGTGTGTGAGAAAGTACTTTCATGTTTTACTGATTTGTAAACTGGAGTGGGGGTAAAAACTGCAAATACATGTAATAATCCGAATAAAAAATGAAGTTAAGAATTCACATGATTGGGGACTTCCGGGGGAGGAAAATGTCGAGCTGAGCTGCTTCTCATAACGGGAGCAGGCTGGAACTTCTGTTCGGGGTAGTGGAAGGCAAGTTAATGCCTACTGCCTACTTTTCTCAGTCAGAGATTAGTCCAAAATATGCACAGGAAACTTTGAGGAGATTTACCTTGGCTAAAAGGGAGTCCCAGGGGAAGGGGCTCCTTTGAGGCTTTGAGGGGTCTCTGTGAAGAACTGCATTTTCATCATCTGCAGAAGTTTTCAGAGTCATTTATTTGACATAAACTCGACAGAATCCTAACCTTCTTGAACATTGTTAAACATTTAAAGCTATGCAAGACAGGTGGGAACTTGGATAATTGGAAGAGAAGGTACAGATTACTATCCTTCATTCCGGGACTATTTACAGTTTAATGGAATAAATTTAAGAGGTGGAAAATGAAAATCTAGAAAGTTTGGAAGAAGGGAGGAAGAGGTGAAATTTGGACTCTGTAATTATAAAGGACAGTGCTAAAAAGTGGAAAGGAATTTATTGTTTGGTCTACTTGCGGTTTTGAAAAAAAGAGCACCATCGTCACAGGCCTGCAGCACATTCAAGCAACACAGGAAGTGCGTCAAGTATCGCTAGATCTCCTTACCAGCAAGAATGAGATTTGGTGGCAAGTAAAGCAGGAAGTAGTGGATGGAAAACCTACTCTAGGAATATAATACCATTGAGAAACATCGGCGGCCATTGCTTGGAGGTCAAAATTAAAATATTGTTTTAAAGTATTCGGGACATTAAAAATTGTTGGAATTAATTGAGAAGAGAATAAGAAGGTAAATACTATTGGACATTTTATTTGAGTGGACTTCAGACATTTTTAAAAGGGGAAAAAATTGTAAAGAGCAGCAAAAAGTCGCGACCGCCATTTTGAAAAACTTAAAAACTTTAAAAATTAATATCTTGACTTTGGGAGCTCTGAGGACGGCGAAATTAGGCTTGTCATAAAAGGCAAGTCCTGCTCTTTTGAATCTGACAGTCGAATTTGAAATTAGTGAGGTCCAAATTTTTGCTGTTTTTAAATGTCAGAACATAAGCAACCCCGTACAAGGGCTACTTCATTTGAAAAAATGCAGGACCAAGTAGAAGCAATGGAGACCAGAATGATGAAAGACATGAGAGAGATGATTACTGAATCAAAAAAAGAAATTATTGAAGAGATTAAAAAAGATATGGAAGATCTCAGAAAGGAAACAGAGGAAACATCTAAGAAAGTGCAGGAGGTAGAAGGGAGAATGAAAGTATATGATTCCACCTTATTGAAAATGCAAGAAAAAGTGACAATCCATGACTGCAAATTGATGGAGACTCAGATACGTCTGAGAGGAATACCTGAAAAGGAAGATGGTGATTTAAAAGAATATATAATAAAAATAATTGCAGAATTTTTAGAGGAAGATCCTGAAGAGACTAAAAACATGTATGACTATACGTATAGAGTGAACTCACTTTATGCCAAGAAAAATAACTTACCAAGAGATGTTGTCATAAGATATATGACAACGGAAATGGTGGGAAGGATCATGAATAAAAACTTTGAAAAGACATTGATAGTGGGTGGCAGCAGAGTAAGAATTATGAAGGAGTTGCCAAGGCAAGTGATAAATGACAGAACATATAAAAAATTGACAGAAAAATTAAGGGACAATGGAATGAGGTTTAGATGGATAATACCTGAAGGTTTGAGCTTTGAACTTCAGGGGAAAAGAATCACAATTACAAATGCACAGGAAATGCGCAGATTTTATGAAGAAAATAAAGAATTTGTACCATGATGGATTACAAATTATTGTCTTGGAATGTAAATGGACTAAATTCACCATGAAAAAGAAGGGCAACATTTCATTGGATTAAGAAACAAAACTGTAACATAATTTGTTTACAAGAAGTGCATATTAAAGAAAAGGATTATAATTTTTTATAGAATAAACAATTGGGAGTAGAATTTTTTTCATTGGCTGAACAGAAGAAAAGGGGAGTGATTTTTTATATTAAACAAGAATTGGAGCCAAAATTAGTGTTTAAAGATAAAGATGGAAGATTTGTAGCAGTAGAAACAATATTAAATAGAAAAAAACGTTGTTATTGGGATTGTATGCACCTAATGGTGCAAAGGATGTTTTTTTTAAAGACATACAACAGCTTGATGAACTGACTTATGACCAAGTTTTGATAATGGGAGATTTTAATGGAACAGTTAAGAACTCATTGGACAAGTCTGGAGGGAAAAAAGACAATAGGAAAGAAGGAAAATTGCCAAAGTCTTTTTTTGAATTTGTCAAACAAGAAAATTGGGAGGATATATGGAGGAAATTTAACCCTGAAGTTCGGGACTATACTTTTTTTTCAGCAAGACATAAAACTTTTTCTAGAATTGACATGTTGTGGGGAACTGAAGATTTAGGTCTTATAACAAGGAAAATAGAGGTTTTACCTAAAATTGGGGCTGATCATAACTCAATAATGTGGATTACAAAATTGTCCAAGAAGTTAAGAAAATGGAGATTAAATGAAGATTTGCTACAGAATAAAGAAACAGTGACATACCTAGAAAATGAAACTAAAGCTTTTTTCCAAATGAATGACACAGAGGATATAGATTTTCAGACAGTCTGGGATGCTTATAAAGCAGTAATGAGAGGAATGTTGATCACTTTGAATAATAAGGATAAGAGAGTAAAAGAAAAACAGTTGTTGGACATTCAAAATGAAATACAGAAAAAAGAAGGGGAGCTGAGAAAAAGGCCAGGGAAAAAGAAAATTATAAGGGAAATTAAAATATTACAAACTCAAATGAGACATTTGTTAAATAAAGAATTGGAGTGGAGTTTGAAAAGACTGCAGCAGAAAATCTTTGAGGGAGCCAATAAACCGGGAAAGTATTTGGCTTGGCAATTGAAGAAAAAGAGGGAATATAAAATTATTAATAAAATTGTGGTAGATGGAAGAGAAGTGGTTACCCAAGAGGGAATAAAAAGAGAATTTTTAAGTATTATGCCGAATTGTTTAAAGGTGTTAAAATAAAGAAAGAGAAGATGGATGAGTATCTACAAAAGATAAAAATAGAGCCCTTAACTGAAAATATGCAAAAAGTTATGAATGATCCAGTTGAAAAGATAGAAATTGAAGCAGCAATCAATGCAATGAAAAATGGAAAAGCACCTGGGCCAGATGGATATATAGCTATATATTTTAAAACCTTTAAAGTCGAGTTAATACCAAAATTGCAGAAGTTGATGAATACGATAAGAATAAAAGGGAAAATACCAAACACATGGAAGGAAGCTGTTATTTCGTTGATACCTAAGGAAGATAGAGATGTCACAAATGTAAAAAATTATAGACCAATTTCGCTTTTAAATAATGACTATAAAATATATACAAGAATCTTGGCAGAATGGCTTAAACAGCACTTGATAAACTTTATAAAGGAAGATCAAGCAGAGTTTCTTCCCAAAAGGCAAATAAGAGACAATATTAGAACTGTTGTAAATATTGTTGAATATTATGAAAGACATCCAGAAAAAGAAGCAGCATTATTCTTTGCAGATGCAGAGAAAGCATTTGACAATTTAAACTGGGACTTCATTTTCGCAGTAATGGAAAAAATGGAGCTGGGAGAAAGCTTTATAAGAACGATAAAAGCAATATATTCTGAACAAAGTGCAAGGTTATGTATAAATGCAGAACTTACAGAAGATATGAAAATTAGCAAAGGTACTAGACAAGGTTGTCCACTATCACCATTGTTGTTTATAATGACTCTTGAAATATTATTGATGCAGATCCAAGAAGAAAAAGATATAGAAGGATTAAGAATAAAAGGATTTACTTACAAATACAGAGCTTTTGCTGATGATATAATGTTCATAAATGAAAACCCCATACAAGTTACACCTTTGTTGTTAGCTAAAATACAAGAATATGGGGAACTGGCGGGACTTTGTATTAATAGAGAAAAATCAAAAATTCTGTGTAAAAATATGCAGATAAACAAGCAACAAGAATTACAGAGACTAATGGGCTGTGAAGTCAGCTCCAAGGTAAAATATCTGGGGGTGGAGATAACAATGAAGAATATTGATCTGTTTAAAAATAATTATGAGAAGTTATGGCGTAAAATGGATGAAGACATGCTAAAATGGAACGAGCTTAATTTGTCATTGTTGGGTAGAATAGCTGCAATTAAAATGAATATCTTACCAAGAACAATGTATTTGTTTCAAACTATTCCTATTGTGAAGGATAGTAAACAATTTGATAAATGGCGAAGAAAAATTTCAGAATTTGTGTGGGCTGGGAAGAAACCAAGGATTAAAATGAAAATTTTGACAGATGCAAAAGAGAGAGGTGGATTTCAATTACCGAGTTTAAAATTATACCAGGAAGCAGTTTGTTAGTGTGGATAAAAGATTGGATAATGCTGTTGAACAAAAAAATTTTAGTGCTGGAAGGTCATGGAAATAAATTTGGCTGGCACGCGTATTTGTATTATGGGAAAAAGAAGATGGACGGTTTTTTCTCTCACCAGTACATAAGAAATAATTTGTTAAGTACGTGGATGAAATATAAGAAATATGGAGATGAGAGAAGACCATTATGGATAGTACCAGCTGAAGTAATAAAAATAACAGCTGAGATAGGTGAAGAAAAGTGGTTGTCATATAATCAACTATTAAAAATACAAAGTGGCAAAATAGAAATGAAAACTGCTGAAGAGTTGAATAATAAATATGATTGGTTTCAAATGCAACAAATAAAGAGCTTGGTGGAGAATGACATTAAAACTGAAGGAATAAGAAAAGAACAAACAGAAATGGAAAAAGTTCTGCTTGGAGACAATGATAAATTAATTTCAAAAGTATATAAATTACTTCTACAATGGTCTACAGAAGATGAAGTAGTGAAATCTCAAATGATTAAATGGGCAATTAATGTAAATAAAGAAATATTTATGAAAACTTGGGAATATTTGTGGAAGAACTCTATGAAACTCTCAACATGTCAGAGTATTAAAGAAAACTGTTTTAAGATGATGTATAGATGGTATATGACTCCTAAAAAATTGGCAAAGATGAATAATAAGATGCCAGACAGATGTTGGAAATGTAAAAAGCATGAAGGTTCTTTCTACCATATGTGGTGGACTTGTGAAAGAGCTAAAATGTTTTGGCAGATGATTCAACAAGAGATTTCTAAGATCTTGGAATTTAATAAAGTTGCACAGACTTTTCTGTTGGGATTACAAATGGAAAAATTTCCAAAAGAAGATAGAACTTTAATCTGGTACTTGCTTTCAGCTGCTATGACATTGTATGCACAGTCGTGGAAGCAAGAAAAAATACCAGAGAAATGGGATTGGATTGTTAAAGTTATGACATGGAGTGAAATGGATAAATTAACAAGAACTTTAAGAGACTATGATTTAGAAGTATTTAAGATGGAGTGGAAGAAGTTCAGAAGATATGTAGAAAAAGAATGGAAAATAAAAGGACATTGGACAATTTTTGATAACGATTAAGTATGTGGGAAGAGGATATGAACTTTGGTTCTTATTAGGGTTACCTTTTATAATAATGTTTTGAATATAGTACACCGGTGGGGGTCAAGTAATGGGGGGAGGAGGAGGTAGAAAGTAATATATGGGATAGAGAAGAAAAAGTAGTTATTAATGATATAAGAAATTGAATATATTGCCATATGTTTCTAATAAAATTGTTTGAAATACAAGAATTCACATGATTGGCTGTGCACGTCAAATCAAAACCAAAGCTAAAATACTTATTCCTAGACTTCCTCTCATCTCCCACTGTGGAATGGATATTGTAATCAGCAATCTGCTGTGAAAGAAAAAGCAACGAAAGTGATGCAGTCCCCCAGTGACCTCCATGGAAATTTCTGTTTAAGAAGATAAGTGAGCAGCCACGTCCGCATGGTATATCATGCCCAACTCTGGGATGTGCTAAAATAAGTGTGTCAGCAACGTTCAGTGCCTCCCCCCACCCATAAACTTTAAAAATGTAAGAGAAATATATGATATATGACCCTTAAATACTTAGGTATTATTCCAACATAAATTTCAACAAAAACTTATTTTATTTAGGTATTATTCCAACAAAGATTTCAACAAAAAAATTTTTTATTTGTCTGAGTATAACATTTAAACAACTCCTGACATTCTTTTCCCCCCTAAGTTGCTAAAGAGATATAAAATTAACTCAGGCTACTTTTGAAATTTGTTTTCTGAATGAAAGTCAATAAGAATATCCAGAGATGTCTATTTATCTCTGTCTCTGATTTTCACCTGCACCACATTTACAGATGGGGGCACAGAAAGCAGAGGTGAGGAAGAAGTTCTTAACTGGCAGGCTGGAGAGTAAAAACAAAATCCCTGTAGGTATAAAACTGGATCTCAGGGAGTGGAGACCTAGCTCTAGCTTTCTTCACAACCTGTTAGTTTTCCATGTGCATAGATTTTTTTTTTAACATGGAAATGTGAATCCCCCCTCTGCAGCTTGAAGCACTACAACCCAGACATAGATTTATCACCTCAATGATAACTAAGCCTAATTCTTCACAGAGAAACTTACTAGGCATGTCTTTCAAGAGTCTCTTAGGCTGAGAAGAAAGTTGAACCCAGCAAAGGGGGGAAAAACTCATTTAACTCTGCCATCCTGCCCTTGAAGCTGGATGCTTGACTCTAAAGCCCATGCCTACTCTTGGAACCCCTTTCTAAACTTCATGCTTTCAAACTCTCACCTTTCTTCTCAGCCTTGATTTCATCTCCGACAGTGCTGAGAGCTAGAGTATTGTTTCAAGTGAAAGGGATATGTTCTTTTTGTCAAACAAGATACTTCCCCTGGGTTTGAAAGCAAGACTTTTCCGTCTACTTTCATAATGAATAAAACAGAATCTTCTAAGAAACTTTAATGATAATAACATTTTTCTATAAAAATGTCAAACCAAAAGCAGTCTTCTTGGGAGGCTTGCTGAACTGAAGGCCTGGTTAACTCAGACCAGTAGGAGTCCTCTGACAGGCATGCAAGGTTTCCTTTTTGCTCTTTTTCTGATTTATTTATTTGTCCAACTGGATTTGCACAATCAACATTCCGAGACTGTTTTAAGTCATTGGGAAAGACCAATATGCACACACGGAACACACCTGCCATTAGTGCAAAATGCAGAAACTGTGCTACAAGTTTTTGAGAAGAAGGGGCCTCATGCAAGTCTCCTTTTTGTGCAGAGGACTGCAACCTATCTCTCCACACCACTAACAACTGTCTAGAAAAATCACATAATTGTTTAAAATCATGTGCACATTGGGCTGTGGATAGGGTTGTCAGGTCTGACTCAGGAAATATCTGGGGACTTTGGGGGTGAAGCCAAGAGCAAGGTTGAGACAAGCACGATTGAATTCATACATACAATTATATAGAACAAAATAGGAGTCAATTGCACCTTTAACACCAACTTAGTTTTATTTAGAACGTAAGCTTTCATGTGCATACACACTTCTTCAGACAAGAAATGATGTACGGTAAGCAGAGTCACATATAGCTGGTGGGGTTTGGAATGCCAAGTGGTACAAAGTTAAAAACCAACAGCAGAATAATAAAATTAACGAATTACCTCATTCCTCGTCTGAAGAAGTGTGCATGCACACGAAAGCTCACGTTCTGAATAAAACTAAGTTGGTCTTAAAGGTGCAATTGAATCCTATTTTGTTCTACTACTTCAGACCAACACGGCTGCCTATTTGGATCTATATACAATTAGATACTCATCCAGTCCTTACAGGAAATATTTAAGTCCATTCTTGAAAGACATGAGATGATCAGTAGCCCAAGTTCCTTGAATGAATGAAATGTATAATGCTTCAATCACAAAAAAGTGCTTGTGCAGGTTTTTTCCAAATATAAGCAGTTTGGACTCATTGTTGCCATCTCTACCTCAAAAAACAGCCCCCCACCCGAGCCCCAGATGCCCACTGATCGATTCTCCATTACCCTGTGGGGACCGGTCTCCATAGGGTGCTCAGCAGACATCCCCCTCCCCGGTTTTCTGATAACCCTGAAGCAGGGAGAAGGGCCTCCCAAACCAAAGGATCCCCTGCCCCAAACTAGGGATTGGCACTCCCTAGCTGTGGAATAGCTAGCTCCCTGCATTCTACGTTCAGAAATAAATTAGGTAAAGAGCAGTTAACTCCTTTGTCTCTCTGGAAAAGTTGATTTTTTCTGCTGCTGGGTGGATCTGCTGCTGTCCAAACTCAGAATCTCTGTCAGAAGAGTAGACTTATGATGCAAGGGGAAGGTTAACACTACAACGGTATCCTGAGAACAGTAATTTATTTTTCCAAAGCAATTTGCTTATCTGGAAGAAACTGTGGATGGGGGAGTGAGAAAGGATCATAAAGGTTATGATCCTGCCCTCTTCTAAAGACAGCAGAGATCCTAGAGGAGACTGCAGTATCATGGATATGGGTACAAGTTTTCCCAAAAACTGTGTCCACACATGTAGCCTTTTTAACTATTCAACTCAATGGCTCCTGGGGGAGAAAACAAAAGGCCTATGGACTGGGAGTCATGGGGGATATGACTGTGGTGCTCCAGACTGCAGCCCATTTTACTTCTATATGAAGAAAAAAGGAACTGACAACATCCAGGGGTACTGATGCTATGGGGCAAAAATTTGCACCCACCACAGACAACAAATACCTGGAGACCTCCAGGTACAAATTCTGCTATGGCTCCCAGTGCCCCCAAGTCTGGCCCCAAGAAGTGCATCAGGAAGAGATCTCCAGACTGGACACATTTATTTTTAGGTGGTTATTTTTAAGAAAATGTGAATTGGGCATGATGGAGTCCCTTTATATTGGAGAACTTCACAGTTTGCTTCGCTCATTTCACTTCTGCAGTTGGCTCTCATGCTAGTTTCCAGAGCTCATTTCTTTGTACTGTATAAAAAGCTACCACAGAGCATCCAGAGCAAACATCAGAAAACAGAACATTATTCCAGCTGGAATTCCCACCTTGGCAAGGCAAAGCGAGGAGACCTAGTATTACATTGCTTGGTGTCTATTTTACCACCTTTGTGTTTATGTAAACCAAAGCATCTTGTGGAAACGTGCCTTATTTGTTTTTAGTGGCTCCCTAACAATCTGGGTGCCAAATGCTCAGAGAAGTAGCTATCTGAGCTGGAAGTAAAAAGGGGCTGGAAATGATTTCATCAACTGGCAGTCACTGAAAGCTCCTTAGCATGCCGGATTTGCTGCAGGTATTGGCTACACACTGCTGGCTGATTTTCAACTAGAGTGCTTTATTGCTTTCCACAGTTACTGCAGCTCTGCTATGTTCATGTTTAAAACAACCACGCTGCTTTTTTACATCCCTTATTAGTGATTTTTCTTCTTATTTATATGAAAAACGTAACGCATAAGCATGTTCACAATGCTTAAAAGAATGTCAAGTAGGGCCCAAATTTACTATATTCAGGGCTTTTTTGTAGAAAAAGCCCAGCAGGAACTCGTTTGCATATTAGGCCACACGCCCTGACACCAAGCCAGCCAGACCTGCATTCCTGCTCAAAAAAAGCCTTGGCTATATTACTAGTGCTATATTACTAGTACTAGATGTACTAGTAAAATGTACGAGAAGCTGCACAATAAAGAGGGAGAGGTGAACTTACCATGATGCAATTGCACAGGAGCATGATAATATGCTTACTCAGCTCTACTGCTGCTGATCCACTATTCTGTAACTTTGGAAGTTTGATCACTGAAATGTACTTGAGGTAGGCTCCCTAAATGAAAACTTGTAAACTTTAGGTAGTGCGAAATTAGGCCACTTGCCTTCTAACAAGAGCACTGTTATATGTATATATAGCTCTTGTTTTGCAATAACTCCATGGGCTGCCTATTTGTTCTTACTTACAAAGCCTGTTACCACCTGGGACACCAATATCTGAAGAACCACCTCCTTTTGCATGCACAAATGTGGCAACTGCAAATCAACTTTTACTGGCTCTTTCACCCTTTACAAGTGTAAGACTCTCCCTCAGCTAGGGCCTTTATGTTGGTGGCCCAAACCATGTGAGGCAGCCAAGAGAGTACAATCTCTTCTGTGAGTGTTTATCCTTACCGTGAGTGGTCACTCCTACTCCATACAAGCTTCCAGAGAAACTTCAGGAGAAGACAGCCAAAGCAATTAAGACAGGAGTTTTAAAAACTGAAACAGTCTAAAGTCTGAGAGTCAAAACAATCTGAAGCAGTCCAAACTGTGTCAGAACCTAGCTAAACTACAGCTCATTAAAACAAGCTCACTGAAGTTTTACAAGATAGAATCATGGAATTCAGCATTAAGCATAAGTATCAGTCCATACCTTGGGAATGTTATGTCAATTTTTATCAAGGGCTACAAAGTCTTGTATGAAATAATTTTTCATGGAGGATATGGAACTGTCAGTAAGAAATACGATTGTCTCTTAATTTAACGGCTTCTACAATCACAGGCTAGTCATTTAGGCTTCTTTGTAGTTGCTGCCTTACTTTTGAGGAATGCTTTATTGATGTTATTGATGCCTGTTGGCATACTTTGTAAACTTTAGGCCAGCCTAGGGAAAGACAGGATATAAACAGTTCATTTCAACAAGGCTTCCTCAGATCTTCCTGGGACATGGAAGTGGATATGTCATTTGGGTTGTCAGAAGGATGATCACTGGGTTTTCAAGCATGGCTTCCAAGATACCTTTTGGAAAGGCATTTCTAGGACACCAACTTATAATACAGTCATTTGGCAACTACTAAAATAATGGGATAGCCACAAACATTCTTGTTGAATTATACTATTATTAATGTTGGCCTCTGTCCACATATCTTTGACAACTTATCATCAGAGCCTTTTCAGGTCACTGCCGAAGACCCAATAGAACACAGGGAAAATAGATAAATGATAAAGAGGACATTATCCATCACCAACATTCTGATCAGGCAAGGAGAAATGAGTTACAGTGCCCCAAAGACCCCCTGAGTCAAATGCTGCAACTGAACTTCTTCCAGCACAGCACATCTTTCCATCCCCTAGGGAGCATGTGCACACTTTGTAAGCCAAGCATGACCAAGAGATAAACCCAATGCCTCCAATCAAAGCAGGGTCATGGCATGCCTCCTTTCATGTCTGGCCACTGGCAAGCTGCACTAGGAGGATCACTTCTCAGCATAGTTCAGCTTCCACCCTCTTTATGAAAGGACAGACTAGGCTACACCATACCAAGAAAAGGTGGGTGCATTTCTTCCCTACTCTCAGGCTAGCCTCTACAATGTCATTTGGGCATACTCAGGCCCCAGGAAATAGGGCAAGGCAACAAGCTATAGCCCAAAAGAAAGCATGTTGTTAATAGTAGATGATTAAAAATGTTTGCAGTATCTTATAGCCCCTCTTGTCACTGACCTTCTGTATGCACACTGGATAACACTGCCTCCTTTCCCCCATATGATCATCAACCTTGCTGCTATATCATTACAACTGGAGCTGGACAACTTGACAAATGAGTAAACATTGGGTTAGATCCAACTAGCTTTTCTGCTAGTGAAAAAGGAAGGAGAATTTTCCTTTCTCCATGAATAAAAGCTATGCTGGGGATCATGGGGCTTGTATGTACAAAAGCTTTGTGGGACTGTGGCTATAAGCAGGGAGCAGAAATGGGTGAGATTCAGTGAGAAAGATAGCCAGATGCAACCCTATGGGTGTGATCAGATGAGCAGTTTGGCCCTTGCCCCCAGATTAAATGAGTGCAATCACACGCATACATCTGGCTCCCATTTCCCACTTGCCTTTACCTCACGCTAAAATGACTCCCACAAGGATTAAGTAGCCACTGGCAAATTCAGGTGGCTTCCCTGGCAAAGCACTTCCATGGTGGGTTTCCAGTGCATCCTCCCCCACCCCCCCACAACCTCACTCCAATGTGCGCTTCAGTGCCCCCATAAAACAAACCAGGAGCATGTGTGCTCTTTTCTGCTTCAGCACACACACATAGGAAATTTGGGGGAAAACCCAACCCAGTCACAGGTCTATACTTGTGGCACGTTGCCGATGTAAATGGCTGACCACGGGACCGCAGCACTATGATGCCAGCTTAGTGGCCAACATCTGATCGACGTGAAACGGTGCAAAATCAAGCGGCTTTTTAAAAGCTGAGATCCTGACGTGGCAACCTACCCATCTGATTGCACCCTATGTTTTTCTTTTGACCATCTGATGAAGGTATAGTCATACAATGCTTTTTTAAAAAGATGTATTTGTTTTGAATGAGGATACATTGTGGTTATTCAAAATAATAAACATCCCTTCAGATGAAATACAGTGCATGCTTGATTTCAATGGAGGAAGCATAGAAATTTACTTGGGATAAGGTACAAGTATCTCACATGCTCCTGCCTTGGCAAATCTTATATCACCTCTTTCAATATATCTGCGGTTCTACATCACAAGTGCATGTGTATTGGGTCAAAACAATTCAAAACAGAAACGAATGAAACATTCTGGCCGTGTCATAATGTTATTTGGAAATGTGGTCTTTTCTGGAATGCGTGGAGATCTTGTTTTGCCACAGGCCCTTTTTTCATAACTTCTAGGTCCTTGTGGTGTTCTTTAACAAACTTAATAACGTGCTCTCCCACAAGAAAATGACAAATTAGGCTCTGCCAGAAAACTGACAAAAAAAACCATAGCCTCCCTCAGTTACTTCGAATGCTCTCTCTGTACCAAAAGCCAATTTATCTTTTTCTCCTGCAAGCATTCATTCGAGGTTGCATTTCCTACTCTAACTTCCTTGCACACTGGCGTGATCACCATAGCTACTTTTCACACCCAAACAAGAATACCCAAGATAGCAACAACAGTCTTACATCCAACTTCCAAAAAGCTAACTTTATGCTTTAATTCAGATGTCCTGGAATCCTGCCTGGCTGGACATATGTGGATGATAACTTCCCATATGCACATCTTTTCCTTCTGTGGTGGTAGCAGTAAAATAAATAACGCCTGAAAAGTTTATACTACTGTGTATAAATCAGTCCTAACATGCAGACATTTGCAGTTCTCAAAACGCATCGGTAACTTTTCAGAATAATGAGAAAATGGAATTCTTAAAAATGAGCGTTCCCCATGGCTTATTAAGGCTGAAATCATAGAGCATGACCTCAACTACATTCCGTCACTCGGTATTCAAACACTTTTGCTTTCACAGCTGGGTCTAATGCACCTCCTGCAGCCAATGAGGAGAAGGAAATGCTGCACTTTTGTTATAACACATTTCATTTCTACCTGCATTGGCCAAAGGAACTGTATCAGCAGCTCACTAGAATGCAGCATGCATGAACATTCCGTTTGCAAATATGACTACCGTGCAAGTGAGGGCAGATCCAAAAATAGGCATCAATATGCCCAATGCCAAAAATTAACACATCCTGGGAACAGTACACAGAATGGAAACATAGTCTGTAATTAGCTGTCATCATTAAGTTATCCTGGCACATGAAGTGGAGAAGACCAATGGCATTAAAGGGGGGGGGGGAGTGGACATATCTTTAGATCTAGCAGCAGCTATTAGTTATGATTACTAAATGGAATATCCCTGATCAGAGGCAGCATATGTCTGAATATCAGTTTCAGGAGGCCATTAACAGCAGGGCAAAATGCCTACTTGGAGATAGGTCTTTACTTACATAATCCTCATACTTGCAAACAGTGTTGCCCTTGTACTCTGCTCATCTTAATTTCTTCTCCTTTGAGCCCTGCAGTGCCAAAGGCTTTTCTCTCCCATTATGCTAGAAGGCATGGTTTTTGTATTATCCATTACTGAGCTGCTAAATTCCACAGAAAATAGCCATTTAACTTCTGTTACTAATGTAAACGCACCACTTCCCATTGTGGCATCTGCTTATGTTTGCTATAGGCATGCAGTCTGCTGTCTGCCAGATCAGTTAAAAAAAATTAAATCCAAGGTGAGGAATAGATTACCTTTCCCAATTATAAATCTCATTATTTACACATTCTTTTTAAAATGGCACTTGTGTTTCTCCAAGCATGAGCTTGCAACTGTTTTCCTTTCCCGCCAAATCTGATTTTTCTTTCCAGATAAAATGTCTTCGGCACTGTACCAAACGCTGACTCGATGCCAGACGTTTTACTCTTTCTACTTCATTTCTTTTGCCCACAAGTTTTGTAATTCTTTCCAAAGAGTGATTTAGTTGTTTAATACTGGCTTGGATTTTTTTCCCCCTGCAGATCAACCCCTTTAGTCCATGAGTATATTTTTACAGATAATGTCACTTAATAACTTGGTTACTTTACTAGGGACTTAGTAATTCAACTTATTGCCAGGCTGTAATTGCCAAGATCTCCCTTCCTTCTTAGCAAAGGTTAGTTTTTCCAGTCCTTTCTTACCTCTCTAATAATATTAAATAGCATTTCAGCAATAATTATTGTATATATTCATTAAATAACACCTCAGTTCATTTCTCATCTGAACTTGTATGCAATGACAAATTGATTTCTTACTGCAGAGGTTAGAACCAAAATCTCAAACAAGGATGCTCATACTCTGAAATAAGACCAAGTGACATAAAGAACAATTTATGTTCATGTGTAATTAGGGTCACAGAGTGAAAACAAACTCTTTCAGACAGATTTGTGAAGTAAACGCGCACATAAACACTGATTCAGACATTAAATCATTGGCGAGATATCAATGCAAGAATAATCCATCTCTCTTATCTGCTAGTAATGTAATATATGGATTGCTTATACAAAGACCTGCAGTCAAAATGTGGCATGTGGATCCAGGGCTTTTTTTTGGAGCAGGAGCTACTTTGTATATTAGGCCACGCACCCCTTATGTAGCCAATCCTCCAAGAGCTTACAGGGCTCTTAGCACAGAGCCTACTGTAAACTCTTGGAGGACTGGCTACATCAGGGGTATGTGGCCTAATATGCAAGGTTCCTCCTACAAAAAAAGCCCTGTGTGGATCTGATTGTGGGCGAGGTCTGGGCATCATCAACCTTACAACATTTAACATGCATGCAAGTAGACAACTGTATAATGTATCTGCAGGTTCCTGTTTACAATGTAAAACGGGGCACAGAATTCTAACAGTGAAATCCTAAACAAAGTTATGTCTTTCTTAGTCCACTGAGGTCAATGGCCATAAAAGGATCTAGCTATACTTCAAACTGCGCTAATAAGATTTTCTGGTTTACTGTTTCGAGTTCCCACAGGTAGAGAGTTACCTGAAAATCATACAGGCAGAATACATGAAAGATTCCAAAAGCAGAGGCTAAACTCTTCAAATGTTTTCAACAATTTTTTTTTAAATCATGGCTTCTGAATTCATCTTATACCTGCCTTACAATTTTGAACTTCAGTAATTCACAGCTCCTTATCTCTTGGGTGCCCCATGGCAGAGGGAGAAAGATATCTGCCTCAGCACCAAACTATCAGTAATTCTTCAAGGGGAAAAAAGTCACAAAATCACAGAAGTAATTCAAACTCACATCCTTCAAGGGATTTAGCCACACAAATTGCATGTACGTAAAATAAAGCAGCTAATTACTAACAGAGTTTTAGATGCATTCAGAGCGGATTTGACTCAGCTACTCCCTCTTAGGATACACAGTTTATAACAATGGCTGTTCATGGTGAAATCATGGTGCCTGAACTTGGGTATTGGAGAAAAGTGATTTTGCCTGCCATTTCAATGGTTTATACCTCAACAAGTCTAGGAAAAAGCAAAGGGAAGAAGGGGGGGGGGGGTGCTTGAGACATCCATATGGAAAAGCGCTTTGACACTAAGGTTGAAGGTTAAAAGTTTAAATGTTCATGACGGAGATGACAGCAGTCTCTTTTTGGTCAGTAACTTCAAAGGAAATGTCTGTTCTTAATGCTGCTATTGTAGCTTGTTGAGAAACCATTGAAATTCTAGCATGTTTATTGCACTCTGGGAGCATTTTGTTTGAAAAAAGGCTTTTTGTTGTATTTGTTTTACAAGCTCTTACCAAACACAGATGAAGATTATTTCAAAGGTCGACTCAAAAAATCTAGTCACTGTACATAGTATCAGTTTAGGTAACCCCTTCCCTTCTTCATATTATTTTTAAAGTGATTCCCTTAACAGTATTTAGCCACACCTAAAATTGTTCAGGTTTTTTTTTTTCTAATTTGAATAGCAATTGAACAAAATTATGAAGTTCTTCAAAACCGCGAAGAGCTTTTCGGCCTTCTATATATACTTAATTGACTCCCTGATTTAACCAAACTGTCCTGAACAGGCCTGCACAAATCAAGCCTGAAAGTCAGTCCAGTGACCCCCTCACTGATAATCTGCATCAGCTGGAATTCTCACATCTGTCTTTTGTGGCCTTTTCTACAGCCTGCCCAGGGCCATAAGTAGGGAGTGGTGGGTGGGAATTGGAGACTGCCTGGGTCATAATACTATAATACTCTTGTTCTCCCTAGATTTGAAAGTACATGTTGTTGAGGCCAATAAGTTCATATTTTCAGTCACTTCTTGTACCTGCCATTCCTTTAGGACCAAACTGGACACAATTAAACAAATCTTTTCTGTATTAATGCGTCCACCATGGGAATAAATGGGAGTTACTCCATGCATAAAACTGCACTATACAAAAGAAAGGGATGAGATCTGACTTGAACAGCAACAAGGATCCATTGTTGTCATCAAGTCTGCATACTGGTTGGTCTTTTCCCTTCTGGGGGGAGAGGCACTAAAATTATTGTGCACGTGTTTAACTCCCCATGCCTTTGCCCCCAGCGCTTTGCTTTTTCCACCAAGCTCTGATACTGGAAGTGATCCTGGCTAGAAGAACTGGCTGCAGGGAGGTTATCAGCCGATACACAAGAGGTTTAGTATTCTTCACTTATGTGCCTCTTTTGTTTACACATGACAATTCTGCAAAGTCAGAGCCCTCTTTAAATGTACAGATCTGCCATATCACATGCAATGTGATCCTCTCTGTGAGCTGCTGGGAGAGTCCTGGGAGTCTTTAGATCTAGCAGCAGCTATTAGTTATGATTACTAAGTGGAATAGCTATGATCAGGGGCAGCATGTGTCTGAGTATCAGGCACTGTGTGCAGGCACTATCACTGAGTTCAGCAAGAAGGAAGACAGGTAGAGAAACCAAGTGATAGAGACAATAAAAAGCAAGCAGGAAGGAAGCAGAGTGGAAATCCATGGTACTGAGCACAATTAGATGAGGGGGGGAATGGGTAACAAAGAGAAGGCAGAGGACATACCTGCGACCTAGTTTGACTGATTTGTATCAATGCTGTATCATGGGAATGGGAGTTGGTCTGTTTCTTATTTGCCTTAGATAAAAGTTCTGATGTTTGTGACATAGCTCACTTAATGGCTTTATTAGAGGAGTTAATGTAATTGGGCTAGTGACAAAAATGCTCATTCATGGTTAATGTGGTGCTGCAGCCCTCTCGAGTTAATAAAAACGGCCCTCAGAGTGACCTGAGTTGAGCATCTCTCGAAGTAGGTCACATCAACAACAAATTCTGAGAGAAATCACAGCATCAAGAGTACTGGACGGTGCCCATTATATCAATGCCAGGTGTATGGGCAAGTCCCTCTTTCATACAGCTGGGCCAGACTGAATAGACTGCCAGTGGACAAAAAATTATCTCCCTGCTCCCTCCACAAAGCATACACATACTCTCCAAGCTTGGAAGTGATTGCATATAGAATACATAGGAAAATACCTGTGGAAATCAACCCTAATACTCAAGGTCTGTCTGTCACTGGAACCTAGCCAAACACAGTATATTAGCTATGAACAATAAGCTCAAAATGGTAGCAGAGTTACAGTGAAATCCTACTCAGGGTTACTCCAGTTTAAACCACCTGAAATAGATGGGCTTTCACTAACTCTGCACAGAGCTGTATTGATAGTCTGTCAAACAGGAGTATTTGTGGCATCCTAAAGACTAACAACATTTCAATCCAGCATAAATTTTGATGGACTAGAACTCTCTTCTGAAGTACTATATCTAATCATAACAGCTGACACTGGAATAAGGTACCTTAAGACTCCTATTTATTTTAGCTATGAACAAGTAGGCTGTCCACCTCAGCCTCCTCAGTGGTTGAAATTACGTTATCTGTTCCCATCTGGCTTTAGGCAGAAGCAGATGTCCACATATTTGGACACTATCTTATTTTTAAGTGTATTAAATCTCAGGTCTCCTATAAAGCAACATATGTACACTTCCAAAATATTGTAACACATTAGGGATGGTTGCTTTAGGTACAGATCACATTTCCAGAGCTAATGGGGGGGGGGATGTTTTAAATATAATAAAAACAACTCCGAATTTTAGTGGCAGCCCTGCCCTTCCTGGCAAAACCCTGAGGAATTTCTCTACGAGCAACAAAAGGCCTGTAAGAAACTGAGGCAACATCCATTTTTGTACTGCTTATTATTTAAATGGTTCCCTTAACTGCTCTTCCCTGAGGTAAGCTGTAGCCAAATTGTTTTCCTTCCCTTCACAAAGCAGATATGCAGGGGGCATATTTGGACAGCGCTACAGTTTACTTTAGGCCCTATTTAAATACCTTCTACCACATATTTCAAACAAACAGTTCACTTCATTAGAAAGGCAAACAGTTTAGCCTCAGAATACTAGTACTTGAGAAGAACCACACTGGGCAGACAAAACCCTCTGCCCCTGTGTAAACACTTCCTTGTCTTCAGTTCTAAGCTGCAACCATGTGGAACTTCACTTCAAAAAGCCTTTTTACAAATACTTCACACATCCATTTGTTAAGTAAGTGATAACCCTGAAGAGATTATCTGCAGGGGCTGAAAACCTCTGCTGATTATCAGCGCTGTTATGTGAGCTTGGAAAGGGAAATCTGAAAGTTCACTTCTAGATATTAGCCTGATACAGAACAATACAATTAGTGGCATTATTGCTGTATAGCTAGATGGAATGAATTAAGCTGCAAATGAACTGCACAGATTTAGAAATAAGAATAAAAAGACAAAGCTAGAATTACAGACAGTAACCATTTATAAAAGATATTAATGCCCTGATCAGAAACTAGTTTTTCTCGCAGGTCAGTATATGAAACCTCAGTACAGACCAAGGTGGCCTGCCAGCCTGTTGCTATAGCATCTCCTTCTCTACACATCTTTGTTGCTTCTGGGTGAACCCCAAAACCTACAATTACTTACCTTTAATGTCAATGTCATCACATCATCCTTTATACACCAAAGGTAGCAAACAAACTTGGCTAGTAGGTTCTAGCTTAGGGGGTGGTAATTAGACAAAATCTGGTCCCCTAAGGCAGTGGTTCTCAACCAGCAGTATGTGTACCATTGGTGGGATGCAGAAGTAGTCTAGGTTAGAGATAGGATTTTCATAAGTCCCTAGGTAATCACTCTCCCTCCCACGTCTACCCACAGACCTGACATGCCAATTTCTGCCACCACTACTTGCCAAGGGTTATCCATCTGTTAAATTTTGCCATGCTAGTAGTAATAACAGGGTGGCTATTCTTGGGAAAAGGAAACTTTTGTTTCAATCATAGTGGGACCCAGGTTCTTTAACAGAGTGATTGATGGGACATAAGGTATGATCAGGCTAGCCTGATCTCATGAGATCTTGTAAGCTAAGCAGGGTCGTTCCTGGGTAGTATTTGGATGGAAGAAAGCCAAAAAGTACATGGTTGCAATGCAGAGGCAAGTAATGGCAAACCACCTCTCTTTGACTTTTACCTTAAAAATCCTAAATCACCACAAATTAGCTGGGATTTGACAGCACTTTCTACCACTTGAGATTTGAAAGGTTGAGACCACTTCCCTAGGAGATGGCTCGACGTTTACCAGCCTCAAAAGGGAAATGGGAATCTGCAGGTAATGAAAACTGTGAAAAGTACTTCCGAGTAGCAATTGTTAGTCTTGGCCCATACTATAAGACCTCATCTCAGAGTTCCTTTATGGCAAAACACATTGTCAACTAAGGTTTCAACTAGAATATCCCCACATTTATTTAAAATATTTTAGCCCATTTTTTCCACAAGAAAAAATGTATGAAGCTTACAAACTACACAAACTGCAACCAACGGATAACAGAATGCCAGGTAAGCAGTAAGTTTAAAAACAGGACATTCGTTTTCAGTTCTGTCCATCATCTTAAAAACCCCTCTCAAACAATTCCATCATTTAGAGTTTTCAAAACGATGTGTAAAGCAACATTTTCAGGGAGGCAGTTCTATGCCTAGGGGGAGCAAAGCTGGAGTGTAGATTACCAACCCTTGATGGGGCATCTCTTACACTGGCACCATCTGTGAAGAGTTTGGGAGTGACACTGGATACCTTCCTTTCTATGGAGGACCAGGTCACGCATATTGCCAAAGTGGCATTCTACCACCTTCGCCAATCCGGCAATTGGCTCCCCTCTTATCTCGCTCAGACCCAGGCACAGTAATCCATGTGACAGTCACCTCCAGGCTAGACTACTGTAACTCACTCTACGCTGGTCTGACTCAGAAGCTCCAATGGGTCCACTGAAAACACTAAACTCTTCAATGATAGCAAATCAATTGTCACCATGTTTTTTTTTAAAAAAAACATATCCTCAAGAATATGCTTTATGTCTATAGCAACCTTCAGAATACTTAGCTCATGCTGCAGATTGCTTTCCACAAAAATGCCTACACTACACATTTTAGTGAGTCAAATAATTTCACTCACTCAAAAAAGATCACATAATTGTTTCTCAGTGGTCCCCTAAACTTCTGAACAGAAAAACTGGAAAAAAGAAACCCTTGCCTTTTAAAAGCATTTCATTTCAAAAGAGAAAATACTTATTAGAAGCTTTATTCAATGCTTTCCAAGATTTCCCAGTTTTTTCCCTCATTTTATTTGGGGGGGGGGGAAGCTTGAGGGGGGAACAGAGGAAGAACAATGAGATCTATTTTCTTGCTGCTGCTGCTGCTGCTGCTGCTGCTGCTATTGCTACATTGTGAGATCTCAGACACCACTTCGGTAAACAATACAAGCTGTACCTAAACAAGAAACAAAAGAGGGGGGGGGCAGAGGCTACATCAGATGGGACAGGTGGAAAGAAAAAGACATGGCAGCAGAGACAGATATGAAATAGTTAGGGAGGGAGAAAGGTAGCAAAGGAGGAAGAAGAGGAACCAGCAGAGATTGCTAACATGGCAAGAGGGAAGGAAGGGACCAGTATCTCCCCAACTGCCAGTGAGGTCCTCTGGAGGTTGGGATGGAGACAAAAGCACCGCTGTCAGGCTTTCTGTTCCAAAACCAGATCCCCCAATCAGCTGGCTGGCAGTAACTGGGGGAGGGGGGGCTGGAAACAAAAAAGAGGACACAGAGCTGGCTGGTCAGCTGAGATACCTCACTCCTCCTTTGACAACACTGCTGGCACCAATGGGGTTCCAAAGTTGGGGGGAGAAAACAGGGACTTCAAGAGTGATAGCAGGAGGACCAGTGTGGGGGATGCAATTTCCCCTTGCCTCTAGGTCCTCCTGAAGCCCTCTTTTGTGCTCATTACTGGGGCAGTGAATATGCCTGATTTGAGGGGGGAGAGGCAGCATGCAAAGATGCTGTTATAATTCTCCCCTTTCCAGCAATCCTCCAAATTAAATTAAAATGGAGGAATTGAAAGAGAATTACAATGCATGGAAAGTACTGTCCATACTGAATGTATTTACAAGAAATCTTTAAAAAGAATGGTAGGGGTAGGTTTTCAGTTAGACAAGCAGACCTCATATTGACACTCTGGGACTTCACTTGCCTATCCCAAACAAAATCCCTTAAGATACAAGTTTTCATTAAATATAAGTGCATGGGTCAGTGAAGTGCTACAAGATGCAGCATAACTGCTCGCATTCAGAGCCAGAGAGGTTAAAGCACTGGACTAGGGAGACTCTGGTTGAGATCCTCACTTTGCCATGGAAACTCATCAGGTGACCTTGAACAAGTTACCATGTAAGCGTTTCTGCCCCATTTCAAGTATGCTTGGAGTGCCTACAAAACAGAACATGAGTGCAGGGACGATTCTTTACTCCCTTCTCTCCAGCTCCAAGCTCAGGACGAAGGCTGGAAAGTGGGGGTTGTCTATGCCATGCTGTGCTTTGGAAGACTTTCCAAAGCCTTGGAGACACATAATGACCGCAGGAGTTACTCAGCAAGCAAAACTCAGGGGTGCTAGGGCTTGTCCATTTTACACTGCACTTTGAAGCCTCTCCAAGTCCCTCAGAAGCACAGTGTGACATGCACAAACCCCAATCCTCAACTTTAGCTTAGAACTGCAGGCGGAGGTGATGGATCATCCCCAGAACAAAGTTGTCCCAGCACAATTAGGGGAGGGGAAGGGTTCTTGCAATTTCAGTGGGCTCCCACCCACATTTTTCTCTCATCTTCCTGACCTAGTGTCTTCCCTTAAACCCTCTGTCTGCTCCCTCTCTCTTCCAGTCAACCTTCAAACACTGCTTTTTACCCCAAATCCTACTCTGTGATCCTTTACCTACCCCCATGATAACCAACATGCTCGCTGAAAACCATGACAACCACCAGTATGTTTCGTGGAACCCACTTCCCCAAATCAGCCCTTCTCTAAAGCAAACAGCCAATCCTGGCTCTCCTCCACTTCCTTTGAGTGCAAAGTGATTCAGATAACCCCTGGAGATATGACATCTAAATTTCCAGGAAGCATCAATTCAGAAATAGCAGCTGCTGTAATAGGAGGGTGCTTGGCTTAGAAACTCCCAACACTTTGTGGAACCTGCCAATCATTTTGATTAGTTCCACCTCCCATGATAATCATTTTGTTATGGCAACCATTGCCTGCTCTCAAACTTACAAAAGCATCTACAATTTCAATAATACTAGGCACCTTTGATCTACTCTGTCTCCAATCCTTTCCTCACTCTTTTGCTAGCATCACTTCCTCTGTCCTTTGTAACTCTCCCTTGTAGATCCCGCATGATTTTTCTACCTGCCTTTTCACAAATGACACCAGTTCATCAAACTATTCCCTGAACAGTTAGAATATTCCCATACAGGTATATGAGAACAATCACATCTACAGTAGCCATTAGCCTTGACAATTAAACAGAAATTCCCTGTTTAAAAGTATGTAGTCATCGGCATCACGTTTGTCTTGCAAGTTTTCCAGAAGCATCTGGTTACTCACTGTTGGAAGCAGCAGGCTCAACTAGCAGTATCTTTGATCTGACACAGCAAGGCCATTCTTATTAATTAATTAATTATTGTGCAGCAATGTGTGTAGAATAGCCAGGAGATCCTAGGTTTGTCTGACAGCTGCAAGTTCTAGCTCTTGGTGTTGTGCAAGTGGTAAGCTAGACCTTTTTTTATAGGGGCTGAGAGAGCTCTGAAAGAACTGTGACCGGCCCAGGGTCAGCCAGCTGGCTTCATGTGAAGGAGTGGGGAATCAAATCCTATTCTCCAGATTGGAGTCGACCACTCTTAACCACTACACCAAACTGGTACTCAGGGCCATTTCTATGATTTAATAAAAAAAGTCACAAGTACAGCTGAACAGAACGGCAACTGACAAATGTAGTGTTCTAACATCCTCTTATCTCCTGACTCCCCGCTCCATGGTATCTCATCTATCATTAATGAGGTTTTATAAAAAATAAAGGGATCTCCTCCGCCCCCCTCCCTCCCCAAAGGAAACTTGGGCAGGAACAGGGAATTACTACTCACTTCTACAAATATAAAATCACTCTACCCCACTTGTCTATTTGCCTTCTGGACATTCCTCTTGTAAAAATAATTTCTCAAGTGCTGCTCAAACCCAGGATCATTGTCAATGGTCACACAGCTTTTAACTGTTTCTTGATAACAGGGTGTGAACAAGGAAAGTCAACAGCAGCGTGTGCTCTATGTTTTCCCACAGGTATCTCTTCTCATTGGTCAATATCAGATAGCGGCAGAAACCTGACCTCTGCCATAGAGATGTCTTTGGAAGTTGGCCAGTAGCATGAGCAAATAGAAAGGGCCCCATGTTTACATAAAAAGCTACTTCAGTTCAACAAGCCTTCAGTGTGTTTGTTCACTAAGAAATAAGTTATGTAGTGCCGAATATGTAAAAAGTGACATAGCTTCTTCCTAAATCCAGATATCTGAAGGAAGGTTGTGGTTACTTTCTGGTGAGATGTTGACTCAAGCAACAGAGTACAATTTAAGCTGCAAACAGGGTTCACTAACTGAAGTCTCCAAAAAAAAATGACACCAGAGCTTTCTGGAATTTAGTGTCAGAAAAATTTGGCAAGCATGTAACACTGAATTATTATACATCAAAGGAAAGCCCACCTTTGTAAAAACATTTAATACTCAGGTAGCAGATCAATGAAATGTATGAAGAAGAATCTAGTTTACCAACATGGCCACCAGGGTCATCTCAGGAGGGGTTAATATCGGGTGCAGTCAGATGGGGATTCAGTCATAGTGGACTCTCAACTTTGAAACAGCTGCTCCAGGTTGAGGCGCACTGCGGCATTCAGACTGCACCCACGACAGGCATGGGCTGCATGCACACTGAGAGCATTCACACTGCTCCTGTGCGTGCAGGGCACGTGCATGACGCACCCCAGCCATTCAGACAGCTGGAAATATGTCACAGAGGCACAGCAAGGAGTTTAATCTGGTCCCGGCCCATCCTAAAACAAGGTATGGATGGCTGGATCATGGGGGGCAGATGTGCATGTGTGGCTGTGCACATTAAATCCAGGGGTGGGGGTGGCTATGGCAGGCTAAAAGCCCATTTGATCACACCCATTGATAGATGCTTGAAAAATGCATAAAGGTCCAGGAATTGACTTAATACCAGCTGAAATATTTAAGAGCAACACAGAGTGGTGGAGCATTCTGCTAGCACCTGTATTCTCTACAATTAATCTGATGGGTAAAACATCTGTGACATGGAAGCATAGCCTCTTTATTCCTATATTCAAGAAGGGCAACAGAATAGACCCAAGCCATTATAATTAGTTTACTACCAGTGATTTGTAAACTATATACATCATATTTGTATTACAAGTTAATTGATTGGATTTATTCCAAATCAGTGAAAGGCTTAGAGCACGAGTATCAAACATGCAATCCAGGGGCCGAGTCAGGTCCCCTGGCAACTGGCTGTCATCTGCTTCCTTCTCCCTATATCTTGCTTCTTTCTGCATAACAGCTTGCTTTGCAAGGCTTGCTCAATTGCACAGAAGCTACAAAACAAAACCGTTGGGAAGGAAGAGAGGCAGAGGTTGTTTTTCTGGGCTCTCTCAATTGCACAGCAGAGCTACTGAGCCAAGCCTCTCTTCCTTCTATTGGCTGAAGCTCCTCCCCCTCCTGGTCCCCTGGGGAAGGAAGGAAAGAGCCAGGGCTTCCTTTGCCCAGTTCCCTGGATCCCATGGGAGAAATACAAAGAGAACACCTTTAAGACCAATGAGTGCTAATGGTTTTTTTAGCATGTTATACATTTTTAAAAATATATATTTAATTGTGTTTGTCTGTGTCCTTTATAAAGTTTATACCTCTGCTACCTAACCTTAAATAGGTACACACATGGCCTGGCCCAACATGGCTCGGACCAACCCAACATGGCCTGCCCCAACAAGGTCTCATTTATGTCAGATCCGGCCCTCATAACAAATGAATTTGACACCGCTGGCTTTGAACAAGCAGGCTTCATACAGGGAGCATCACATCAGTCATAGACCATTGCATCATTCTACACCATTTAGCAGAAAAATATACTTGCTATACTAAAGTTATGTGCTGCTTTTATGGATTTGAAATCTGCATTCGACTCAATCCTTAGGAGTTGTTTGTAGCAAAAACTTATGAAAACCACAACTGATTGCAATTGACTGGTGGAACCAATTACCAGAAGAGGTGCAGGCCTTGCGGAGCCTTACCCAGTTCCGCAGGGCCTGCAAGACTACCCTCTTTCAGTTGGCTTTTTCTTAATTTGGAACCATCGTCATGTAAAATTGTAAGATGAGTAACATTGAGTGAAGCACCAAACTAATTTGCTGGAATTTAATTTGATGGTTTTAATTAGATGGTTTTAATGTAATAATATATATAAGTGAATTGTATTATGTAATATGTTGTGTAACCAGGGTGTTTTTATTATTGTGATGTTGTATTTTATGCTATGTTATGTGAGCCGCCCTGAGCCTGCTTCGGCAGGGAGGGCGGGATACAAATTAAATATTATTTTATTATTATTATTATTGCAGATTGCTATGGCTAATTCAGATGCTATATGATAATCCAACTGGTTAGGTTAGATGTGGGCCAGCAGGACAATTTAGAAGAATATTTATGAATATTTATACAAGAATATTTGTTAGGGGATGCCTAGTGGCTGCACTTCCTTTAACTCTATATCTAGACAATCTAGCACCTGCTCTTAAGCAAGACAAATTCCATCTGCCAAAACATGGGTGTTCTAGAAATTCCTATATCTGTCTGTCTGTCATTCTACCTACCTATCTATCCATCCATTCATCCATCTACCTAGTACTGCTCATACAGCTATTGCCTTAAGCAGAAGTTAGAACCAATTATTTTAGGAGACTTTACTCAGTATTATTTCTCATATATTTGATTACTGTGCCTATGAATTTTGCAACTGAAAGGCTGGCACAATCATCTGTATCCAACAAGAGCGATGACACCTAGGCTTGCAGATTTAGCTATCCATATTTTTAACTAAAGCGGTGACTAAATTAGCCCTCGGTGCATTGAATATCCATAATCATATGTTCAGTAGTTTTGATTTTATCATATGAGCATCTGTATGTTCTATTAGAGTATGTCATATTAGATTATGACTCTAGATATTCCTATATTATTTTATGCTGATGATGTGCTTTTAATATCACAATCTCCTACTGAGCTTCAAAGATTAATACAAGCCTTCTCAAACTATTATCGGGAGCAGGATCTGACAATTAATGTTGTCATATTGAAATTTTTAATTTTTACAAAACAAAAAAGAGACTGCAGATATAAATGATGATTAAACAACGACAAAGTGGAGCAGGTCAGATGTTTCAAGCATCTTGGAGTAACTTCTGATGACCATCTATCTTGAAAATCCCAATGTAAGGCTATTATGGCATCACCAGCTAAAAGGCAGAAGATACCTCCCAGCTGCAATTATATTTTCGAACACCATGGTGCTACCTCAAATATTATATGGAGCAGCAGTCAGGATTCATAAAACAGATGAAACCTTAGATTGGCCACTAATACAGTTCTATGGAATACTGAAATATGTGGCAGGTGCCGCCCTCAGATTAGAATTGGGCCAACATTCCATCAAAGCTTGGACTTAAAATAATTTTAAGTCTTAAAATAATTTTAAGCTTGGACTTAAAATAATTTTCTCAGATAATAAAAGCATACTGTTTTATATGAAGAACAATCACTTCTCTAGTGTGTGGAATCAAGCAATAGAGGAAAAAAGGAATGTCAAATGATGTTCATTTGTTGCTCTGGGATGGCCATTAGTTCATAAAACTATCAAGAAATTAATTATGAAGATAGATGCAACCAGCACCATATGCAGCTAGGCGGGTTGCTCTTCCCTCTATAGGGGGATTCCCCCAGGCTCTACAATTCCAATGTATTTGTTTAGCTTAACAGTCCCAAAGTATAGACAAGCAATTACACTCTCAAGATTAAATGCACTACCTTCTGCAGTTTCTGAAGGCTGCATATTGGGCATACCTTTCTCAAATAAATATTGTGGCTGTGGCTTGGGTGCTACTGAATCTATTAATAATGTTTTATTTTAATGTCCCTAGTAAAACAAGGGGAGACAAAAATGCATTAAATCTTTGACATCACAGTACAGAGACGTCAGTGGATATTCTAGTTCCTAAACTATTGACAGACTCAAGAGTAGAAAATTTACCCTTTTTAGCAAAACGTATAGTTCAAGCCAAGTTGCAGCATTTTTGTAGCTTATGTATTAGCCCTCTCTGGTCTGAATTTTTCCTTTCTTCCTCATATTCTCAGTCAAGTTTGATAAACACAACTTAAGACCTAGAGATCACAGAAGGGAGGGAGGGAGGGAGGAAGGAAGGAAGGGAGGAAGGGAGGAAGGGAGGAAGGAAGGAAGGAAGGAAGGAAGGAAGGAAGGAAGGAAGGAAGGAAGGAAGGAAGGAAGGAAGGAAGGAAGGAAGGAAGGAAGGAAGGAAGGAAGGAAGGAAGGAAGGAAGGAAGGAAGGAAGGAAGGAAGGAAGGAAGGAAGGAAGGAAGGAAGGAAGGCTAGAGGAAGAGAATAAATGCTGCATCAGTCATTTAAGACTGGGCACAGGCCAAATCTCCACCCTTCTACTTCCTGTTGTACAGCTTCCAGAAGAGTGTTTCCAATTCAATAGCTTATACTTATATTTAAGAAGGGCACATGATGGAAATATACACTCTATATACATTTAAAAGTTCTATTTCTTTTATTACTACTCTATATTGCTAATGGGAGAAATTAAGGAAGATCCTGCTGTTTGATTTTGGAATTTGGGTACTGGAAACTAAGATTACTGGGTGGCTTTGGGCAATTGCCTCTGCCTAACCTACCTTACTTGACTGCTGTAAGGCTGAACTAAAAACTTTCAAATCCTTGTAGAAAAGGAGTCCACAAATGAATGGACAAAGAAATATTGAGGCTACTCAATATTTAGAGCCCTTTTGTGTCATTAAGTTCTGTTAGCTTGAAAAGAAGCAGAGTCTTTATTCCCTTCAGGAATGCACTTAGGACAAAATGCCATCCACTTTTAAAGTTCCTTTCTGTATCTCTAAAAGGTAAATTTGTATGTTTCCAAACTATTTAGTACAATCTGAACTATCATAATACAATCTAGCTGTTTAGTCTGGAATTGCCATGATTTATACACTCATTTTTATGGACACTCCAGATGATACTTTTCAAGTTCTCACAGACTTGATTTGTGGCATTTTAAAAATTAAAACGTAATTGCAGCACAAGGATGCTCTGAAGTGACTACTGAGGCTTCCCAAAGCCACAGCCCCTTTAAGATCCTTCCAGCCTTATTAATTAGTTCATATTCTCAGTCAACTAGCTGTTTTTCTTCACAACATTCATAAACAAACAGCAGGGGAATTTAAAAACTAGGGTGGGGGGTTCCTTTTATTTTGTAGCAAGCCAACTCACTAATCATCTCTTTTTTCATTTTTAAAAAATTATCATTATTGTGTAGTTGTATTTTTACAATAATAAACAGTAAAATTAAAACATTATGAAGTCTGGTTTTAGTTTGTTACAAAGTAAAAGAACAGTACTTAAGCCCTCCCCTCCCAAGAGCTGGTGATTAACCTTTTAGTAATGCCTGGGAAAAGAGGGGTAAATTAATTAGACTCAAAACACATGCTAAAGAAAAAATGCAAAGAGATAAAGACCCAATTGAATGTGGTTTACTTCTGAGTATTCATATAGTATGCTCTTGCCCTTGAATAGAAGCATTGCCAGATTTTTATCGGGATATAGTGCTATACTAAGTGCTGTGCTGAACCTTTGTTACAATTCCAATTCTACTGTAATGCAGAAAGGGGATCTTTCAGCAGTGCAAAAAGACTGTCACATGGAGTTGTTCCATCTCTCATTCTCCCAATATGGAAACAATAATACTGTCCTACTTTGCAGGGTTGTTGTAAGGCTAGAAACATAATGTACATGAAGTGCTTTGAACATCCCAAAAACTTTACATAAATGCAACATGTTATTCATTCCTCTGGGACACATGAACAAGGAATGTGTCCATGTTAAAATGGGTAAGCTAGCTCTCACTGTTGGACAGAAAAGAGAGTTTTGGGATGAAACATTCAATACTACACTTAAAATACTCTGTTGGACCCAAAGGTTCGGTTTCCACTAACACAAAGTACTTTGATAGACAGAACAAAAGACACTTTGAAATACAGAACACCACTTTTCTGCTTCTTCCTTGAGCCTGCTGAACTTCCCAAAATGGTCCCTTGTTCCCCAGGGGCAGGAAGATTATTGGGCTGCGGTGAGCAGAAAAGTGCAATTCCATTCTACTTCCATTAATGGAAGATTCACCCTGGATCTAACCCATTATATTTGCACAAAGACATTTATTAGTTTAATTTATATTCAGGTTTGGTTGTGAATTTTCACCCTACGTTTTAACAATTTCTGGGATACATGGAACTGTTTTCAGTGCAAGTTCAGCCTAATGAAGCCAGGGACAAAAGTTTTTGTTTGTTTTTTTAAAGTCCTGATCAGAATTTGATGTATATAATTTGATGCCTTTTAATAATATACTCCCCCACTCCCCTCTAAAAGCCGGATTCCAAAGTACAAAATCCAGACAGCTCCAATGAGTCATAAATTGTGAAATTTCCCTTGCATGAGTGGTGTTTCAACCCTTTCTCAGTGACTAGCTGTATATACTTAATCAGAAAAAGCAAAGCGTATAGACACAGGTACATTTTATACCTTGCAAAACATGAGAATCTGTTCCAGAACACAAAATGTATCCTATAGAACAGGGCTGGCCAACGGTAGCTCTCCAGATGTTTTTTGCCTACAATTCCCATCAGCCCCAGCCAGCATGGCCAATGGCTGTTGTAGGCAAAAAACATCTGGAGAGCTACCACTGGCCACCCTTGCTATAGAATGCCTTTAGAACACAGCTGGACAGAAGGTACCAACTAAAAAAATTGGAGTGTAGCAATCATGTGGAAAAAGCAGGAAAGAAAAGAGAGGGGATGACAAAGTGAACAGCCATTGTGATCCCTACTTGTTACTGAACCGGTTACAGATCTCACAAGCAGCTAATGCGTACAGGGAAGTAACATGGGAGTAAAGCAAAAGAGAAAAGAAGCTGGCACTTGCATCATAGATAAAGAGAAGCAAGGCAAGTTGGCTGTCAGCCAGGATCCTTTTTGTGAATGGGAGGGTGTGGAACAGCCACTTCCTCCCATTTCCAAGGGAAAAGCCACAGCTTAAACATCAGGCCATATTTCATACTTCTGACATATGCATAGAATTGCTATGTCTTTCTCACAGACTTTTAAGAGAGAAAAATAGGTACTGTTTTATGATGTGTGGAGGGCATCACAGCATCTCCTTGGAGAACTGGAATAATGTCAAGGATTAACAGGTTAGTTTCAGGTGGGAAGCCTCCGTTTTGGTCTGCAGTAGAAGAGCTAGATTCAAGCCTAGTAGCAGCTTGGAGACTAACAAGATTAGACAAGACAAGCAAGTTAAATACAACAGGATTTTGAGGAATTTTATTAGTATTGCCACATCCTAAATATGTAAAAACTGGAGCAAGAAGTCTTTGGACTGGGGTTATAAAATACCTCTGGAACTTTAAAGAAACAGCACTAAAGTTTGAGTCATTTTCAAAAGATCTTTTCCCATCTGTATATTGAACGAAAGTTTACACTGACTAAAATGTGCACATTTAGCTTTTTACATTAATAAAATTCTCATATTTCATAGTTTTGAAATGTGCTTATTAGTTGTAAAAACTGCTTCAACTACATATTCATGCTTGGATTCCATTTTATCATGCAGAAGACTTGTGCACAAATGTTAAACAACTTTAACACATAACACTTGTATGGAAAAATTCAAGAAACAGTAATATTGTTAGATCTAGATGCCCTAAGAGAAAATTTATATATCTCCCACCACATTCACTAGGAAATATGATGGTAGAGAGTGAACATGATGCTGTCCGGATTGCCGCTGAAGTTGACTCAGCAGTTCCAGAAATCAGCCATGACAACCATTTTCCTTTCTTGCATTTGCTTGAATCATTATTATCTTGTGCCCATGGAGCTCAGTTACAGAATTCAAGGTTCATACAGAAGGTCCCAAGTTCAGATCCTGATATTTCCAGTTCAAATAATCTCATGTAGTAGGCATTTGCCTAACACTTGGGAGATAACAATCACAACATGCTCAAAATGTATAGCAGGGAAGTCTGAGCACCTTCTCAATTTTTCCAGTGGAACGACTGAGAAATTTTGGGCGCGCTGGGGGAAAAAAACCTGTTATATGGTAGGCATACAAAAACATTATCAACAATTTATTTTTGTTTAAATGTAAATAATTTTGGAAACAATATGATATAATGTGCTTAATACATTATCAAAGAGTTCAGTGTCTTCTATGTCATAAAGTTTAGCTTGATATTCAAATATGCTCGCAGTCCTACCTACTGTGAATAGGGGCGTGCACACAAAAAAACCCAGTGTTTTTCAGATTCAGGTATATTAAACCCCAAAAAATCAGTATATACCAATATTCCCAAATCCTGTTATCAATATTGTATTGAGATTCAGGAAATGATCTGTATTGCCAAAATTCTTTGGCTCCACTATATGTTCCCCATAAGGTATAATAGGTACTGGAATCCCCCCCCCCCCCCAGGCACAGGGCTTCCACCCATTTAAACTGAACAGCACTGCCCATCAACGGATTGGTTTAAATGGGAAGAAGCCTTTAAACACCTCCATTTCACTCCACATTCTGGTGGCATGCCTCCATCGATGAAGGTGGATGTGTGCCACTGCTGCAGAAGAACTTGGGAAGGGTGGGCATTTAAAGTGGCATTTCTAGTTTCTTAAAGAGAAGGGGGGCATTACTACTTTCATCTTATTTCTTCTCTCTCAGATGGCAAAAATTAAAGGTACATATGCTATGCTAGTACACTGCGCAACACTGTATAATTATATCTCCAATACTGGATATACTCACAATTTTTCATACAGAAAATGAATATATTTGTACTTTTTAATTCTATAAATATGCCAAATAGTACAATTTGATATACTAGAAGAAGTATTTTATATTGTTCAATCATTAAAAAGCTTAGGTTTGACAGGAAAGTAAGTATTGCATATATTTAAATTTTCACCCAAATGGCCTTTTTTTCTCCTCTAGAAGGAATTTCCAGAAATTTTACATCTCTGAAGCAACTGATTTCGATGGACTAGATTTCAATGGACTAGATTGGAATAACACTGCATAGGATTGCACTGTTAGTCACATTTGCAATAAGAACTTTGAATGGGAAAATGCAGCACGTGATGAGAATAAATATGGATAGGAAAGGCTGTTGAGTTATGTATTCCACATGAAAGATGCAAACAAAATTTTGCAGCTATTTGCCTGATGCAATGTATCTCAGAAATCTGAAGGAAAGCCAAACTATTTTAGATAAAACTTGTGAAAAATTTCAAGGGCAAGAATGGGGTTTCACAGCTTCCTTTTTCAAATACCCCTTAATTATAAAAGGTGCAATGTTTGGCACCAAACAAATGAATGAATACAAAATGTAACATAGAAACATACCATTGCACATTAAAATAACTGTATTAAGCCATATACAACAAAGAAGATTACTTACAGTACTTTATAGAATTCAAAGAAGGGGCTGAATCTGAAACAAAACATAAAGGACATTATGATTTTGGGGGGGGAAACAAGACTTAAAAAACAAGCTCCTAGATTACTAAAGAATTGTTATTACATCTGAATGTGTTTATTTCAGCCACATATACCCACAACAGCAATATCTATCTTTATTTCAGTATACCCAATTTCTAAACAGCAATTGTAACTCAGCCAATGAAATCAGTTGAATACACTGCAACTAATTTAAAAACCACACAGGCCATCTAATGAGCTGAAAGGAAGCCAAAACTGGGAAATCAACTTTAAAGGGAAATTATAGGATTTTCTCATGTAGTTTGTGAGGTGTGTGGAAAGTAGGGCTGCCAGTTTTTAAAGCAGTTCCTCTAGCTGCCCCTTTAATATCAGTTTAATCTGCAGCAATTATCAGGTGGTACTATTTAGCTGTGCTATGAAAAGCTTCAGCTGCCCATTTCCATAGGACATTTCCCCCCCTGGCCATTTGACAACCTTAGTGTAAAAGAAGCATTTCGCATTTTTTTTCCTCTCACAAAAATTTGGAGAGGAGGAATAGAAAAATTTTGCCTTCTCCTTCCACTTACTGGTACAAAAAACATATGTTCCAGACCCAATCCTTCATCAACCTGCAGCCTGATTCTCCAGATGCTTCAGGTCAAACTAGATGATGAGTGGCACCATTTCAGGTCAGGAAAATGGCACTGCGGGGGGTGGGGAGAGACAGGAGACATTCCCCCCCATACAATATGATGTTCCAACCAGAATCAGGCCCCTCAGTACAGTTTAAAGGAGTTCCTGAATGGGAACTCCCTGCTTCAAAATGGTAGGCTTCCATGGGGACACCTGAGTTGTCTAGTTTGGCCCTTAGTAAGAAGGAGCCTCCATTGAGCTCAGCAGAACTTCTTGATAAGTACAATTAGAACTATGCCCTTGTTCTGCAACCCTATGCATGCTGGTTCACAGGCAACTCAAAAGGTACTCTCACTATACAATTATAAAAAATATAATAATAAACAAAATACTTGATTCTTTTCTGATCTTTCATGTAACCCAAAATCTGCTGCCTCAGACAGGTTGCCTCATCTTACCTAATAACTTGCCTCCAGTTAAACATGCCATGGGCTGTTGTGCTCAGTACTTGCTTGGGAGAAAAAGGCATAGGAACTGTTTTCTCATAGTCATGGAGAGCAACTACACGAGTCAGTTGAATGATATGGTTTCTTCCATTTCTGTTCCTCCAATCACCAGTTTAAGTAGCTCATTTTTCACTCTTAAAGAATTTTCTTCAGACAAGCAAGCTTTTGACTGGCACTGCAGTTTTTAAACAAAGCACATGTATTTCTGAAGGCAAGAACACACACACAATATCAGTGGTTTCAAATCTTCTTGGTATGGTGATCCACAAGTACGAATTTACTTGGCATGGTTACTGTTTTTTAAAAAAGTGTATGTACAAATCAATGAAATGGCAAAAAATTGGATCAATATTCACAGGCTCTGCAATCTACTTTTGAGCCAAACCCACAGGTTGGGAAATGCTGTGGTAGATAGAAGCCTGATTCTTGCTACATATTTTCACAGCTAAACAAAAATAGCAAGGAATGCCAAACTCCAAATAAAGAAATAGACCTGCACTAGGTTCATTTATTTCAGCGTTTTTCTTCCAGCTCTTGTCTGACAAATTACTTCCCGGTATTCATCAAGGAACCAAAAAGCCTGCCCAGAGAGAATTAAACACCTCAGCGAACAGTAGGGTAAGGTACAAACAGACATGGGTTTCACCTGCCAATTTCCCTTTAAAAAGAATCACCCATGCCCATAGCAAGGTTTCCTGCAAGGAGGGGGAAATTAGGCAAAACAAAGAACACTCTGCCTCTACTTCCCAGCCCACCTTCTTCCAAGCTGCCTTTGACCTAGTTCTGCTATCAGCCCACCTCAAAATCAGAGTGGCTCAAGCAAATTGTGCCTCTGCTTATATATACCGATTGCACTGCCCAAGCCAGTGAATCAGCAATGTGATTGGGGTAAATGCTAAGTACAGAAATGCTAATTATTAAGGACAACACTGAATGGCATGAAAATGGACTAACTGTTCTGGTTGGACAGATTGCCTCTGAGGCATAGGTCTGCTGAGCCAATTTCTCCCTGTGCAATCCCTCCCCGATTGCCCATCATCCTGAAGAACAGAAACAGAAAGACAGTGTGCAGAAACAGAAACAAAAGGAAGAGGCCAGTTTCAGTTATCATGGGGCTCCCACAATATACACCAACAGGCCAGAAACACCTCCTCAGTTGGGTCCACATATCAGAGGAATTCGTATTCAGTTAATTACCCTTTTCAGATGGATGCATGGGATGCGTTTGGCCTGGCATTTGACTAATTACTGGGTATTTTATGGCAAATTCCCTGGTAGTAGTCTGATATTTGGGGCCTTAAATTAGAGATCCCCACAGAACTGTAGGCCAAAATCAATAGTCTGATAAGGGAACTTCATATGGGAAATATCAGCAAACCAATTTAGGAATACTGACATGCCTCCCAGGAGTTGGTGTATTTGAAGTAGGATTGCCAGGTGCGACTCTGGGGACTTTGGGGGTGGAGCCAGGAGCAAGGTTGTGACAAGCTCTGAAGGTTTGTGAAGTATGAACAGAAAACCATTTCATAAATATTTTTATTATAACTAATAATCACAATGTGTTGGGAAGCCATACCACACATGTACTGAAAGCAAGTTACTCACACATATTCCCCCCCAATGTAAATATCTACACAATATCTCTAGGCCAGGAAAAAATGTGAATGCACAATATCAAATTTAAACTGAACCTTAAATGAAGTGGTTATTACTGACGATTATAATGGTTAAGTTGTTTTTGTGCTTATATTACATTATGGGCGTTTTCGCACTGACCTTCCTCGGGAGCGATGTCCCTCTTCACCGCGCAGCACCTGCGCGGATTTCGCACTAATTGCTCCGCAGAACCCGGAAGAGCTGCAAAGTCCCACAGCTTTTGCGTCGCAAATGTAAACCGCCAAAAACCAGTTTACATTTGCGACGCAAAAGCCGCAGGACTTTGCGGCTCTTCCGGGTTCTGCAGAGCAATTAGTGCGAAATCCGCACAGACGCTGCGCGGTGAAGAGGGACGTCGCTTTCGAGTAAGGTCAGTGCGAAAACGCTCTATAACATCTGTGTGACAACTGAACACAGGGTTAGATATACTTACACTCACTAATTTAAATGGCCTTTTCCCACCTCTGTGTCAGACTACAAGCCTACCAATGCAATTCTAAACATACCAATGGCTGTTGATCTCTGAGTTCATTATCTCTTTACTTTTTAAAAACAGGATTGTTCGTCCACTAGGGGAAAAAAATCTATCCTGTAAATATTCCACCTGAATTACCTTCAGTCTTTTAAAGCCATCTTCAGCAGCAACTAAATGCAGCAGATCCATAATTTAGGTGAATTAACACATTACACAACAGCAAACTTTAGTCTGTGCTGAATGTATATACTGAGTAGGAAGCTTGGCATATGACAAGTGTGCCTAAATCTTAAATGATTTTGCAAAAACATGAATTAGTCATTGTCAGGTTTTAGTTATGAATATGCCTATGATACCTGAAAACGTTATATATGAGGTAGTCCCTATTCTAATCTAAAAGAAAAAAAATAGAGTATACTAAGTGGAGCAGGACTGGAAATTAAACTTGTATAAATGATAGCTTAAAAAATTGAGTATAAGCGACTTCACTTTTTTAAAGAGTGAAACGCTAATAAAGTTGATGTTAATAAGGATTCAAATGACATTTCATGCTACACCCAATTTTTATACCAATTCTGATCTCCATCCTGATCACAATTTCCTTAAATTGATGGAACTAATTTATTCCCAATAAACATTCACTGAAATGTGCTTATTTAGGATCCATAAAGTAAATCAAACTCTGGACCACTTATGTTTTTGGATATGTAATCTGTTTATCATTTTACTAAACAAAAACAGAAATCAAACTTTCTGTCCTCACTTCCTGCTTCAATCCATTTGGAAAACATTTTGTAGAAACCCGTCATGACTGTTTCCAGGTACTTCCGATCAACCTGGAAGCAACTGGGATTGCTTGTATGGTAGCTCAACAAACTCAACTTGAATTTTTTTATTTATCCCCTTGCTTTTCAGTTTATCCTTTAACATGTACTTTGTGTATTCCATGCTAAAAATAAACTTCTACATGCAGCCAACACAGCTTCTGCATTAAAAGTAAGATTTTGTGGCTTCAAAGTGAGCAGATTTGAATGACTCTGCTTTTTTGCATTATATATTCTACAATTTTTATTATTTTATATAATGTGTGCTAGTTCTTCTCAGAAACATAGAAACTTTTTGTGGCCACACAGGGACCAGACTGTGCGCAAAGGATGCCAGCTATCACCAATCTCTACCATAATCCTCACCTGTTAACCTCTCTGACTTGATTATCTGATTCATAATTGGCATCCAAAATTAATTAGGATGATGGGTTGGATCCCATTTAGAATTTCCTTGGGTGCAGGGGGCGGAGATTTTTTGCTATTTTCTCCCTTCTGTGGGACACTTCTGATTCCTCCCCCAGTTATTTCTGGGGATTCTCCATACCCCAAGAGCATCATTTCAGTGGGTGTTTTTAGCTGCTGCAGAAGTGGGGAATCAGAAAATTTATCTCCTTTTCTTGTGACCATGGAAACTTTCAGTGGGCTCTGAGACTCAACAGTCAAGTACTGAAGGGCCAATTGTCCTTTTAGTTTCTGTACTTGGACATGCAAGCTCATATACAAAATCTGTGGATATCCTGAAAGCATAGATGTACAAAATCACATTGCTCCTTAAAACACTGGGAAACAGTAGCCTTGAAAGGATCAACATACGTTTTATAGGTGAACTTTAGTGTGGTGAAGTACAAAAAAATTTGAAACATCATATGTGAAATAGGCCTCAAACTATAAACACATCTGGAGTAGTGTTCCATTAAATACTCACAATTCTATACCAGGTTCCGCTCCAAGGCGCAACGTAAGTCAACCTTGCATAGATCAACAGACCACCTCAATACAGGGTTTCCTGTCAACCCTATATGACAGTGTTTCCCAAAGTGGGCGATATTGCCCCCTGGGGGGCGCTGGAACGATCCAGGGGGGCAGCAGTAGCCTTGGGTGCAATTGGGGGACGGTAAAAAAAATAAGGGGGTGGTGGAAGCATAAAGGATGAGAAGAAGAGAAGAGGGTGGGAGATGTCAAAACATCACACTTCTGGGTCCAGAATTTCTAATTTAGAGAAAAATTCCAATTAACAAAAATAGAGGGTTCCTTTTTGCCTGCTACTTAGTGCGAATTCACCCAATTAGACTAGTAATGAGGACCAGAACTCCGTCCAATTAAAACATAAGAAGGATGCAGTTTATTTACAAGACAGTATAAAAAAATAGAGGTGTATAGACAAACAAGAAATGCAGAAACAAAAAACCTTACTAGTCTATCCTAGCCAATACTTGTTACAGCTAGCAGCTTCTCAAGGTTGTTTGCAGTTTCTCTCTCAGCAATACAGTTTAAATCAGGACAGTGGAAGCACTGAGGCAATTGTACAAACCTCTCTGAAGAGTTCCAACCTGTGGCTTTCTTCTCACAAAGTTTTCTGCAGAGTGTCAAACTTCTTACAGTCCTCTGGTTACCAGTTGATTGCTTCTGTTGATTTCAGTCAACTACAGTGCCCCAGACACAGTGTCTTCTGCAGGGCCAGCACATGAAAGTAGGCAGGGTAGGCGACCATTTAGGGTGCCACCCTGCCAGGGGGCACTGCTGGGCACCCCCTTACTCCCCCTTCCCATGTGGCACGATTGTGCCAGCCAGCAGGCAAGCTGAGAGCCCTGGGCGGTTTTCTTCGCAGGGCAAACATCGCCTTTTCTTTGCAGGGCAAACATTGCCTGTGCTTCCTGAAAGCTTCCAAGGAAGCCTCCGAAGAGCACCCCATTTTACTGCTGCCGCTGCTTTCGGGTGAAAAGTGGCTGGGTGGTGGCACCTTCCCATTGCACTAGTTGGAGCTGAAGAGCGCAGTGGGAAGGTGCTGCCCACCCAGCAGCTTTCAGTCCGAAAGCAGCAGGCAGCAGTAAAACTGGTCACTCTTCGGAGGCTTCCTTTGAAGGCTCCGACAAGCACAGACAATGTTTGCCCTGTGAAGAAAAGCAGCATTGTGGCAGCACTTATGTGCACCACCCGGGGCTCTGGGCTTGCCTGCTGGCTGGCGTGATGACATCATCACCAGCATGCGAAGAATATCCCCCCCCCCTTAGGAGCACACGGGGGGGGGCATGCGTGGTGTTCTGCCTAGGGCGGTAAAACCCCTAGAACGGGCTCTGGTCTTCTGTTCCTCTTCTTGAATTTTGATATTTTACTAATCCTCTTATATCCCTGACTGGCTGTCAAAGTGCTAGAACTGTGCAACCAATCATTGGTACAAAACAACCAATTTAGCTGGGCCCATCTAGATCTTCTCCTGTCAAATATCTGTCAAACTAGATGGCCTCCTGTCCCTGTCAGTTGGAATTGAAATTTCAAAAATTCTCTGTGAATGCGAACGTTACTATAGTTGATTTTGTAAAATAATTTTAGAATTTCACGCTTCAAAGTGTCTTATTTACAACATCTTTGTTTACTCTGTGTGCAAATATGTCACTGCATCTTTTAGTCCACTTCTTGAAGGTAGATTTCCAGGGGGGCGTTGAGTAATTTTTTTTCTGAAAAGGGAGCATTAGGCCAAATAAGTTTGGGAACCTCTGCTATACGGGGACCCAACCAAAATGCACAGAACTACATGAAAATCTTGCAGGCAACAGGCAGTTTCTCCATTTTACTAGTAAGCATCAAGCTTACAGCAGAAACTTTCCTCAGTGATACCACTCACACATTAACTGAAGATCTTTCAATGGTTACCACAGGTAACAAACAACTCCGCCTCTGATACGGAGTGGAATTTCCTTTGATACACAACCTTGTCCATAACGTTGAGCTCAGAAACACCGAATAACAAGAAAACTTAAAAGAGTTTCACAGACTTGAAAAAGGATCAGTTCAATGATCTGGGCCAACAGCTTCTTTCAGTATTTTCAAGGAATTTGGGGACAGTGGTGTGTCAAGGTCCTTTTCCAGTAATGGTAACAGGAAGTCCTACTCATACTATTCTCAAATTGGGCAAAATGCCTTTGTCAAAACCCCAGGACATTTTTGCTAGAGGTAACAGCAACAGCTGGAATTTATACAAGCCTTCTATGTGTTCAATCTCATGCTTACAGCAACCCTATTAAGTAGATATATTATTGTTCCTATACTGCAATTGACATCTAAAGCTGAGGGATATGAGCCACCTACAGAGCTCATGGCAAAAGGTAAGCAGCTATATTCCAAGGGTAAAAATAGATGGTCCCTGCACCCACCACAAGACGCAGCACCATCTCAGACTTTGCCTTTAATTTTTCAAAACACTACCTGCAGCATGGGGGAATTAGGGGCTCGTCCTCCTGGTGCTGTTTAAAAAGGTAAAGGTAGTCCCCTGTGCAAGCACCAGTCATTTTTTGACTCTGGGATGACATTGCTTTCACAACGTTTTCATGGCAGACTTTTTACGGGATGGTTTGCCATTGCCTTCCCCAGTCCAAAAAGCAGCCATTTCAACTCCTGAAAATGACATGGGGGGAGGGCAGGAGTCCCTCATTACTGCATGCCACTGCTCCTGCAGTGTTTTGAAAACTTAAAAAAACAACGACTGATTCCTCACTAGCAGTTGCTCCGCCCTCAGGCTTCTGCTTTCCCCAGTTCAAGTGATCGATTCCCCACCAGTCGCTGACTGGGCACATTTTGACCTGTGGCTCCCTCCAATTTCCCCCGCAGCTTCCTAGCCTTGTTTTTTAGAGATCCAGAAGCCACAAGGGAAACTGGAGGGAGCCACGGGTCAAAATGTGCCCGTACACCGACTGGTGCGGAATCAATCACTTTAGCCAGGGAAAGCAGAAGCCCAAGGGCAGAGCAAATGCTAGTGAGCAAGGTATAAAATAGCTCTATGTCTTCATGGCAAACTCACTTAGTATGACCCTGTAAGCCTTGTTAATATAGAAAACATTGCCAGTGCATCCTCCTCTTCCTACTATTTTTTTAGAATATGTTAAACATAATCCATGCCATATGGCCTACTTCCAGACTCTTTGCCATCTTTATAGCTATCAGATAGGATGCAAACATTACAGGTGACGTGTCTACCACTGAAACAGGGTTCCTGTCTCTCTTCCTCTTCCTTTGTCTCTAGTGACAATTGATAATAGAAAAATGCTGACATAAAATCACCACTCTGCAAGTTTTCCTGCCCCAACAAGCAAGCAGCCAAAGTAGTGTAATGGGTCATGAAAACTTGCAGGAAGAAGAAGAGGAAGGGGACCTTTACTCAAAGTTTCAGAGTGGCTTACAATCACCTTCCCTTCCACTCTGCACAAAAGACACCCAATGAGGTAGGTGGGAGAGCTGAGAGAGGTCCGAGAGAACTGCTCTTGAGAGATAAGCTATGAGAGAACTGTGACTGATCCAAGGTCACCCAGTTGGTTACATGTGGAATAGTTGGGAATCAAACCCAGTTCTCCAGATTAGAGTCCACCACTCTTAACCACTACACCAAACTGGCTCTATTTATAATAGTTAGACATATTATATTAGTGTGGTGTACTGGTGAGTTTCGGATTCAGAGACCCAGACTCAAATCCTTCTGCCACAAAACTCAGCGGGTGTCACTTTCTCAGTTGGTGTGAGGATAAATTGGAAGCAAGAACCAATTGTGTTGTCCTGAGCATCTTGAAGGAAGGCTGAGGTAAACATGTACTAGACAAATTTTGTCCTGGCCTCAGTTTCAACATGAAGAGGAAACAGGCATAAAAAATGTTTGGCAAGCTCAGATATGATCCCAGAAGGACAAAAAGATCCAGACAGCATTCTGATGCATGCATCCAAGGTGCCCCAAGAAGAAAATGTGAGAACAAGGCCTTAGAGACATGTTTGTGTACATGTGCAGGAGACCGAGAAGGCCTAATCCTCTTATCTCTTGTTTCCATGTAATTCCTCTAATTTTAGAAACATGTTAGAACTGTAGAGTCCTTCTGGAAGAGACTGGGGACCTACAATTTCAGGACATTTCCAAGAAAGCTGAAGTCTAAAATTCCCAGCCATTAAAGACCAATACAATAATACATTCCAGTGTGGTTTAGCTAGTTTGGGGCTAAAACTATCTAATTAACTAAAGAGGTAATCAGTTCCAAGCCAACAAACACAAGTTGCAATACATTCTATAATGCAGTGGGGAGATTTTATATCATTATAAAGCTAAAGTTTCAGAGAGTAATTCTCAAGTTACATCCTTTATGCAACATAAGCTTACAAATTTTCTTTTTTAAATGCAAGTAAAATATGAATTGCTCTTTACAGTGTCTCTAGACTTGGTCTCCCCCTAACACAGCCATTCATCAAAATACATGTTTTTTGCTGGGCTCTAGTGTCTTGTTCAATCAATGGAAAGCTACTATCTTTTAAGTATCCTATTCTAAATAATACCTACAGCAAGATGCCTGATTTTGATTTATTGAATAATTTTACTAGAAAACACCTAGAGTCACAATAATATTACGCACAATCACTTCCATTCCTTTGTTGCCCAAAGTAAAAAAAATTACCAAAATAAAAACTGACAGCACAAAGTGAAGACCAGTCTGTTCCAGCTAGCCTAACTTAACTACGTATATTACATAGAATTTTTTTGTTTTTTTTAAAGCATGGGTTAGATATAACATTTCATTGATTTTACTAAACAACTGCAGCCAATTTTTCCTGGCCTTGGCTATCAAGTGAATGCAAAACCACATTTTTAGATGCTAATTGGGAGGCAATGGGGAAAGGCTGAAGACCCTTTGGCTTGAACAGGCCCCTTGCTCGGCTTATATATCTATCAGCTTCCCTTCTGCAAGAAATTTCTAAAGAGGATTGTTTGCAAATTGTTACAGAGCAATTTGCACACAGTTAGTTCTTGCTTTAATCGAGAAATCTGCCTGATGGTGAGCCTATTTCCCAAAGGCTGGGAGTGAAGGTTATTCCATTAGGCCTTCTGGGAGCAGCAATCTATCTAATACATTTCTGAATTATTCCAGACTGAGCCAAACTGAACACGAGAACAAAGCCTGGATTCCACTGCACAGAAAGACTAGCCTAACTCCCAGCTGAGAAGATTTAGGGAGAGAGTTAAACCCATGCAAACACTGGAGAAATTTTCCAAGTAATTGCATGCATTTCCTCATTGTTATCAAAACCTGTAAACTAATGTTTATTAAAACACATCAGCAAAACTGCCTATTATCTGTACTTGATGCAGGGGACACTACAAAGCAATCTAATTTCCCTGCCTCCATTACTTCTTAATAGTGAGAGGGCAAGGAGGATGAAAGGGATACTTGGTTAGGTACTCAGAGCCTGTCGCTTGCAAACACAGCAACATCCCCTCACAGAGCAGTACATCTGGGATGTAATCTGGATTCAGACTCCCATCAATCCTGCCTTCCCTCAGCCCCATAGCCAGGATTTTTGGGGGGAGGGGGCACTGGGGGGGGCCACAGGGCACAGCTATTTAAATTAAATGAGCAGCGCCCCCACCCCACCCCAATCTTCCCCCGGCTTAAGCTCTCCCACCTTTCCAGAGGCAGAGCAGAGGGAGAGGAGTAGCTGCTTCCCTCGGCTCTTCCTGCTTGATGGGTCAGGCCAGTATTGTGGAAGCCATGCCACTACTGCACCAACCTGAAATGATTTTGCTAATCCTCCTACCGCAGGAAGAGCTGCAGGAAGGAAGGAGGGTTAGAGAAATCACTTCAGGTTGTTGGCAGAACACCTTAAGCAATATTGGCCTGGTCTGCCAAACAGGAAGGGCCACGCTGTGCCCACCACAGTGCCCCTCACCCCACCCCAATTAGTGCCCCTCAACTGCAATCTTAGCTGCCACATGCTGCTCCAGGATGAGAAAGAACTGCTTTAGGCCTCCTTCCAGTGCAGCGTGTGGCTAAGATTGCAACCTGGGGTGGGGGTGTTGGGGTGGAGGCTCTCAAGATCTGATAGGGGGCTCAGCCCCTAAAAGCCTCACTGTTGGCTATGGCCCTGCCTTCCCTCATCATAAAATGCAGGGAAGGAAAGGGCTACTTCTTGTATACTGTTCATATCCTTGCCCTGCAGACAAGAGGTCCAAACTAGGCTTATACGGGAACTCTTAGATCAAGGGTGGCCAAACTTGCTTAACATAAGAGCCACATAGAATGAAAATCAGATGTTTGAGAGCGAGGGGAGGGAGGATGGGAAGAAACAACTTTAACTTTAAATGAATTTTCCAAGATGCTCTAAAAGGGTCCAAAGAGGCTTACATCATTATCCTCAGTTTTAATCTATCCTCACAGCAACCCTAGGACGTAGTTTACGATGAGTGTGCGTAACAGGCCCAAGGTTACCCAAAAAGCTTCCAAAACCAAGTGGGCATTCGAACCTGGTTCTCTCAGATCCTAGTTCAAGCTTCTAACTACTACAACACACTGACCCACATTTGTCTTGTGTTTGTTACAGTCTTAATTTAATTTATTTATACCTCACCTTTCTCCCCAGTGAGGATCCACAGTGGCTTACATCTTTATCCTCTTCTCCATTATATACTCACAACAACACTGTGAGGTAGGTTAGGTTGAGAGAGTGTGACTGGCCCAAGGCCACCCAGTGAGCTTCTATGGCACAAATAGGAATTTGAACCAAGGTCTTCCGATACTTGTCCAATTCTCTTAACCACTACGCCACACTGGTCCACCTTTCTTCCATTCAAGAAGCGTTTCCTAGCCGGATCCACCGCTTAATTACAGCAAGGTACAGGGAAATTTAAATGGCCCAAGAACAAGCCTGACTGAGTGTTGGCTCACCTGTCGCCTCCTCTTGAAGGAGGAGTTAATAGGGTGATCCAACACCCATCATGGGGCACTGCTGCCTGGGGCTGAGCTGAGCAACCCTACTAGCACATCTGGTGCTAGCAAGTGTGTTGAGTTCACATTTTGGCAAGTGAAAACCCCAACCAAGAATTGCTATTCTCTCAAGACAAAAGACTCAGTCCTTCATAGAATCCCCCAAAACAAGTTATAGGTTATAGAAATTTACCAACATACAGAATATTTTAATGTTGAGATCTTCCCAATAAACTATACCAGGGGTGGCCAACGGTAGCGCTCCAGATTTTTTTTGCCTACAACTCCCATCAGCCCCAGCCAGCATGGCCAATGGCTGGGACTGATGGGCGTTGTAGGCAAAAAACATCTGGAGAGCTACCGTTGGCCACCCCTGAACTATACTATTCAATAATAAAAATGCATTTGCTATAAGTGATCAAAGGATAATTACTGACATTGACATTTATGTAACTAACATTTAAAAATTTATTTAGATGTGTATGTAACTGAATTGAAGAATATAATGTAGAAGAACTTTTAAAAATCTGTTTTAGAAGAAAAAATAAATCCAATTTAAATAGTACGGAAAAAAAGCCTACTAATTGTTTTTAAAAAGTGTTTTGTAGCAAATAACCAAAAAAATATGTTACAAATTTGACCCCCACCCCCGAACACATTCAGTGTCCCCAAAAATGGAGGAGGCTATATACTATTTCCTTTTTAAAAAGCACTTTTTGATTTGGCCTGAGAGATAAAGATGTCTGGGGCAGGAAGGGGAACAGTTCATTGGGCACCCATGAGTTCCTTCTATCAGTCTAAGCAGCTCCTTGGATCCTGGTCATGATAGTCAAGCACATAATGTGGATGTAAAACTGAATTACATCTTAAGAACTTGAACTCTGAACAAGAATGTACATACATAATATTCTAATAATTTTTTTCCTCTTTTCAACTGAAAACCCCCATCCCCACCCCCGAACACATTCAGTGTCCCCAAAAATGGAGGAGGCTATATACTATTTCCTTTTTAAAAAGCACTTTTTGATTTGGCCTGAGAGATAAAGATGTCTGGGGCAGGAAGGGGAACAGTTCATTGGGCACCCATGAGTTCCTTCTATCAGTCTAAGCAGCTCCTTGGATCCTGGTCATGATAGTCAAGCACATAATGTGGATGTAAAACTGAATTACATCTTAAGAACTTGAACTCTGAACAAGAATGTACATACATAATATTCTAATAATTTTTTTCCTCTTTTCAACTGAAAACTGTCTCACAAAGCAGGTCATAAGAAGGGAAATCTAAAGTTCTCTGCAAAATGTTTAGTAACGGGAACATTTTGCATTATTGAGTAATTTATGAGAAAAAGTATTCCTGCATCCTTTGCAAACATGATGCGATCCATGTTGCTTTTTTGAAGAATGTACTTTTTGGTCTTCTTCTATTTTGAGCATCTCTTTTGTTTTATTTTTTTAGAAATGCAATTACATTTGCCGTGTGGAGGTGATATATGAGTTTGTTTATACCTGATTAATGAGTTTGGAAATTATGGGAGTAGCAAAAGGCATAAACTATTCTTAACTACCAGTTTCCTTTATTTTGAGATCTTGCTATTAAGTGATGAGAAAGATTAATTATATATCTACAGCATCATATCCGACTATAAACATGGTGGATTGTGCTACATGAACATCCTGAACAAGGAAAGTGGAGCAGATGCATCTGACCACAATGTCATGACTGGGGTTTTTTTGTAGCAAGAACTCCTTTGCATATTAAGCCACACACCCCTGATGTAGTCAATCCTCCAAGAGCTTACGGGGCTCTTCTTACAGGGTCTACTGTAAGCTCCAGGAGGATTGGCTGTATCAGGGGGGTGTAGCCTAATGTGCAAAGGAGTTCCTGCTACAAAAAAAGCCCTGGTCATGACAACCATTTCAGCTGTATGTTATTTTGAGAGGTGGTGCGGTGCAGTGGTTAGAGTACTGCACTAGAATGAGGGAGATCCAAGTTTGAATTTCCACTCAGCTGTGGAATCTTGCTGCAAGCCTAACCTACTTCTGAGGATTGTTGTGAAAATTAAGGAGGCAAAACCATGAGCTCCTTGACAAAAGGGCAGGATAAAAAGCTACAGTATAGTTTTTTAAATTTATGTTCTGCCACAAGGCCCTTTAAAGGCCTTCAAGGAAGCTTATGCCAGATGGAGCCAAGATAGCTGATTTCAGAATGGCCAAAATTCTGTCAGAACTGCATATAGGTGAGTTATTCCTAGTCCTGCTTCACCCACTTGCCATCAATTTCTGTGCCAGTTTACAGCTTTGTGCAACTCCAGTATCACACATGGCAATGGTAACACTAGCTAAAGCAGCAGCACTGCTTCAGTGATCACCCCCATGGGTCCTAATACACTCCAGATATAGCTGTCGCCATAGGACATCTTGACAACTTTTTATGGCAGCCATACACAATATCTAGCCTTGTGGTTATTCAAATAAAGATCTTTCATCACATTTGCAATCTCCACTGTGTAGAAGCAGAAGCCATTCTAATTCTTGACCATACCACTTAGGTAACACTCACCCATTTTCAGCTTTGATCAAATGCTGCAAATTCCATCAAAGTCAATCTTACACCTTTAGAATAAATACTCAAACCATGCTGATCCAGCAAAAGAGTTTCACAGAGAGAAGTAAGCTTCTGTAGATAAATTGCTTTGCTAGGTAGAGAACCACCCATGCAGATTGGTTTCAGATGTGCCTGTGCTGTGATACCTATCTGAATGCAAAACACATGATACAATTTTCCTTCTGCATCACAAAGCTGCATGTTCCTATCTGCCTTGCAATGTGGTTGCAAACCTACATCTCCAACCCACAGGATTAAAAAAAAATGTGCACAAAATCAGTCACACATGCCTGTCTCTGGTCAGGAACCACTATGTGCTCTTAATTCCTGTCTCAACATTAAATCCAAACCCAAATGTGTTCACAGAGAAATATCCTTACTGCTTCAGAGATACAGTGCCATGTTGTTGTTGTTTGATACTGTCCAGGAGTGATCTGGTGGGACAAACAGTAGCTGGGGGGGGGGGTGCCCTGCAGAAAACAGCAGGCTAAATAAGCCGTTACCAGAAGCTGGCAATCCTGCTAAAGGTTTGGTGCTGGTAAAGACCTGCTCAAGCTGTGCTCAACAAAAAACTGCAGTAACAATCCAAGAGGGGAAGCAGAAAAGCTTAGATTATTGGGTTTTTAGCATTCAAACACTGATAACATAGAAGAGGAAAGAGAGCAGGAAAACAGAAGAATGAAAGAATATTATTTTGTACAGGTGGAACCAAGGTCCCATAGTAGGTCCTTCAACAATACGATTTCCATGTACACCATAAAGAGAATTAATCCTCAAAAACCACTGTAATGAGACCTATAAAGGGATCAAGAATAGCAGCCTATTGCTGAGGGTAGCCTGCTCCCAGAAGTCTTCTCTAGCAGAGTTACATCAAAGCAACCTGGGACCAGATAGTAGGATTCCGTGAGAATCCCTTATCTCAGCATTAGCGGATGCTTCTCCTCTGATTGTCTTGAACTGCCACCTGTCCCAGGCATCTTTGAAGGCAACGCTAAGTCTGTGATGGATCTGACCTCCTTGAGCTGAGATTCTTTTATGTCTTTCTTCATTTTCTGCTCTGTTACATTCGTTCCCTGAAATGCACACTACATGAAACAAAGGGAGTTCTCACTCCTTGACTTGCTGTCCCCAGCTATTTGAAAGCATAAGGGGGAGGGGGGGGGGATGGGATGGGAAAAAAAACAATGTTAAGGATTATACTCTATCTGCAATGTGGAGTTGTCCTTGAGAGGCGAACCTCTTATTTTGGAGAGTTATTGAAGGGGGTTTTTTTTGTTTTGTTTTTTTACACAGAGATGACATGAAAATAGGGGGTCTGGTATTGCTAGAAGCCAAGATCAGAAGGCTGCATGTCAGAGATAACTTTAAAACAAGAAAACCCTTACTACAGAATTGTATTAAAAGGGGGTGGGGAATAAACTAGAAACAAAATGGCTGCACAACCATCATCAGATGCAGTCCTCTTGCACTGCCTCTATAGTGCCAATTTATAGGAGCAAAGATTTCCTTTGAAGTCAAAATTAGAGATAGAAAGACCAGAGCATTAGCAGAGGTGCAGCAGACACACCTCTTTAATGGCTACTGATATCCCTAAATCTTTGGTTGTTGTCACTTCCAGTGGCAAACAGTTCCACGGGCCAATCAAATACCATTTAAATCAGCTTTTGCTTGAAACTTGACTTCAGTATTCATTGGGCAAAATATCTAATGCTATCTTTATTTGAGGGGAAGCTATCTGTCCTCTTCTTACTTTGCCCGATCAACTTGCTTTACATATCTTACTAATGTTTTCATGCTCACTCCAGAAGCACGTATACTAAAATAGGAAAATAGTAATGTTTTCTATTGGCTGATTCCAAATCTTGTCTCCCCTGCCTTTGGGTAAGAAATCCCACCTTGACATGCTGTAACTTCCTATGAACCATTTAGCAGCCTGGAGATCTGGTCAGAAATTATTTTCCTAGTAAGAAAATCAACTGGGTAGGTAAAAGTTTCTAGATGATGTACCTTTCTCCCAATCTGCACATATAATCTTACTGTAACAGTGCTTATCCCTTCACAGGAACGTCTCACCAATCAATCCTTGTTCCCTTTCAGTGAGGGGACAGGATTACAGTGACAGAGAGTCCCACATACTGATAAATGTCCAGTCTGCCCTTTAAGACCTGTCCCCAAGCCCTACTCTTTGTCCCCTGCCTTCAGAGTGATACCACACCTCAGAATGCCCTTCCTCTTAGACTGCCTGGTACCTTCCATGCTGCATTTTTTTAAAAAGGTAAAGGAAAAGGTAGTCCCCTGTGCAAGCACCAGTCATTTTCAACTCTGGGGTGACGTTGCTTTCACAACATATTCAAGGCAGACTTTTTACAGGGTGGTTTGCCATTGCCTTCCCCGGTCATCTACACTTTCCCCCCAACAAGCTGGGTACTCATTTTACCGACCTCGGAAGGATGGAAGGCTGAGTCAACCTGAGCCGGCTACCTGAAACCAACTTCCACCCGGATCGAACTCAGGTTGTGAGCAGAGAGTTCAGACTGCAGTACTGCAGCTTTACCACTCTGCGCCACATTTTAGGCATCATGAAGACACTTTTTTTTAAAAACTGAGTCATTCCATCTTTTGGGGTGTTTTTTATAGTCTAGTATAAGGTCTGCTTTATACACATTGTCAGGGTGTTCAATGGCTGATATCCCTAACTTTTTGTTTTGTTTCTATGCTTTATATTAAAAATATATGATGTTTTTATTATTTTACAGTGTTGTTTTTACTTGTAAGCCGCCTTGAATAAAACTCTGCCAAAGTGACATATAAATGTCCTACATAAATAAATAAATGAGAAAATAAAAGCTTTTTCAGCCATCTCTATAGAAAGAGCCAATAACAATCACCCCACTTGTTGCACAAAACTTCTCATTGTTTCAGCTGATAAATGTATATGTATGTAGCCATTCCTTATTTCTAGGCCATGGGAGTTGTTACTCTTTCAATAAAGCAATGGATGGGGTATGAAGCTCATGCCGCCGTCTCCCACATCTCATTTTACCATGCATACAATATAATGTTCGTTCCAGACTGCACCAAATCTTTCTTTCTTACTTATTTATTTTAATTGACAGGGAGAAATGTTTTATAAGAAAAAGTCTTAAACTGATTTAATTGCCTGTGCAGGCTGCCTGGAAGGAAAGTCAGCTGTAGATTCACAGCCTGGTCATGACATGGAAAGATGTTTAGCCCTCCACCTCTCTTCTGCCAGAAGCTGTAGCTGTCCCTTCCTCCACCCTGCAGATGCCTCAGATGTGGAGAGGACTGAAGTTTACATTCCCCCTCCTCCTCCCCGCATCGGGTCATTCTCTTTGCTTTCTCTTGTTGTGTGGCTTCTAAGCTGAAGAGAGTAGCAGCCTGACATTCTCCTCCTCCTCATTTCTAGGCTCCTCACAGTCCCGGAAAACCCTACCCCTGCATACAGCATCTAAAGGGCTGGCTAGTTCCACAGGCTTTCTACCCTCTCATCATGACCGAGAAGGTCCCACTGGAGAATTGTGTACCTCCCAGCAGCCTAGCACTTGGCCCAGTCAGGATCCCATTGAGTGGTAGGATGTGGGGCAGTGCACTTGGGGCAGTAATCGGGCCTTTTGCCCAACTCCTCAACACATCACAAAAGTCTAATCCCTCCCTTCAGCTAAGCCATAACAGCAAGAACAGGAGTGGGTGCTCTGCTTGGCTCCAGTTACTCCCTCAAAATTATTTCCATTGTGTATGTACAATAAGCTACACAGTATAATTAAACTGCAATGTTTAGCCCAAGATCCTAATTTACTGACAGACCTATTAACATGGAGGCAAACTAAAGGGGGAGGGATCCCATAAGAAATGTTATTCAAGGTAGCAGATCCCTGGGGAAAAAAAATAGCATATCAGAGTGAAAAGTTCTAAGCCAATCTGATCCCGGCTATGCTAGTTTTCTATCTGCAGGGTTTTTAGAGCTTCAGTTTTTATACTTGAAAGTTGTAGGGTTTGGGGTTTTTTTGCCTGCTGCGCAAGTTCCAAAGATTTTTTTAAAAAAAGATAAATCCATGGGTAGATGATATTGTAACAGATTAGGGTCATCGTTTTAGGATCTGAGAGACCCAGGCTCAAATGCCCGTTTAACATGGCCTTCCAGCAAATGTGAACCCAACAAAAAAGGTATGTCTTGTGTAAGGGAATATATGTTATAAGTGCCAAATGTGGAAACATAGTTTTAATGCTTTTTCCCACACAACAGTGCTAAGATACATGAAACAGACTGTGGAGAAAGAGGGGGGGAGGGAGAGAGATCACAATTCAACTAATCTTTATCATAGTTCCATCTGCAGATACTGAAATCCAGAAACTGACCAAGACAGATCTTTTTATAAATCTGAGAAAAGCCCCAGGTTTGCAGAAAAATCTGAAATATAAATGGGAAATATATTGGGGGTTAACAATCCCCCCCCCCATAACAGAAGGAGAGACAGCACCTTTAAGAAATGAATGCCCTCATCTCAGAAACCATTGTGGGGTTTGCTAGGCAACCAGAAGAATATGGGTCTTATGATTGGTGCCTGCAGGAAAATAAACAAGTTTAAAGAACTTCAATTGGTTTATTCAATCTATTTTGAATGCTTTCCTGAACAAGGACAACCAGTGTAGACCAGTTCACAAAATATTTTTCTTGATGATTTAGAAAATTTTGGATGGAAGTGCCATGGGCAGTCTACACAATCCTATATCATTTAACAACAAATTATCTGACTGGAAAGTGACAGGTTGTAACTGTTTTATCGACTTTCTGCACAAAAATGAGTTTTTAGACAAGCAATTTTTACAGAAGGTAGGTTTGGAAATTCACTGGTTTCAATACCTGCAAATTAAGCACATGTTTTCCTCCCCTCAAATTCAAGTAATGCGTACTCGCCCCTTAACAGCTTTTGAGGCTTTGCTCAAGGACTTGAAGGGTGATTCTAAAGGTATGTTATCCAAATTATACAAAGTTCTGCTTAATACATCTGAAACTAAACCTCTAAACTATCAGGCTAGTTGGGTCAAAGACATTAATAAACATATCGACAGCTTTCAGTGGAACAGAATTTGGTCCTCATATGGTAACAAATCTAATATTTTTAATATTAAATTCCAATTTGTAAAAATTCTTATAAGGTGGTATTGGTCTGCAGCTAGGTTACATAAATTTGTCCCTTCTATTGTACCTAGTTGCATTAAAAATTGTGGTGAGGTTGCTTCATTTATACATGGATGGTGGACATGTAAGCATATTTCAAAATTTTGGAAACAAATCCAATTTCAGATCAAACTCAATACAGGCTACTTTCTCCCTCTAAAACTTGATGTATATCTTTTACACAATTGGAAAGACCATGAGTTTAACAAAGGTACTGTTGAATTAATTAATATTTTGATTGCAGCAGTTAGAATGACGATAGCTGCAAACTGGGTAAACTCTTTTCCACCTTTATTAGATCAATGGTTTCATAGGCTGTGGGAATTGTTTGTTCTGAATAAAATTGCACGCAATTCTTTTGATTTTTCGATTGAGCAATATGACCATTGTGTGGCAGCTGTCTGGTTTCCTCTGGTAAAATATTTAACTGAATATGACATTGTATCTAACAATTCATTATACAAAAAACTGATCTATTTTTGATCTGTATTTAATTTTTGTTTTGTCCTTGTTTACTGTGATTTTCATATGTCAGACCTGAGGTATGCTAAATTGTTGACACTTTGTAATTATTTTATGTAAAGAATAAACATTTATTATTGTGAAGAAAAAAAAACCAAATTATCTGACTACTGAAACACTTTTTACACCTGTCAGCAGACAAAGTGCTGGCCAGGTACAATTATGGTCAACCGGTTAATGCACTACATATAGCCATTTAAATAGATAATAAAGGAAGGCCAAAGCTACCTGCATATTCATATATGGTATGTGAATGAGTGTATAAGCTCTAAGTATGAAATGAAAACTTTCCCATTTATCCTACCAAGCAGGTAAGTTTGTTTTGTTCTGGTCTTTCATAGGAACTCCACCCACATAATATTCTCAACCTCCAATTCTGGCTCTTCGATTTCTTGAAAAGGATGGAAAATAAATAAAAGCAAAGGTGAGAGTGTCTGTGATTGCAGTCCTTGACTGAATCTGTGTCATTAAATAGTTTTTTCTGATTCAAAGTCTTTGAAAACATAAACTGGACTGGCTGAAAGGGTACATGAAAAAGAGCTAAATACTATATCACAGCTTTTCAGAAGTAAGCATTTTTGCAGCTATACAATTGGTCAGAACTGAAAAGAGTTTAAAAGCATAAATCAAATGACGGGAAGAGAATCACTTCTCAAGCGAAAGGGCTGCATCAAAAACTAAGACTTGGGTCCTAAGCAGAGGAAAGCGGAGTTGCACTAGAGTAAGGCTATTTCCCTGCTTTCTCCCTTCTCACTGCAGCCTTCTGTCCACCCCCACCTCCCATGTTGTACTCCTGTGGGTCAGTGGGGCCAAACAAACAGTATGAGGAGCAAACTGGGAGTCTGCAGCAAGAGGGGGAAATGGACAAAAGCAGGGTTGTTTTTTTTTTAGCAAGAACACACAGGAATGCTGTTCTGTCTGGCTTGACATCAGGGGGTGTGGCCTAATATGCAAATGAGATCCTGGTGGACTTTTTCTATGCAAAAAGCCTTATGTGAAAGAATGGTGATGTCATGGGGTGTGGCCCAATATGCAAATGAGCTCCTGCTGAGCTTTTTCTACGTAGCAAGCCCTGGACAAAAGTCTTCCAATCCTATCTTCTACAAGGAAAGGATGTACCATTGGAGGAGCAGCTGCTGCACCAAAGGAAAGGTACCTTAGGATCCAAACCTAAAGCTTTAATTGTGAATCATTTTCAGAACTAAAGTTTGAGTCCAGTGGCACCTGCAAGACTAATAACGTTTAATTCTGAGCATGCACACAAAAGTTTATACCCAGAATGAAACTTCGTTGGTTTTAAAGGTGCCACTGGACTCAAACTTTGTTCTGTTCCTTCAGACCAACAAGGCCACCCACCTGAACCCATTTTCAAGACTATTTCCTTACATAAATATTTCAAAAGCCAAAATGATTCCAATTTTCACAGAAAACCTTGTATTTATCTGACAAAGGGAGTTCTGACTCTTGAAAACTTATACCCTGAAATTCTTGTTCGATCTCTAATTTACTACTGGACTCAAATCTAGCTGTTGTACTTATCCTATGTAACTAATTCATAGGACTCCAGTACAACTTTGAAAAATCAAATATGAAGTCCCAGTGCTATGTCTGCTTCTATTTAACAAAAAAAGGCCAAACAAACCAAAGTCAAATATTTTAAACGCTTTCCACTTTCAAGCATCACATCCTTGCAATGTAATGTCAGATCCCATTCACAAGGAAATAAATTAAGTTAAATGGAAACATGCTAATCAGCACAGAGGAGGAGACCTCATGGGGGCAAATAAAAGCCTGAAGATTAATTAAGATATTAGAAATGTAAATATAGTATGGGACTTATAAAGTCCCTACATGTTTTGTTTCTAAGGCTACTTACAAAGATGGAAGATGTTTTGCAGAAACAATATTCACATGCCACTGAGGAATGTACCTATTTCCAAAGTGATTCTTGCCATTCCGAACACCAAGCTAGAGGACTGCTGTGACCCCCACAGGGGTGTCACAGGACAGGGGTGTCAAATGCATTTGCTATGAGGGCCAGATTTGACATAAATGAGACCTTGTCGAGCAGGGCCATGTATGTCATAAAATATAATGCCAGGTAGTAGAGATATAAACTTTATAAAGGGCACAGAAAACACAATTAAATATTTTTAACTTAAAATAAAACATGCTTAAAACATTTGCATGCTTGCAATATTTTGTTTAACAGCCTCTAATAACTGACACCTCTTGCTCTGAATTATTGCATCAAAATCTGCAGAGAATATATGTGCTGTAGCAATCTTGAGTATGCTGTTCAGGTGTGTATCTATAAACTGCAAACCTACTTTTGATTTATTGACATTCATTACAGAAACCTCATGGTCAATCTCTGCTCTGGGATTCAAGGAGAAACATGAAATGCCTAGGTTTTGTGAGCTTTCTTCATTAAGTTGCTTTGTGTGCTGGTCAAGAACATGGAAAGGCACCATGACACAGACTGAAGGCTATGTGTTTATCTACAAAACTATAGGCTTCCCCAGAAAAATAACTGCAACTCCTATAAGGCAGGGTAAGAACAGACAGAAAGCAATATATAGCAGTCAGTATCAGCCTACTATCTGGGGAGCCTAGGTTCAAAAAAACCAATCTACAAAGGAAATATGCTGGACACACACTCTCAGCCTAATCCACCTCACTGGCTTGCTGTTATTCCTCATCTAAATAGTTCACATTGCTTTCCTATTGAGAAAGACTGGATCATGAGGGCATGAATTAGAATTGCCAAAGCCAACTCAGAAAATATCTGGAGACTTTGGGGGTGGAGCCAAGAGACTATCCTATTCCGAAAAATAAAAATACAGCAGTGTAGTTCCCCTGAATATGGTCTTAATTTCCTCATCTCTCAGCAGCTGAATATCCACTAAATGAAAGTGAATATGCGCACACACTCATAAAACAGCCAAATAAACACAGCACACACACAGTTTTGTAATCTCCCTGTGGCAATTTACTCATGGAAGTTGCTAAATGTAACCATTTGCCAACTTCTTCACACTAACAGGAAAACTAAAGCAGAGCAGCCTAGGGAGTGGAGTTTTCCTCCAAACAAACAGAGGGATGCTGCTCACTTCTCTTCCTTTCTCACATACTTCACACACTCACTGGGAAGACCCATGTGGCTCTGCCTATTCACCCTACCCATTCATCTTTCCTCTTGTTTAGATTTAAAGGCACACACACACAGTTCAAAACACAGGCAGTTTAGTTTGCAGGCTTCTTTTAAGCCTGCACAGATTAAAAGGTACATGGTGGCTGTTGGGGCAGGGCTTCCCCCCACCAGCCAGCTGGCTGGTGGATGGGAGGAGCCTGCAAAACCAGGAAATCCCCCACTGGGATTGGGACCTGGCAAGCCCAGCATGAATACAGTGCAAAAGAAATAGTTCACATTGCTTTCCTACTGAGAAAGACTGGATCATGAGGGCATGAATACCGTGAAAAGGAGAGGAAACCCTGTTGCACCCAGGAGAGCCCTGGCAAAATGAGCTTAACAACACACACACAGTGTAGCAAGGCAAAAAATTCTTAACTTGAATAAAACTTTGTTGGTCTTAAAGGTGCTTTTTGTTTTTCTTCCGTGCAGTTGAGGCAGCTGAACAAAGCAGTCTCTCACTCTTTTCCTCTTCCCTCCCCTTCCACAAGGGAGGAGGAGGGGGTAGGAGCCTCAGTCAGTGGAGGAGTTGAGCTCTGTAGCTCTGCTGTGCAACTGCTACAGAGCCAAGTGCCTACATTGGCTGATGCTCTTCCTCCCTTGGAGAAGAGGGAATGAGCAAGAGAGACTGCTTTGCTTGGCTGCCTCAATCCCATGGGAAAAATACAAAAAGCACTGGCAAAGCAAGCTGCGAAAAAGAAAGCAGGAGACAGGGAGAAGAAAGCAGATGGTGGCCAGTGAGGTATGGATCAGGCACATGGGCTGCACATTTGATACCTGGTCTAAAAACTGATTCACTTGGGATTGTTGTACATTAACATCCACAAGCAAACAACTTTGCAGTGTTTCTTACTGTACTACTTCTCTCACTTACTGGTTAGAGCACAAACAGCGAAGTGGGAAGTGGATGGCCTTTGATTCACTGCTTGGTTTACAGTATTCTAGATTACAAAAGTTCAACAAATCTTTTATCAGAAATTATACCTGTAGAAATAATAGGATGTATTCAAAGAGTCCTTTGTGTGTTTTACTAAATTCATGTAAGTTTTGTCTGTGATGACAAAATCTTTCAGATCATGGACTTCCGCACACCACTGAAGTATACATTTTGGAACTGCATAAATAACTGAGACTTGCTGCTCTAAATTTGTGTATGACATTGTTCTGATGAACAGATAATTCCCTATGACTGTAGAAAGTGACCCAAAATAAACCATGTGTTTTATTCAGATCACAAACAAAAATTGTAAAAAGCATCTAAACTGGTCCTATTAAACTGCATCCCAAAAACTGACACCTACATTAATAGTCAAGGTAGCACAGAAGAGCAATACAAGTTTAATTCACCACAGTTCTTTTGGTCTCCCAAAAGAAAAAAGGTCTGTTGAAGGTATTACAAGATTTAGGCTTAAGGTTATGGCCAATACAGCTTTATCAGCTATAAGCCTAAACCTCATAGTATGAAGGAAGGATATTGCAAGGGGAAACTCCAGCAGGACAAAAGACAGGGCTTTGGGCTACCATACCCAAGCATGGAGCATTTCCAAACCAGGAACCTTGCTGCTCACTGATAGAACTGGGAATTCAAGCTGGAGTTGTAGAGGACATGGGCTAAACCCTAGAAGTATAAGCAAAATACTAATCTCTGTTGATCAGGCCAAGGCAAAAAGACCCAGTTATTTGCCCTAAGTCTGACCACTTCAAAGACAGCCAATCGACAATGGTACCTTATTTTAGCAAAACTTCATTCCATTTTCTATGCTATTATTCCATTCCATGTTTGAAAAGAGCTCTGAGTGCAGAGTACCTTATTTTAATTACTAGTTTCCCACTTTGAGTTATAAACTTCATGGTTCTAAGTTCCAAAGAACCTGATGAATTCTAAGACACAGTTCCTCTCTTCAAAAGATATTTACAGCTATAAGGCAAAATCTGACTAATTTCTGTGTTGCAAAAGAATATTTAACCATGAAAAAAGACCAAAAGCTACAAACACTATCAAGACAATCAGGTTCAAACTCTCATCTACAGTGGGCACATTTGGAAATTTTCCGATTCCATACTTAGCACTTGCCTCCCTTCTCTGCAGGGCTCCTCACAGTGGCTCTTTTTTCTGGATTCTGCACTGGCATCTCCGGAGCAGGGCTGTGTGTTCCCTGCTTCCCCACACAAACTCAAGAGTCAAGAACGAGACAAGGACAAAGGATAGTGACATCCCAAATGTGCCTGAAAATGTGGTTGTTGGTTTTTTGTGGGGGGTGGATCTTTTCCAGATAAAAACAGTCAAAAACACGGCTCCTGAAATAATGTGTTACTACAATGCAATCCTACTGAAAATTTTTGCATCAGTTTAACACAACAGGTTATCACTTAATGGTTTGCTTCTGTTCTGTTTCAGTTTTCTAATTGGTTCCAGGATAAAATTAAGAGCAACTACCCATTCCTTTTCTTGGAAATCTCTCTCACAGTTTGCCCTAGAAGAGCGCATTGCCACACCCACTTGTATTGTAAAAGATACACAAACTGCCTAATGCCTAGTTTTCATTTATACATAGGCTGTACTACACCAGTTTCCAAGTGGGAGTTCATGTGACTGACTGCTCCTTCCTAAGAAAACATTATTGTTTCCAGTGTTCCCTCTAAGCTGAGTTAGCGTGAGCTAGCGCACAGTTTTTTAGCCTCCTGCTCACGGATTTTTGTCTTCGCTCAGGAAAGATGGTCCCAGAGCACAATAATTTATGCAGTAGCTTACAACTTTAATGCCAGTAGCTCAAAATTGTAATGCCAGTAGCTCAGAAAGTAGAATTTTTGCTCACAAGTCTCTGCACCTTAGAGGGAACATTGACTGTCACACAGAAAACCAAAATAAATGGTTCTTGGCTAGAGAGTCCCCTGACAGGCTAACATTGAAAACCTAAGCTGATGGGCTTAGAAGGGTGTAATTCTACTTAGGACTTCACTGTAATATGCTCTGTGAATGAATTTTTTCATGGGAGCATTATGTCATGTGATCCTCTACCTTCAGTCTCAAGCGGTATAGCCCAGGTACAAGTTTGCCACTTGGTATGAAATAGGCCTTTATATCTGGGTAAGTCCATGAGAATTCGTTGCAGAACTCTGGCTACATGCTAAGCAACTGCTGTCTTGAATAACACATGTACTCCAAATACAATCTCAGCTATGTGCTTTTGAGTCAGGATATTGTCCTCCTACTCACTGATGAAGTTTATTGGACCCACAGGGTCTTAGGATAACGTGTATCAGTCTTTTTTTTGTTAAAAAGCACACACCCATAATAGGCAAAGACTCACTTGCCTACATTTATAAATGAAAAGCATTCAAGCCCTTCCTAACAATTGCAATTCCCCAAGTGGACATGCATTCCAAACATGATTAACTTAAAAGCTGGGAGAGGGGAGGCAATAAAAATATACAGATTCCACCTTCCAAAAAAGTAAGACAGAAATGATGTTCTTTTAATTTTTTTTTTATTACAGGAAGGCTGCCCGCACTTTTAAGTACAATGAGGGCATATATTTAGAAGCACAAATGAAACATCCTGAAAAGGCCACATTTTCCAACCACAGAGAATGACGGAATTACTAGGGCTCTCCACATGCCCAGCTATGTTGAAGAAATACAACCTCTTCTTACCAAATGTCTACCAAAATTGCCAAGACACAAACCAGGAGAAAGGGCAACCTATGCAGCTCAGGGTTCCTGAGCACCTACAAGAAGGCCACAATGCAATTACATAATTTGGTATTCTAATCGTCACACAAATCACCTTGATAGATTTAAGTTCACTCACTTGACTAAAAAATGCAGCTAAAGTCTGCTCCCTCTGAAGTTATGATAGTAGGTATAAAGGACATCTGCCCATGTGGGTTAGTTTTCTGGCATGTTTACAAACAACACAAGCAACAAGCTTCCCAAGGGGATAGGCACTGCTTCCATGATTTATAAACAAATTAGGAAATCAACCACATGGACAAAGTTCTAATGCGTAATGGCGGAAACTGAGGCAGCCGTTCCAACAAAGGTATAGAAAAAAGGAGATCTTAGATGCATACAGTTAACTTAGCATCAGTATATTTGCCAATTAGAATTAAAATGCATCTCTCTTTCCCCCACCATTTAGTTAGCAAGATACCCTTTTCTTTCATCTAGAAACCTGATACATGTACATGGGAAAATAATGTGTCTTATATATTAATAATTGCTAATTAATTGGTACATAATGATTGAAGGATTTAATGAAATGTAAGGAAGAAAGCTCTAGCATTCTTTTTTATCTACCTCATACGCATTTGGGGTTCAACTTTGGACACTCTCTGAAATATCTTTAATCCACTGAATTCGCAACAGCAAGGGAAAAGGTGCTAATTGTCTGGGTATGGCAATATTAGCCACAAGAAACAATTATAAAATGTCCTCACAAGTTAATTTAAGGGGGCAGAAGTTACCTAATGAGCACTGGTTTATACTAGGGATGCTTCAACACATGTGGCTTGGCTTGTATCTGGTTTGCCAATAATGATCAATCTATTAGTTCAACAGCTCATCAGTCTATTTGTTAGTTGCTGACAGGCTGCTTTGCTGTATTCCTTTCTACAACGCTGTATAGTACACTTCATTATTTTGCACATGCTTACTTTCACACAGTTTGATTTTAATTCTACTACCCCCCATCCTCGCTGTGTAACTGCTCCATGCAGCTGACAATTGTTTAAATAGACAGGTCACTCACAAATCATATCGCTTAGTCAGAAACAAATGCTGTGTTCCAATAAAATCCTACCCTTTGGTTTTCATCTATTCTAAGTAGACCTTAGCAACACTACTGACTGCCCTTCAGTTTGAATTGGTAGCTCTGTTGTGAATGCACAGTTTTGCAAAAACTCGATGCAAACCAATTTGGCATGCATTTGCAGCTGCTTGGAAAGCACTTAACAGATCAGATGATCAACTTGCATCTGATCAACACCTTCAAACGCAGTAAGTTTGCCAATCATATGCACCCATGGTGAAATTTGTAGCATTCCCAGTTTATACAGGTCACAGAACCTGAAAAAAACAGTTCCTGTGAAAAGTTAAATGTCACTCAGGGTACTGTTTAAAGGCTCTTAACTCACATGATTGCCCCTTCATGTGCATTGTATGGGTAACTGTGGTATATGGCCCAGAAGGAAGCTGGGTAACATAACAAGCCAATACATAATTTTATAACCCATTAAATGAAATACTGGGCCTTGGGGAACTGTGCTCCAACAAATGCTTTTTGCACGTTATATAAAATCACCTGAAGTCTCAGGCTGTACACTTGCCATATTATGAACTGTCACCTGTGATACCAGTGGCTTGTTTGGGAGTAGGCAGAGCAAAAAGTCAAGGGGGCCAAGTAGCATTTGTGATGTCTACAATAAACTTAAAACACATTTACGTTTCACTGCTATGAAGAGTGTTTTTGAAAGAATCACTGCCAGATGACATGATGGCATGTAAATGTTGGATACAATCCTTAAGCCTAACACTCTGCCACAGTCTCCCTGAAAACTACTCCAAAGCATATAAATCAATACAAATGGTGCAGGATCTACAAGACTTGACAGAGCTGTTTGACAGAGTTCTACTTCAGAGCTGTAGCTTTGCTGTTGGTTAATTTTGCCATCTCTAATTCCAGTTCCTTGGAATTAAGTTCCTTTTCATTCAGTGGCACTTAATTCCCCAGTTAGCAGAATCATAGTCCCAGTGAAGTAAATGGGACTTACTTGTCGATAACCAGGCACAGAGTTATGCTTATGATCCATGTATAAGCAATAGCACATGTTTTTTTGAACACAAGATGCTTTTTTAAAAAATGTTTTCAAAACATTCAAGAGGTGAGGGGATTCCATGCAGAAGAGCTCAAAAGAAACAAGCAGAATGCTTCTAGTGTGTTCACAGAAACTACTGGCACTCACTTCAGAACACAGCTGGAGTATGTAATGTGAAAATATCTGTGGCACATAAACTTTCCTTTTGAAGCCAATATAAACTAATGCTCCCTTTCCTTACCAGACTCCATCTTTATTATCAATCAGACTCTGTTTTAAATAAAGGCAGTTCGGGTGAGACTTAACATTTGTGTGTAAGACACACTTTGATCTGCACCCTGATGAGTGAACATTCTCCTTTGCTGCTAACCCAACTAATGAAGGGATAAAATTAGCTTTTATCCCTGGCACTCTTTACCAAAAAAAAAAAAATGCACTAATCAGCTGTCCTCACTAATCAGTCATCTGGGCTAACGACTTTTTGCCTCAAAACACTAACATTTCTGAATGCCATTGAAAAAAAGAGGGGGTGGCAAGTCTGAGGCACAAGACCCAGACTGGCCCCTTCTCATGGGTTGTAGTCTATCATCTGCTATGAGAGACTGAAAGGTTAAATGGCAGGCACATACTCTGACTAGCTGATAAATCTATAATCAAAAGGCTCAGACTTTGATACCTCAAGATGTGCTTCATTACCTCAAGATGTGCCTCATTACTACCCAACTAAATGATTTCTACCCCCCTCCCTTGGAAACTAGAAACAGATGAAAAAATTGCTTTAAAACTCCCTCTTTTGCCAATGAAGAAGCCTGTCTGCACATCTGTATTCAAGTGTCACTTAATTTCTCACCCTTTATTGGTATCTGATCAGGAATTTCAAAGTTTAAATCCATTTACGTTCTCCCTTTCTAGCTACTGTGGAGAAAACAAACAGATCCTTGCATTTCACCATCTTGTGGTGCTACTGTTAAAAGCAGTGCCATAAAGAATACTTTTTCCCCTATTTTGTTAACTTTTTCTAGCTTTGAATACTTTTTCTAGTTCATACTTCATATCATTTCTCTTTCTCTGCCACGCTACTCCACAATATGCTACTTAATCTCTAGCAAATCGAACCAGCAAGAGTTAGCATTCCATATTTGCAAAGATGATGGGAACTTCTGTGAGCTCCAAGGAAACAGGTGGGAGTTACACATTAGTGCAATGTGACAAAACTTCCATTCATTCTAATTGGTCTTGTTTATGAGAAGTTCCTGAGGATTTAACAGCATAACATAACAAGTCCCTCCCCTCTCTTCCCCACTCTTATTATCTTCAGTTTTTAAACAGAAAAATATTTTAACACAAGCATATTTTAAAACATTATAAACAAAATCCTTCTTGCAGCAATGCTAATTAAAAATGCAAGTGAAGGTGGTGGCTTCTAGATAATCCTAATCTTGCCTTCTATAATGTGTTACTCACGGTAATGAGGGTCCATGTAACCATTCCTGGGGTCCATGGCAAAGACTGTTCCGCGGTAAGGTACAGAAGGTTCAGGAAGGTGCGATATAGATCCATGGATCTCCTTCTTGATTAATGAGGCCCTTTCTTCACTAGATGTCGAAGGCTCTTCGCTGATTTTACTGAGGCCTTGTCCACCCTGTGGCTGCATTGTGATTGCGTTTCTTCTCTCTCTGTGATAGGTCTGTCCAGGACTTTCATCCTCTAGAGAGGGAAAAAGGAAAGGTTGGGGAGGGGGACAAGAGGAAGAGAAACTTTTAATTCGGCTGTAGCAAATAAAGTTTGTGTTTTCTTTGCCCTTTAGCATGTTGAACACTGCAATGCAAGTTTGCAACAACAGGCACGTGTGCGCTTCTGAAAAATGTCTCTGGATCTAAAAGGTGGGAGGGGGAGCTAACTGTTCGTAGGAGTGGCTGTTGTGCAGTAGATCATCATCTCCCCATTCACTGATGCATTTACCAGTGGGGCCATTAATCGTATAAGGAATGGATACAGGCTTGCTATTTTCTACCTTCTGGGACAAGGAGGCTTGGAAGTTTGTGCTGGTTGACCAGAAGGGAGAAAACAATTTGTCACAAATCGCAGAAGGTGAACTTTGCTGGCAGAAACTAAATCAATCCTAGCCACCCACTGATGCTTTGTTTTGGCCAGCACATGTTCCATTACACCCACAAAGATGCACTGCTAGAAGGAGAACAACTCCTCTCAACTAAATGGAGATTGCAACTATTAAAATTAAGAAAGCTCCTAGGACATGTGAAGGCTGTTATGCCTTGGGTGCTGTAAAGTGTAACAGTTAGAGCTAGCAGTTTAAAAGGCTACAGGTCTGCCTGTGAATGTGTGTGCATGTGTGTGTGCGTTCGTGCACACACACAGGCACAGAGTGAGAGAGTGTAAACAACATGACCTACCTAAGCTAAGAAATGCAGAGACCTATAATACATTTTAAACTGTTAGCTCTAACTAGTGTTATCTCTCCTCGCTCCAAACTCTGTCACTGGGGAAAGAAAGAAGAACAGTTGATCTGTCACTGGGGAAAGAAAGAACAGTAGATCAAGCTTTCAAAGTTCCTATACTTCACCAGGAAAATATAATTTCAACATTAGTGTAGAACTGGTTTATTTCACGTAAGGAGAAAAAATATCTAAATAGTATTAGTACAATATTTTAAAAGTTTTGATGATTAAAATGTTGGGTTGGATTCTGCAGATCCTGTAAAGCTTTCCATCAGAGAAAAGCACCTCTGCTAGCAGAATAGATCTGCAAAATCCAGGCTGCTGATTCTAGTTAGTTTTGTTAAGTGCGTTTTTCTTAAAGATGCATGTATACGATTCATCCGCACACATTCAGAAATATATAAGGATTAGAGCATCATCACTTGTTTTATACCCAGTGAAACTTAAAAAATACAGAAACAGAAGAAAAATTGCTGTTGCTGTGTTTACACGTGATTTTTCAAAACTTTATTTACTTCTACAATAAAGTTTTGAGAAATCACTTGTTTTCTGGGGGCAACACACAAAGTTTTATCACCAACCCCATGTCAACAACTCCAATGAATCACTTCTTTTTATATATTTATGGATAAGCCGAATATGCCCCCTGAACTCTGGAGTCTCTCAGCTAGCAATTCTCTCAACTGCCTTGCTTGAGCATAAACTGTTTACTGTGTTTGCCACTATGGCAATTCAACTTCTGTATTCCCAGCATCAGTATAATGGTTTTCAGGCACAGGAAGAGAACAGCTCCTCAGCATAGTACCAGTTAGGAATTAGTATATGGGAATGGAGTCAGGCATATAGTTAAATAGAGTACTGTGCATAAATAAGCAACATTTTCCCACTCATTACAAGCAAGCTGCCTTTCAGGGTGCAATCCCATTCCTCCCCCTCCCCTTTTGACTTTCAAAGAAGCTCTTAAGGAAACATGAGGTGCATGTACATGGTGACTGTTTGCAAGTGGATCTTGCCATTCTTCCACAGTACAAATCCAGTTGCAAAGTGTGATATTTAGTGTGTGTGAACACACCCATGGTTAATACCAGGGGCCAGTCATCAGCCCTGCATTTCAGTATGACTTGCCCTCATCTACTCAAGCAACTGCTGCAAAGCTATGTTGAAAGTTATACAGCTGTTGTTTTTTCAATGTCTGTTATTATCCGTGTATTGCACCCCAACATTCTGATTCTTCTCTACAGGCTAGCCCACATATTTTATTGTTGCATGTACACCTTACTTGCTTTAAGAGTATGCTGGGAATGTAAAGCATGAATAATAATGAACACACATTTGTAATTTAAACATACTTATCATATAAGTATATTCAGTCACAAGCTATGATTAGCTGTAGCTCCAGTACATGTAGCTACAGTACTCTGTGACATGCCCAAGGTTTCCTCTATGTAATGTGCAAAATAGTTTTAATTTCCTATTTATTTTATATGAATGGGATAAGATTGATCTGACCGGATATGAAATAATGCAGCTCCAAGCATGTGAAGCTGTGTTTTTTATAAGGCATGAAAACAAAAAATGAAAGCCCAAGAATATTTTAGGATCAGATGTTCAGGACAGAAAAAATTATATCTAAAAAAACTTTAGAGGTGGGGCGGATGGGGTAACTTTTTGAACTATCCCATAATTGCAATAAAGTCAAAGCTTCAATTTTAACATGTCATTCTATATCTGCTAGAACACAGATTGGAGACTGATTTTTGTGATCTAATTCAGCCTTCCTTGCAGTATTATTTTTCTAAAACCCATCAGATGTACTTCAGGTTCTTACAATGACGGGGAAATGTAAGATGAAAAAGATTTGGGATATGCCCTTGGAACAGTTCAGTGTTACCGGAAATGCCTGCAAATTTTAAGAAAATATAATTGTAAATTACATTCCATCAGTGTTTAAGAATGCTGAAAGACAACAGGCCTCATTTCTCCTTCCACATACCTCTCAGAACCAGAAACATTGTACAATATTTTGAGAAGATATTTTTTAGAAAAAAGCATTTTTCCCCTTCAGATGCTTAGTCAATTTTCTATGAAACGGTTCCATCTATTTTACAAATAAATTAGTTATGAATTGATACCTAAAAATTCTTAGAAACTAAGCATTTAGCACTTTCCAACTAGAGCACTGTAACTATGTTCCGTTGAAGCCTACTGCAAACTTTGGAAAGAAAGATGCAGTTTTTAAAAGAGAAATCTATATTATGTTCAGAATGCTTCCAGACACTTTAATGAGACAAGTTTAGACTGGAACACTAAATTAAGATAAAGGAGCAGAGTGTTTAATTTACAAGTGTTAAAAATATGTGTATTTTTAGATATCAGTTTAGAAATGTAATTTACTTTGTACTGATTGTACCATACCTGTAACAGTTACTTAGAAGTCAAGTCCAACAATGGGACTTGTTTACAAATTAATTTGCTTAATGCTGGGGTATAAATTTGTTATCAAATAAATTTGCTGCTCCAAAGTACCAAAGCAACACGTTAATCAAAGAGTTCATCATCTTCCCCTCCTCCCCCATCCCTCAAATATACAGAATGATGTGAGTTAAACTCCACTGACTTAAGTGAAAGGTTTTGAAAGATGTGCCTTGTTTGAAAAACTTGCAAACAGAACTATACTATGTTGAGAATAAAACAATACTAGGTTTTAACAAACGTATGTACACAAGGTAAGGAAGAGAACACTCTAAGAACAACGTGTATATTTTTCCCAGCATGAAAATTATGCCATTTATTGGTGATACACAAACAGCTGCCAGTCAAGAAGACAACTAGCCCTGCCCTTTTGTGTGCAATGGCATTTCTGTAATAATGAGAAATTCCAACGGACAAACCGTTTGCGAAGAGTTTGCTGCATGCCCAGCACTACAGACTTGCTTTTCAAAGGGGGCAGATGAAAAACTTGACAGTACACGCACTCCAGAATACAAATAGCCAAGTGGTTGAAATCACTCTTTACACGCTGAAAGGGGGAAGGGGGGAAAAACTTTTCTTGCAATAATTCCACCGGCTCTTATAAGCGCAGTAAAGCCACTTCAGCAAGCCAAAAGGTTGAAAGCTGTCTAATCTTGTTCTGTTTCAGATGAATTGTTCAATAAAATTTAAGAGTCAGTGCAGACAAGCTGTGCCAGGCCAAATTATTGACAGAAACAGACAGTCCGCCATGGCAACAAGTGGGGGTCCAGAGCAAAAATGTAAGCAAACAAGCCACTTCTCTGGCAGCATCTGCCAATCGAGTCTTGTAGCCAAAAACACAAAACAAACTGTTACTGCTTGCTTATGTTTTAAGATATTGCCTTCTCTACTGTCAATGGAGGAAAATGTCTATTTTGCTGTATAAAAAAGCTTGCAACAGGTCAAATTCCACCTGGAAATCAAAGGACCAGAAGTGTTTCAACTATGCTTGTTTTATATTAGTTAATCACATAAAATTCCATTATTCCACAAATTTCTTCAGCTTTACAGCACAGACAGAACATTTATACCCTCTGTCATTCCAGACATAAACTCTCTCCTGTTTTCCTTTTCCTGTTTGAAGGACTCAAGCGAAGTCAAGAGGCAATTAAAAGGACCATCTCTCCCATAGAGAGAGTCCCTGAGAGTCAGGTTTCCCCCCTAGACTGGCAGGCTGGGTGGAGAACAGAGTATCTTTGAGTATGTGCAGAGTATTCCCCCCCCCCCATGTCAGCCCCGGAACACAGAGAAAGACTTCCACATCAGACAGTGTAGCTTCTAGGCATTTCTGAGTTTCGCAAAACTTAAGCCATTGTCTGCAGGCTATTTTGTCAAAAAAGAAAAAGAAACACACAGAAATTACCAAACCAATTCTGTGTTCTCCCAAGGAACATATGAAATGAATTATACATGAAAATTATACAGAACCATAGTTAAAGGCCACAGTTGTCACAACATTTTACAAAGCAGAGATGCTCATCTGCAGAACTCTTTGCCTATCCAAAGACCTATTTAGAACTTGTAATTCACTGAACTCAGAACAGGGATGCATACAGTCACCAAGCTAATCTGCTACACTGTGCCTCTCAGGAGGAAAAAAAAGGAAAGCACTGCCGCACTCATTTATTTATCTATCTATTTATTTATTTATTTATTCATATGTATATCCCGCCCTCCCCTAATGGGCTCAGGACGAGATATAAATATGACAAGAAATGTCCCCATTTCAAAGTAGGGAAAACTTTTTCCACTTACAAATATCACTGATAAAAAAGTTCTTAATGGGATGTTTTGGTTCAGGGGACAGGGAATGCCCCAAATACCACTAGAAAGTTCAAGTTATACGGAAAGCATGCTCTGAACATTACATGACATAATTATATCTCCATTAATATTACTGTCTTGCAGACAATTAATGAGGGTATCTTATCTGAGTTTGTTTGTTTGTTTTTTAAAGCCATACATACAAGGTACTTACAACTCAATCCAAAAGACCTTGGCTTGCTCTCTGGAACCCTCTTGCCTTGACTGAAATTCACTAGCTACTGCTTATGAGGACATTCCTCCCCTCTTTCCCTCTCTCTGTCTCATTCCCCCTCCTTTCCTCTCTCTCTCTCTCTCTCTCTCTTACTCTGCCTCCCTCCTTCTCTCTCAGAGGCAGCGCTTCTCCCATTAGAGGAATTAAAATTGGTTGGTGCCATGCTAAATTTAACAAGCTCATTAGTATTCTTCCTGTGCGCTTGGTAGTGAACTCTCCCTATTCAAGCCGCTCTCTCAAGCTGAGGGGTCAGGCCGGCTAATCATTAAATCAAACTAATGTCACCCTATCACAATCGGCCTTAAGAGAAGGAGGGTTTATTATTTCAGTTTATGCTAAATAAACGGTTTTACAAACGGTCTTCGAGCAAGGTCAACAGCATCTTCAATTACAAGGCAAACTTAACAAGAGTTGCTATAAACCAAAGTGCTCCATATTGACTTGAGTGCGAGCTCTGCTCCACAGATTGCCACCGGCAGGCTTGTACAGGAATGCATATTGTAAATTTCTTCTCCTTAAAAAAAAAAAGAAGTGAAAGGGTAATCTTTTCTTTTGCCAGAATTGGTGACTTGCGTAGAGACTGCTCATTCACCTCTCCCCATCCAGCTAGCTGCTCAGCTCAATTCACCCCACACAAAGGCTGAAGACCAGACCTCAATGGACCGAGTGAAACATGTTCAAAACTAGGCTCTCTATTGTGACTGAATTTCTTAACATCTTTTCAAAAAGCGTAGAATGCCTTGAGGCTAAAGGAAGAAACAGGCTAATGGTGAATTGGGAATACTGAGCAAATTTCAGAGCCCTTTCCTCCTAGCTTTTGAGGTTGAAAGCAAGCTCTATCCTTTCAAGTTTCAAAGTCCTTTTTCCTCCCGCAGTGTCACAGAAGGATTTGAAAAGAAGGTAATCGTGCTCACAGTCTCCCTGATCAGAGCTTACGTCCTATTTCTGGTATTTCGGAATACTTCTCGCAATAATGGTGCATATAGCTCAATCCCTTAACCGGCCTGCACTCGGCAATTGCTCATTAAATGAACAATTGCTGGTATAAAATGCCTTTTATGTTCAAGGTCTGGATATAAGATAAGCATTCTAGTACTCTAAATTTGGTTTACTAAGGAAACGCGCCATCATTAAATTACCAAACTGAAGGCAGAATAGCAGTCTCTCCCAGCAAAGTAGCACTTAATGGCTGATGGGCACCCACCCCAAAGGAATTTAATGTTAAGATGCTTAATAGAATAGATAACTAATAACTAATAAAGAAGAAATTTACTACATGCAAGAAAAGGTTGGAGACCAAGGACATCACTATTTGAATGATGTAAGGAAGCCATGGCCAGATGGCACTGGAATCTCTGGTTTTTCATTAACTCCAGTCACTAATTTTTGGCCACATCAAGGGTCCATTTAAAACCCTTCAACAACTTCTCTCCCCTTGGAAACAAAACACCCCCCTCAAACTCTGCAGTGATTAGCGCCCCCCCCCCCCAGTCTTCTACACACCAACTTGGAAATAAATTCTGTTGAAATCAGTGAGCTTATTTTCCAAGCAAACACGTAGAGGATCCGGCCATAAAGTTTAATATACTATAATGAAAAATTAAGTTTCTAACCAGTGTCTTTGTTCCAGCCATATGAAGAAATTTTTCTTGATGTAAGCCCTCACAAAACACAGATTCCCAGGCCGTCATGAGCATATAAATCAAAATTATCACAGTGGGCTGGATAGCAAGCATTGAACTTTCTTTATGTGTGATGCTTAAGCATTGTGCAAACATTTTGCACTTTACTGCTAGTCTATACTATCGGACCTAACAACAATAAAAATGTATAGACATATATTTGTCTTTATAATGGATTTTCAACTTATCAGTAATTTCTCATACTTTTTTTTTGTACTCTTTGGATTGCCCAAACACAATGCCTTCCCTATCTTTTATTTTTCCACCTAGGTAATGTGGGGGTGGGGGGAACTTAGTTTGCTTTTCTTTCCCAGGCCCTTTTTTAAATGATTGAGGCTACAAATGAAGAAGAAAAGGGGAGAAATTATATACTAAGAAAAGACTGGGAGACATTCAGGCAATGGCCCCCTTTCCTTATACTCACTGTCACACAGAGAATTAGGAGTGTTGGGTAGTCCCCTGCATTTCAAGGATTAAGCTGTGAGTACAGGAGTTCACAATCACAAACCCATAGAAGTGAATGAGGATGTGGCCATTCATAGTAGTAGCTTCAAACAGAACTTAACAGCATGTAGAAGAAAGGTCCTCATTTTGAAACAAATGTGTTACTAGGCAATATGTTCTTCAACATTTTATAGTGGTCTTGGTGATGAACACATTACAGTTGTTTGTGTTCATTCTTTTGTTTTACAAACTTACAAGGGGACAGAAAAACTTCCCTACATTTGGAACTCCCTTTCAGATCACATTCACAATGCCTCCTCAATTTCTATCTTCACATCTCTTTTTTTTAAGCCTATCTTTTCCCATTTGGCTTTACATATAAGCTTCTTTCCTTCCAAGTTTATCCAGCACTTTAGGAGCTTTTACTGCAATTATTAATGTGTTTTTAACTTCTCTTTTTCCTCCTGTATTCACCTTCCTCTGGTGAAAGCTAGATTTGTCCAGCTTCTTCTTGGCAAGACCTACTTCAGATGTAATGTTTGTATAACACCAGGCACACTACTGGGTCATTAGAAATAAATAAATCATAATACTTATGATTTTCATGGGGAAGTTATACAGGTGTATATGCATATTTCTCAAGTGTGCTTCATGATGAGGAACATACCATACATTTCACTAAGACATCTACATGTGGACCAGAATCGATCACACTCACTCCTGGTCAAACCTGCCTCTGTTAGTTCAAATGGCACATGTGTGCTTATGTTCCAGTCTGCATACTTCAGAGACATTATAACAAATTCACTGAGGTAGAGGGAAGAGCCGGTCTAATCCCACTGCCCCTCCTATGTTCAACCTACACAGCTGGTCTTGCATGTGAGTAGGCCTTTAATTACCTACTTCCTTGACTTTACAAAGTCCTACTTTCTCATATTTCACAGTCTCACCTTGCTACCACATGGAGGACATTGGCAAGTTGTTTTCTAGGTCAAATATAACATAGCTCCCAGTTCAAAACACTTTCAAATTTTGTTGCATATATCCAGACTCAAGACCAGAGACCATAGCTTTGTACATAAATACGTAAGGTTATCCTGAGAGCCATCTGCTCAAAGAGGGCCAAATAACACAGTGATCCCAGGCAGCATAATGAGGACTTGTTTAAGGTAGGGGTGTCAAATATGCGGTCCATGGGCCAAATCAGGCCCCTGAGCAACTGGCAGTCATCTGCTTCCTTCTCTCTATCTCTTGCTTTCTTCTGTGTAACAGTTTGCTTTGCAAGGCTTGCTCAATCACCCAGAACAAAACCTCCATTGTCTCCATTGGCTGAGGCTCCTCCCTACAGGAGGAAGGGAAGGGAGGCAGAGCTTGCTTTGCTAGGCTGTCTGAATCGCATTGCAGAACTACTGAGTCAAGTCTCTCTTCCTTCTATTGGCTGAGGCTCTTCCACCCATCCAGTCCCCTGGGGAAGGAAGGAAAGAGCCAGAGCTTCCTTTGCCCTGTTCCCTGGATCCCATGGCAGAAATACAAAGACTAAAGAGTGCTAACGTTTTAAGCATGTTTTAAGTCTTTTTTAAAAATAGATTTGTGTTTGTCTATTGTCCTTTATAAAGTTTATCTCTGCTACCTAATCTTAAATAGGTACACACATGGCCTGGACCAACATGGCCCAACCTGACATGGCCTGGCCCAACAAGGTCTCATTTATGTAAGATCCGTCCCTCATAACAAATCAGTTATGGCTTAAGCCCCTGGTTTAAGTATCAAACTGCAATACAGATTGCCTGCACAAGCCCCTTTGCAATCAAGAGGAGTTCCACTAATATCCATCCCAAACCAGTGCTGGGATTTTCAGACCTACAGCCCAAAAATCTCCTAGGTTGGCTTTGGGTATGCCAAGGCATATACAGCCTCTTGAGGTTTATAAGACTGAAGAACTTCCCATCATGCTCAATCACACAGAACAAAAGCTAATGGAAAAGCTAACTCATTTGGTAGTATACCTTACCAATCAGATATATTTCTTCACATTGCAATAGGATCAGAGTATATAGATTACAGACACATCCTGCAATAAACCCTTTTTCAATGAGATTGTTTTCATAAAATGTTCAAGGATAAGCTCCACATTGTAATAGTGAAAAGTTCCATCTGCTTTATAGAAAGGTAACATCTGTTCTCCACCCTCCTACAGGTGTACAAAGACTGCACTTCAGTTTAGCATGGAGCTATAAAATCCTCCTCATCCATCCCTTCTTTTCTGCCACTTACAAAAGGATTAAAAGGACAGACAGAGGCAAAAGCAACTAGATCTGTCCCTATCCCACCCAGTTCAGCTGGGCAACAGAAAGAGATGCCCCTTCCATATGGAGAAGTTGCCCAACTGAAGTCTGAGCCATTATTCAGCACTACGCTAAGAACAGATATACCTGTCAATGAATTACAGTCCTCTAGTTGAGTCTTATTGGTCTCAAATGGCAGCAGAGGAAAAGGCAAACCAAATTCTGAAGATTCTTAACAACTCTGAGTTTTATACTCTTCTTAAACTTGTCTTTCACCAGCAGATTAGGACTTCTGTTTCATCCAGTACACCACAAATATTGGTTATAGGGCCTCCTTCTAGTCTTGATTAGCTAAGTTTCATCATTTTAACTGCATTTTCAATTGTTTAAATGTTTCTTATGTTTGCTACCTTGTGGGCTCTAACTGGGTGTAATTGTTTTAAATAAATAAAATATGATGTATGATATAACTTTTAGTACTTTATTTGAAGACTGGGGGAGGGGGGAGAGAGAGAGAATGCATGCGATTGGCCCTCAAGGTTTTGTATTTTCAAAATATATTAAAATCATGAAATAAGAATTAGAAAGAAAGGAAGACGAAGAAGGAAGAATCATCAGGCTTGAATAATAGATAGATAGATCGATCACACTACTCATCCCAATCTGCCTATTATGCATATGACTTCTTTGAAAACTTTCAAGAGTTTGACCACAAGCGTTTTGGAAAACTGGATTTCCCTCTCAACAAGGTGGGTTTCTTAAGTAGGATTTAAGTGAGGTTCAGAATTCCATCATAATGGGAAGTTTTCAAGCAAGCACCATGCAAGAGAGGAAAACGGAAGGGAGCATACAAGCATGGTAACAAGGCTGAAGTTTGTCTGCAGCTTGTTGACATATCTGAATGAAGCCACACTAAACTTCTCTCTGAAGCCATGAGGACTGGAAAGTGAGATTCTTAAAATGTCAAATTCCATGACAGATAATGAACCTGTTCATCGAACGTGGCTTTCAAATAATATCCAGAGGCCTGTTTCTTGGCCAATATGGGAAATCCTTGAATTGACCAAATAAGCAGTTCTCTCTGAATGCTATCCTGTTTCCCCAAAAAAGTACAACCCCCAAGTTAAAGTTGGAGCAACTGGTGAAGATGTTCATTTTAGAGAAAAATACATTTTGCAGCTACCGTCTCAAAACAATTTTAAAGGTTATTTTCTACAAAGCAATAAAAAGCTATAATTCTGACTAAGAATCCAAACATGTTACAAAGCCCCTTTCATATGGACAGTTGTAATTTTTGCTATTATTGAGTGGGCAAATAAAGTCACATCAAAGATGCTACAATAAACTCCCAAGAGAGTTAAAAACAATATTTCCCATCCATCCATTGTGTTTATGCCTGTCTGTGGGTAACAGCTCATTTTCACATTTAGAAAATGCAAGGCAGATTTCTCTGGTAGGTCCCATTGCAATCATATCCACAAAAATATCATTGATGTCAGCTTTCAAAGTACCCAAGATGGTACACAACCTGGTATGATAAAAACAAATATATAAACATAAGCATACAAGAGCTCTTTGTTATATTTCTACAGACTCATTTATTTTCTCTTCTAAAAGTCATGGCCTCAAGTGAGCTTTTTAAATAGTAATGTTACCTGTGGATAATATCCACACCAATAACTTCAATGGACAATGCAAAGAAACAATAACAGGAAGATGGAAATCTGAATCACTGATGACATGGGAGTGGGGGGAGAGAACCAAACAAAGACAAAAAACTATCCCTCTCTAGATGAATGTGGACAAGTCACCATTTCTTAGCCAACTCTACTTCTCTGTGAAGCTAAAATGTCATTCTGAGAGCAGAATGTGTTCCTATATCTATTATCACAAGAGTTTGATTGGGCTTCTTGCCAGAGAGAATTCGTGGAAGGCATGCTTACCCTTTCCATCAGTTATGCCCTGGTCAAACCTATCCCCCACAGTTATGTTTCCAAGTTGAACTTTCAGTTTTGAAGCCTGGGTACAGATAAAATATTTTCATTGGCCTGTGCTCACATTCAAAAGGAGAAATGGCAGGTGAAAAGAATGAAAACTGTCTTTGGTTGCCACTCATCTCCCCTCTGAAGGGCTAGGCACAGAAAACAGGACTTGTTAGTCAGATCTTAACTGGCAGGCTAGACAATTTGGGAGGAGGTATCCTTTCAGGTCCCCTGACCCCAAGCCATTCATAGCTTTAAAGTTAAAAATCAGTATTTTGAACTCTGTCCAGAACATACAAATGGGCAGTGAGCACAAAACTTTCAGCACTTGTGGTAATACGATCCCTGTACCCCTGTGCTGATCACAAGCTGGCTGCAGCATCTTGGGTGAGCTGAAGTTTCTGGACTGTTTTCAAAGGTAGCCCCATGTGAAGCATAGTACAGTAATCTAACCTGGTTGTAATCAGAGCATGGATCACTGTGGCCAGATCACATTTTCTGATGAATGGGCATGGCTGAAACATTTAAAGCACCAAAACCTGAGCTAAGAGAGCTTGGGGGGGACACAAGTGGAGAGACAGATATCTATCATCTGTTCATAAAAACTGTTTTCTGTTACAGTTACAAACTGGAAGTAAAATGGTTAGTAATGGAATAATTTCTAGCAAGTGTGGGATCCACTTTCTTGGGAGTTTTTCAAACTACTGCTGCCAGCATCTCTGACTGGTGCCCTTGTCATTCAAAGAGAAACACAAGCCAGCTGCTTTATTTTAAACCTGAAAAATTTCTATACCTCTGGAAATTTATATCCCTTAAAATGCATGGGGAATAAAGCGTTCTAGTTTTTTCTACATAATCATCTTCATTTTTCCGCACAGATGCAAACCACCTGGAGTTTTCAGCAGTTCACTACTGACACCTCTAACCAGTAACCATTGTGAAGTTTGGAAAACACTTTCAAGATTCAATTGGGTAAAAATGGAAATTTTTAGGATAAAAAAATCAGGTATAGACATCCACCCCTCTGAATTACAGACAATTACAGTGCCACGAATTAGTTGACACAGCTCTGTGTGTGTCATGGGTGCTGGGGACCCTGTAGAGGAAGTTGAGCCTGCAGCAGAAACTGTGCCCCTGCCACCTGCACCAGTGCCCCTGCCTCCTGCTGGAGAAGATCCCAGCCCCCCTGCCTCGCCCTCTCGGGTGGCGCGTGTGCGTGACCGCCTCCGTCAGGACCTCAGGGATCGGAGGAGGGCGGCACGCTCACAAGCAAGACGCTCCCTGAGCCCTGAGTTTTGAGAGGATTCTGGCCCTTCTAAGAGCAAGGATGCTTGAGTTGCAACAGGATCCTGGCTGCCTCTCTGAGCCAGCAATTAGCCCAAATGGGCAACAGCCAGCAGAGGGCTATATAGCTGTAGGCTTTGGGAGGAGGCTTTGTGGAAGCAACTAGTCATCTACCTGACGTCCTAGCATCCACTTCGGCTTTTGACTTTGGACCTCCTGACCTTGGCTTGACTTCTGGACCCCCTGACTACAGCTTCTGAACCTCTGACCTACGATACCTGGACAACGATTTGGCTTTGGCACCTTGGACACTCTTGCTCACCGGTTACAGACCTTGGACTGCCCCTGGACTTCGCCTGGCCTGGCCCCAGCTCGTGACAGATTGCTTCCACCCACACAAACACCCATTCCACAGGATGGATGCTGAAGCAAGTGGAACCGCAGGACTACTGGCTGCCCTCCAAGCCCAGGTACAGCAGCTGACACAGGCAGTAGTGCACTTGCAGCAACAGCCTGCAGCCAGTGCTCCAGCCAAGTGCCCAGTTCCCCCACCTGACAGATTTGGGGGTGCTGTGGAAGAATTTCCTGCGTTCCTGGCACAGTGTCAGCTGTACTTTGAACTAAGAGCACGGGACTTCCCCAATGACAAGACGAAGGTGTGTTTTATCATAGGTCTGTTAAAGGGGCAGGCGGCCAAGTGGGCCACACCCCTACTGGTTGGGTCCTCTCCCCTACTGACTGATTACCAGGGGTTTGAGGCCCACCTGTCTGCTGCCTTCTCCAACCCAGTCCAAGCAGCCACAGCCAACCGGAAAATCAGGGCCCTGAAACAAGGCCAGTCCTCGGTGGCTCAGTATGCCACCGAATTCAAGCTCCTGGCCCAAGACTTGGCGTGGAATGAGGCTGCTCAGATGGACCAGTTTACCGAGGGGTTGGCAGAGGAAGTCCTGGACGAACTGGCCAGGGTGGAGCGGCCCCCCACGCTCCAGGAACTTATCACCCTCTGCCTCCGCATCGACGGCCGCCTGGAAAGTCGCCGCCAAGCCAAGACCCGAGGGCGCCAGCTCCCTGCGCCATGCCACTTGGCTCCTCTCCCATCCCCAGCTAGTACCAGAGACGAGGGTGAGCCTATGCAGCTTGGAGCTGCTCGACCCCGCCTGACTCCAGAAGAAAAGGCCAGACGCCGCACGCAGAACCTGTGCCTCTACTGCGGCACGGCAGGCCACTATGCCTCTGGCTGCCCTGCTAAACATCGAATACCCAGACCTACATTGCCACCGCCGCCAAAAGGCCAGCCCCAGGCGTAAGTGGACCCTCCAGCCTGGGGCGACTAGCTGGGTCCTCCGAACAACAGGCTGATACCCCGGGCCCGTTCCTGCTACCAGTCAAACTCCATCTGCCCAATGGACGCTGGCTGTTCGTGTATGCCATGCTGGACTCGGGAGCGGCCCACTGTTTCGTAGATGCCGCCTTTGTAAAGCAGCACCAGATCCCAGTGCAGCCAAAAGAGATTCCGACGCTGGTGGAGGCTATTGACGGGCGCCTCCTCCGTTCTGGCCCCGTCACCCAGGAGACCTGTCCCATCACCTTCCACGTCCAGCAGCACCAAGAACAGCTGCAGTTTGATGTCGCCCGCATGCCTCGCTTCCCGCTGATTCTAGGCCTTTCCTGGCTGAAGCTGCACAACCCCATCGTGGACTGGGCTCAGCAAGAACTACGCTTCCGAGACCCATGCCCCCATCTGACTCCTCCCACCACTCTAGCAGCCGGCATCCCGAGTGGTGGTCCTCAGCTCCCTCAGAAGTATGCAGATTTCGCCGATGTCTTTGAAGAGACAGGAGCAGATCAGCTTCCCCCTCACCGACCCTATGACTGTGCCATTGATTTGGTACCTGGGGCACCACTCCCGGTGGGGCGTCTGTACCCAATGTCGGAGCCTGAGTTGGCAGCTTTGCGAGACTACCTGGACAAGAACCTGAAGCGTGGATTCATCCGACCCTCAACTTCTCCCCTGTCTGCTCCAGTCCTCTTCGTGAAGAAGAAAAGCGGGGAGCTCCGGCTGTGCAATGACTACCGGGCCCTGAACAAGATCACCATCCGCGACCGGTACCCTCTACCACTGATCCCTGAACTCTTGGATCGTTTAAAGGGGGCCCAAATCTACACCAAGCTGGACCTCCGCGGAGCGTACAATTTGGTGCGCATACGGCCCGGAGACGAATGGAAGACCGCGTTTGGGACCCGATACGGGCAGTACGAGCACCTGGTGATGCCCTTCGGATTGACCAACGCCCCCGCTGTCTTCCAGAGGTTCATGAATGATGTATTCCGGGACCTGCTCGACCGCTTCGCGATCATATACCTGGATGACATTCTAATTTACTCCCGCAATCCTGCCCAGCATGCCGAGCACGTCCGCCAGGTCCTACAGCGCCTACGAGCCCATGGCCTCTACGCCAAGCTGGAGAAGTGCGACTTTGACCTGCGCTCCGTCGAGTTCCTTGGTCACATTGTGTCACCACAGGGAATCCTCATGGACCCGAAAAAGGTGGAAGCGGTCCTGACCTGGCAGGCCCCTCAGAATCGCAAAGACCTGCAGCGGTTCCTTGGTTTTGCCAACTACTATCGGCAATTCATCCCAGCCTATGCATCTCTGACAACACCCCTGACTCAACTACTCCGCCCCAAAGAACCTTTCCACTGGTCCCCAGAGGCCGATAACGCTTTCTCCACCCTGAAGACCCGCTTCGCCACCGGGCCACTCCTGAGATACCCCGACCCCCAGCTTCCCTTTACGGTGGAAGCTGATGCCTCCAACGTGGCCCTGGGAGCAGTGCTGTCCCAGCGCGAGGAGCCGTCCCAGCCACTCCAGCCCTGCGCCTATTACTCACGCCAGCTCACTGCGGCAGAGAGGAACTACACCATCTGGGAGAGGGAGTTGCTCGCGATCAAGGTGGCTTTTGAGGTTTGGAGACATTACCTTGAAGGGGCTCGCCACCCTGTCCAAGTGCTCACCGACCACCGGAACTTGGAGCATCTCCAGACCACCCGCCGTCTCAACCAGCGCCAGATCCGGTGGTCCCTATTCTTCTCCCGCTTTGACTTCAAGATCACCTACATCCCCCATACCCAGAACCGGAAAGCCGATGCGCTCTCGCGGAAACCGGAATACGCTCCTGCTTCGACTGAGACCGTGCCTGCTGCTCCCATCCTGCCACCCTCAGTGTTTGCAGCCACCTCCACTTCACCAGCACTCGTGGAGGACATTCGTGCTAGCCAGGCCAATGATCCCTGGGTCCAGCAACACCTCCAGGCACTCCAAGATGGCTCAACAGGCGAGTTCACGACTCGAGGCGGCCTCTTGCTACACCACGAACGCCTCTATGTGCCGCCCGGGCCCTTGCGGGCAGAAGTACTACGCATGACGCACGACGCGTTACCCGCTGGGCACTTTGGACAACATAAGACCACCCACTTGCTGACACGGGAATTCTGGTGGCCACGAGTTCGCTCCGATGTTGCCCGTTATGTCAGCTCCTGTGACGTCTGCCGACGGGCCAAAGACGTCCCAGCCAAACCCTCGGGGTTGTTACAGCCCTTGCCCACACCCTCAGGACCCTGGGATACCATCTCGATGGACTTCATCACGGAACTTCCACGATCCAAGGGTCAGACGTGCATCTTGGTGGTCGTCGACCTATTTACCAAGATGGCCCACTTCATCCCGTGCCCAAAACTTCCCACAGCTCAGGAGACAGCCCAGCTCTACCTGCAACACATCTTTCGTCTGCACGGACTCCCAGCCCACCTGATCTCAGACCGGGGCCCCCAGTTCTCCTCTCGGTTCTGGCAAGCCCTCCATTCCAGCCTGGGGACTCGAGTGCACCTGTCCTCAGCTTACCACCCACAGACAGATGGTCAGACAGAGCGCACCAATGCCACGCTAGAGCAATATCTCCGCTGTTACACCTGCTACCAGCAGGATGACTGGACCACTCTGTTGCCTCTAGCGGAATTTGCATACAACAACGCGGTCCATTCCTCCACCCAAATGACCCCGTTTGCTGCAACCTACGGGTACCACCCTCGGTTCTTCCCGGCGATCCTGCCACCCACGAATGTCCCCGCCGTTGAGGCCTACCTGCAAGAACTCCGCGCCAGCCAAGACTTGCTCCGAGAGCAGCTACAGCGGGCCAAGGAAGCCTATAAACTAGCTGCAGACCGGAAGAGGCAGGAAGGCCCCCCAATCCAGCCGGGGGATCAGGTGTGGCTCTCAACTCGCTACCTGCGCCGGCCTGGTCGGTCTCACAAGCTGGATGCGCGGTTCATTGGACCCTACCCTGTCTTAGAACAAATAAACCCCGTCGCCTTCAGGCTCCAGTTGCCACCCCACCTCCGCATTCACCCTGTGTTCCATCGCTCCCTCCTTGTTCCAGCTGCACGCCCTGACCCAGCTCGGCCTCCTTCTCCACCGCCACCACCACCAGTGTTGGTGGATGATGAAGAAGAATACGAGGTGCGCCAGATCCTGGACTCCCGGTACCATCGTGGAGGCCTCCAGTACCTTGTGGACTGGGAGGGATACGGCCCAGAAGACCGGTCTTGGGAGCCCGTGGACAATCTTCATGCCCCAGACTTGGTGCAACGGTTCCACAACGACCACCCCGACCTCCCAAGCCCCTCGACGGAGGGGGGCCCTGGGGGGGGGGATAGTGTCATGGGTGCTGGGGACCCTGTAGAGGAAGTTGAGCCTGCAGCAGAAACTGTGCCCCTGCCACCTGCACCAGTGCCCCTGCCTCCTGCTGGAGAAGATCCCAGCCCCCCTGCCTCGCCCTCTCGGGTGGCGCGTGTGCGTGACCGCCTCCGTCAGGACCTCAGGGATCGGAGGAGGGCGGCACGCTCACAAGCAAGACGCTCCCTGAGCCCTGAGTTTTGAGAGGATTCTGGCCCTTCTAAGAGCAAGGATGCTTGAGTTGCAACAGGATCCTGGCTGCCTCTCTGAGCCAGCAATTAGCCCAAATGGGCAACAGCCAGCAGAGGGCTATATAGCTGTAGGCTTTGGGAGGAGGCTTTGTGGAAGCAACTAGTCATCTACCTGACGTCCTAGCATCCACTTCGGCTTTTGACTTTGGACCTCCTGACCTTGGCTTGACTTCTGGACCCCCTGACTACAGCTTCTGAACCTCTGACCTACGATACCTGGACAACGATTTGGCTTTGGCACCTTGGACACTCTTGCTCACCGGTTACAGACCTTGGACTGCCCCTGGACTTCGCCTGGCCTGGCCCCAGCTCGTGACAGTGTGGAAGATATGTTACACGCATCACATATGTCCTAGAGAATTCTAGACCAGACAACAAATCCAAGCCTTTTCACTCTTCTTTAGTTAATCATGCTATGAAATTGGGGCTCCATATTTCTGTGCTTGTGGAGATTAACGGGTATTCGATTCCAATCTAGCCCAGCAAATACAGGCAACTGTTTCAGCCTTTCTACACAACAGTTGCTCATAACCATCAACCTCAACCAATGGACCACAGGATCCTCCTCCACCACAATGGACATACTATAAAAGGAGCCAACATTGGTTCCTGTCAGAAAAAGAACTCTAGCTTTTCAGGTAATAAGCATCCAACATGTCTCTTTGGCCTTGTTTTTAATCATTCTCATTTTTAAAATAATTTCAGTTGTTCTGTCAATTTTTCAGAGCATTATGAGTCACAAAAAATATATGCAGTGCACATCTGGGGATGAATGGGCTGACATACACAGCTTGTAATTAGGGATAAAACATGTAATCTCCTAGGAAAAACTTTTTGAAGAAGTTGAATTATAGCTTTAACTTTCAGTCTGAGCCCATTTCCTGTGGGGACATCAAGCCAGAATCTTAATGTTTGGTTCAATGTACGCAGCACTCATACAATTCGGCAATAAAGCTTTCTGAATCCAGGAAAGGAAGGGAAAGTTATGGTTTCATTTCCTGAAATGAATAAAGAAGGTTTACAATAAAAGAAATTTAAATTGGATTATTCACCACCAGGCTGAAGATGGGCAATAAAAGAATAGAAAAGGGAGCTCTATGGAGCTTAGAGTTGCCAATCCCCAGGTGGGTGCACCAAAAGTGGAAGAACACTAGGAGGTTACAAACCAAGAAAAAAATGTGTTCTTAAAGTAATTACAAACAATTCTTAGAAGAATTCACAAGATATTCACTATATTCACAATATGAATTTACTTAGACACTTAAAATTCTAATGGAGAGCATTAAAGCATTAAATATTCAAATAAGGTTAACATTGTCACAACAGCCACCTCAACAAGGAATAAACCAATGCTAGGATTAAGAGTCAATCACGTGAGAGTCCAAAAAGAACGTACTACTTAAGAGTAGTGATGTTGACATGCAGACCTTTCCACAGAGGAACAAAAATGATGTCCAGAAAATTTTTTCAAAATAATTCAAACATGGATTCAGACGTTCAGGAGAAGTACAATTGATAACATGTATCCTAGGTAGAATTTACATGTTTCGATCCAACTTCCTCTGATCAATATACTTCAATAATCTGGAACCAATGCTCAGAAGAAATATACAAGCAGTTAGTCAATTTCTCCAAATGGCATTAGCGAAGAACCCCTGCAGCACTTGGCACAGAGCTGGGCTGTGGCAACAATGACAATGAGTAAAGGCTCACTATCACTTTCTTTGATGTCGAGGTCTAAACTGAGCAGACCCTATCAGCATTTCAAACACCACTTGGATCAGCTTGCTCCACAGTTGTCTGAATGACCCAATCCACCACTGACAAAGTGAGCATTCTATAGATGAGCAGTAGCCCTGTGTGGATGACCCATCTATGCACTGACTTACCACATGGGGAGGGAGAGTGGGCATGCAATAGCAAAGTCTGCACAGTGCAAATGACACAAAGAAGCACCAGTGAGCATGTGAGCTCATCAATTGTGTAGTGGTGGAGCCAGTACACATGGATCAGCTCTCTCTCTGTCCCTCTCTCGCATGGTGAGTCAAAGCGCAAACACATCATCTGCACATGGCTTGTGTCCCTCTAATAAGAACACACAAGAAAGCTAAAATGCCTACTTACATATACGTCAGCAATATAAAGATTTCTATTCATGGAAGCGGCAGCAGTGATTTCTGTGAATACTCACAGCAGACCTTACTCTCTGTGATTTGAAGATATTCCACATAGGCAGTTGTTTGCAGGGGTTAGTCAGCTGAGAGAAGAACCATGCAAGCATTAGGGGCACAATGGATTCATTTTCAAATCAGCATGAGCAGAATTTACTGTTCTATCTCTAAGAGACATACAACCTGTTTCAAGTAAAACAAAAAATTTCACACAGCTGACAGTAGCATATGCCTGCTGCAGAACAAAAAAGGCAAAACACCTCCTAGATTGTACACAGTAACAAGCAGCAACATGGCAGGGGTCACATAATCTGGGGTTATTTGTGGCATTAGTTCTCTTTCTTCATTTACCTGGGGAAAAAACTGGCTAGCTGTTCATTTTATCTGTATAATATCCATCAAAGCAGAGACAGGAAAAACTACAACATAGATTATGTACTGACAGTATAATAAAAGTAAATGTTAAACTTACAACTAGAGTGCTATGTTGTGACTGGTTTTCCCTTTTTTTAGAAACTAGTCTTAGTGAGTGGGGAACTCATAAGTCATTCCTGCTTCTTCTTTTTTTAATTTAGTGCCATTTAGGGTCTCCTTTCCTTTAGGCAAAAAATAACAACACCTGCAAGATCATAGGAACTCAGTGGATTTCAGGGGGAAATATTAAAATGTGAAGGTATGTCTTGAATTTGACTCCTATAACCAGCCTTATGTGGTGAATTCATCATGTTATAGAGACTTAAATCACATGCGCACTGAACTTGGCAGAACTCAATTCCAGGTAAACATATTTCAGATTGGGTGGCTAATCTTATACAAAACAAGGATTGCACATTTGCTGCTATGATCCATTCCAAATTAACTTAGAGCACAGTACCTCCTGATTCTAATAGAGCACTGAACAGTTATGCTACTTTCCTTTTTGCAACTTATATCCCACATGTTTCTTTTTAAAGGCTCAGGCCTTATGCTGATTCCCCCTACAATCTAGAACAGGAGAGACAGAAAGGACATATTACAGAAAAACCACATTGTGGTTTCTTATCTGAATGGTATAGTAGCTAAAGTAGCAGCAACTTTACTGCAGGGTCCATTCCCCCCCCCGCCCCCCCCAGTGAACTTCCCCATGGTTTGGCCTATTTCATTTTTATTCCTAACATGGATAGCCCAGGCAAACCCAATCTCATCAGATCTCAGAAGCTAAGCAGGGTTGACTGTGGTTTTGTACTTGGATGGGAGATTTCCTTGAAATACTCAATCAGCAAAACAGAGACAGGCTCTACTCAGCCACCTCTCTGAATATCCTCCAGGCCCCCAGTAGGAGTCAGTCAACCGAGGTCGACATGACTTCCAGGTGTAGACACATACACACACTTTTTTTAAAAAATCACTAGTAAAATTAACAGGATTTATGTAATGCCTTAACAAAAAGGAAGGGGAATGAATGCCTTTAAGGTACCACAAGACTCCTGTTCATTTCTTCCTTTTATCTGAAACAAATCATTTTAAACATGTAAATCTTCTATTAAGCTTCTGTGCTTTTTATTGATATGCCATGTATATAATAACAATGGCTGGAATTCAAGACAGATGGACGTTGGTGTCCTTTGCAGACCATAATTTTTAAAATCTAGTACATTCAACATCTAGATTTGACTGGAAGAGCTTCCCTAGTTTCATAAAATATGCTGAAATCATGATAAATTTAACTGTCTACAACAACAACAAAATTCTACTTAGTGTAAATTTCTACATTGCTCTTTTGGCAACTTCCACAGCTTCTCAGATCACTTTCTCATATCACTATTAAATCTACTGAAATAAACAAGCTGTATATTGGCTTGGAAACTGGAACATCCCTGCCTAGAAAACGGGGCGGAACTTCCTTCTAATTTCAGAGGGGACTGTCATCATTCCCTCCCCCCCCCCTCGCTCTGATGCTTTGCTGAAGGAGCAGCAAGCCTCTAGCCACTTTATGGTGGCCTAATAAAGTTATTCATATTCCTTCTAAGATCCATCCAACCACACTAATTTCCCAGACCACATTTCCACCATAAACTAACCACATGCATTTTAGGCTTGGACTTGTTAAAATCATTAATTAAAACAAGTAAGGCTAAGATGAGGACCTATACTATTGAGGACCTGCTCAAAAAAGTGGGTTTGAAGACTTGCTTTTTCCAGGCTGGCCTTGAGACAGATTATTAAGACTGTGTGGCAGGGAGAGTAGTATGAATGAGAAACAAGTTTTACTGTGTTTTAACTGAGTTTTGACTGTTGGTCTTGACTTTTATTCTATTTTCTTAAGTCATTAACCACCTTGAGGACGCTGAAAGGCAGTCTACAAACAAGTTAATTAAATAAATTCAAAATCTAGGAACTAGATAAATATAGCGGAGGAGGAGATTGAATTTATACCCCACCCTTCACTCGGAGTCTCAAAGCAGTTTACAATCTCCTTCCCTTCCTCTTCCCACAACAGACACCTTGTGAGGTGGGTGGGGCTGAGAGAGCTGAGAGAACTGCTCTTGAGAGAACAGCTCAGTGAGAACTCTGGCTGACCCAAGATCACCCAGCAGCTACATGTGGAGAAGTGGGGAATCAAACCCGGTTCTCCCAGACCACTACACCAAACCAAAAGAAAACAGTAATCCAAAATAATTTATCTGTCATCATGGGGAAACACTGCTCAGCCAAGGGGGACGGGGGGGAATCACAGCTTACTTGCATCAATACATTCAGACTATGAGGCGTTGCATTCACACATAGCTCTGAGCTAACCTACTCAATGGAGAAGACACTTATATATCCCACACCCTTGCTCAGGGAGTAAATAATGTAACAAATGAGGAGAAAGACATGGGGAAAATATCCTATTCTCAGTTCCCCTACCAAGAATTACAAAGAGGTATAAGTCACTCCTCCTTCAGTTGTAAAATGAGGCTCTCAGAATAATGGATGCCTCCCTGTGGAAAGATCTGTAGTTCCCAAAAAAGTCTTGGAGCACATGGATTTCACATTTAATCTATGTCACTCGTGCTTCTTTCTTTTGCTACATCTTTGAACATATGAAATGGCCCTCAAAACTAAGTTCAGCTTACCACTCATAGCCCTGCTTACAATAGGCAAGCAACAATAGCATATGACAATGCTAATCCCATATACAGAATTTAAATTAGGACACTGGCTCCTAGAATTCAAGCCACCTTTGGAAGACTAGGAGATGCCAACAATTATGGCTTGGCATGAAAAAAATGGGATTTAAGTTCCAGAAAGACATTTCTTACCATTCATTTCTACAGGTTTTTTCTAGAACCGATTCCTCATTAGCCTTAAGCTGCTTTCACTGTCCTCTTCTCTGCGGGGCTTCTGCCGGATTTCACACTATCTGCCCTGGGGCTGCAACTTGCTCCACCTCTATCTGCCCCGGGGCTGCAACTTGCTCCACCTCTTTCACGCAGCAAACAAGATCCTCTAAAAACCAGTTTCTGTTTGCCATGTGAAAACTAAGAGAGTTGCAGCTCCGGGGCAGATAGTGTGAAATCTGACGGAAGCCCCGCAGAGAAGAGGAGCGTGAGGCTAGTGGGGAATCAGTCTAAACGGCATAAGGCTAGTGGGGAATCAGTCTAAACGTAAATGCTTCTCAGTTTCACTGGCGATAGCCTTGCTTCCTCTTGTTGCTGCTGCCTACCAAGCTAAAATGACTTTTGGAAGCAGCAGCAGCAAAAGGAAGTTTGTACGTCTAAAACAAACTTTTAAGCTTAATTATATGAAATTGAGTTCCACTGAAACTAACAAATCATACATACCATGTGACATCAGCCACAAAATTCAGCATCCTAACGCCTAATAATTTCACCTTTATGCTTGTTTAAAAAAATAAAAGCAAGTTTCTAGGCATTATGAGTTGTAAAAATAAGCATGAAGAAACTAGAAAGGAACATAACAGGGTTGTCAGTGCTCAAAGACAGTGTTGCCATGGCCTCATGTAGCCCCTTTCAAGCACAGACATCCCAACGTCTAAAAAAGCAATAAGCAGGTATGCACAAATTATTTTGATTTGCATACTCCATACAGTCACAGAATTCTGGTTTTCTTGGCACAGAATCTAAGCTACCTTATTGAAGCGTTTTTTCAAGCATAGGGCACACACAGTTCTGCCATTACTAATGGCTGGAACTGTACCCTGCTTTAAAAAGAGAAGATAACAACTGGGGGCCCACATCAAAATGTTGCTGAAAACTTAATTTTGCCCAAAGATGATTGCAACTGTGGGTTTCTTTCTACCTGGAGGTTAAAGATTGCTAGCTGGCAAAATGCTAGCTGGCAAAGTCCAAGCAGCTGCTGCTTCTCTAACCTCAAACAGTGCCTGCAAAAGCAAAAACTGCAGGGAATCACAGAACAGGGAAAATCCCATCATACATATCCACTACTGGTCCTTGCCCTGCTCCCCATTGCTTTTGTCATCTCCTTCTTCTCTCACCACTGCCCCATCTGGCAGCTACCTACTCTCCTCATACTCTTCTTCCCCATTTACTGCTGCTGCCTCTTCCTCCTTTCTCCACTCTGCCCTTGTCTCCCCTTACGGGTGCGTCCTCCTCCTCCTAGTTGCTCTCTCACACACTGTGTGCAATATTACTAGGATGGATACAGGCAGCTTTTTCACCCACTCACGCCCAAGTCCCCTCTATACAGCCTCCATCTTGCTTTTTGTTTGGTTTATGATTCTCAGTCTAGCTTTTTTGAGTGATCAAAAGATTATGTTGCTTTCTTTTTTTTAATCAGCAGAAAAGCTGGTTTGATCCAACCAGTGCTTTTAAAATGCCAGGCTACAACGCCAATCATGATATCATGAGATTTCAGTTGGCATTTCCCCCCTTTGAGTTGCACTGTCTGCACAAGCACAACTTTTCCAACTTGGATATTTAACAAAAAATAAAAATATTTTTTTCCAGATTTTTTCCCCTTGTAAATCTAGGTTTTCCCCTAAACGTGTTAAAAAAAATCTCCCAGATCTTTTAATGGGTCCCATTGTATGGATTTTTGACCCTCACCCTGCAGACATGTTCAGAATTAGATATAAAATAAGTGAAGAAACCAAACCGATCTAAATTACATAAGGTTCAATTATTTGGAGCCAGATTATATTAAATCAGTGGCTTTCCATGGTTTGCTTGTGTTTAATTTTATATTCTTATTTTTTAAAAGGCTAGATGGAGACATTAGCATCTCAATATAACTTCAACTCCATTTTCTAACAGAAGATTGTTGCATGGTGTATTTTTTTTAAAATGGATATGAATAACTCCTGTTTTTCCTAGCAAAGGCTCTGGTATTTGTAGCTCAAGAATTCTTATGTATTTTTAAATTTATGTTATCTGAATCCGCCATCTTAAATGTTGTGAAGACTCTATTTGCCATGGACAGATAAGTGAGGATGGGAGAATTTCAAAACTCATGTCAACTAAGGATTCTGAAAGGAGGGAGGCAAAGCTGAGGAGATGAGAGGACAGTTAAGAAAATACTTCTGGGAAATCACAGAGCACGCCGCTACTTAAATAAGATTATAAATGCTCTCTCTATAGGGTATGTTATAATGGTCTCTCTTTTTTCCTTAAGTAAGTCTTTATTTTATGTTTTTTCTGTATGGAGGGAGGCAAATAACAGACAAGTAACAAAACAGCTAAATACAGTAATTTTCTAGTTTAAACTGAGTAAATTTAGAAGAATTTATAAAAAGGGGACCATTCATATATATTTTGAATATATGCAACTTGACTTGCAATTAAGACCCACTGATTCAAATAGAGCTAATTTTAACATAACACACCTGATTAAGTAGTCATGGGAAATATACTGGAGTTGTGAGCTGCACATTGAGCTCTCCACGTGGAATGGGGGCTTGCCCAGCCACTTCAGCACTAAGGAAATATATATACCAGTTGTTCACACTGAGAATTTCCAGAATCTGACTGCGCATCACATGCGGATACTTCAAAGATCCACTCTAACATAAACCTCATTCCCTTAAAAATAAATAAAAATACAACACTGCATTTCTTCATTTCCTCATCCACTTTTTTACCTTCAAAGGGTTCCCCGCCAACTGCATTTCCACTAAATAAAAGTGAAATGTCATATCTCCACAAGTCCCTTGCCAGGCTTTGGTAGCATTTCCAAGCATGGCTTTATTAAGGAACACACACAGAGAGAAAGCAGTCAAAATAAACACTTTGCCAGCCCACAGTTTTCTGATCTCATTGGGGCAATTTACTCATGAGAGCTGCTGAATGTAACAGTCTGCTGTATTTCAACCAACTTCTTCAAACTAACACAGGAAAATGAAAGTAAGGAACAAAGTAGTCTAGAGGTGGAGTTTTCCTCCATCCCATAATCAGGTTCTAGTTTATTTTTTACTATCCATTTTACTAAGCAAACAACTTTTGAACGAACGCAAAACAAAGGGATTGTGCTCTCTTCCTTTCTCACAGCTTCGCACACTCACTAGGAAGACCCAGGTGACTCTGCCTGCTTGCCCAGCCCCCATGCAGCTTTCCTCCTACTGAGATTTAAAGGCATAAACACATTCCAAAACACAATTTGCAAGCTTGTTCTAAACCTGTAGAGACTTAAAGGCACATCATGGCTGCTGGGGTGGGGCTTCCCCCACCAACCAGCTGGCTGGTGGTGAGAAGGAGCCTGCAAAGCCAGGGGATCCCCCGCCCAGACGTGGGGACTGGCAAGCCTAAAGTAACCAACTTCAAGACCTACTGATTTCAAGAGGATTTTAAGCACACTCTGTATGCATCCTAAGAGCAGTGTAGCTGCTCCACTGTGGCTCTCTCTCAAAAGACATACCTGTGGGACCGCCTCTCCCCATATGAGCCCCAGAGATCATTACGATCGGCCAGTTAACATCTCTTGACCATCCCCTGGCTCAAGAGATGTCTGGCTTGCCTTGACCAGGGCCAGGGCTTTTTCAGCCCTGGCCCCAACCTGGTGGAATCAGCTCCCTATGGAGGTTCGGGCCCTACCAGATTTGTTACCATTCCAGAGGGCCTGTAAGATGGAGTTGTTCCGCCAGGCATATGGCTGAGGCAGGCAGACATTCTTATCTTATTACACCATCTAACTGGCCTCCCTGCACGGATTGCTCAAATTGGGCTGATACAGCTGACATCCTTTAGACAACTAAGCTGTGACAAGTATGCCTTAAATGATGTGTCCACACCATCCATGCTGCCTTAAATTAATTCTGAGGTATGGTTTAACTGTTTTAATTTTTTAATCTGTTTTAACTGTTTGACTGTTTTGTTATTTATCTGTTTGATTGTTTATTATTAGTTTTAATTGTTTTACCATGTTGGAATCCACCCTGAGCCCACTATGAGAAAGGGCAGACTATAAATTCACAGAAATAAATAAATATTTTTTTAAAAGTCCAACTCGAGTTAAGGGTGAAGGGGAGAGTATTGATGGGCACACAGTGGGGAAATAGGGGTGGGGGGAGTATGTTCTTGTTTCTATACAGCTAGGGTTTTATCTGACCTGTGTAGACTAAATGTACCTGACCTGTGTAGGTTTAATTTTTCTTCCCTAATCCCCATTTCTACACTGCTTAATACTAGACTAACCTTTCTCAGAGGGAGGGGGAGGGGACAGAAGCACTCATTTTACTTGCACCCCTGTATGCCAGGCAGCACAGCAGATTGGGAGGGGAGACAGAGCCAAACGATCCTATCTTCCAATGTGAGACTTGCTCTCTCAGAGACTGCAGAATACATTGTTCTGAAAAGACTGGATATCCAAAGAGGAATACAAGAACATAAGAGAAGCCATGTTGGATCAGGTCAATGTTCCATCCAGTCCAATAATCTGTCACATAGTGGCCAAAAACCCAGGTGCCATCAGGAGGTCCAACAGTGGGGCCATATGAACAGGCTCACAGTTTCCTAAGGTTGTAAAAATGTCTGAGTACTCATTTTTTGCCTGCTTGCTGTGTAATTCTGGCTGTCTTTCTTAGGATGTAAAGCATCTTCCTCTGCCTCTGGTTAGTTTGCTTGCTCTGTCTCTAAAACTGGCAGTTTCTCCTACCTGCCTGTACAATGGCAGAGAGGATCCAGTGAGGGACACAGCTCCTAAAATGTTGATCCCAATCTGTCTGGAAAACCAAGAAATGAAACTGAATTGTGTAAATCTCTCACAATGCCAATGGGGGGAAAAACAAATCAATGTAGTAACAAATGAAATAAAAATGAACATTTTTTAAACTGTCAACCCATTCTTTACTTCCTTATTAAAATCTCTCAAACAAGCAAAAACTCCAGGGCCTGTTTTCTTTTAAAAAATTATTATTATTTATTTTAAAATCAATCAAATTTTTCAAATCAATCAAACAAACTTTTTTAAATACCACCAAGCTCTGTTAATATTCTGCACTCAAACATCTGGTTAAGTTTGCAAGAAACACATGGTTTGGTCACATGATCAATGTTGTCAATATTAGTTATTACCAGATGCAACCCAGCCAAAGGCAAACACTTTTAACATCCCAGTAAGTTCAATGAAAAAGAGCTGAGATATGCTGAATTTGTCTAGGAAAATCAGTATGACCTAAATGTGCTCACAATGGAGTTGATCCAGCCAAATTTAAACTACAAAGCTGTATTAACAGTGATCCTGTGATGCAAACCCTCAATTAACTGACTTCATTGACTGAGTCAATTGGATAACAAAGCAGTCATCAGTTTACACCAACTCCTCAACATACAGAGCTGTTAAGCAAATCAACACTGTTACTGTATCCCAACCCACACATTTTCTTAAAACCTTTAGATGCAACTTGTTCAGGACCATAGCCAGTGGTAGGGCAATGAGGGTGGCACCCCCTATCAAATTTGCAGTGACCCCAAAGATCGGGCCCCTTACTGGCCATGTGTGCCCACTCCTTAGCTGCCACTTGCAGGGCTGTAGTCAGCACACCCCACCACAATCCTCCATCTCAGCAACCCAGGCAAAGCAATACTGCTGTGAGCACCTGTCTTTACAAGCAAGTGCTCTCCGGGCCCCTCTGGAGAGGGAGCAAGGAGCCTGGTCCTTTCCCCTCTGCTCCCAAGTGAGAGTCTCCAAGTGACGCCCAGTTTCCTTGCTACTGCTTCATTGTGGGGCTGGGAACTAGAGCCAGCATATGAGCCCATCACGTCACAGAGGGGAAGAAAGAACATGTGTGTCAGGGGCAGGGGGGTATCCAAAGGGGTAAAAACGGAAAGAAGTGAAACGAGAGAGAGAAGGAAGAAGAAAGGGGGAGAAAGATTACAGGCAATGAGGGAGGAAGGGAACCAAAACAGGCTAAGGAACAGTCATTGGGGGAATTACAAGACTAATAAAGTGAGATGGAAATGTGTGGTTTAATTTAATTTACTTTCATTTAATTTAGTTGACACACCACCACGCCGCAGAGCCCCCCCCCCCCAGGAAAAAAACTGCTGGTTACAGGGCTAAACTTGTCAGGACTTTTAAACATCTTGTGTGGATTATTCATTACTCAGTCGCTTCTCTTGCAGAACTTGACCCAGTTCCTAACAGCTATTAACGTACAGCAAGATAAGACAGCACCACTGAAAAAAATCTGTAAAGAATGTTTGGCATTTACCTGTTATAACTCAACACAACTTTATGGATGTGCCTTTTGCTTCTTATTTAACATTGTGTGAAATTCACAAATTTCATAAAATCCTTGACTGGAGAAAAATAAAGCAGGTACCAAGCAGTTCTCCAAAGCCAACAAGCATATTGTACAAGACACTGCATTATACTACAGGTGTGTCCACCCCTGATATATGCAATGTTTTGTATATATGCCATCTGTGCAATGTTCAATGCATACATATGTTATAAAGTATAATGCCCCCTTGCCACTTAGCACTCCCCTTAAAATTCCACTAGCCCCCAGGGGGGCAGTACTGCTCACTTTGGGACCACTGATATAAAGTATGGTATAAAGTACTTTTGCAGGTGCTAAGTCACTGATGTAAAGTACCTTTGGGGGGTGCTAAGTCAATATTCCATCTTCTTGAGCAAATTCCACTTACTAACAATCTTACTTGTACAATTGATGGAGCACCACCAATGACTGGTTGCTATCATGGGTATGCTGTTTAACTGAAAAAGCAGTGTCAAATGTCTTTACCATTCACTGTGTCATTCCTTGCCAACATCCAGTTGCAAAAAACCTCAATGATCAACTGCACACAATAATACACATTCTTTCATTACTGCAGTGAATAAAATTAAAGTCCCCACTCTCAATAATCAATCATTCTGGAAGCTCTGTGTTGAAAATTATGAAAATTTTGAACATTTGCTGAACTTCTCTGACCACCAAAAAACAACCGTGTGAGACACTTCTACAGCCTTTTTGACTTTGTGGAGTTTCTGAAGACACAAATGTTTTGCTCAGGGATCAACTCAGAGAACCAGCATGACATTGCTTATTTACCAGAACTATTTGTGAAGTTTTCATTGAAAGACAAAAAAAAAAACTATTTGTGAAGTTCAGTGAAATGATTAGGCAATCTCAGGGAATTAGGTCAATCTTATTAAAGCCAAGCAGGCAGCCGTGTTGATCTGAAGCAGTTGAACAAAGCATGAGTCAAGTTGCACCTTTAAGACCAACCAATTTTTATGTAGAACGTAAGCTTTCGTGTGCTCTTAAGCACACTTCATCAGACGAGAAATCCGGCACAGTGAGCAAAGCCATACATAGCTTAGCAGAGCCATGCATACCTGGTAGGCAGTGGCCCAGAATGCAACATAGTACAGATTTAAGAACCAACGACAGTGAAGTGAAATTATCTGGTAGGCAGTGGTTTAGAATGTAAAATGGTACAATGACAGAATAGTAAAATTAACAAATTGAGCAAACCTTTGATCAAACCTTTTTTGATCAAAGAAAAATCAGATCGAAGGTTTGCTCAATTTTACTATTCTGTCATTGTACCATTTTACATTCTAAACCACTGCCTACCAGATAATTTTACTTCACAGTCATTGGTTCTTAAATTTGTACCACATTGCATTCTGGGTCACTGCCTACCAGCTATGCATGGCTCTGCTCAGCTATGTATGGCTTTGCTCACTGTGCTGGATTCCTCGTCTGATGAAGTGTACTTAGAGAGCACACGAAAGCTTACATTCTAAATAAAAATTGGTTGATCTTAAAGGTGCAACTTGACTCCTGCTTTATTAAAGTCAAATCAGTCTTCCCTACATTTATTTCAAAGTTAACTCTATTCAAATACAGTGCAGGCAGTTGTAACCTATACTAATTTCTGAACCTATCTGAGCTAGAAAAGAAAGTTGGGATACAAGATGAGAGTTTTTTGTAAGCATCTGGATATACCATACGAAGGTATGTCTGAGCGATTTGAGGATCTTCTTCCAAAGGAAATTCCAGAATGGGTGACAAATCCATTTTCAGATACTGAGGAACTTGGGGTAGTGGAGGAAGAACTAGTTGAGCTACAAAATGACGCTAAGATGAAGCCAAAGTTTAAGAAATCTTAGCAAGAGTTTTGGTTACAGAAGGAAATTTCTGATCACTATCCTGCACTATGGACAGTGGTTTAGAAGCTTCTTGTTGCATTTCCAACATCATATCTGGTGGAACATAGCTTTACTGTGGTCGTCCAACTCCTCTCCAAGTAAAGAAATCAACTCCAGATTACTAAACATGGTGATTTAAGACTCCTGCTAAGTGACTTTAAACCAGACATTGGGGAACTGGTATCACTTCATCACCCCATCCATCACATTAAGAATTTACTTAACAGTGAAGTAGTTACTAAATGTGGTATCTAAGATTCTTGCCAAAAGACTATCAAACATTGAAAAGCTGATATCACTGCATGAAGTTCCTCAATTTTTATTGAATAAACTAAAAAGTTTAAATTGGATTTTGAATACATGTGCAATTAATTGTTACAGTTTTGAAATTTATTGTTATTATATTCCATAAGTAGGTCATGCAAATCAATATTCTAAATAATGCCATTTATAGGTAGGATAGGGGATACCAGGGATGAGTTTATGGAACCAAGGGAACAGTGATCTGAAAATGTCTGGGAGCCACTGCTTTATATAGTACATACAATGCATATGTACATATACATTTACTTATTTATATAGAGATGGTTGGGATTGACTGATATATCAAAACTCCCACAATACTTCTTTTCTATTTGGTACGCATATAGTCAAAAACATGCCAACCATAAGTCTGGAAATCGTCATTTTCATACCAGCATAGTGGAAGCCAAACCAAACATGAGATAGATTGTTCCATTTTCCTTAACAGCTCATACTGAGGGGAGGGAGTTCACATTTGCCACCTTAAATGTAAGTCTGAAAATGGGACACACTGGATATGTATGGGGCTTTCCTATTTTTGGATTCTTAGTTGGGCAGGAAGTCTGTTCCAAAGGCAAGTGGCTTCTGTTTGCAGGCTATATGCTGTATAAACCCTGAACTGCAGGATTTGACACAAAAGCTTTGAAATGTTCCACATCATACATTTTAGGCTTCACAGCACAGAAGAAGCCATTCCAAATTTACACTATATATCATATCTCTAATATTAGGAAGGATTTTTGGCCCGATTAATAAGACTTGAGGAAGCGAAGAAAGGCCCTGAGGTTGTTGTCAACATTTTTAGGAAATCCACTATCGTCAGGTGAATCTTTCAATCTGTAAAAACAAAGTTTGGCAAGAAAGGAAAACAAACATCTTAACATCCTGTCTGCAAGCAAGGGAATTAAAGAGTGAAACAATACACAATTATGAACTTAGTACACAAGGCGAAATCACAAATGCATGGTGGAATTTTAAGCTCTACAAATAATGCCTGTAGCACAGAAATATCATCATATGCTATCTGCCATGGCATGTAGTGTCTATCACTGCAAACAGTGATCTTTTCTGATTAACAGATTTATTAGAGTGGTGTCTTGTGTATGTTGGCATGTCTTGAGGACATGTGCCAACAGGTGTGTTGTTCATTAAGTAAGAAGAAATGCTTATAATTCCATTATTTATTTTCCGTGAAGAAGCCCAAGGCATCCATTCATCACCTTACCTTGTCTCAACCAATCTTGAGTGCTCTCATTAACAACTGTAGAAGCTGCAAATAATTAAAGGGGAGAAGATCCAAAACAATGTCCTTCACATTTTCCACTTTAGTATTCACATTCTCATCCCTGCTGGTTCAACCAAAAAATTCCTCTTTCAATTTTATTACTTCTTTGTAGGAATCAAATATGAATCTATTTATTTATTTATTCAAAGGATTTCTATCACACACTCTCCAGAAAGTGCCTAAGGCAGTTAGCACCTCAAAATGAAACAATAAATATACAAATGTTAAATTGTCTTATGGATAATTGTTTTTACATACACGCACAATTACAGCAAATAATATCTCAGTAAACTAAAGCAACAGCAGTCAAATACTACTTCTTTCAGTAGTATTTGTATTAATTCACTTTATCCTCACAGCAACCCTGTGGGGTGAGTTAGGCTGAGAGACAGTGATTGGCTCAAGATCACCCAGCAAGCTTCCATGGCACAGTGGAGATTTGAACCTGGATCTCCCAGATCCTAGCCCCATACTTTAACCCAGAGCGTCAAATTTATGGCCTATGGGCTGCAACTGTCCTGGAAGCAGCACTTTTTTCTCTCCCCACCCCCCTTTGAAGCACTGAAGCTCCCAAAATTCCCAGCTCCTTCTGCATTGTCTTTGCCTACTTCAGCAGTAAGCTCTTCTGGGCTTGTAAAGAAAATGTGGAATACCGTCTGCATTAAGATCACTGCACCCTGATAGACTAAGTAGTCTATCTGAAATATCATCATAGACTGATAGACTAAGTAGTCTATCTGGGCACAGAGACCTTAATGGAAAATCCATTCCACGTTTTCCTTGCAAATTTGTCTGTGCTGCAATGTATTTCAGTGGCGTGAATCTCAAGTAGTTTCACTTTCCAGAATTTGTGTGCCCAATAAAAGCTGTCGCTTTCTGGAGCAACATGAAAGCAGGGGTAAAGAACAAGATAAAATTCCATTAAAAGTCTAGGTGACTAAAATAAAAAGTTTTGATCTGATGCCTGAAAGCAAGTAATAAAAGTACCAGTGAGCTTCACAGGTGAGCAGTGCACCAGCACCAAGAGGACCCCACCCCTCACAATTACAACATACCAGAAACAAAAAAAAGCATATTCATACATTCCTACTCTCAACTATGCCTAGTTCTTCTCCAAAATTCATGATATCCTGCAATGAAAACTACTTGCAAACTTTTATTGTGCCTGGTTGAACCCCAACTCTGTACTGAGCAGATGAAAATATGGACATAGCTCTGTTAATTCAAAGTGAAAACACATAACTATTGATTGTTCTTCTTTAAACTCCCAAAATCCTTTGGTCTTACCTCCCATACACTCTACATCCTGTACCATTACCTGTGCAAAAGAAAGATGGTAGGAGCCACTTGAAGTTCCTGTTTTCATGAAACTAAAGATACCAAAACTTATCCTCATCTTTTCCAGAACCACTTCTCTTATTCATCTATACTCCCAGACAACTTCTGCTCATTCCAACTCCGATTACTGGGGGAATGGGCCTTTTACATTTAATGTTTGCTCACCTCAGTTTCTTCAACTCAAAGGTGTCAAGGCTGCAGCTTAGGGTTACCATTTGCCTGCTTATGGCAGGAGACATCCAGGTAATTGTGGCCATTGTCCACCAATGCTCACCAGGTCAACAGGTGAAATTTGGCTGGCCAGATGGGGGAGGCTATCCTTATCACCACAACGATGCAACTTCTGTAGTGACCCAGGAGCAGCAATGTTGTTATAGGGGCACTTGGCCAAAAATTTTATGGCAATTACAACTCCTCTCCTTAAGATCCCGAGTTCCCCCATCTCCTGCTGATGTACAACCCTACTGCAGCTCTAAGTGTGGAAAGAATAGATACAAACTCTCCCATTTCGATCCTAATGCTGGAACTCAGAGAACACCTGATGAAACTGATTGGCTGCAGGTTCAGGAGACAAAATAAACTACTTCTGTACACAACTGACAAGCCAGAAGAGTTAATATGGTCATCATTTATAACCTTTGTACCAAATAAATAGGAAGGATTACAAAAGTAAGTTATATATGTGTGGGATGTTCACAGGCAACATTTTTGCAGGGAAAGATGGTCTTTTGAAAAGGAAGTTTTAAGAGGAAAAAATGTCTCTCATCATGATCTTGAGATACCATGATCTCACTCTCTTTTGGCAAAGCACTCCGCAAGAGACTGGAAAGGATCACAATGGGTATCACTGCTGTGGCTGCAATGGCTGTCTTAAAGAAGCAGATCTAGTAATGACTACATTCCACTCTTGGAAAACTGGGGGAGGGCAAGTAATGTGCTGTCCATATCGCTGCAGACTGCCTCATTTTTAAAGTGCCTGCTGCCATTTTAACGGAACTAAAAAGGATAAAAGGGTCAAATTTAAGTAGAGGAATCAGTGATAAAACATTGTTTACAAATCTCCTCTGACTCTATACTTGGCATATTCTTCCATTTTAATGAGGCTAATTGCCCTATGATATGTTCTGCCTGCCTCACTTGTAAAAAAATTTGTAAATTATTATGTATACTCCAATGTATTGGTATCATTTTTACCCCCAGCCTCAACAAACAAAAAAATGAAACAGACATATAGGAGTGAACTGACAGAGCGATGCATTTTTTAGTTTGGCAAAAATTTTGTCACATTCATGTCCCTCTCTGAAAGATCTTCCAAAGGCCTCCATTTTAGCCCTGGCAAATTATATTTACTAGGTGAGAGTGATATCTTGATTATCACTTTGTATTTCTATTGATATTTAAGAGGAATGGAGAAAAATAATTGGCACTTTACTTTTAAATTGTCTTTTGTTGATATTTAAGCGGTTAGTTTTACTCCATGTAGAAGATATCTATACTAGATTAAAGTATATGAGATTATACTTGTCCCTTCATACAGAAAATACATCAACTTGTAAATAATTCAGCAGAATTATTGATGCAGTTAGGCCACCAACAGGGCCATCAAATGGATATTTGCCAAGACTGCTAAATGAAATGTCTTGATTCAGAGACAGTTACTTCTGAATATAAGCAGAAGGATTTCTTTTCCTGTCTTGCTTTTGAGATTCCCAGAAGCATATGAGCGGCCATTGTTAGTAACAAAATGGGCAGCAAGATGGACTGGGGCAGGTAGATTCAACAGGGTTCTCCCTTATGTTCATGACAGATTAAACTCAGTTGAAGCAAGACAGTCTAGGAAGACTAACAAAAATAAATTAAATAATGGAAGTCTGGCACTGTTATGCACACATTCTTGAACCCCAGAGGAAGAGAGGCACCTATTGATTTGGTGGAGAATTCTTCCTCTCTACCCTCTTCCTTCCTGGTTTTGTCCTCTTTACGCCTTCTGTTCCCTCCAAATGTTACAACCCCAAAAAACTGCAACCTCTTTCCACTGAATGCTTCCCCTCCAGCAATGGAACTCACTGCACAGACTAGAGATTTTGTCTGTAGGCTACAACGACCAGATTCTTCTTCTTGAGCAAGAATGTGATTGCACAGCCAAGCACTTAGAGGTCAAGCAAGGTGAATTATTGGTGCAGACTTAACAAAACTTCTTTTTATGCTAACCGCAGACTTATTAAGCATCACCAAGATAAATATGTAGCAGTACCAGAAGAGGCTGGAAGAGTACCTGGTTTTAAAAAAAAGAAAAAAAAACTTCCTCTACTGCCCTGTTCAGTGTTCTGCATCAGACTGAAAAGCACAGAGTACCTCAGACAAGAAAAACCTATTCTGGCTAGCAGCATAACACAAAGCAAATATATGCAGTATGCATGTTGTGAACCTGGGATGAGGAGATAGGAAATACAGGATGTCTTATTAAAAGGGAAGGAGTCCACACGCAGGACATAATAGACATACATCACATACAGAAGCTTCTTTAAGCTGAATCCATCAAACCATTTAGCCCAATAACATCAACTCTGCCCAACAGCAACTCTTTAGAACCCTCAAGAGGTTTTGTCAAGGATTGAATCTCAGACCTTCCATGCAAGTGTGCTTTGCCCAGAGCCATAGGTCAGTTCCATGGACCCAAGTTGTTTTCCCCACAGCTAAACAGCAGCTGCAGGGGACTAATTTTTAAATCAGCACAGAGGCCCAATTCAGATTGAAAACATGGTGCATGGAGAGGAGGAGCTTCTGCCTTTCCCTTCTGGTGGCATCTGTATGAGCCTAAATGGCCTCAGGGGGCATTATTTGCTGTATTTTAGAGCTGCACATGCACAGATTATTGCTCTCCCTCCCCTGTTATGCACTCCTGATCCAAACTTAGCTCCTGCAGTGCTTTCTAAATTAGTTCCCCATGCTGTTGTGACTAAATTCAGAGTTTAAATTAGGTTTAAAATGTCAATTTTTTAACATCACCTCTAGTTTGGACCAAGTGATATCCTCAAACTAGAAAGGAAAGCTGGAGGTAATGCTACTTTTTTCAGTGATGTAATTATTGTTGAAGTGTGATTAATTTTGCTTACAATTAATATTCTGTAACATATACGATAACATACTACTGGTGAGTTCAATCCTCTCAAGTAATGAAGTTGAATTCAATGTCTATATATGCTGCTAATCCAATCATGACAGTTTCTGTCCAGGTAACTCTTTTCTTTACAAAATTTTCCTCAAATGACAAAAACAAAGATACATGTGTCAACATGGTATAGGGTGCAGTAGTTTGCAAGTACTTTATATGTTATATATATATATATATATATATATATATATATATATATATATATATATATATATATATATATATATATATATACACACACACATACACACACACACACACACATTTATGTAACATTTCTGGAAATTTTGTAGTCTTCACTAAAAAAATTGAAATATAGGAAATATATATGTGTGTATACACATATATATATAGTATTTCCTAAATTTCAATTTTTTTAGTGAAGACTACAAAATTTCCAGAAATGTTACATCTCTATCCTTAAGACACTAATTAAAGGAAATTCTCACACTTCCTCAAGAAACAGAGACCACAGTGAGAAGTTTAGTGCACAACAGTGTTACTATTTATCTCTGAAGAAGGGTGCTACACAGAAACTCTTTAATAACATTTCACAGAGAAATGTGAGGCCTCACCTTAACCTACATTTAAGTGCCTTTTTACAAAATTTGCATTTAAACAAATGCTAAGGAAGCATTCTCTAGGCAGTAGTCTTCTATCTTTTCACACCCAGGATAGATCATTAGCTTCATTCTGACCTAAAATACAGGAACTATTTTTTTAAAGGGTGTATTTTTCTTTTCTCTGTTGCTCTTAACACATGCATGCACACAAAACTTGAAATCAAAAAATGTAATAGTGCTCAAGGTGTGACCCCCTAGAATGTAGCCCAGCTGCGGGGCCTACCTCTACCAATCCACTCTGGTGGAGACTCCTTTGGGCTCCTTGAAGGAAACATGAGATACAAGCATAAAAAATAAATGAGTAGGTTCAATGCTCGATTTTATATAAACTTTAAAGATAATTGCCCTTTTTCACATCAAAATTTGAAGATAAACTATGCTGGTCTACCATTTCAGATGTATGAACTTTGTGGAATTATAAATCGAAAAGAAAACCAGATCAATTCCTGCCTTTTAAGAAATTCTTTTGGAATAATTTATAATAGGCTGACCTACACAACTCTGCAGAAAGCAAGCAGCAAAAAGCATATCTTATCACCTCAGTCCCATGCATTTGTGCTGGTGCACCTTCACGTGGGCTAGGGCAGTGCTTCCCAAAGTGGGCAATATTGCCCCCTGGACGGTGCTGGAACTATCCAGGGGGGGCAGTAATAGCCTTGAGTGGAATTGGGGGCAGTGAATAAAAATAAGAGGGTGGTGGAAGCATAAAGGAAGACGAGAAGAGGAGAGGAGAGGGTGGGAGGTGTCAAAACATCATGTTTCTGCGGGGGGTCCAGAATTTCTAATTCAGAGGAAAATTCCCATTAACAAAAATAGAGGGTTCCTTTTTGTCTGCTACTTAGTGCGAATTCACCTAATTAGACTAGTAATGAGGACCAGAACTCTTTCCAATTAAAATATAAGAATGATGCAGTTTATTTACAAGACAGAATAAAAAATTAGAGGTGTATAGACAAACAAGAAAGACAGAAACAAAAAACCTTACTAGTCTATCCTAGCCAATACTTGCTATAGCTAGCAGCTTCTCAAGGTTGCTTGCAGTTTTTCTCTCAGGAATACAATTCAAGTCAGGACAGTGGAAGCACTGAGGCAATTACACAAACTTCTCTAAAGAGTTTCAACCTGTAGCTTGCTCCTCACAAGGTTTTCTGCAGAGCATCAATCTTCTTACCGTCCTCTGGTTATCAGGTGGTTGCTTCTGTTGATTTCAGCCAACCACAATGCCCCAGACACAGAGACCAATTTCCCACTTGCCTTACGCCACTCTCAAGTTCCTCTTCTCAATGGAGCTTCCCTCCGATTTCACACTATCTATCCCGGGGCTGCAGTTAGAGTCCGCTTTTTCACACCACAAACAGAAACTGGGTTTTAGAGGTTTCTGTTTGCAGCACGAAAAAACCGAAGCTAGCTGCAGCCCCAGGGCAGATAGTGTGAAATTGGAGGGAAGCCTGAGAGCAGCGTAAGACGAGTAGGAAATCAGTCAGAGAGTCTTCTGCAGGGCCAGCGCATGGAAGTAGGTGGGTAGGGTGCCACCCTGCCAGGGGGCACTGCTGGGCACCCCCTTACTCCCCCTTCCCTTGTGGCACAACTGTGCCAGCCAGCAGGCAAGCCAAGAGCCCCAGTAGGTGCTGCCACGCCACCACTTTTCTTCGCAGGGCAAACATTGCCTGCGCTTGTCAGAGGCTTCCAAGGAAGCCTACAAAGAGCGCCCCGTTTTACCACTGCTCGCTGCTTTCAGGTTGAAAGCGGCTGGGTGGGGCACCTTCCCATTGCGTTAGTTGGAGCTAACAAGGGGAGGATGGATAATAATTATATAGAAATTTCAAAAATTCTCTGTGTATGGGAATGTTACTATGGTTAATTTTATGAAATAATTTTAGAATTTCAAGCTTCAAAGTGTCTTTTTGTTTACTCTGTGTGCAAATATGTCACTGAATCTTTTAATCCACTTCTTGAAGGTAGATTTCCAAGGGGGCACTGCGTAACTTTTTTTCTGAAAAGGGGGCATTAGGCCAAATACGTTTGGGAACCTCTGGGCTAGCATGACAATATTCAAAGACCATAGAGCATAGTGGTGCTGAAGGTGAATTTCATCAGGCCCAGCTCTTTTGTATCCCCAGCTGCACTTCAAACTCCATCAGCATTACACCAGCACTACATGGGACCAAACTAAACATTACTGAATAAGCAGGCAAATTCCATTAGAACTTATGAAGGGGGAGGATGTCAATAAATGACCTGTTGTTTTCAGCAGCATCTGTACATTTCTTAGATTCTTAGCCTAGTCTATGAAGAAAAGTGCAGTGCATACTGCTCCTACCATGCATTTTTACTTCACAACCCTGAACAGGCAAGTTAGAAAGGAAGAATGTGACAGACTTACCAAGCTTCGTGGCTGAATGAGAATTTTAACCCAGGTAATTCTAGTCCTAGTGTGACTTTCTAACCCAGGAGCAGGGTACCCCTGTCACAACTGCTAATACAAGCATACCAGACCATTTTTTGCTTGCCACCCAGGATCAGATGTCCACCCAAGCATCCAACACAATGGCAGCATACCTCTGGGTTAGCAGTGTGGGTAAAAGCAACAGGCATGGCTTAGGCTCATTAATGCCTCCTAGACCTGTACAGCCCCAGTAGAGCCCCTGAAGCAGGGGCTTTCTTGCTACAAGCACGCCTGGCAGATAAAATCCTTGTTGCCACTCCTCCCCATTTGATTTGCCAGCACACCAACAACTTCACAGGTAAAAGGTTGCCAATACCTGCTGTAACTAAAGCCCCAGGCGTGCTTGAGAAGGTCAGGAAAGCTTCTACTCTCCTGGCTTTAAATGAACTATGCAAAACTGAATTACTAAGATGATTTTTATATACAGGCAACAGGGCTAGGCTGGTCTTTAACCATAATAAATACTGACTGACTGACACAGGCAATAGGTTAGCACGGTTACAAAAGACTTCACAAAGTTACTTGGATAAATGATTGGGACTGTGGTCCACACTACTGTGTATAATATGCTTTGGGTTGGTTCCCATTGTGTAATGTTGCATAATTTAATGCGTAATGTTAAAATATATGCTTTGCTCCAGAGTTTTGTTTTTCAGACTTCTGGTTGAACTACAACCCAAATCCTATTTCATTGTTTACTGAATGTCCTATCTTGTTGATTGTATTAATTTACAAGGTGTATATTCCACCTTGAGTCCCAACAAGAAAGGTGGACTAGAAATAAATAAATAAATTTGGTATGTTGCCTAAGCCTGGCCCATGACCAAACATCACAACGCCAACATTTGATCCTTAATACTTATAAGTTTGCACAGTAAATCCTAGGGATTTGGATCTAAGCATGCAAGATCAGTTTCTCCTAATGTCAAACTGTGAGAGGAGCATCTGTATTCAAATATTGTTACACAAATGCTACAATTAAGGCCCCATTATAACGATATAGAATGACTGATGGAGGGGGGGGAGAGAATCTGCCAGGGGAAACAAAAATCATTGACTTCTCTGTATGGCAGTTTATAAAGTGTTTGAATAACCCATGTTGTTTGAATTATCTAATCACTCCATTATGCATCACCAGAGGCCACTAATTCTCACCCCATGCATAATCAGAGGGAGATAAAGGCAAGCCCTTGAGATAACAATCAACACTTTCCAATCACTAAACACAAAGGATCTTAGATAGTACTTAGTTTTGTGGACTACAAGAGAATTGAAACTAGAAACCTCCTTTAATTTTTAGTCTTAGCCAAAAAACAAAGAACAACCCAGTTGCACATGGAATTATGCAAAAGGAATAAAGAAGTAAAAATATTTTTAGAAATCATCTCCCAAATTCTAACCAACCAACCCTTAATATTTAAATTTTTCTACTACTGCTTCCTCTTTCAATTTCAAGTGTCACAGAAAACAGATCTCTAAAAGCTTAGCAAAAGTAAGAATCAAGCAAGCGCTTCATAAAACTCAGTCTCCTGTGCCTTTACAATTTATCTTGAAGGTTTACATCTCACCTTTTGATCAACTGATCTTCAACGTGGCTTACAAAATTCTATAACAGTTGAATAGATTAAAACAAGAAGGCTTTAAACAGAGTGCGGCTCCTAGATCAACTCTTGACTGAGTAGCGGAAAGAGATGCTCAGGAGGATTTATTTATTTATCATATAGCATTTGATTGATTGTTTCCATGTGTGTAATATAAGCAGGAGATCTTACAATTGTCTGCCAGCCAAAAATTCCAGCTCTTTAGCATTACCCAGGATGCACCATGAGGAGGTGGGGATGTTAACCTCTCCAGTATTCCTGGTGCTTGTGGTGGTGTCCTTCTGGGGCAGTCAGCCCAGGAGAAAACAGCCACTCTAGGAAGTCAGTTACTAAGTAACACCAGTTGTAACTGCCTCTAGAGCAGGGGTGTCAAGCCTGCAGCCCAGGGGTCGAATCAGGCCCCTGGAGGGCTCCTATCAGGTCCCCGATAGGCTCCTAATAACTTCTCCCTCTCTCTTGCTTCCTTCTGCATAACAGCTTGCTTTGCAAGGCTTGCGCAATTGCACAGGAGCTACAAAGCAAAACCTCTATTTTCTGCATTGGCTGAGGCTCCTCCCTTGGGGAGGAAGAGAGGGAAGCAGAGCTTGCTTTGCCAGGCTCTCTCAATCACACAACAGAGCTACTGAGCCAGGTCTCTCTTCCTTCTATTGGCTGAGGCTCCTCCCCCTCCTGGTCCCCCTGGGGAAGGAAGGAAAGAGCCAGAGTTTCCTTTCCCCAGTTCCCTGGATCTCATGGGAGAAATACAAAGAAAGCACCTTCAAGACCAATGAGTGCTAATGTTTTAAGCATGTTTTAAGGGTTTTTTCTTCCATTGTCTTTGCCTGTGTCCTTTATAAAGTTTAGATCTCTGCTACCTAATCACACATGGCCCCTGGCTTGACAAGGTTTCATTTATATCAGATCCAGCCCTCATAACAAATGAGTTCGATACCCCTGCTCTAGAGCGCAGGACGTCTCACTCCTCTCTTGGAGGTGAAAAGAGACAATACAGGTGATCTTAAAGCCTTTCTCCAGGACTCTGGTGTTCCTGCTGCTCATCTTATGGAGACAGTTTCAAAGGGTAGCCATGCTGGTCTGCAATAAAAAGGCTAGATTTGAGTCCATTAGCACTTTGAAGACCAACAAGATTTTCAGAGTATAAACTTTTGAAAGTCAAAACTTCCTTCATCAGATACAAAAAAAGTAAGGCAATATTTTCATCTCATGGAGACATTCTTTAAAGTGAACCACCCTGCAGCATCCCAGACTCAAAAGATCAAGACGGTGGTTGATTAAACTGGAGGTCAAGAGAAACCCAAACATACATGGAGCTGCCACCATTTTTTTTTTAACAAAAGTACATTTGAGCCAAGAACCTCACAGATTGCCCAAAGGTTTGGGGAGGGGAGTGGAATTCTCTGTTTTCCCTTGAATGGGTTTAAAAGGCACAACGCACCTGAACAAGAACAACAACAACAAAATACTTTCCTTTGTGAAGGGATTTTTTCCTCTGTTATGTATGAGAGTATTCTACAAAATCCTATGCCTACAATTACTATTATAAGATACAAGATCTGGCACAAACAGATCCCTTAGGATAGTGGTCTTCAATCCAGGGGTCATGACTCTGAGGAGGATGGTGGAGCCCCACCTATTGTGTTGTGAGGCCATATATAGTCACTATTTCTCTTAGTTCCCATATATTTCATCCTGGACAGCAGTGCTTCTGTCTAAACTCAATCAATTGGGGTTAGAGGTAGATGATTTTTCTGCCGCTGATGAGTCATATATCTTCAGATGTATTAAACTGAGACTATGGGAATCGGAGGAAACGAAATTACGGCCAACTGACCCTTATATTTGCTCTCCAGCTTCCTTAGGTCTTTATGCTTTTTGTGGCAAAATGCCCAATTATTTATCAGACCTAACCACTCCAAGTCATCGCAGGGCATTTATGTTGGCTAGACTAAACGCGTTTCCCTCCAAAGTTTTACAAGGGAGATATCAGCGAGTCCCTTTAGCCGACAGACTTTGCTCCTGTGGAGCAAATACCCCTGACTCAATCCAGCATATATTGCTTGATTGTTCTTTATACCATAACCTCCGTAAAGATTTATTTGACAAGCTTTCTTTTTCTCCAGATTTGTCTATTCTGCCACCCTGTTATTATTTATTGAGTGATACTGAGGGGGTGGTTAGTGAGGCTGTGGCAAAATTTCTGGCTGACATCCTTAAATTTAATTCTGACCATGTTTGAATGCATCTGTAAGCTCGTTTTTATCTTGATTTTATCTCCAATGTTTAAATTTTTATATTCTGTGTATTTTTATCTGATTCTATTATGCCATTAAAGGTTTGGTATGGTATTTCTCTTAGTTCTGCTTTCTAGAAGGATTTGCTGCTACAGTCCCTGTGTAAAAAGGGTCCTGCTCCTCCTGCCCCTCTTGTACACAAGCTAAAATCCAGACCAAGACACCAAAGCAGAGTGGCATGGATTCATTCTTGTTGCAAATGTTCTCTTTTGCATTTTCTTTCTTCCCCCAACCAGATACAGCCTAATCCCCTCACCCCTGCCTACCAGTCAGCCCTTCAATATTTATGCATATGAAAAACTTCTTTTATTTTGTTCTTTTCCTCTTGTCTGACATGGTCTAGACACGTCCCAGACTGCCTTTCAGTCCCTTTCAATGCTCATACAGATTTGTAGTGCAAAGCCCCACCCCTGAAATAGTTCCTCCTCTTGTCACATGATCTTCGGTTCAAAAAGGCTGAAAGACCACCATCTACGAGAAAATGAGTGGAAGCTAAGGATGGGCATGAAGTGGGGAAATTCTGGCTCATATTGGTTCATTTGATTACATGAACATTTTGTTTTCCTGAACTGGTTCATGATTTGTTTAGTTCATGATTTGCTTAGTAGTGGGGCCAGCCCTGCCACTAGGCTAACTAGGTGATTGCCTAGGGTGCCAGCCTTTGTGGGGCACTGAATTCAGTGACCCCATGTAATTCAGTGATGTTATCAGTGCAGGGGGGGCCACCAGAAGTTAGCCTTGCCTAGGACACTAGACAGTCTAGGGCCAGCCTGGCGTGTTCTTGAACTGCAGTTCATTTTTTTCAGTTATTGCCCATCCCTAGCGGAAACCATGGATGAGACTGCAAACAAGGCTGCAAAGATGAATATGCTTTATTGCTCAGTATAGCCACCAGACTTCATAGGTCGGGGTGGGGGGTGGGGGGTGGGGAGCTGAGACTAACCTCTGAAAGGGAAAAAGAACTCTCAGCAAAGTTCCTAAAACACTATCAGGACAGATGAAAATGAACTGAGCAGGCACAGTCTCAGTTAATATCCCACAATTAGAAAAAATTATCTTACATATTTATCTCCTATTTTGACATATTTTTTGCTTCACTGTTGTTCCCCCTTAATTAAAACCATACAGCTGTTGACCTCATACACTTGTTATCCCTGTTTTGTTTCCACATATTTTAAAATATCTTCATGACGTTGTATGCTAATTTGCTATTCAGCCTGTCTGTAAGTCTGAATGGTTCTCTTCCACTTCATTACATCTAAAGAAGTGTGTGCACACACAAAAGCTCATACCTTGAATAAAACTTTTATTGGTCTTAAAGGTGCCACTGGACTCTGTTTTATTGCTTCAGACCAACACAGCTACCCATCTGAATCCCTCCATCTGTGTATCAAAATGGTATATAAAGAACACTGGAAGACTGGGCCCAGATTTTAAGCAAAGAAGCTGCAATATTCAGACTGGATGAGAATGAATGTGTACCATAATTTTCAAGCATTATGGAGTTTTCATACTGTACAATAAAAGTTGAACTCTACTCACCATAATATGCAACTCCCTTGAGTATTCTGATTAAATATACCATGTGGCCCCAACTTTCCCCCCCTAGAGTGAATGGCAGCTCTCCACTAAGGCAAGTACAATTAATATAACAAAGAATCACTGAAAACGATCTAATCAGAAACAGGTTTCACCATTACCACCAAAACTAACGAAAAATGCCAATACTATTCTATTGATATAGGTTAACACAAGTGGCCTTCTTGGACAGATGATTCAGAAAAAAAATGGCAGTATCTCAGCACACTTTCTGACAAGTGTAAAAATGTGTTAAATGCATAAGCAAAAGTCATTTGAAAGCTGTTAACAGGCTAAAACTGTCATGTCCTAAAACTGTCCTCTTTTATAAAAAGAAAGAAATCTCTCTTATAAAAATTATGTTTTTTATAATGTCAAAAGCAAACATAATTTCATAAAACAGAGCAAATCTGTCTCTCCCCCCGTCTCGGTGTCCTTTTCCTCTCCATGTCCTCCAACACTCAACTTCTTTTAATTCTATTTCCTATTTACCAAAACTGAAGGAAATATATTCCTCTAATAAGCAGAGAATCTCCTGTAAACATCTTTTAAAGGATGTTTGTAATGGCCAACATTCCACTGTAAAATTTCCTCTCTCCCCCCTCCCCTGTCTTTGGAAATCCTTGTTATAAGCTGAGCAAAAGTAAAGTGTGTGCCAGTGTCTGCATCTGAATCTGAGGTAAAGGCTAGATTTCCCTCAGAAGCATGCGAAGGTCCTCACAGCTAAAGGCATCTTCTGCACCAGCTACTTGTAAATGCTTGTAGTATTTTCCAAATGAATTACTGCAGTTCTTCATCAAATGTACTGTAAGAGAATGTGGGAAAGGTTGGTATGTAATGAAGTCAACCAAACCATCAGAAAAGTAACTTTAAATTGGATAAAGGCTTCAACTTTTGATCAACTAGTAGGACAGGAGCAGGATCCACCCTTCTTTTCCAATAAAAAGGTAAAGGAAAGGTCCCCTGTGCAAGCACCAGTCGTTTTCAACTCTGGGGTGACGTTGCTTTCACAACGTTTTCACGGCAGACTTTTTACAGGGTGGTTTGCCATTGCCTTCCCCATCTTTTCCAATACCCAATAACAAAATCGCTGAACCCTTGACAGTCTGCTATTAAATGTTAAGAAATGCCTGGCTGACGTAATGTTTTTTTGGAATCTCATCAGCATTTAAGAGAAACATTCCCTAAAAACTTTGTGCTGGACCTTGGTATCCAGCACTATTTCCACCGAGTTTTCTTGTAGCTAGGCACAGCTTAGCAACATGCTCCTAAATAAGAAAATGTTCAAACCAAGGCAATTTAGTAATTCGGGTTTGGTTGTGTGTTTTAAAATTTGTAATAATGCAAAAGGAGGTTTTGGATCACCATTATTACACACATTTAATAACTGTTCATGCTTCCAAAAGCTTTGAGAATGAAGCATGTTGTGCCAGACGTATTATCTAACCAAGATGAATATTTTTTTTAATATGGATGAACCTTCAATCAAGTTGTACCCCCCCCACACACACCTGCAAACTGAAGTGGTACAGCTCTAGCATGGGCTTGTGAGAACGACAAAGTCTACCCTAGGGCAACACAGGGCCAAACCAAACAAGATGTGTATTATCTGAAGTCACCTGCATTCTGGAAACTTGGCAATGCACAACATAACCTCCATTACCTAATATTATTTGATGGCTTGTAGTGGGCCAATGTCAGTGAAACTCATACAAAGGGCACACCCTGTTTCTGTAAATGCCAGATCATCCAAATACTTGAACCACTCGCCAAGTCTTTCAAAAAGCTTACGTGCAACCAGAAAAATGAATAAATAAATGTGATTCCTATTTATGACCCCAGGACCAAATACAATAAGAAGTAACAAGCATAAGAAATGTCTAGCAATATCCCAAATGTTTTCATACTGTAATACACAAGAGAAAGAAAGTGATAGGAAAGACATGCTATTTTTGTGGTATTTCCTGACTACTTTTTTATGATATTAAATTTTTAAATTGTGAAGTAGAGGCCAAAAAGGACTCTTTATTTTTTTTTTTCCAGAACAAGAGGATTAGGCGAAATGCATTTCCCCGACCAATAAGATGATTGGGACAGCACTACTTGCTTTTGGATGTGAGAGCACTAGAGATTTGTGATGTCTCTGTAATCTATTTATAATTGTACAAGCACAATTTAACAGTAGAAAGCAGACTCCTAAAACAAAACAGGGAGGTGAGGAGACCCCGCAGGAGTTTGCCAAGTTGCAGGCTTTGTTCCAAGACTCAAGTCCAACAGATTTCACCAGTCTAACTCAAATACTCAAATCCAAATTCAAACTTCCAATTCATTCCTGCTACCTGTATTTGTCCCACAAACCCTCCTAAGGATGGAGAGAGACATCATGTCCTTCAGGAGAGGTAAAGCCCTTTTGTTACCTTTCTGATCGTTCATCAAGTCTGTTAGCAAAATTACATGATAGTCCCATTCTTCCTAACTGAATCATTATTTGCTACAAAATCCATTGTATTCTTCATCGAGCTGCAAATTTTCTAGTGTAGGAGGGGAGAGTTTTACCTACTTGAACTGATTTCCCACTTCTTCTTTTACTTACTCCCCATGTATACTATACAGTCCTTAAAACACTGTGTATCATGCATTATTTCTCACAAGACCACTGATCGCATACTAGAGCCAGTCTTTCTCCCACATTCCTGCCCATCAAAGCAGATATGGGGAAAATATAGGAAATCAGGATCTTCCAGAATAAAGACAGATTCACATAACATAAAGTTCTCATTGCCTCATTAAGTTTCCCAACAGAGCAAATAACAGATCTCTGAGGCCATTTCAGTTCATGAAGATGGCAGGTGTGGGAGAGACTGAAGCCCCCTGCTCCACACATTCCACGGCCACCATCAGAGTACAGCCCCACCTGCCTGGGAGGCACAGACCTCCCGGAACACATGGGATACAAAGGCTGCCTAGTGCTACATGAACTATATGAATTGAACTATTTGCATCTTCTTAAATGCACTGTTTATGCTACTGTTTTGCATAATTTATTCTGAGCTTGTTAGTCATGGAGAAGGCGTTGGAAGTCACTGGTCCCTCCCTAAACAATTGTTCAGCTACCCTTGCGCTTCTATGACTTCAGCACACATTTGCCACCCATCTTTCAACGCATCCCCTTTGCTAGTAACTAGTAACTTGCTTTTTAAAAAAGCTTTCATCTAGGTGCTGCAGTTGCCCTTCATCACAGGCTCTCCCATTCCCACCTCCCATCCCTGCAAAGAAGAATGTTTCATTTGTTAATGGTGCTACTGTGAGTTTTGCTGGTTTCTAATAACTTGCTTTTTAAAAAAAAATTAAAGCCAAGAGCCCCAGAAACCTGAATTCTACACCAGTACCATATTCTGTACTCCTGTGGAACTGCAGCACACACTTCTTAGAAGCCTTTTTCCAAGAGTTTTTCTTGCTCCCACTCTGAACAAATCATCTGTTATACATGTTATCTGTTTGATCAGGTCATTTAACTGGTGAGACTTCCATTTCTCTCTCATGTTCCATGATCCTATGACACCAACTTCTTTTTGCCTTCATATTCTCATTCTCTTTTAAAGAACCGTTATTATATCCAACAGCGTTTTCTGCATATATAGATAAAAGTTATATTACTTTGTTTTTTACAAAACTTGCTAGGAGATTAAACTATCAAGCTGCACACTGGACGAGAGGTCCACTTTCTGCTTTTTAATTTTTCAGGCGGTCCTCATCAGGAATCCTACTTGCACCCTGATGAATGGAAAACCATATTGTTTATTATCATTCCAAAAGGAGAACACAAACTGTAGAATGTAAGACATGTTGTTTCAATAGAGAACATATGCTACTTATAAACCAAGATGCACAGCAATTCATAAACAACAGAATAAGATGCCACAAACCAAGTTACTGCTTCACATTCGTAACTGAATTTTAACTGGGCCATTTCTCTATCCCCCGTTATGTTAAAAGGTAATGCTTATTGCAGAAAGATGGCAGGAACATGACTGGAAGGAAGATGCAGCATCTCCCCTGCATCGGTATGATTTACCAAGAATGTTAATCTCAAATTCCTCGAATTCAGCTCAGCCACATGGCATGCATTCCCTTCTGTGAATCCCCTGCCCTGCTATACACTGTGCTTATACTCAAAAGATCCCTCCCAAAACAGGATTTAATTGTGCTCTGAAACTCCAAAAGCACCCACGGGAGAGACACAGAGGAGCCACTTTTTGATTGTTCCATGATGTTTTACATAAACTGAGTTTCAGTCCAAAGACAATTAGAGATAAACACTCTGCTCCAGCAAAAGCAGCCTGTGCATGGAAACAGACCCCTGGTTTCAGGACCAGTCTTAATGCCAAGGCAAAATGTCCCAGGAGGGGATCATGTTCAGAATCAGAGCTGCACATGCACTGGGCTGAATCCAAAGGTTGCCACTCTACCAGTTTAACTGCAGAGGAGGGAATGGCAGTTCTGGCAGTTTCCTCCTCCCATTCAGACTCCAACTATCGCTCACTCTCTCTCTCTCTCTCTCTAGAACAAAGCAGTAGACAAGTTGCACCTTTAAGTTTTATTCAGGATGTAAGCTTTCGTATGCTTACATTCTGAATTAGTTGGTCTTAAAGGTGCAATTTTCTACTGCTTTGTTCTACTGCTTCAGACCAACACAGCTGCCCACTTGGATCTCTCTCTCTCTCAAACACACACACACACAGAGAATTCAGAGACTTTGGTGAGGGGCAGAAGGAGGGAGGGGCAGGCAAGTCCCTCATTTTACTGGTAGCCCCTCAGGAATATTCCAGAAGCATCCCTGAATTTTCAGCACTCATTAAAAAATTAAATTTCTAGCCTTTTAACCAATGTTCCCTCTAAGCTGCAGAGTCTTGTGAGCAAATATTCTACTTTGTGAGCTACTGGCATTAAAGCTGGGATTGGCATTAAGTTGTGAGCTGCTGGCATTAAAGTTGTGAGCTACTACATAAATTATTGTGCTCTGGGATCATCCTTCCTGAGCTAAGACAAAAATGTGTAAGCTTGAGGCTAAAAATCTGTGAGCTAGCTCATGCTAACTCAGTTTAGAGGGAATACTGCTTTTAACATAATAATGGTTTGCCTAAGGTTGCCTATTACATAATCCTAAATAGATTTATACTCTTCTAAATCCACTAAAGTCAGGAGATTTAGGACTACACTGATGTGTTTGTGACAGAGATGAGATTCTGATTATGGACCTTTCTCATCATGCTCTTGTATGGTTTGTAAAGAAATAGGCCCATTTAAAAATGAGACAAAGATTTGACAAGTCAATGATAAATATTTATGTTGATATTAACACCCCAGCAGTGTTGTGCCGGAAATCTAATTAGTGCAGGGATCAGGACATTAATTATTTTAACAGATAAAACTCCGAGACTTTCATTATGCAAAATTAGGTGAAGATTGACATTAAGCACATTTATGCTGGAAACAATCCTATTAAATTCATTGGGAATGTACTTCCAAGTAAGTATTCTTTGGATTATAGAACTGGAAAAGCTAGCATAACTTGATTAGACTTGCAAGTGTAATCAGGTATGTGACCTACAGATATCTGATAGGGTAGCTCTCCCCTCCCCTGCCCTCTTCCTCTCTTCTTTTTTTTTTTTAAACTGTTGTGCATTTCACACCAGGTGGCGACAAGTCTTATGATTGCAGTAGAGGCCACTGAAAGAAAATAAAGGGAATTTCTTTCCTCCCCTCTTCTTTTTTAGTGCTGGCCCGTGAACATACCATAAAAATTGGATTAGATGCACCTAGAGTTGGGATTGATTGCATCTTGAAAGGGAAATTAGAACATCTGAAAAATTCCTTTTTAGATGGAACAGAAGCACAAGAAGGGGGGGGGGGGGAAGCTGGATAGATACCAGAAAAGAACTGTAAGTCACCATTAAAGTTACTTCCTATGGTTTACCATTGGCTGTCAAAGAAAATTGCCTCGGGCATGTTTATTGCTAATTCTCTTTATAGAAAACTTCAATTTGTGGACTAGCCTTAGAATGGGATTGATAACTCTGTTTAGAGACAGGGATGAGCATCTAAAGATAATGCAAATGACCCTCTTTTGATAAACCACGGAAGCAATTACGAATACAACTTGGATGATAGCTTCAGAGACTACCAATTCTCCTCTTCTCTCCCCTCCCCAACACACATACATTTTAGCTTTTAGCAGGGTTTTTGAAATACACATGCATGCATTTTCAAAGTCCCATAATAGACCTAAGCCCCCCATCTCCTTCCACATTGTCTCCAGAAGCAGCCTTTAGGAGCACATTTCAGGTTACAAGGAAAAGGGGAAGTGGCAAGGAAGTCTTGCTGTGCTGATGCAAATCTCTTCAATCAGCAATGACCTACCACATAGTTCACCTCCTATGAATTATATGTTCCACAGCAAGTCAAAATTGATGTCGCTAATGTGGGAAGTGGCCCTTTAGAGGAATAAACTCTGAGTCTGACTCTGTGAGCTCTTTTGAAACTTCTGATGTGGACCGTGATGTTGGTTCCCATGCAACAGTTTTATAAGAGCAATATTCCTAAAGAACACTATCTCTCCTTATAAATCTTCTGGAGAAACTTTGCCTTTTGCTATCTTTGAAGATGGTCTGGAAATTCCCACTGACTAGAATCCATTGTTCTGACCATATCTTCCCAGTACTATGAGAATGGCTAATTACCATTTTTTCCCCCAGCCTTGTTATAGTTTATCTTTAAAGTCCTTTAAAGTCCAAAAATGGCACTTGAAGGACTGCCTCCACCCACAGGAGCCTACCCCAGGATTACAGTCATCTTCTGGTCCCTGCTCTGCATGCCTTCAATGGGAAGACTGGCTGGCATGTGGAGCTGGCCATTTTTCATGGTGGACCTAATGTTGTGGAATTCCCTACCTCAGGAAGTTCATGGCTGATGCTTCTTTATGTATTGAGATTGCTGCAATTCTTTTGTTAACTGTCTTCATTGACTGGTTTTAGCCTTCGTTGGTCTTTATTGTGAATAGTCACAACTGGGGTTGATATGGGCTGGATATAACTGTGCTAAAATAAAATAAAATGTATATTAAGGAATTATGCCTCCATATGGCAACAACATGATCAACATGTTGTGTTGAATCCTAGTGTTGATACAGCTAAATAGTCGATATAGACTTGCTCATTTAAGAACACGAGTTGTAAGCAAATACAAGTTAGGCTTGTATGAAAACAGCCAACTGGTACTTCTAGACAAATTTCCAACAACGCCAAAACACAAGGATTTACACCATGTACATTGATTAAGTTTTTAAAAAAGGTATTTATTATCCCTATAATTCAGTAAGAAACATAAAATGTCACATAAAGTCAACTGTAGAATAAGTAGCAAACCATGGTTGAGAGCTAAACTGTACCAGTAAAATGCTAATTGATATGAAGTAATTAGGAAAGACAGACTTGCAAAATTCTCAAAAACCTCTGTTCCTAGTCAATCAGTCAGTCAGAGATCAGCAATATCATTAAAGTCTTTGATGGCATCTTCTCTTTCAGACCTAAATGGGGGGATCATTTGACCCATGTTTGCAGTGAGGAGCAAGAGGAGAAGGAAGAAAACAACTAGGATTAAATTAGCAGGAAATCACAAGACTTCATTCATGGCCTCCAAGTAATATTTTCACTGCCTACAGATCAGAGAATCTGCATTCAACCCAGCAATTTACTTTTATGGAACTATTCCATAATCCTCCCAATTGAAAAATAAACTTATCTGAACCCTGTATATTGTGACTGTGGATGGCATTACATATCTAAAAGGCCATGAACCATGCCTTGAGTATGTGGTATGATTTCCAAGGAGCACCCCCCTCCCCCCAAGAGGGCAGTCTGCACAGTTTGACAAGCGATCGGAGGAACTGTGGAGGAGGGGATGACAGCATTGGTAAAAATGCAAGGATTTCTGTGTGACCTCAAAAGAACTATTCTTAGACTTCAAGAATCTAAAGCCTCACTCTGAAATGGGAAATCTTTTGTCAGACATGCGCCACTTTAGACTGCAGATGGGGGCTCACCTGTTTGAATTTTCCTCCATGCTAGAAAATTGCATTCACGACATCTAACTCACCACAAATTAATATCATTATATTTGCTTCAAGTTGCCCTGCTGCTTATTAATCTGTGATGATGAACTATATTTATTTTACTGATGACTGCCCCCTCCCAAAAAAATCCCTACATCCCTTTACCTTGACTTTATGCTTAGGAAGTTTTAAGGATGACCTACCAGCTTTCTCTCATGGATTGCTGCCTTGTCGTGGCGAGAGGGCTTGTGCAGTTCAATGAGGCTGTGGGCTATGCCATACAGGGCCACCCAAGATGGACAGGCCACAGCTGAGAACCCAGACTAAATGTGATCCACTGGAGAAGGAAATGGCAAACCACTCCAGTATCCTTGCCAAGAAAACTCCATGAACAGAAACAAAAGGCTAAAAGATATGGCGCTGGAAGATGAGCCCCTCAGATCTGAAGGTGCCCAATATACTACTGGGGAAGAGCATTCAAGTAATCACAGAAAGAATGAAGCGGCGAGGCCAAAGCCGAAAGGACACTCAGCTGTGGATGTGTCTGATGGTGAAACAACAGTCCAATGCTGCTAAGAATAATACTGCATCGGAACATGGAATGTAAGATCTATGAATCAAGGTAAGCTAGATGTGGTCAAACAAGAGATGGTAAGACTGAACATCGACATCTTGGGAATCAGTGAACTAAAATGGATGGGAATGGGTGAATTTAACTCAGAGGATCACTACATCTATTATTGTGGCCAAGAGTCCCATAGAAGAAATGCTGTGGCCTTTATAGTTAACAAGAGAGTGAGGAAGGCAGTAATGGGATACAATCTCAAAAATGACAGAATGATCTCGGTCCGTATCCAAGGCAAACCATTCAATATCACAGTAATCCAACTCTAAGCTCCAACCACTGTTGCAGAAGAGGCTGAAGTGGACCAGTTCTATGAAGATCTACAACACCTTCTAGAATTAGCACCAAAAAAAGATGTCCTCATGATCATAGGGGACTGGAATGCCAAAGTAGGAAGTCAAAAGGTGATCGGAACAACTGACAAAGTTTGGCCTTGGAGAACAAAATGAAGCTGGGCAAAGGCTAACAGAGTTTTGTTAAGAGAACAAGCTGGACATAGCAAACACCCTCTTCCAACAACCTAAAAGGCGACTCTACACATGGACATCATCTGACGGGCAACACAGAAATTAGATTGATTATATACTCTAGTCAAAGACAGAGAAGCTCCTTACAGTCAGCAAAAACAAGACCTGGAGCTGACTCGGCTCAGATCATGAGCTACTCATTGCAAAATTGATGAAAACTGAAGAAAACCGGGGAAGCCATTAGGCCATTCAGGTTTGACCTTGATCATATCCCTTATGAATATACAGTGGAGGTGAAGAATAGGTTTAAGGAACTAGAGTTGATAGACAGAGTGCCGGAAGAACTATGGACGGAGGTTTGTGACATTGTACAGAAGGCAGCAATCAGAACCATCCCAAAAAAAAAGAAATGCAAGAAAGCAAAGTGGCTGTCTGATGAGGCTTTACAAATAGCTGAGGAAAAAAGGAAAGCGAAAGGCAAAGGTGAAAAGGAAAGATTCACCCAACTGAATGCAGATTTCCAGAGAACAGCAAGAAGAGATAAGGAGGCCTTCCTGAAGGAACAATGCAAAGTAGAGGAAAATAATAGAATGGAAAGGACAAGAGATCTATTCAAGAAAATTGAAGAAATCAAAGGAACGTTTCATGCAAAGATGGCCATGTTAAAGGATAAAAATGGTAGGGACCTAACAGAAGCAGAAGAGATCAGGAATAGGTGGCAAGAATACACAGAAGAATTATACAAGAAGGATCTCAATGTCCCGGACAACCATGACAGTGAAATTGATGACCTTTAGCCAGACATCCTGGAGAGTGAAGTCAAATGGGCTTTAGAAATCATTACTAACAACAAAGCAAGCGGAGATGATGGTATCCCAGTTGAGCTATTCAAAGTCCTAAAAGATGTTGCTGTTAAAGTGATGCACACATTATGTCAACAAATTTGGAAAACACAAAAGTGGTCACAGGATTGGAAAAGATCAGTTTATATTCCAATCCCAAAGAAGGGATGTTCAAACTATCGCACCATTGCACTCATTTCACATGCCAACAAGGTCATGTTAAAGATCCTACAAGCTAGGCTTCAGCAGTATATAGGTCAGAAACTACCAGAAGTTCAAGCTGGGTTTCGGAGAGGTTGAGGAACTAGAGATCAAATTGCCAACATTCGACGGATTATGGAGAAAGCACAGGAGTATCAGAAAAAGTCTATTTCTGCTTCATTGACTATGCTAAAGTCTTTGATTGTATGGATCACAACAAACTGTGGCAAGTCCTTAAAGAGATGGGAGTACCAGACCACCTCACATGTCTCCTGAGAAACCTGCATAAGGGTCAAGAAGCAACAGTCAGAACGGGATATGGAACAACTGATTGGTTTAGAATAGGAAAAGGAGTTCAACAAGGACGTATATTGTCGCCCTGCTTATTTAATTTATATGCAGAGTACATCATGCGGAATGCTGGCCTGGATGAAGCACAAGCTGAAATTAAGATTGCTGAGAAAAACATCAACAACCTCAGATATGCAAATGACACTGCTCTAATGGCAGAAAGTGAGGAGGACCTAAAGAACCTCTTGTTGAGGGCGAAAGAGGAGAGCACAAAAGTAGGCTTGAAACTCAACATCAAAAAAATTAAGATCATGGCATCCGGTCCCATCACACCCTGCAAATAGAAGGGGAAGACATAGAAGTAGTGACAGACTTCACATTTCTGGGATCCAAGATCATTGCAGATGGTGACTGTAGCCATGAAATTAAAAGACGTTTGCTCCTTTGGAGAGCAGCTATGGCGAATCTGAGCAGTATAATAAAAAGCAGAGACATCACCCTGCCAACAAAAGTCTGTGTAGTCAAAGCGATGGTATTCCCAGTAGTAATGTATGGCTGTGAGAGCTGGACCATAAGGAAGGCCGAGCGCAGAAGAATAGATGCTTTTGAGATATGGTGCTGGAGAAGACTCTTGAGAGTCCCTTGGACTGCAGGAAGATCAAATCAGTCAGTTCTAAGGGAAATCAACCCAGACTGTTCACTAGAAGGTCAGATGCTGAAGCTGAAGCTCAAATACTTTGGCCACCAAATGAGAAGGGAACACTCCCTGGAGAAGATCCTAATGCTAGGAAAGATAGAAGGCAAAAGAAGAAGGAGACAGCAAAAGATGAGATGGCTGGACAGTGTTACTGATGTAACAAACACAAATTTGGGCAGACTTCAGGGGATGGTGGAAGACAGGAAGGCCTGTCGTGACTTTGTCCATGGGGTCGCAAAGAGTCGGACTCGACTGTGCAACTGAACAACAACAAACCAGCTTTGCAGACTATAAGTCAAAGTTTAAAAATTATTCTCACGCACAAACACACAACACAGTAAATACATCTTAAAATGGTTTAAGTTTCATTCTCTGGCTTGCTACGCTCCACCTCCCCCACTCCCTATATTTTTAATGAATCTAATTGAGCTTCTTGAATGGCAGCAAACTACCGTTTATTATCTCCCTCATCAGGTGATCAATGATTTCATTAATAAGACAGATAACAAGACTGTCATATCATCGACACTCTTATGAAAGATGATCCTGGCTTCCTGCTCCATTTTCCAAGGTCTGGGATTCTCTGTGGCAGCTCTGAATCCATTCAATATTTTCCACAGACAGAGAAAAGTGAAAATCCATTTTGAAACCAATTTCAATTAGGATCCAATAGCTGTTATCACAGGTGTCGCAGAATGGGCCCGTAAGTGGAAATGTCGCCTATCCATTCTGAAATGAAACCTTATCAGAGGCTACAAAGATGGCTGAGGACAGCCTATCTGTAAATTACTTTTCACCCTGTGTTAACTCAACCCTAGTTCTGTCATATGGAAGCCTTTTCCATCCACTTGTTATAATCTAATGACTAACTAGACCTTGCACCAGGATGACTTTTATTCTGTCCTGGTTCCACTGCCCGAACATGGTGACAAATGCAAATAAAGTCAAAAGGATGCCAGCCGCGCCAAAACATTCAGCAAGAGCACATCAGGCTCCTCTACTTTATTGGGAGGGAAGTAACAGCCCCTGCATTCTGCAGCCTGTCTCCACCCATTGCATTCCTGGTGATTTTTCAATTGCAAACTCCAAGGCCCAGTTATTTCATTAATTCAGCACCCAAGTAGTGAGGCTTTTCTCTCACATCTTTCAGTCTCCTTTTAGAAAATTATCCCATGACGGAGGATTTATTCAGTCAAAGACCTCGGACTTTGAGAGGCAACAAAAGAATCAAGAGACTTTCTGGTCCACCTGCCTGGCGAATGATGAGGCAGGGAAAAGCCTCCCCTAGAGAAACCAATCAAACCATTGTGTGGCGCAGTCAGACCTTTTCAACTGTCAAGCCAGGAGAGCAGGAAAAGAGATGAAAGAACTCAGGATGAAGCTACCATTTACAGAACCATGTGGGAATGGTCTCCACAGATTTAATAATTGGGATGGAATAAGAAAAGAAAGAAAGAAAGAAAGAAAGAAAGAAAGAAAGAAAGAAAGAAAGAAAGAAAGAAAGAAAGAAAGAAAGAAAGAAAGAAAGAAAGAAAGAAAGAAAGAAAGAAAGAAAGAAAGAAAGAAAGAAAGAAAGAAAGAAAGAAAGAAAGAAAGAAAGAAAGAAAGAAAGAAAGAAAGAAAGAAAGAAACCTGGGTCAAAAAGAATGCAAAAAAGAAGAATGCCTTCTTTTTGACCCAAGTTTATTAGCAATAGACTAATTAATAGGCACTCTCACATTCTGACATGTTACTGTTTTATGGTTTCCCACGCGAATGCAACCCAGGTCAAAGGTTTTCTGAATTCGTTAATTTTACGATTCTGCTGTTGGTTTTTAACTTTGTACCACTTGGCATTCCAAACCCCCACCTATATGTGGCTCTGCTTACTGTACCTCATTCCTCGTCTGAAGAAGCGTGCATGCACACGAAAGCTTACGTTCTGAATAAAACTAAGTTGGTCTTAAAAGATGCAATTGACTCCTATTTTGTTCTGTTGATTTCAGTGTGGTTTCACTGGTTTCCAGAAAACACACAGACATTTTGGGTATGAATAGGACTGAAGCCTTAAAGTCAAATCCTAACTGCCTCCCAAGTAAACCTTGTACATTTGGATCGTACTGACTTCCAAACTTCCTTAAAAACATATTGAATGCAAGAGTCCTGCTGGATCAGTCCAGTGGTCCACCTCACCCAACATCATGTTTCACACAATGTCCATCCAGTTGATCTCGACAGGCAACAAACTGGGCATGGAGACCAAGCCACCATCCACCCCAATGTTTCATCCTACCACTAGTATTCAGAGGTTTAACTGCCTCTGCATATCCTTTTGTCACTGCAGCCAGTAGCTGGATCTCTTCTCCATTAATTTGTCTAACTCCCTTTTAAAACCATCTATGGTCATGTCCATCATTATGTCCACTAGCAGTGCAGTCCACAATTTACTCACACACTGAGCAAAGAAGTGCCTCCTTTTGTCTGTCCTGTACCTATTGCCCATCAAATTTCTAGGGTACCACAAAAAATGCCACCCAATCTGGCTATCTTGACTTTGTAGTACACTATGTAAAATTATTCTCCAGTTTTGAAAATACGTACTGTTTTTCTGCTTCTCTGAATCTCATACATAGAGCTGCAAAGGAGACTGATAAACACTGCCCTTTGGGAGGGGTTTAAAGAAAAATGTCCCATTTTATTACACTTCTGTTTTGTTTTGGAAAATAATTTGGATAATCAAAAAGCACAAGATATTGTCAAAACTTTTAGAAGCCAGTTAAAGTCTAAGTAGTAGAAAACACAGACAGAGTTACCAATTGCTGCAGCAGACCTTCGGAAGCAAGTATTTCCTTGGGCTTCCCATACCTGTCAATCACAGCTGTAACTTCCATTGTTGGCTAAAATAAAAGCGATGGTAGAACAAATCTGTCTCCATTGCACAAAATAACATAAACTACCAATACTTTTTAGGTCTGGATATAGGAGATCTAAATATCTGCTTTTTAAAAAACTAAAAAAGTGGAAATCTGTCTAACAATCCAACTAGGCAGGGGCGGCATGCCCAGATTCCACAAAAAACCTGGCCAACTGGGAAATACGGTAATCCTAAATGTTCCACACTTCTGTTCTGTTTGGATAATCCCTCACAAACACAAAGCACTCATACTCTGTTCTCATGCTGAGCAGCCCAGTAGTCTACACACAAGGCCAGAGAACACAGCCTATGGTCACAGGCTCTATTGTCATGGGATGAGAAGAGGCCCCCAACTTTGCTTAGCATAACAGGCAGGCACTGTACTTAGCATATAAATTGAACAGGCTCCATATACTTCTATCTTTAGTGACCCCTCTGTTCTAGACAACACCTACTTCAAACTCCTTTAAAGATTTCAATAGTAGAGGAAGAAAGAAGAGATGGTACACCACAGCAAAATTATACAGAAAATACTATTTGATTAAGAAGAAAATTAGTATGTTCAAGAAGGTGCCATTCCCACAGCCAACAGCCCAATATCCTGTATGCATCCTGGCTACAGAACATGTCAACCAGTCTCTTATGTACTCTAGGATTCAGAAGACAATTTAATTATGCCATCATACAGGCTGGGTCCAGAACAGCAGTTTAAGCCGACAAATATGCACATCTGCCTCCCATCAGGCTCCCATACTCACTCCGTCCTCTAGTGGCTCTGAGGTGGCTCAAAAAGCTACCACTTAGAAGTGGTAATAAATTCTTTTGCCGCACACCATCTGCCTTTCCAGGCATCTAAATGCCAGAGAGTGCAAGCGAGGTGGATGGGTGGTGTGAACCCACCAATCTGCTCTAGGTGCTCACTAGTATTTTTTTTAAAAAAATTACCCTATGCATGGGCATATGAGCACACGGCCACTCAAAAAATGTAAGTAACAAAAAACCCTCAAACCACATTAAGGGGATGGAGTGCAACAACTGTCTGCGCTGAAGTGTCCCTCGTACGAGACACAGGCACCTTGCACAGGAGCATCTGGTCACTCTTTGTCTGCTCCAGTTTGGGGGGGCACAGTTTAGGGCACCTATGGTGCGCCCAAAGCTGCCTGTCTGTACCCAGCCACAGTATCCCTGAAATGATGGACATGAATCTGAGAGACCCATGTTCAAATCCCACTGCTACCACACACTCACTTTGTGAATTTGAGCTAATCAGTCTCTCCCTCTCTCTCCGAGTAAATTTCCCAACAGTAAACATAACAGTGATATACTTCACAAAGCTGCTGAAATCAAAATATAATGGCCACAAATCCAGCATGGAGACAAGAGTGTTCAAACCTGCTGAAATTAATAGGTTTATGGACACCTAACACTGTATACACTGGATTGTGGCCAACATAGATTGTAATATGTGAATCAGTTTTACAGAAAACGATGGAACAATTCTGAAATGGAATAGAAAAATACAGAACACCTCCAGACTAATAAAGCTGCATGCCATTTATAGCACCATTAAGAAATTTAACAAGAATTCACCAATTAACTTGCTGAACAAGTCTGTACAATTGTAGACCCGAATGCCATCAGGACTTGGCCCACAAAGATGCCATGTGTTTTGTTTTTCAGGAAACCAGCTGCAAACCATTTGTATGAGATTTTTCTCTTTCTTTTCCCACCCTTAATGTTTCTTCTATTATAACACTGTAAAGATAAATGCCCACTTCCGGTAATCCAGTGGACAGAAGATCTAACACCTTTATCAACATTTGAATATATGACATGTAACAACTGCACACAGGCATATTTTAAAATATTTGGAAACGTTTCAGAGATACCTATCTGTAGATTTACCACCATTGTTTTTATACTGTGTTACACTTTTATTTCTTTCTGTTCAGAGTAATTAAAATGAAATTTTTTAAAAACAAATACCTGTATGAAATGAGGGAAATGCTGAATTCTAGATTTCCAGTGCACTCTTTGAGTACTGATGCTTTTAACGACAACAGCCCATTCCACTGACAATTGTACTACTGCCATAATATTTCCTATAACACTGTAGTAAAGCTTTGCTATCTTGGTAGTGCAGTGGTGAAAGATCATTAAGAAATCCTCTCTCTTTGGGGATGGCTTCACCTGGGATCATCGCTGAATGGAAGCCAATCCCTTTTTCACAGTATTACAGAAGTCATTTGAGCTTCGGCTGGTGACAATGACCTTGCTACAGAAAATCCAAAATTCTCACACTTAACTGTGTAAGCCATAAGTCTTGGAGTTTTGCAACTCAATTTGTACACCCGCACAGGCTAACCCCTCACAATAAGCACTGCAAAATCTGCCTTTCAAATTATTCCTAATTTTACTTTACACTTAGCATGCTGAACATGAGATTAAAAAAAAAAATACTCCAACTATGACCCTGAAGATGTCAAGGAGGAGGAAGAGGAGGAGGAGGATTTATACCCCACCCTTCACTTGGGAGTCTCAGAGCAGTTTACAATCTCCTTCCCTTCCTCTCCCCACAACAGATACCTTGTTAGGTAGCTTGGGCTGAGAGAGCTCTGAGAAAACTGCTCTTGAGAGAACAAGTCTGAGAGAACTGTGACTGACCCAATATCACCCAGCTGCTGCATGTAGAGGAGAGGGGAATCAAAGACAGTTCTCCAGATTAGAGTCTGCCGCACTTAACCACTACACCAAACTGTCTCTTCTTAGGAATCCCTTGTTGAATATGGATGAGTCTGTCTTCAACCCCCTTTACACATTCAGATCTCCAACCAGCCCTGAAGCCTGGATGGCTTTAGCCAGTGACATTATCACAACCTAACCAAATGTTGTGAGGACAAAAGGCAAAAGAAGGGGGAACAATGTACAGTGCTCTAAGGTCCTAATAGGAAGAGTAGGTTAACAACATATATGGAGATACATGCCTCCTGTGAGCAACATGGTATTAATCATGGATGATGCAGCAGTCATTTGACTCAAGGTACAAGCAAAAAGAACCTCAGACTTCAAGCGTCAATCAAAGTTAAAGCCATGCCTAAGGACAGGATCAGGATTTTGGAAAGCAAGCACTGCTGAAGCTACATTCAAAAAGCAACTCAAGCTCCACAACTCCTCCAACTATGCAGCAAAAACCAGGTGGCTTTGTTTTGTGTTAACTACTGCACAGCTAAGGCAGTGAGTGTACCCAAAGCTTGAATGATAGAATCTGGTGGTTATCTCCCAGAGACTCTCTGAAATACTAAACTAAAATATTCACTACTGATAATCCAGAATGCATTTTAGAAAAATAACTAATTCGGTTATCATTTAGATACTAGGGCAAAATGAAATGTTATGACATTCACAGGACTGTCTAAGAAAACAGCAGACCAACCACATATTGAACATCAGGTATGACCCAAATGTACACCTATACAAGCCTATGCATGATTCGCCTAACTTCTCCTCTCTTATTTTGGAAGGGGACTGCTTTTCTGAAGTTAAACAAACTGCATGTATGTCAATATGCCTGGATTGCACATGACTTCTTATATGCAGTAGCATATGCATGTGCAGTCTCAAGGCTTGACCTATACTTGATCACTGCAGGCTGTTACCGGGAAGGCAAATGTCTAGGCTGCCCCCTAATTATTACAGTATGTTGTAATCATTAAATACCATAAGCAGTATACAGTAACTGGCAATCCTGTTGAACTTTTGACTTTTCTTCATGATTTCAAATATGTATAAGCTTCCAAAAAGGGGGCAACAGGATTAATAGCTATTTTTGTGGTGCGCCTGAAAGAGCTCTCTCTCTCTCTGTAAACAAAAGACAAGGAAATGTGATTCCTATGAAGCAGTATTCTGCTGAATTTTTTTTTTCATTCATGATCCTCAAAAAGTCTCCTCTTCTAAAAAGGCCAAAGAGAACAAACTGACTTCCTCTCCTTTATTCATCTATCAGGTTTGGTTTCAAGTTTCTTCACCAGTAAGATAACCATTTCTGCTTTCGATCACATTAAAGTATGTTCTCAATAACTATCTGATTCTGATAAAGGTAGTCAAAGGCCACAACCTACATATGTTAATAATTAGCTCATTCTTTCTTTTTTCTTCTTTTAAAGCAAAATAATAGGTTAATAAGGAATATCAGATTACTCTAGAAAGAGTTCATGGGTCAGAAAAACTAGACACAACATGCCCAAATGAAAAGAAGTATCTGTCTATCAAGCAACTGAAAAGATAGTCAGATAATACTTACAGAGTTTGCAACTGTTCAAGGGGTGGCTTTAGCTCATATCTCTTCCAGAACAGGCATATAAGGGCGCAACTGTGCATTAACTTTTTTTTAAAGCCTGCAATTCCAGAAGCAGGAAGTGCAAATGTATAGGACATGCAAAGAGCAGCAGCAACATACAGCATAGCAAAAGCACTTATCCCCCTGACCACATGCAAGCCTGCTGCAAGACATTTTAGAGCGCTGGCATCCAAGATTATGGTGCAGATAATATGTCAGTATAATACCACAAAATCCTGAAAATCCAAGTATAATTTAAAGGTATTTAGTAGATTTCCAGTGCAATCCTAAATAGAATTACTCTTTTCTAAGCCCATTGGCTATACTTATGATCGCATTAATAAAACTGTTATCGATAGTTAACCCCACACTTCCCATGAAAACATGCTCAAAGCAGCTTTTAATAATATAACAATTTACCCACAATATCTGAGAGGCAATGGTTACAAGTTACTATCTGAGGGGTATGAACTAACGTGAGAGAAGGATCATGTATGCTGGCCCCTGCCCTGCCACGAGTGAATCTGGTGTGACTTTTGGACAGAAGTCTACATGCATGCAAACGTAAAGGCATAGACCTTGTCTGACTGACTTGTACCTTGTGAACTTTCCTAAACTTCCCCCCTCCACTATTAGTAGTACGTTGCATGAGGATTTGCAGTTGGCTCCTGCTCCTTGCGTGCATTTTTGCACCTGCTGAATTCCACTACTGCCAACAGGATGATGGGTCAGATGGATTTGGGGTCTCATTCAGCATGGCAACTTTTATGTTCTTAAAGCTTAGGGGGCCATGTGGGTGAATATCAGGGAAATGGCTAACTGCATGACATGAAGGAGGTCTAGCTGCTGGAATGGCCTTGGGTGAGCCATAACTCTCACAGGAGTTGTCCTTGGAAGGGCAGCCTCTGTGAGAGCTCTCTCAGTTCCACCTATATCACAGGGTGTCTGTTGTGGGGGAAGAAAATAAAGAAGATTGCAAGCCACTCTGAGACTCTGATTCAGAGAGAAGGGTAGGGTATAAATCTGTGGTCTTCTTCTTCTAAAAAAAATAATTTAAAACTTTTCCAGACTTTGCACCAAATACCAAGAAAACATGGATATCATAAACATGTCTGCATTCTTACATAAACCTTGTAAGATACCCTCTAATTAACAAGAAGAGATACCAAAATGTGGCCAGAAAGCTACACCTTGCATCAATGCAGTTTGTTGAGTGACTTCTTTCTTGCTTCTACATTTCTAATACCAGGAAATCAAACCCTGCAACAAAATGGTTGGAGAATCTCCAGTAACACCTTCATTTAAATACTTCCTGCTCCTGGATACTACCACTAATTGGAAATGCTGCAATTAAAAAAGAGCAAGAAAAAGAACAAGACCAACAACCTCCAAAAGTTTATTTAAATTTCAATAATGGAATCTTGCTGTTTTCCAGTAGAACAATTTGAAAGAACTGCTGAAAGCATGCTTTTATGTATTTTTATTTTTAAAATGACAAGTTTTCTGAGTATGGGCTTTCCAACTTCTAACCTGTGCCAATGCAAGTTTCAGCCTGGAGCACATTTTAATGACCAAGGAGATGAAATTAAGATTTTTTAAATGGAAATGCTGGCAGCTTCTGTACACATTTGGTGCTATTTTAACCCTAGAGCAAAGTTTGTGGTTAACCAAGTCAGTGCCAATATTTTATAAGGGGATAACACTTGGCACATACAGATTTTTGGGAAAATAGAACTCAAGGGTATTCATAGAGTTGTGTTTCCCAGACATGTGCATGCTCGGCATCCTTATTCAAAACAAAATCCCATGCATCTGAATCCATCCTGGAGCAATCTAGAGAACGCATGCTCACAAACATTATGAGTAGAGTTCTGCTGTTATCTATTACATTCATGGGAGCTTAAAAGGCAATCTGGGAAACTGGTATAGGAGTTGCTTGATGTCAGCATTCAAGCCTGTTGCAAATTAAAATACTGGGAGATATCAGAGGTTCATCTTCAGCATCACTACCTAGTATTCCTATTGGTATTGGCACTGTCACCAGTGCTATGAAATGGACTAATATCTGCCATCTCTTATGAGATATCATGATGTGAGATGGCCAGGGTGAGCAATATGTGATGATACGGTAAAGTTTTCTGAGTGCTGTTGAGCTGTCTGTTTATAAAATGTTTTTATTGTGTTTTATTGTTTTATCATATGTTGTACTCCACCCTGAGCCCTACGGGGAATGGGCGGAATAGAAATATACTAAAATAAATAAATAAATATTCCATACCTCCATGGCAGCCAACTAGATCAAGAAGGAAGCCTCTTAAGAACAGGTCATGTAGTCAGGGGTGGAATTCTAGCAGGAGCTCCTTTGCATATTAGGCCACACACAACCCTGATGTAGCCAATCCTCCAAGATCTTACAGGGCTCTTTCTTGTAAGCTCTCGGAGGACTGGCTACATCTGGGGTGTCTGGCCTAATATGCAAAAAAGCTCCTGCTAGAATTCCACCCCTGCATGTAGTATTCCTTATCTTCTAGGTCAGGTATAATCCCTAGTCTTGGCAACAATGAGAACCCCCTCTTGTGTTCCCTATAAGAGACACTGTCTTTCTGTATCAAGCCAGAGGTCATCCAAACCCAGCAGACCAGGGGTGTCGAACTCATTTGTTATGAGGGCCCTCAGAATTACAACTGATCTCCAGACTACGGAGATCAGTTCCTTTGGAGAAAATGGCTGCTTTGACTCTACAGCAACACTTCCCTGATGAACTCCCTCCCCTCCCCAAGCTCTGCCCTTCCCAGGCTCCACCCCCAAATCTCCAGGAATCTCCCAGCCCAGAGGTGGCATTACTAAATAAGTGTTTCCCTAAACCTAGTGTTCCCTGTAGTACTGGTTTATAGCACCTCGGAAAGCTTCTCGGCTTGCTTCTCAGCCATTCACATTTTCCATTCCACCCCTGAAACAGGTAATAATTTTTTTGTGATTTATTAACCAGTGTAGATTTATGAAATTCTTTTGCAGTGTATTTGTTACATTCAAATGAATGTAAATGAGGGTCACAGAGAGCTAGTGTGGTGAGTCAAAGAAAATGAGGGACATAGAGAGCTGGTGTGGTGTAAAGGTTAGAGCAGGGGTGTCGAACTCATTTGTTATGAGGGCCGGATTTGACATAAATGAGACTTTGTCGGGCCGAGCCATGTGCATCATAAAATGTAATGCCAGGTAGCATAAACTTTATACACGGCACAGACACACAATTAAAGATTTTTTTTAACTTAAAATAAAACATGTTTAAAATATTAGCACACTTGCAATATTTTGCTTTACAGTCTCTGATAAATGTCACCTCTTGCTATGAAGTATTGCATCAAAAACTGCAGACAATATCTGTGCTGTACCAGTCTTGAATATGTGCTGTTCAGGTGTGCACATCTGTAAGTTGCAAATTTACTTTTGATTCACTGACATTCATTACGGAACATCTCATGGTCAATGCTTTGAGCCTAGGACCCAGAGAAACATGGGCCATGTGAGCTTTTGTACAGAAGTTGCTTCATGCACTAGTCAAGAGTATGTGAAGGCACCATGGCACAGACTGAGGGCTATGTGCTTGTCTACAAAAGTATAATTTTCCCCAGAAAAATGACTACAACAACAAAAAAATACAACTTCCCTCCAAAAAAACAACTACAAGAACAGAGAGACAGCCATGTACAGTGGTCAGTGTCGGCCTATTATCAGGGAAGTCTAAATTCAAGACCCCCAATCAAAGAAAAATGTGAAAGGAAAATTAAGGAAAAGTTGTTGGGTAAACGTGGGGTGGAACACACTTTCAGTCTAATGCTGATATTTGTCTTCTAAATAGTTCACATGCTTTCCTATTGAGCAAGACTGGAGGGCATGAGTACAGTGAAAAAGAGAAGGGAACCCAGTTACACCCATAACAAGCCCAACAACTCTCTGTAGCAAGGCAAAAAGCTCATACCTTCACTAAAATGTTGCTAGTCTTAAAAAAACACTCTTTGTAGCTCTCCAGATGGTGAGGACTAGGCAAAGGAAGCTCTGGCTCTTTCTTTCCTTCCCTGGGGCATGAGGGGGAGGAGCCTCAGCCATTCATTAGAAGGAAGAGAGGCTTGTCTCAGTAGCTCTGCAGAGTGATTAATTGAGCCTGGCAAACATAATCACCCAGCAGAGCTATAGAGCCAAGCTCCCTTACTGGCTGAGGCTGCTCCTCCCTCCTCCTCCCTTTGGAAAAAGGGAGGGGGGAGAGGGAAAGGCTGCTTTGCTGCTCTGGCTTATCCCGGGAGAAACACAAAATGGCTACCGACAAAAGCAGGCAAGGGGAAATGAAGCAGATGACAGCCAGTTGCTGGAGAGCCTGATTGGAGACCTCTGTGGGTCTGATCCGGCCCACGGGCCATATGTTTGATACCCCTGCAGTAGACCATCTCCCAAAGGACACAGCCACATGCCTTTGGATTCTCATAAAGATACACACTACCATCCAGACTGTCCCCAGTGACTGATAACATTAGTCATATAGCAATATTAACCCATCACAGATAGCAGGTATTTTTAAAGCCATGTAATGCTAGTGCCTAATATCCATCTACAAGTAGTTATAAAAGCAATTTTTAGAAAGAGGTTGTGTTTCCTTTGTACGACAGAAACTCTTTAAGAGATTTTAACCCGTTTAACTGTTCATCCTTTTTAGAAAGTGGTGGAGTCCCTGAGAAACTGCACACCTATACCCCAGACAGCTGTCACTCAAGTAATATGTTAGCCTGCAAACTTTGCTAATAAATGTGCTCTCCAGAAAAAGAAGAAAAAAACACTGTTTAGGGGTTTGTTTATTTTTTTAAGACAGGTTTATGAGGTGATGCAAGTATAGCTGGAAGATTCATGCAGGGCCTTATTTGGCACAACATACCAGTAGTCATTTAGTACATTCTGAACAACCTTGCCTTATTTCTTCACTTTTTTTTTTTTTGCAGGGGGGTATCTATCAAATAGAAATTAGAAACATTCTGTGCAACCAGGCCTTCCACTAAGTAGCTGTAATTTTTTGTTTGCTGTTAATATATATGTTTGTATATACACAGACTGTGCTTTACAAAGCTGAATAGAGATGAAATTAATAACAATTTTACCACTATTATAAAATCATTCTATTGGTGGAGGAATATAGCCTTATGTCAATAACAGCTGAATAGTGATTAAGCAAATTATTAAAATATTTATGAAAACATACATTTTCAAATTTTGGAAATATGCAAAACCTTGGGATCATTTTGGTATCAATTTACCAAAATTGGCATCCGATCTCAGCAATTCACTTCTTTGAATAACAGGGACATTGTGTGTATTGTTCTGCTGTTTTTGTTGTTCAGTCGCACAGTTGAGTCCGACTCTTTGCGATCCCATGGACAAAGTCACGCCAGGCCCTCCTGTCTTCCACCATCCTCCGAAGTCTGCTCAAATTCATGTTTGTTACATCAGTAACACTGTCCAGCCATCTCATCTTTTGCCGCCCCCTTCTTCTTTTGCCTTCTGTCTTTCCTAGCATCAGGATCTTCTCCAGGGAGTGCTCCCTTCTCATTTGGTGGCCAGAGTATTTGACCTTCAGCTTCAGCATCTGACCTTCCAGTGAACAGTCTGGTTCAGTTCTGCTGTTATATACACAAAATCCCCATGGATCACACTGTCCTGCTCTGGCTTCCATGTATAGGGTCCCGCATGGGACCCAACTACACAAACAGATTTGTTTCCACACTTCTAATTGTAGGACATGTATAAATGAGTACAATAGCAATACAGAAAAATTCGCCTGGTCATCATAGCAGGGATATGTTTTAAGACCAGTACAAAAAAAATAATACTAGGGATGTCAGCTATTGAAGAAGTTTCATTGACCACCTACCTTTAACCAGTTCATTAAGTTATGTGTTCATAATGCACATACTTTCAAAACCATTGTATCAACAATTTCTTCTTCTTCTTCTTCTTCTTCTTCTTCTTCTTCTTCTTCTTCTTCTTCTTCTTCTTCTTCTTCTTCTTCTTCTTCTTCTATTATTATTTTATTTTTTTAGATATAGGCAGCAGATAAAATCCAAAGTAATTTTTATAAAGCTGCCACTGGGATAGAGGGAAAAGTCATCCTAAATACAGCCTTTTCCACTCGACAGCACACGTATCCATAGCCTACAGAACCAACAATCTAAATTGACCCTGTTTATCATTCAACAAAAGCTTCAGTTGATTAATCTGTTGATTAAACTAACTAAATTTTACAGCTCTGCACAGCTACAAGGAACAGACTATGAGCACAAGGTAGCCAAAGTCTGCAGACTTTTAGGTCTCAAAGATTAAACAGTTTTAAAAAGTGTTTAACTTTGGAGTGTATTTTCTGTATTTATTTTAGAGCTCAGCTCTGCCAAAATCCATGCACAAATGATTAAAATAAGACTAAAGAGCCATCATTAAATTTATTCCTAGGGCTGCAAAAAAATCCCTAGTGTCTGGTAACCTAGCCTGATGATGGTTCATGGGAATTGTTCTCCCATATAAAGACGTACACAGCTGAAGACTATTGCAAGGCACTTTGAAAGAAAAGGGAAGACCAGCATGTTTTACCCATGTAAAAAAAAATGCAGTGGTGTTTCCTGGGAACATGATTTGGGAGGAGGGGAGGAATTAACGAAAACAATTTAAGCAAATGATGGAATTAACTGCATGAAAATTAAGCCAAGTTCCCCCCAAACAGCACAATATTGTTGCAGTGAAAACAAGTATTTATTTTAACCCAAGGAACATTTCAAATATTGTTATATATTAGGAATGTTTTACTTGTATAAATCATCTTCCCTCAAGAGGGTATGGGGGCAACTATACAGGCATTAATGAATTTCAAATTCACACCTCCCCAAAGGTAATTAATATCCCCATTAGCCACATTCCAGATTATTACATAGGGCCTGCATAACCGAAGCTGGATCTACCCACCAGGACCTTTACGTATGCCTTAAGGTATGCCACTGTATGAGTGTTTTAGCCAATGTATGTAAAGTTGTATTCCAGGGGGAAATTCATACACAGAGACCCCAAATCTTTCACTTTCATAAATCAAAATAAGCCTACTGGCCAACATTCAAAGAGCTGCTCAGGCACACACAAGGGGCTTGCACTGGCCGCATAGAATTTTTTGACATTTTTCTTCTAACAGTTGACACATATCCATACACACATAAACCATGCCATATCACAAAAATAGACTTAAAAACTCCCCTCCCATTTCAAAAGCTGTTTGCAGCATAGCTTTGGCACGCATGGCTACTTTTAACATTAGACAAGGATCTAGAATCTGGATTAATATACTTTAAAATGAATGAATGAGAGGTTTCAAACTAGAAATAAACTTTATGTATATCCCCACCCCCACCTCAAAACAGGTAGCCATTGCAAAGGGCCACTTTCACATGTGGAAGAAAAGGCTTATCCTTGAACTTCCCGATCGTGTCTTTTCAGTGGCGCTTGAAAGGAAGACTGCTGCAAAAGAACACATGGGAACCACATGCCCAGGAAGTGTGCAGGCTGATCTGGGGAAAGACTTGACAGCTAACAGGATCTCCAACATGATAAACATCCACTATCACCATATGTGGCCACGTCTCTAAGAAATATTCATTACACAAAACCGATGAGGTAGAAGCACCCTGGGGGTCTTTTCCATATAAAAAAGCACCACATAATCTGGCCCTTGAACTCGCTCCTGAACTCTTCATTGTTTTTGTGGTGTAAGCCCATTGGTGCCCTGACCTGGATAGCTCAGGCTAGCCCAGTCTCATCACATTTCAAAAGCTAAGCAGGGTCAGTCCCAGATAGTATTTGGATGAGAGACCACCAAGGAATACCAAGGTCACGACACAGAGGCAGGCAAAGGCAAACTAGCTCTGAACACCTCTTGCCTTGAAAACCTACCAGGTTACCATAAGCGGGCTGTGACTTAACATCATTTTTACCACCAAGCCCATTTGTAAGTGCTGTAAAGCGCTCAAAAAGCTTCATGTAAATACTAAGGATATTAACTATCAGCCAACAACCCATGCTAGTAGGGTTGTTAAATGATCCTCCATGGATATCCTCCATGGATATTCACAGTTTTTAAGCCCAAGAAGGGAGGAAGAGTGAGGAACCACAACTGGCTTCTCATCACTAAACGAATGAAGAGAGAATCAAATAAGGCAACTCCAGGATGCCCGAAGATGTCTCCCATCTCTGGAGGAAGAAAAGCAATGTAACATCTCTGGAGCTCCTTCTGCAACTGGCATCAGTCATTAATAATTGCCCCCACTGTATTACAACTGTTTGCCAAAAAGTACATCTGACTTATTTTAATGAAATTCATTTCCAAATAAAATACTAATAAGAATAGCTGTTTAAAATTTTAGTAAGGAAAACAAAGATAAATCTAGAGAAGGGATACTCCAGGAAAAAAATGGGAATTGGGAAGGGGGAGGTCTATTTTTTCCTGAGGGTTTGAAAATCGAGTTGCACTGAAAAACGCTCCTACAAAAAAAAACCTGCTGTTAGAATTTGTGAAAAATGTTTAGCTCAAGGCTTTACTCGCTCAGAATATGTAGATAGATAGATCAAGATGGGTAGTCTGTCTGCAGCAGTAGAAAAGAGCAAGAAGTGGGATTTTATACCCCGCTCTTCACTGCCTGAAGGAGTCTCAGAGCGCCTTACAACCACCTTCTCTTCCTCTCCCAACAACAGACACCCTGTGAGGCAGGTGAAGCTGAGACAGTTCTGAGAGAACAGTGGCTTAACCCAGGTCACCCAGCTGGCTTCATGTGAAGAGCGGGGAATCAAACCTGGTGCTCCAGATTAGCATCTGTCACCCTTAACCACTACACCACTCTGGCACACAATAGCTCATACCCTGCCACAAATTTTGTTATTCTTTAAGATGCAACTCTTGTTCAGAATATGTAGTATTAAGAACGTTATGTAAGGCAATGTACAGGATTACAGAAACAGAATTCCTATATATACTCAGATATATACAATATATTGTCGAGAATGTCCTGTGTCTAATTTTGTCCTCAGTTAACACACTACACAGCTTATAATGTTTTTACATGCCTGAATAACATGATAAAGTTTAACTTGATTTTGACATACACTGCTAGCCATATGATGCCTATCTGAGACTCTTTCTGTCAAAATCACACTTTCTTTACAACAAAATGTGTTTTTGATTTTAAACTTTCATTTTTTCCCCTCTGTCTCTAAGTTTTTGCCATCTAAAATGTATGTTTAACAAAGGCTGCAGTTCTGAGCAGTTTCTTTCCTCCGTATTGGGTGCATTCCCAACATTGCCTGTAGATAATTATTACATATATTTCACTTTAATCCCAAATTTCCATTATGGAGGGTTGGGGGAAAATGGACAAGTTTCTTTTTTTCCCCCTCCATGGCTTCTACAGATTTACATCTCTAGTTAAATCATTTGGTTTTTGAGAGCTTGCAGATTTCATTCTGTGTTGTAAGTTGTACCATGAGCTGCATTCAGACATCACATTCAACTATAGTAAGCGGGGGCATGAATATGGCTTGGTGCCAGATTCACACACAAACCTTGTTCTTCATTCCTCTTCTCATGTCAACGATTATGGTTAAAAACTAATAACCATTATTTATGGCTTAAAAATCCTTCTCTCCAACCTTGGTTAATCCATATACCTGCATATGTGTAACTGCAGTAAATTTTAACTACAGTTTTCTAGGGAGGGGGAAGAGTCAGGAGCCAGGAGTACACACATTCAGCAACAAGCCAAGTTTTCACTTAACTTCAGTGTAACATCTGCATGCAGCCACAGCAGAGGTGCTACTTGCTGCAATGCTATGGCAAGATCAAATGAAAAGTACTGAACTCCGACCACATTTTGAGGCCACAAACACAACTTTCGAAGTATGCACAGGACTCAGAAGGCACCCGGTTCCTTCTAACCAGGAATGGATTTCTGCCAGGGTTGGTCCCACTGGCCCCCAGGAACCTACAGAGGCTCTACAGTTCACACCACAGATTCCTGCTTTGAGCTGTTGGTGAAGAAACCTTCATTTTCTGGAGACTTGCCAAGCCACTGGTATGAGAAGCTGGATATCTGTTTCTTACTAATTTCCTACAGTGCGGCTGTAATAGTTCCTATTAGTTGAACCAGCCACTTATTTTTCACCGCATCTACCTCCCCCACCCCCACTCAGTTTGAATTTGTGAGCTTGGTTGGCCTCACTTGTCTATGGAATTTAACTTTAGATATACAATTCTACCAGTCAGCAAACAGTAATAATATGTTTCGTGTATTCTAAATGACAGGACGTATGCAACATATCCTGTCTGGATTTAAACAAAGCACTTGGACAGGAATATTCAGGAAAGTCCTAGAGGAGGAGAAAAGAAAGCACCTCCTCTTCCTGTTTTGAAAAAAATAAACATTGTTTCTATGTATATTTCTAAACATACATCTCGAACTACATCAGACAAAAGTCATGAGTTCAAATTATTTGGCTGTTTTATGGAACAAAGGTGGTTCAATTACTACAACAGGAGCTTTGAACAATGGGCTTAGTCTTTCAAAATTAAACCGGAAAGCAGGTGGGGGATGAAAAGTGGAAAGCTTAGATGGTGTGCATGTCAAATTACCAGGCAAGCAATGACATTCTGGAAGGAAATGAGTAAGATTTCTTCAAACTACATATTCATGTTTCCAAAATGTGCATGTTTTTTCCATAAATTCTCTGTTGTGCCTTGAGTGGTTAAAGAAATCCAGGAGGAATATGTTTGAGAGGGAGGATATTTACAATGGACTAGTATACTTAAATTTTTAAAAGAAGAGACAAGAAATCTGTCATTAATTTTTGACAAGGCAATTTTTGTCTCTTTTAAAGTAACCAATTATATAGTAACCAAGTCTCTTTTATAGTAACCAATAGTAACCTAACGAGGGTAAGCAATTTCCATGGTAAAATGTAAAGTATTTTGAACGCTTTCCATGCTAATCATGATAATTTTTCAAAATGCCACAACAGCAATGTCTCATAATAAATAATATCATTATTTACGACTCAAATTAGAAAATTTGGAGAAGAAGACCAAGTCTGATGCCAGAACTGGGCTCACTGAATTCCACACACAAACACACACGTTCCTCCCCACTCTCTTTTTTCCCCCTCCACGACTCTGCTTACTTGCTTCAGTTTCTCCTTAGAACAAACACTGAATCCAGGTGCAAAAGCTCAAGTCACATGGAATGCGGCACACATTAAATTATGGCAGGTTTGGCTGCTAGTAAATCCCTGCTGTTACTCACCATTGGATGTTGTGCTGGAGGCAACAGCTTTCTCACTGACATCTGTTCGAGTGGAGCATTTCACTATGGGATTCTCAACTTTTTTCTTCTCGCCCGTGGTAGAGTTATGGGACTGGGCTTCCATGATGACTTCTCATTACTTCAGCTCTCTTCACACTTATACCTGAACAGAACAGCAGAGCCATAAACCTTCAAAGACAGATTTAAAATCTTGGCATGCTTACCACCTAAAGAACATTATGCTACGTATCAGCATTAGCAATCTACCAACCCTCTCAACAATACCCATCAAATCATTTGTCTGTTACACATCACATTTGTATCCCATTCTTCCCCAAAGGAGATCAGGGCAACATACATGAGGATTATCTTTTTCTACTTCCCATAACCCTGCAAGGCAAAACAGACTGAAAATATGTGCAACTGGCATCAATTAGTTCAATATTATTTATTTGCATACCTTGCCCTTTCAGTTTAGGCCTAAAGATAAAGGGTAGTCACCCCTGTGCAAGCACCAGTCGTTTCCGACTCTGGGGTGACGTTGCTTTCACAACGTTTTCACAGCAGACTTTTTACGGGGTGGTTTGCCATTGCTTCCACAGTCATCTACACTTTCCCCCCAGCAAGCTGGGTACTCATTTAGGATGGAAGGCTGAGTCAACCTCAAGCTGGCTACCTGAACCCAGCTTCTGCCGGGATCGAACTCAGGTCATGAGTAGAGCTTAGGACTGCAGTACTGCAGCTTTACCACTCCGCGCCACGGGGCTCTTTCAGTTTAGGCCTAGACTTCGCTAAACCCAGATTTCCTCTGTCCAAATCCAACATTATGCCATACTATTTATCATTCTTTTCAGCTGAACAAAGTTAGAATTCAGGGGCACCTTCAAGACCAACAGAGTTTTATTCAAGGTATGAGATTTCGTGTGCATGCACACTTAGATACATGTGCGTCCACACAAAAGCTCAAACTTTGAATAAAACTTTGTTGATCTTAAAGATGCCACTGGACTTTAACTTTGTTCTGTTGCTTCTGACCAATGTAGATGCCAGTCTGGGTCTATTCTTTTCAGTTGTTCTAGTTTCTAGTTCCAATGGCTTCACTGTGTTACATGGAAGAAAGATTGACTTACGGTCAGTTATTTCCAAGTGGTGTGGAAAGAACTTAAGCTTTTGCAGGAAGCTTTGCTACCAAAAAGGGGGGGTGGGGGAAAGCAATCTGAATAATCTCTAAGAGATCTGGCAAACAGCCAAGTCTTCCTCCTCTCCTCCCAGTTTGGAACTATATAGCAGCAGCTGAACTGATCATCCATTTGACTGTAAATCCAAATATTTAAACTTCGACATTTATATCAGTCCAGGTTCATCGCAGTGAATAATATCTTCAAGGCTGATCACATAAACAGTTCATTCTGTTTGTTTTAGAAACGTAATTCTAAAAAGGGTTATTGGAGCACCACACTCGTGAAAGGGGGGGGGAGGGAGTGATTACCAGGAACAGTGTAGGATCACTTTCTCTAAACAACCATCCTAAAATGGAAATCCCTGCAGGGAGCAAGTATTGTTATTCTGTCTTTCACCTTTTGGATTCATTTGCCGCTTGCTCACTATTCATTCCTTTTTTTTTTAATGTCTTAGACTCAGAGCCACCTTTTCGGAGCTGTGAACTCTACCATATAAACTAAGACACCTAAAAGTTTGTGCACAGCTGTGTACTGACTACAGGAAAGACAACTATGGTCAGTCAAGAAAAATCCAAAAAAAGAAGACAAATATTACTAATGTATAACATACAATCCTACACAGTAGCAAACAATGTCCCAAAATTCTGCTACCTACACAGTAGCAAACAATGTCCCAAAATTCTGCCAGTTACTACATTAAAAAAAAAAGCACCCCAAACAATCTCTGAAATCTACAAATGTTGTAATTGGGGTAGTTTTTAAACCTGGCCTATGCGGTGGGGTAAGAAAAATACCCCATGAGTTTTTTTCATAAAACACTACACCTTTCTTTTAAGGTGCCCTTGGAGAGATACAACTCTTTATTTATTTTATTTTATTTATATCCCGCCCTCCCCTGCAAGTGGTCTCAGAGTAAGTCACAACATTTCTACAAATACATAAATAAATAGAATTAAAATACCAAAACTATAATACAAATTAACAGCTAACTATAGATTACTAATCCGATCCAAGATGGCAACTATTCTAAGACTTCAGTGACAAATTGACTTTTATGACAAACTGATGACTGTTCCAGATAAATATCTACTTTATATCAGATATATATTCTTGGGATACTACTAACAAACAGAGGTACAAATAAGTTAGAAATTTTAGATATTTAAAATTCTTTTAAAAGTTTGTGTTAGTTTATCAATACAACTATTACTCAAATGCAAGACTAGGTTTCTTTTCAGATTCATTGTCAAAAAAAGAAGGAGCTGTCTTAAATCTGCATACAAATTACAGTTATGTCCTGTAAAAATGCTTTGTGTACGTAGCAGATAGAGATGGTCACAGACCCAAACCTGAGCCAAATTCCAGGCTGGACTTTGCCTGGCTCAAAGTTCACGAACTGAGATTTGGAGAAGGTGCCTTCCCCTGAACGCTCATCAAACTTTTCTGCTCAGTTTGACTCGTGTATTCAGCATGGTGCTTCTGGGTGGTGTCGGGCCCTGTCCCCAGCATGCCCGCATAATCTGTAAGTGATGCAAGTGCGTCACTGATACTTGAATCATTTCCAGGTAATGTGGGCACACTGGGAGTGACTCAAGCACATCAGGGGGCTGATCCACTTTCATCACTCCTGGTGACACAGGCATGTTAGGGGCGCGGCTTGACTTCACCTGAACCAGTTCAGCTTGGGCAGGTTTTTTCATTTGGGGATTCAATTCAGGGCTGCATGGTTTGTGAACCCAGACCAAATAGGTATTTTCCAGTTTGTGCCCATGCCTAATAACAGGTTTTAGAGAAGAGTCATCTTGAGTCATCTTCCTTTTGAACAAGCATGTTATCTTAGATTCAAAATATAGCTTTTGTTTTGACTTTGGCTTGAGGTAGAAAGGCAATATGTATACTCATTTTTTACAATGTTGTTAGGGGGTTTTAACTTAACAGATGACAGTCTGTGCAAGTAAGTGATGTCCTTATGGATCCCTCAAGGTTTCATCTGGTCCCCATATTCTTTAACATCTACATAAAATCATTGGATGAAGTCATCCAGAGATTTAGAATGGGTTATCACCAATATGCAGATAAAACTCAGTTCTGTCTTGCAATTCCAGCTGATCCATAAAATCATTGGATGAAGTCATCCAGAGATTTAGAATGGGTTATCACCAATATGCAGATAAAACTCAGTTCTGTCTTGCAATTCCAGCTGATCCAAGGGAGGCTGTAGAAACCCTGAATGCAGATTTGGAGTGGATATGGGCAACTAAACTGAAATATAATCCCAGCAGGACAGAAGTGCTACTGGTGGACAGAAGGTCTGAGCTGGGATTTTAAGTCTTGGAGGTATTCTTGGACCCTGGCCTCCTGCTAGAAAAATGGGTGGCGTCTGTAGCCAAGAGTGCCTTTTACCAGCTTCAATCAATTTGTCATTTCTGGCCTTTCCTGCACAGAAAAGATCTGATTATTATGATTTATACCCTAATTACATCTGGGTTAGATTACTGCAAAGTACCGTAGGTGGGGCTGCCCTTGAAAAATGTTTGGAAATTTCAGTTGGTACAGAATGCTGCAGCCAGGATTCTGACTGAAGTGGGTGCTAGGGACTATATCCCTCCACTCTTGGCCCATCTACATTGGTGTAAAATTTATTTCTGAGCACAATTCAAGGTGCTGGTGCTGACCTCCAAACCCCTGCCAAGTTTGGGACAAACATGCCTGTAGCACCTCCTACACCCTTATGACGCTGTCAAACCACTGTGATCATCTTTGGAAGGCCTGCTTCAGGCCTTTCTAAGATTAAGTGGGTGGCAACCCAGGAGAGGGCCTTTCTTCCCAGGGAGATTCATCTATCTCTTTTCTGTTGCCATCTTCTACCAGCAAGTGAGGACTTTTGTTTCGTTTGGCATTCTCTCACTGATTCCTCCTCCCTGATCAATGTTTTAATTGTTTTAATTTTCTATTCCTTGGCTCCATCATCAACCAAAATGGAATTCTGCAACAAAAAAATCTGAAGGAGACTGAAATTAGGAAGGGAAGTAACCATACCAGAGCTAGAAAATATTATTGTGTAAGGCTATGTCACCATTAGGGATGGGCACAAACTGAACCACAAATCGCAATTCATGCATAAATTGGGTTGATTCGTTCCAAACTGATCTGGACTATGGTGCTTCACTTGGTTCATTTTTGCACTGATTCAATCAATTCCTAAGCAACACTGAGGGTGGACTTCTGGAAGCCCTAGAAACACCCACAGCATTTGTCCGTAGCTTGATTGGCAGCTCCAGGAGCCAATCACAGAGCTCCCATTCTGCAGCACAAAGAGTTGTCGTGAGAGCTGAAGCTGAGCTTTCCTGGGGGCACCAGCTTTGAGAGGTTATAACTCAGACATTGCAAATCCAATCTTTTCCAAACTTGGATGGCAGGTGGAGGAGAGCCTGCTGAATACTCCCAGCGACTTTTATACCTCCCAGACCAAATGAACCAATCAAACACGAATCAGGTCAGAAATCAAAAAAATCACAAAACAAAATGAACCACCATTTCCCTCAGTTCATGCCCATCCCTAGTAACCACAAGAAAGATTGTTTTTAGTCACAGTCATTTCAAAGGGACCATCAATACTGTGTGAAGACACTGGGTAGGAAATCTGTGTACCTGTGGGGAGGGGACATCTGAGTGTGGCCCCCTTCAAGGATCTTTGAATGTGAGGATGATTGGAATGATCCATTCCGTTCACTAAATGAAGTACTGAGCTCAGGGCCATTACTTGTCTATGGAGGATAGCCAGTTTCAATCTAGAGTTCAGCTCTTCTTGCAGAAATTCTAGGATCTACTGGATTAGAGACTTCAAGGGACTGACTGCTTTTCTTCTGCACCATCTGTAGAAAGCTTTCCAGAAGGCGTTGTGACCTTTCTGGAGGCTAATAAGATATCTCTTACCTCTGCTGAGTACTCCAAATTCTGGAAGGAAGTCCGCTCAACTGCCACATGGTCAGCTGCAACCATTCTAGGTAAGGGTGCCATATGGGACCCTGTGTCAGCATATCTGGAGATATCAGCACGTGAAGAGGCACAATACTGTCTTCTATTGAATGGTAGAGGCCATCATAGGGCCACTAGCAAGATCTGTGCTTGTTGTTGCTTGAACTTCCGGAGAAACTTTGGGATGATGGGAATTGGAGGGAAGGCATACATTAGCCCTTAGTTCATCCACCGCCTCCATCTGAAGATGGAAGAATCTGGTGTAATACTTGGGGAGCTGGTGACTGATATGATTGACAAAGAGGTCTATTATCAGCAACCCAAAGTGGTCTACAATCTTCAGAACAAGCTTTTTTTCAGAGACCATTCCCCTGGATCAATGGCCTCCCAGTTGAGCAAATCCACTTGGACGTTGCCTGTGCCTTTTATGTGTTCTGCTCTGACAGACAGTAGATGATGCGCTGCCCAGATGAACAGCCTTGTTACCTCCTTGTTCAGTGCACAGGATCTGGATCCCCCTTAGCTGTTCAGACAGGTCTTGGCTGCTATGTTGTCCGTACATTTGTTGTCCTGCCACCTGGTTGCTGTAATGGATCAGAACCAGATGGATGGCTCTCAATTCCAACATGTTGATAGGGAGCTGTGCTTCAGTGTGAGAACAATGACCTTGTGTCAGGATGTTGTTGAGGGTGGCTCCCCATTTAGAGAGGTTCGCATCTGTGAAGAGTTGAATCTTTTTGGTCACATAGTAGGTGTTCCCTTGGCAGAGACCGAAGTCCTTGGTCCACCATCTCAGGCTTTCCATGACAGTGCTACCTTGATTGAGATGTTCTGCTTTTCCATAATCTGGAACTGGTAAGGGCAGAGTGGGAATTGAAAGTACTGTGAGGTGAAACCCCTCCTGTCAGACTGATGGAAGGTCTTGGACATTGCCTTCTTTTTGTCCATTATCACCACCATGATTTTTTCCAGGGCGTCTCCAAATGGGTAGGTTACCACTATGTGCTTGAAGTAAAGGTCCACCTGCCACACTTGGAGCCAGATTCTTCTCCTGGCTATGGTAGAAGAAAACAAGGCTCGAGAGCAGAAAGTGAGTGCATCTGTGGTGAACTCAGTCTGTTGGTACCTTCTAGGAGCTTTATGTTGGCATCCAGAAGCAACTGGATGAGCCTTCTGGCCCAAACAATGGCCACTCTGGACACAATTAATGTTGTAGCTGATGCACTGATTGCCAAGGCAGTGGCCTCATGTGTTCCCTTGAGTGCTAGATCGATCTTTTTATCCCAGTTATCTCAGATCGAGCCATGGCCCGAAGGACTGACAAACCTCCACTGGAGCATCCAGCAAAGGTACCTATAACATCTCATTGGCAAGGGCAGGTAAGTCATACAGTTTTTAAACAAAGCTTGGAAATTGACAGAGTTAGGTTTGAAACACTCAGCTTTGAGCTGGCATTCAAAGAACTGTGGGGAAGGAAAAACCTATTCAGACGTATTTTAGCTTTGTTTTCTATTGTTTCAATGATGTATGTTTTTGCGGAGTGTTTGGTTTTAAAATGTAATTTTAATATGTATGTTTTAATTTGCTAGCCTCCTTGGTGGTCCTCATGATGGCAGAAAGCTGGGATATACATTTTGTAAGAAAATAAATAAATATGCTAAAAATATATGCAATCCAGTACTGGGATCTCCTGGGCTTAGAACTAGTAAACTACACTGAAATAAAATACAAAAAATAATGGCAGGGTTAGCTGTAGACATTTTAGAATTGGGGGAAAAAAACCTGACGCTACACCCTAATCCTTCACAACTAGGGTTCCCACCTGTTTCTTATTTCAAGGAATAGTTCCTTACCAATTTGTTTAAATGCTCATGGAAAAAGAAGAGATGCACAACAGCTGGAAAAAGCAGCTTTAATTTAGTACACTACAAGGACAGTATATTCTAAAAAAGAACTGGTAAAGTTCTGACACATGTAGTATATCATCTCCTTAAGATCTCACAATGTGTTTCATTTTGGGGAGCTCTTTAGGTAGCATTGTAGCAGCAACTATATCCAACACTTCCCAGCCCTAGAAGTCAGGGCTTCAAAAATGGCCACAAATAACACCATTAGTTTAACCTTAAAGAGAATCCACTTCTATCCATCCCAAAAAGCTGTTGTTCCTTCTGAGCTGGCATCTACCTCCATAATTTGAAGACTGCATGGGTTTCTATTAATTCATTAGTATCCTAAATTCCATGCAAATGAACTTTAATAGACAAGGTGGAACACTTCCCAGAAAGCTAATATGCCTTGAAGATGAAATCTGCTGCTGGAAGCCTTCCTTGTCAGCACTGGGGCGTTCCCCATCAATAGATCTATTTGTGAGTATGCACCCACAACCTGCTGATTCAAAAAGCTTGTCTACTCATAAGCAGCTCCACCGCAGATCTGAAAGGCTCCAGCTTATCATCTGCAATGTGACAATCATTGGTCATGGCTTAACAGGGCTTCAGTCAAGAAGTGGACAAGACTCCATGCAATGTCCATTTAGACAAGGGAAAGGATCCCGTGGATCTGTGCCACTAGTAGAGCTTTCCAACAAGGGAAAGCATCTCCACCAGACGAAAGGATTCAGCTGATCCATCAGACAGAACACAATTGGGAAGTGGAATACTAACCAGTGGTTCTACTCAAGATGTAGCAATTTACTGTTAATTGCCTATTTTTATTAAATGCAGGGCTTTTTTTGAGCAGGAACATACAGGAACGCAGTTCCGACTGGCTTGGCATCAGGGGGTGTAGCCTAATATTAAAATTAGGTCCTGCTGGGCTTTCCCTACAAAAAAGCCGCGTGAAACAACTGTGACATCAGTGGGTGTGGCCTAATATGCAAATGAGTTCCTGGTGAGGTTTTTCTACCAAAAAGCCCTGATTAAATGTATATTCATGTCTCTTTCCAACAAAAAGCTGTCAAGATGGAATACATGAAGACAAAATATACTAAAAAAGATGTGAATCAGTATTATCAATACAATCAATATAACAATTAGAATACCAAAACAATAATCAACCTAATAATACCAACAGTTCAAGCAGCATTTGTAAAGCACCATGACTACCACAGTACAATATGAACAAGTCAAGAGGCAAAAAAACAAAATGCCCTAAACTTTAGCTAATACCAAAAGCTCCAAAAAGAAAAAGAAATGTTTTATGTGGTATGTAGAACTTTTTTAAAAGGAACTAGGTGCACAGAAACAAGGAAAGGGTTCCTTTCTATTGTGGAGTGCCACAATAGAAAATGCTCTATCTCTAGTAGTAGACAACCACCACACTTCAGAAGTTGGGAACGCCTAGAACACATCCTCCTATGAAGTTCTTAATTGCCAGGCAGACTGGTAGGGAAGAAGGCAATCCTCCTTCCTTGCCCCAAATCATGCAAGGCTTTAAAGAAAGAGGCCAACTTTTCCAGAGACATTCTAGGATAACAAGCAGCATAAACTCATCCCTTGAAAGACACATTAAATATGGCAAATCAACCCTTTCTCCAGCAAACATTACCAATAAAGTGGTTGCATTCATATGAGACATCCATGTTGGTTCAGATAATCTGTCTTTGCTGCAACCAGGTTTCTTAGTTTGCTCATCAGTCCCTTTTTCACACATGCCTGAAACTGACAACAGCAATGCCTACTGGAAATGACTGGAGGAAAACATTAACATGCATGCAGCAAATGCAAACAAACTACTCATGCAAGACAGAATCAGCAATAACCTGTGTTGGTACTCTAATACACAAGTTCTGGTTGCCCCATAGTAAAACCTATATATGAAAACAAAGGAGGCTGTATAGTCTTGAGGTATTAAAGTGGATTGTACTACTGCAGGTGCAAGATAATATATTTTAAATGTTCTCACACATTAATAAAAATACCATGCAAGCAAAACAAAAATAATTGCAGGGAGAAGGCATTTTGGAATGGAACACACCGCCTTTAGTGTTTCACTAACTGAGAGGAGGTGTGCTGATACTCTGGCTCCTGTGGTCAGTGTATCAAATTATCACACTTAAACGTAAATCTAGTGCGCTGCGTTTTAGCATGCAGATGGCCTCCCTGGGAGACCAAGAAGCAGCTCAAACCTCTCTTGGTTGTTTTTCTCCATCCACCCAAGGAGGCCACCTGCATGCTAAACACCAGTACATTAGATTTGCACTTAGTGTGATAATTTGACACAGTGGCCACAAACCAAAACATTAACTGTCTTTTGCACAGATCTCATAAATCCAGTCCTTCGGTCATTCTATATTTTTTTTATTAAAACTCCTAATAATCCACATGAAAACTGGAAAAAATATGGAAAGAGTAATTTTCAAAATGGAGGAAAAGGTCCATCTTAAGTCTTACTGCATTAGCTTTCCTGTTTAAGGTTGAACTGTCTTCTACTTTGAAAACTTTGGCAGGCCTGCTTGGAATATCTTGCAGGAGAATGGTTCTTTCCACCCTGAGGAAAGCACCAAAGGGAAACCAGGATCCAACCCATTGTCTGAGAAGCAGTTAAGGCGGGGTTTGGTTAAAAATTAGAATAACTGGGTAAGATCTCAGGCTAATAGAAATTTCTCTTTAGTGGGTTTGCACCATGAAAACTCCAGCATGGAGGTGGAAATTGGACTTTTTTTCCGCTTGCTCCTCTATAAAGAAATTTGAGATGAGGCAATTCTTTCCCTTGTAGATAGCTCTGTGGTAGGGACAGACATGCTTAAATTATTAAGAAATGAAATCTCAGCTATTACCAAGCCAACCACCAGATTCTGTGCTCAGGCAATCAAAGTGCACAATAAATTTCAGTCCTACCCTTTGGAGCCCTGATTCAGGTTCTTTAGGAGATTTATTATATAGTTCCTGTTTTTTAGATTTCTAGGTTGAAATTTTAAAATAGTTATCTGTGCTGTTACTTATGCATTTTATATATTATCTTTCTCTCCATGATGTAATTTTATAAAGTTTGATACATTTTATTATTACATTTTGAATGGAACTCGTAACTTGTATACTAGTATACCTGATAACCTGATAATGTTTTGTTTTATCAATTGGATCCGGTCGAGGACTATAATAAAACCTAAACTGAATCTGAAAACGGCCCATTGGACTTACCGTGAGGGGTCCTTCTCCTCAGAGGTTCGGAGGACATCTCTGTGGGTTATTCCTACTATTCCTTCAGGGAGGCAGGAACACTTTTTTCAACTTCCTGTTGGCGCCTTCGGAATAACCCCGCCCTCAGTTGTGGGACTCCGAAAGCAGTGTCGTCTTCCCTCTAACTAGAAGGACTATAAACACAACTAACAACTCGTTTTAACATGTAAACTGTAAACTTGAACTCCGATAATACTGAAAGTAACACAGTACAAGGGAGATAGGCTATAGAAAGAAACCTAAGCGATGAAATGAATCTGGGAGTGGCGAGATGTCCTCCGAACCTCTGAGGAGAAGGACCCCTCACGGTAAGTCCAATGGGCCGTTCTCCCTCAGAGGTTGTCGGACATCTCTGTGGGACCTATCAGAGCAGTCCCCTTTAATCGGGTGGGTCTTCATCGCTGACCTCCCCCAGAACATGCAGTAATACCTTTCTCCCAAATGCTGCATCTGCTGATGCCATGGAATGGATCTTATAATGTCTTATGAATGTAGACGGAGAGGACCAAGTAGCAGCTCTACACACCTCTTCGACTGAAGCCCTATTCAGCAGTGCCGCGTTTGTGGAGGCACTCCTAAGAGAATGTGCCGTGATTCCTCCAGGTACCTGTAACCCTGATGCCCTATATGCTTCGCTGATACAGGCCTTCAGCACTGCACTGATGGATGAATTAGACATCTTGTCTCCCACTCTTGGAGGAGAGATGTTGATGAACATGGATTCAGTTTTTCTAATTGACTCAGATCGTAGAATGAAAATCTTCAAGGCCCTGCGCACATCTAACGTATGCCAGACTACCTCCTTTGGGTGTTTGGGTTCTGGACAAAAGGTGGGTAAGTAGATTTCTTGTGAGCGGTGGAACCTAGAAGCAGCCTTAGGAATGAAGGAGGGATCCGTGCGCAGAACCACCTTTTCTTTGTGGAACACGCAAAGACCCGCCTTCACTGATAAGGCCCCCAGTTCCGAGACTCGACGTGCAGACGTGATGGCTACTAAGAAGAGAGTTTTCATTCGCACCCATTTTAAGTCCACCTCTCGAAGGGGCTCAAATGGCTTCTTGGTAAGCGCTGATAAAACGGTATGGAGCCGCCAAGACGGAAAGCGATGGACTGTCGGAGGAGATTTCGATTTTGCCCCCTGCAAAAATAATTGGATGTGTGGATGTTGAGATAGCCTATACCCTCCAACGACCGGTAAGACAGTGGACAGGGCAGCTATCTGCCTTCTCAGCGTAGCTGGTTTTAACCTGGACTCCAGGCCCTCCTGTAAAAACGCTAGTATCTCCGCAATGGAAGGGGAAAGCGAAGGAACCTTTTTCCTACGACACCATCGGACAAAGGCCTTCCAGGTGGTGTTGTATATGCGAACTGTGGAGGGCCTTCTTGATGCTAGCATAGTGTCCGTCACCTCCGGAGAGTAACCTAGATTTCTGAATGTCTCCCGCTCAATCTCCACGCGGTCAGATGAAACCACCCCGGGTCGGGGTGCCACACCGGACCCTGATGAAGCATGTCGGGAGGAACTGGAAGTGACATTGGAAGGTCTATTGATAGCTCTGTCAACATTGAGAACCACGGACGCCGTGGCCAATAGGGAGCTACCATGATGATTTCCGCCTGTAGAGCTCTCACCCTCCGCAGTACTCGAGAAACTAGAGGGACCGGAGGAAACGCATACAAGAGACCTGGAGGCCATATGGCTGTCAAGGCATCTGTCTGTTCGGCTTCTGGATGGGAGAACCTTGTGAAGTACCTTGGTAGTTGCGCATTTGTGTTTGAAGCGAAAAGATCCACCTCTGGTAGACCCCAACGCTGGCATATGAGGTCGAATATGTCTGAGCTGAGGGCCCACTCGCCCTCGCAGATTTCCTGTCTGCTTAACCAATCTGCCTGTATGTTGTCCTGGCCTCTGATGTGTTCCGCCCTTAGAGAGGCCAGATGTTTTTCTGCCCATGTCAGAATTCTTGATGCTTCCCGGTGCAACTGAGAAGACCTGGAGCCCCCCTGGTTGTTCAGATACGCCTTGGCTGTGATATTGTCCGTTCTGACAAGCACATGCTTCTGGAACAATTGGGTCCTGAATGCAACCAGGGCTAGACGTATGGCTCTGATTTCTAGCAGGTTGATGGGAAGCAGACTCTCGGACTGAGACCACCTGCCTTGGACTGGCTTGTCCTGAAGAGAAGCTCCCCAGCCCCCCAGGCTGGCATCTGTGAATACCTCCAGGTATGAGGGAGGATGGAACAACTTGCCCTGGCGAAGATGAGACAAGTCCGTCCACCATCGCAAACTCCTCTTGACTGACAACGGAATTATCAGATTTATGGCCTTTCTCTCCATTATCTGAAGTTGAAATGGTCGTAGGAACAGTTGAAGAGGCCTGGAATGGAATCTGGCCCATTGAATCATGTCTATGGTCGATATCAAAAGTCCCATTAGTTTGGCAAGCAACATCAGAGGTGATGATTTGCTCTGGATGACCCTGGAAGCCAAATCCTTGATGGCCCTGGCCTTGGACAGAGGTAGAAATAGCGAATTGCAAGTGGAGTCGATCATTGCGCCTAGGTGCTCCAACCTCTGACTCGGCTGAAGTGAACTCTTTTCTTTGTTCACCAGGAATCCGTGAGACTGAAGACACTGAATGGCCAGAGTTGTCCCCCGAAGGGATTTCTCCTTGCTGTTGGATCTGACCAAGAGGTCGTCCAGATAGGGGTGAATGTGAATACCCTGCTTCCTCAGCTGGGCTATTGGGTGAATTAACATTTTGGAAAAAACTCTGGGCGCTGTTGACAGGCCAAAGGGTAAGGCCCTGTATTGGAAGTGCTGATTCAGTACCACGAACCTTAGAAAACGACGATGAGAAGGGTGGATAGGGATGTGGAGATAAGCTTCGGTCAGGTCTATGGAAGTGAGGTACTCCCCTGACAATAGAGAGTCCATAATGAATCTCAAGGTTTCCATTCTGAAGTGACGTACTTTGACATAGCGATTTAGAAACTTGAGATCCAAGATGGCCCTCCAGTCGCCATTCTTCTTGGGTATGGTGAAAAGGATGGAGTATACGCCTTTCCCCTTCTCCAACCCTGGGACTAGTTCGACTGCTCGAATGTCGATAAGATGCTGAATTGCTTTTGAGGTGATGAGACGTTTGTGCTTCTGCTTGGGGGAAGGTGATCTGACAAATCTGTCTGGTGGAATGCGGTGAAACTCTATTGAATACCCCTCTTTTACAATTTCTAAAGACCATTGGTCTGCCTGAGAGGCCTCCCAGGCTTCTGCAAAGTGGAGTAGTCGAGCTCCCACCGGTACGTGACCGTAGTCATGCCTGCTTGGACTTGCCCTCTCTGTCAGGCTTGTCCATTTTGGAGAAGTTATTACGATTGAATTTGGAGCCGAATGAGCCTCTTTTGAAGGAATTCTTTGGTGTTTCCCAATTAAACTTCTTTGATTCAGAACGATATCTGGCCAAGGAATGTTGGGTCCGAAAGGACTGAGGGCCCCTCTTTTCATTCCTCCGAATGGATTTGGGCATGGCCTTCTTTTTATCCCTAGTCTCTACTAGGATCTTGTCCAAAGCGTCCCCGAAGAGACGATCCCCTTGAAAGGAATAAGCTGCCACTGTGGATTTAGAGAGGAAGTCAGCTTGCCAAGCCCTAAGCCACAGGAGGCGTCTAGCCACAGTAGCGGAAGCCATTGTTTTAGAGGCAAAGGTCAGTATATCTAAGGTTGCGTCAGCTGTGAATGACGCTGCCTTAAGGATGCGTGAGGCGCCCTCTAACATGCGTCTGTTGTCCTCTGGTAACATCTGGAGTAACTTACGTACCCAAACAATGGACGCCCTGGAGACCAGGGAGGCCGCGGAGGACGCCTTAACTATCATGGCCACAGATTCGTACAATCTCTTCAAGGTTGCCTCAGCTTTTTTGTCCAGGGGATCTCTAAGAGAACCCTGGCCGTCCTCTGAAACCAGTCCCGAAGACTGTAGAGCTGCTACTGGGCCGTCCACAGTTGGAGCTTGTAACAACTCATTGGTATAGGCAGGCAGTGCATATAACTTCTTTACTAAGTGAGGAAACTGCTTAAGGGAAGCTGGCTTTTCCCATTCTGCTCTAACCTGCTTTTCAAAGTATTCTGGAAAAGGGAAGACTTGTTCAGAAGCTTCCCCCCTGGGCAAGAACTCAGAATTACCACTGGTTCTTGACTTAAACTTCTTAGATTTAGCTACCTTGATTTCCTCATCAATAGGGCCCTCCTCAATTTCTAAGGCTGAAAGCGTTTTGGCTAGAAGGAACTGGTAATCTTCCTGATGGAAGAAACGACTAGCCTGTTCAGGAATTTTAACCTCCTCCTGTTCCTCCTCAGAGAAACATTCCCCCTCTTCCCTGTCTTCCTGGTCAGAGTCAGATGCCATAGTCTCGAGCTCTAAGGATTGGGAAGACTGCACTGGGGCCTTTCGCGCTGCCTTAGTGGGCCAGGAGAAAGAGCGGGGAGGGTCTGCAGGAAAGGTTGATCCTTGAGGGAGAAGCCCCAGCCGGGCGCAAAAGGAGCCCATTTCCTCCTGCATAGCTCTTCTAATAAAAAGCATAGCCTCTGGATTCAGAGGGTTGCCCATTTGTACGTTACCCCCGTCCTGGAAGCCTTCGATGCGCGGTTGCAGGTAGTTCCGAGTCTCCGGAGTGCCTGCTCCTGGGGGTTGGAAGGTCTGAGAGCTACGCTCCGCACTTCCAAAATGGCCGCCGCTGCTTGCTGCCGCCCCGAGGGACGTAGCCTGGGCCTTCATTACGCGCCGTTTCTTGGCGCTGGCAGCTGGCTCGTCTGCGGCCGCGTCAGGAAGGGCGCGAACAAGCCGCAAAGGCAGGTCGGCTCCTTCGACGTGAGTCGGCGCTGCTAGAAGCGCGGCGCGCGACTCTCCCTCCTCGTCCGATAGGAAACCGTCCCTACTACAGGCCATTCTAAAACGACCCAGAACAAGTTTCCTCGGTAGTCTTTGATCAGCAAAGGCAGAAGGAAAAGGAGGGATAAGTAGATATGGAAAGGAAAGGATATGGAATGGAAATTGAGAAGAAGAAACAGAGAAAAAAGGCTGAGCCTAGCCTTGTGCTGCTGCTCCCTGTAGAGGCAGGAACAAAAACTGAGGGCGGGGTTATTCCGAAGGCGCCAACAGGAAGTTGAAAAAAGTGTTCCTGCCTCCCTGAAGGAATAGTAGGAATAACCCACAGAGATGTCCGACAACCTCTGAGGGAGAACTCCAGCATCTACTGATCTAAGAAAACCATCCTTCTTCCTCCATTATCATTGCCAACCTTTACTTATGCTACTAAAGACAGAAACACTGTTAGGGAGAGTGGGTTGGATACATTGGGAAAGTTCATGGAAGGAGATGGTGCAGTGGATCTTTTCCTGTGTTCCTCTTCTTCAAGCAGCCTGCTGTTTAGCTTCAAACTCCTTTCTGAGGTTGGGAGAGATTCACATGCAAAATGCCCCACAGGATGGACACTGAGAGCCAGTTTGGTGTAGTGGTTAAGTGTGTGGACTCTTATCTGGGAGAACCATGTTTGATTCCCCACTCCTCCACTTGCAGCTGCTGGAATGGTCTTGGGTCAGCCATAGCTCTCATATGAGTTGTACTTGAAAGGGCAGCTGCTGTAAGAGCTCTCTCAGTCCCACCTATCTCACAGGGTGTCTGTTGTGTGTGGGGGAGGGGGAGGTAAAGGAGATTGTGACCACTCTGAAACTCTGAGTATAAGGTGGGATATAAATCCAATATCTTCTTCTTCTTCTACAATGAGGCAGCATCACAGAAAACCACCTCTTTTTCCTGCTTCCACATCAGCTGAGTATTGGGAGAGTGAGGCAAATTTACGTTTGTCTACTAATACTAGTGACACGCAGAGGGAGAAAGCCAAAAGTTCTCCACATGTATACAGCCACCAACCACATATCTTTGTGACATGGAGAAGATAACTGGCAGGCCTGAGATGCTTCAAAAACAAAGGTAGTATTGGAAGCTTTGCCAGATGTGCATGAAGGAAGTAATTCATCTTATACATCTGAAGAGGTTGAAAACACTGGTTTAAATACCAAGGCCTTTCCCCCAAAAGTCCAGCAATTTTCATTGTGAAATTATTTTTCTTTGCATGAGAAAAATAATTTCATAATGAAATTCCTTTCCTAAAACTACGTAGTTTCCAGGGGTCTTTAATTAGGGGAACTGAACTGGCTCTCATGAATAGAGTAGACTTAGAGAATACAATTTTCTTGTTCTATATATTTTATATATTGCAGTGCCCCAAAGGTATTTTAAGTAGAGATAACTGTCTCCAAGTCATTTCCATTCAGAGTATTACTGCTGCCTTATTAACCCAAGTAAATGGCAGGGAGGTGTTCTTCAAGCAGTCAAGATCACTACAGAGGTTGATGGAAGAAACCGCTAGGCACAGCTTGGCATACTTGGCATCAAATAATGCTCCAAAAAGAAAAGTCAAATTCTGTGCTTAGAATTATCTTTATATAAAGGAGTAATGAAGTTATTTCATTTCACAAATATATTTTGGGAGGAAAGGTGGCATGGTATAGCCAGAATTCATTCAATCTTGGAAGCTAAGCAGGCTGACCACCAAGGAAAGGGAGACCACAACAGAAAACTCTTCAGAGGAACACAATACCAAACCACCTCTGCTTCTCACTGGCCTTTAAAGCCTCTTGCTAGGGTTGCCATAAGTCAATGGTGACTTGATGGCACTTTACGGATTCAAAAACTTTAGGTGTCAAACTCATTTGTTATGAGGGTCGGATCTGACATAAATGTCACTTTGTTTGGCCAAGCCATGTGTAATGTAAAATGTAATGCCAGGGCCAGGAGACATGAACTTTATGAAGGATACAGGCAAACCCAACTAACAATATTATTTTTACTCAAAATAAAAACATGCTCTAAACATTAACACTCTTACAGTACCTCCCTGATGTCCACCCTCCCACTTCCACCACCCATAACTCATTAGGACTGGGAGAGTATACAGGGATATCATGCACAGTTTCTGTCATTTAGCAATAAAGGTAATGACCCGTTGCTCGTGGACCTGGTAAGAGTCCTGAATGGGCTGGTTCAGTCCTGTGGGCTCTATGTTTGACGCCCCCTTTTTTTTTTAAAGGCAAAGGTGGGGAAAAGGCAGATGACATTCATGGGCTTGTATTGGTGGCAATACAAGACACACACATCCTCCAATCAAACCTCTATTTGCTGAATTCTTAGTGGAGACCACCATGTTGGCTGCTGTGTGAAACAAGATGCTGGACTAAATAGACCTCTAGTCTAATCCAGCAGGGTCTCATTATGTTCACCTGCACATTTTCAAAGCTTGTTCCATAACATTTTCAGGACTGGAGGTTCTCAGTATGCCTTGTTTTATTCCATTTACACAGACAATGCTATGTTCCAATGAAATCCCACATCAGCATATATAACTGTGTCTCATTTAGGCATTTTCAAAAATGCCCAAGTAATTCCCTTTTTGTCTAACGGAATCAATACGAATCCTCCTAGGAAAATGAATTCCATAAGGTATTCCACTCTAAACTGATGTTCTAATGCCCCAAATCTTCCCCCAAATCACAAAAACCAGAAACTGCCCCACGGAAGAAACCATAAATCATAGCTAGTCACAGTAACAACAGAAGCTTTTGCCCTGAATGCAAGTAACAATGATACATATTCTCCACCATTTCAGAGCTGAAAACAGGGATGCTCTTGTGTACTTGAGCATCCGTATGCTCACATCAAGGATCACTGTCTGAACACTGGTCCCTCCACCTACTAATGCACATTGCTATAGCATCCTCTCTGTCATACTATATTCATTACTCTGCAGTAGCCTGTCCTGCACTGCTTTAAAAGCACAACTTATGTTTCTCCTTTTCAGTAAAGCAACACTAGAAAAAAACTTTTATTATCCTACAATATGTTTTCTGAGGAAGTGTATATGCACACCAAGTTTATACCCAGAATAAAACCTTTTGATCTTAAAGGTACTAGACCCAAACTTTGCTCTGTGCTATCCAGATAAATAATGCCAGTATACTAAATGGAAGTGCATATGCTACAGAATGACTTGAAAGTTCACATGAATTATAGAAGCATCAGCCTCTAACCCTGACTCAGAATATTTAATCAGGAAAACCAGGGAAAGGATTTGAATCTTTAATAACGGTTAGTTTTAGCAACACACACTACTTAAAAAATTAAGGGAACCCAAAAGGACAAAAAAGGGTTGAAAGAAGGCTGGTGATTTAACCAAAGAAAAGGAATTGTCCCAAACAGGAACAGTTGAAGCATAAGGGAGATTCTGAGCATGTTGAAGAGACCTTCTGTTACATCTCTAAAAAAAATTCTCTCTTTTTTTTAAGATAACTATTGGGAAATTAGTGTGTTCTGTGAAATGTATCCAATTCCTTTTGCTCATAAAAATGCATTGAACATCTATAGCACAACACAGCAGACTACTCTAGGATTTCTAGAATGCCCTGAAGCTTCTTTCTTTCTTTTATTTGTTTGTTTGTTTGTAGTCACCTGCAGCCTGAAGAAGAGCTCTGGAGCACTTGAAACTTTGCACACTATAATGTATCATTTGGCTGGTCATAATAAAAGTTATTATGTGTACCATGTTCTGAGGGTTTTTTTCTTTTGAACAGCACAGCTGATATCAACTCCTCTCTACGTTTTAGTAAGTCTTTGAAATAACATTCAAATAAACAATGGTTTAATTATTTTCAAGTCTAAGTATTTGATATTTATAACAATTATTCAGCACAAACAATAACATAGGGCCTATTAAATATTTAATTGATTTGTTGCATTGTTTTTAACTAGTATATTGTTTTAATATATTTTGTACATCGCCCTGACCCCTGCAAAAGCTGGGCTAAAGCGATTAATTAAGTTGAAATAATAACAACAACAATCAAGTGTTTTCCCTCTTCAACTGGCACATAATCCAACAGGTTTTGCAAGAAATGGGGGTTACAGTGGATATGAAACTCCTGAATAGCTCTCTTCCTGACTGCCTCCTCCTTTCAATGCCACATGTGCATTTTTTTAAAAAGTAAGCCTTGCTTTCAAACACTGGCAAACTAGTTTCTTCTGTTACTACCCCTTTGCCTGTATGTGCATAAGAATGATGACCGTAGCCAAGAGAAAATACAACCCTGAACTTCCATAGGTAAAATAGAGGGATAAACATTCCACCATGAAAGCAAACAGTCATGGTCTTTTTCCATTCAACCATGCTGGAATCTTTTGCAATTTTCCCGCAGGCTTGAACCCATTCAACAAATTAATCTGAGCCCCACTTTCAAGCTAATCCCTGGCAAACCAGCAACCTGCTTGCAGGTGCGCCTCTGCTTTTCAAAACTGCAAAATGCAAGCTTGCACCAAGTTATGATTAAACTAGAACAATGATTAGAATAAATTGTTAAAGCCAGCTTACTGAAGAAGAAAAAACAAATCAGAGAATGTACAGAGAAGTAAGTAACCAATATTAAAATAAAATGCATAAATATCTTGACAGTAATTATTTGAACTGATACATTCCATCCGCATGCACCTGTGAATACACAGAGGTTCACAACATTTTTGAGTGGCTTTAGTTTCCAGCCTCTCCTCCCACAATGGAAAGGTGTGGTCTTATCTATGACAAAACACAACTTTAATTGGGACTCAGTACAACTGCAATGGCACATCTCAGTCCTCCCCCCAGTGATAGGAGGCTCATCCCTACCATAGAGGCACTGAAAAACAAGCATTCAGATGTTTCACCACTCGCTGAACATTTCCTGAGACTTTAATTGTAATATCAGAGAGAGCTCTACCCTTCTCCAAAGTTAGAGGAAGGCAGAGCTATTCTTGACTTCATGCTAACTTTTTAAAAAGGTAAAGGTATCTTTTAAAAAGGTAAAGGTACCTGCGCAAGCACCAGTTGTGTCCGACTCTGGGATGACGTTGCTTTCACAACGTTTTCATGGCAGACTTTTTACTTTTTAGGCACTCTGAAAATAGCCTTGCTGCTTTTTGAATGACTCTAAGGCAGGAGTGTCAAACTCATTTATTATGAGGGCCAGAACAGACATAAATGAGACCTTGTCGGGCCGGGCGATATCTGGCCAGGTCATGTGTGTACCTATTTAAGATTAGGTAGCAGAGATATAAACTTTTTAAAGGACATAGACAAACATGACTAAGGATTTAAAAAAAACAACCTTAAAACATGCTCAAAACATTAGCACTTGATGGTCTTAAAGGTGCTTTTCTCCCATGGGATCCAGCCAGGGAACTGGGCAAAGGAAGCTCTGGCTCTTTCCTTCCTTCCCCAGGTGACCAGGAGGGGGAGGAGCCTCATCCAATGGAAAAAATTGAGGTTTTGTTCTGTAGCTCCTGTGTGATTGAGCAAGCCTGGGAAAGCAAGCTAAGATGCAGAAGGAAGCGAGAGGGAGAAGGAAGCAGACAAGAGCCAGTTGTTCGGGGGCCTGATAGGAGCCCTCCAGGAGCCTGATTTGGCCCCCAGGCCGCATGTTTGACACCCTTGCTCTAAGGCATTCTCTCACCAGACTTCAAGGCTGACCAGCAGAGTACAATTGTGGACAATGAAAATTACATAGATTTGTAAATATATTCTCAATTATGCCAAATCCATTTTATTACAGAAATACTGAAGTGATCATCTGCCTATTTTTTTCATGGGCTAGAGAAAATATAACTTATGCAAGCTAAAACAATCCCTTCTGTGAACAGAAACCATAAACTGTGATTCCCTTCTATTCACAGAATTAATTTGTGGCATCTAATCCTCCATTGTGACACCAAGTGAGCACTAAGCCTGGAACACCAGACAGAAGAACATCAAGTGAGAATGCTTCAACCCCTTCATGTGAGATGCTGACCTGCACAGCCCCAAAGGTAGACTATTATAATGCATTCCATGTGAGGCTGTTCTTGACATCTGTTTAGAACTTCAGACACATGCAAGGGTGAAGAATACGACTATCTGTGCAAACTTCTATAAAGCACCTACAACCCTACCTGTAAAAACCTCAGATATCTTGAATCCGTACCTAAGAAAACATCTCCTTCCCTACATCCCAATGAAATCTGAGGGACTGACAAAGAGCATCTTCTTAATCTCCAAGTATCACTTTCAGAATGTGTTTGGGTGTAACAGAGGAGCAATTCTGGCACCCCACAAACCTGTCTTTTGGGAGCAAGCAGATTTATATGTAATAGTAAATGGTGTAGACAGTTTTTTTCACTGTACATAGAACAGCTCAGCACATGGCAGCAGCCACCATGTGAACCCTTTTTTATTAAGTTATTTTTATGTCACCTTTGCAGTCTGAGAATTGTTCATTTAAACAGTCACTGTTCTGGCTAAGCCAGCTGTAGTGTTGCTGCTAAGTGAGTAACTCTGGTATTTCTTGCACCTGCAGTCTGATCTTTTCATAGATAGTCCTCTTTTATTTTTCTCCGCTTTTCACAACGGATGCCATGTTTACATTAGAGTTCCCTGGGGAGCAGTGCACATAAAACAGGAAGGGAAGAAACAAGTTTCCAAACATGCAACAGAAGCATGTTAGGGAGCCAAAGTTGTTGTTCTTCAATTTGTACTCCTGGGAGAAATTGCAAGGGGAAAGCAGATTTCTCTCTTTCATGGATAAATGCTGCACTCATAGAAGGAGCGCATAAGGAGGAGATGCATGAGTTTTCCCTTTTATTTCCTTTTTCATAACTTCCTACTACTGTGTTGAGCCATTTTCATACAAAAGAGTCTAGTCATGTAAATTTCATTGTCTGACTATGGTTTATCCAGACAGTGGCTTTCAGCACACTTGGTACAGTACTGTACTGTACAAAAGGTAACAAAAAACTGTCAAAGGGAACGGCACATATATTCTCCCTCTAACACCCTATGTGCAAGAAAACACAGCCATGTCAATAGCACAGCCCACACACTGGTTTCTTCCAGTTATGTGGACAAACTGGGGGTTGAGCTCAGATTGAGGCATCCTGCAAGTCTGGACTCTGGTTATCATAAGAGCAGAAAAATGAGGATCATCTAGGTGATCTCTGAGCATCTCAGAGCCTACTAGATTTCCTAAGGTGTACCGCAAAATTCTAATTATATTTTTCTTCTGAAACACAGACCCTTTCCCCAACTCTGTTGGTTTATTGTCTTTTTAACTGATTGCCTCCTTTCAAATTCCCACCCCTGCTTCTATTTGATGCTGCCGGAATTGTATTCCATTCATTAACAAGTGGTTTGCATCCGCTGAGAAGAGCTGTCTGAAGTAACAGCGCCACAGCATTCATCATCATTACATCAGCAGTAGGGAAAGTTTATACTGATTGCTATCAGCATCCAGAGTGGCCTGATCAGTGTGCAAGCAAACATAGGATGTTTAATTTTTTTTCAGAAATTACTCTGGGTATTTGGGGTGTTCACATACACTGCTTTGATCTGCACTATTGGAGGCAGTCTTTAGGGATCTGTCTCAAAAGGGGGGAAACTGTGTGAAAGAGGAGGGGAAACAAGGTGTAGCATGTAGAACAATCAGAAAATTACAGTGTCTCTCAAGCATAAAGGGTCTTTTATCAGATGCATCAAAACTGGTTACTTCATTCCCTGGGAATATTCAGCGATAAAGAAAGCTCCATCTTGGTCAGATCTATTCAAAATGTACACAAAACAATTTAATACGAGAGCTATTTTATTTAGATTCATTCAAGCTTGTACTTGTTATGTTTAAAAGCCAAAGCCCTCAGTTATGTTTAACACCAATTTAGGCAAATCTGTAGTGATGAAATTTCCCTGAAAACTAGACGTTATGCTTTTTAAAAACCTCTGCTCCACACTTGTCACAATTTACCACTCCTGTGCAAACTTACCCACTCCCTATAAAGGCAATATAAAAGAAAAAAAATTAAGGTCTAAAAAGAATACTTGTTATAATAAGGAATTGTGTTTTTATTAACAAATGTCACTGGGAATAAGCAAGAAGCATATTTACACTTTTCCATTTTAGTAATTTTCTTTAAACGTTTGCAGTACCCTCAGTGTGGCTACTGTGTGTGATTCATATAGAGAAAGCTGACCATTCAGGAAAGGAAAGGAGGGAGACTTGAGAACAGAAGGAAGTAAAGAGACAGAGAAAGAAAGCAGGGCATGGGAGCAGCAAAGGGGGAAGATGAAGCAAACGCAAAAGGATTTAAGTGAAGAAATGAAAAGAAGACTCATCAAGAAAAAGTTGCAACCCTGACTTGGACAGCCCAGGCCAAGCCCGATCTCATCAGATCTCTGAAGCTAAGCAGGGTCAACTCTGGTGAGTAGTTGGATGGAAGACCTCCATGGAATATCAGAGCTGGAGACAGGGACAGGTTTTATCCAGCTACCTATCTGAATATCCTCTTTGCCCCCAGTAGGGGTCAGTCACCAGAGACTTCCATGATTTCCAGGTGCACATGCACTCTCTCACACGCACACACAAATATGCACATAAAAATACAAAAATGCCAAAAAGAGAGAAAGTTGCTAAAGTCAGGTCATTGGTCCACCTTGCCTAAGCACTCTTCACACCAACCAGCGCTGGTTCTCCCAGGTTTCAGATCTCATTCCAAAGATCATTCCAGTTGGGAGTTGCTGCGGATTGAACTAAAAACCTTCTTAATGCAAAGTATATGCTCAACCACTGATCAACAAGCCCTCCTTAAATGTATACAAGAATGACATCACACTTCAACCCCATGCTCCTCATTTCACTTTCACAAACTGTCATAACAAAACCACCTCCTTTCCTCCCTGTTTTGAGACATATTTTCTGAATGATCTCTATGGAAACACCAACCTCAACATTGCCCATTTGCAGGCATGTAAAGTCAATTCCTGCTGGTTCCAATCCAGAAGACCCTTCCTGCAAATTCCAATTCTGATGCATACTTTTTTGTAGGAAGAAAATCCTTACATCAGAGTAGACATATCAGGATACTTCACACAGTATATTTTTAAGAGCACATCTAGATTTTTTTTTAAGTGTGTGCAGAAAAGTCTAAAACAAGAATGACATACAGGCACAATGTAGGTACACTAGGCAGGGAAACTGGCTGCAGTCTGGAGCTGGTTGTTATTCTGTAGCAAGTCTGGTTTTGCTTCTGTATCCTGTGTGAAATGGTGCCTAGAGGGCAGATTAAAAGGCCAGTTCAAATTCCTGTTCAGACACAAATTGACTAGGTAACCTCCCACAACTCACAGTCCTTCAGGTTCATCCAGGGAACAAATAAATTCACATCTTGTCTAGTTGTACCCTGAGAGTACCTGGATGACAACCATGAATTTTCAAAAGCGACCCAGTCAATTCACGTCTGAACACAAATTTGAATCAGACATTTAATCTATCCTTTGATGACCATTTCATACATTACATTCATGATCAGATGTCTTCCACAGCCATAGCTCATTTTTTCTCAATAAAAGGCAACCAATTTATTCCAACTACGATAAAAGTATTTATGAGCAAAGTGATTCCACAGTTATTGTATGGGATCCCAATTCAGATAAGGGCTTTTGATCAGACCACAGAAGATGTGCAATCCGAATTCTTATGGAAAGTTATGGGTATCCCACACTGCGTACTATACGCAGCACTTCATCTGGAAACTGCCCTTAATATAGTAGAAACCACAGCATGGCTTATGATCATCAAGTTCTGGTTACATCTGCACTTTGTTGACCTAGTGAGTTTTATCCAAGAAATATTTCCAAATGGTCAGCTTATACTGAGAATAAGATCTTGTCCCTTGGTACCCTCTAGACTTGCTGGCCATATTCCTCTTTATGAGTGCATAGCAATTAATGAAACAGGATTCTTGCTACTGAAATTCAAAAACTTCATAGTCTAGCCCATACAACTTGCTCCCTTCTTAACTTTGAAATCCCTCTTCTGACAGGACAGATGGCTGCCGACCTGTAACTTTTACAAGCTCCCCAAACCCAAAGAGCTTTCTCTCTAGCACGTTTCAATGTCTTACCATCAGCAGGTTTGTATGGTAGGTTTAGTAAGATTGCATATTCGGCCAGGTTCTGTCCTTGCAATTCTAGGTGTGTTGAGTCAGTGGCACGTATTCTGTTTTATTGTCGCTTATATACAGATCTTCGCACTAGGTATACTGATTCACTTTTAGATGGTATGTCAAGTCTTCCAGATCACATTAAGGTCTGCCGACTTTTAAATGATAAGTTTTCCTGAAGTCACAGAGAAGGTAGACCATAAGAACTCATCAGGATATAATATAGCATTACTATCAAAAACATTTTTTTCCTTTTTAATAAGGCTTTGTTGGCCTTATTTTACTTAGCCCATTCCTTATTTTTAGTACTGTTTGTAAAATTGAATATGCCAATAAAGGAGATGAGGAGGAAGAGAAGATATCTCAATGTCTTTCTCTTTCCTTAAAGGAAGCTATGAAAGAGGACCAGTTTAAATCAGGACCATCACAGTGTGGTAGGAGGGGGGCTAACCCTTCCCCCTGTACTATTTCCTGGATAGAAAAGCCTCCTCTAAACTGTTATTAACCCTAGTACTAAAAAAACACAGGCAATTTCATCCAAATTGTATCCTGCCCCCATCAACTGCTTTCAAAGAAAACTAATGCCACGTGGTGATTCAGTCACAGATTTCTAGATCTCATGCACTTGTGCTCTCAGTACAACTGAACATAACAATGACTTGTTGCACAGAGTTGAGTGAGTTTAGGACAGCAAAGCATTCTGAATTTTACCAGTGCAGTCAATGCATTCTAGGTAAGAAATTCACAAATTCCTAATATGGAAACTGTACTATACAGACAGACAGGAACACAATTGAAATCGACCTTCCTGAAGGTCCTGCAAATTGATCCAGAAAACTGACATGCCCATTTCAATCTGTTTTTCACACGTGCACAAGGACATTTAAAATTGCCTTTCTGGTTTTCACACAGATGCACCAATAGAAGAAAAGGAGCTAAGAAACACCTGTGTGATTTAAGTCTTCCTGTTTCTATGCTATCTAACACAGAGAGGAAGATCTGCAGAAACATATATATATCCTTCCTCCTTTTTATTATATCCCTGAAATCTCCTGAACTACAGACAAGATTCTACCCTTCATACCAAAATGGCCATTTGTATTCCAGATGTTCTTATAGATTAGGGAGGTGTCCACTCTTCCCTGTTAATGTTTTATATGTTCTGGTGAATTTAAAATGCATCTTGAGAGCTTTTATAGCTGACTAGACAGGTAAAAACTGTAAAATGAATAAATGTTAAAAATAAATGGATATTTTGGTAAATAAGCAGTGATAAGATATTCCTCTAATAACTTTACTTTTTTGAAAGATCTCATTAGCTGTAATCATTTTTAGTTTCCAATCTGTTTCTCTGGAACAAACTGAAACCCAGTTTACGTTACTTGCCATCACCTGTATTGTTTAAATAAAACAATACAACATAAAAATTAAAATAAAAAGGGTATGAAGCAGAAGTAGATTAGATAAAGTGCAGACAAATAAAATGGTCAAGGGGATCAGCTCACATTACCTACAGAAAAAAATAATTTGGGACTTGTTGCTTTTTGTTAAAAGAGAACTACAGGAGTTCACACCCAAGATTACCAAAATTACATATGGTGTGTGACAATGGATACAAGAAAAAATATTCTGCTTCTATCATACTATAATGTGGGAAGTTCACACAATCAAGCTCATAAGAATAGGCTCAGATAGAAAGGGAATTATTTCTGCACATAATTAATATGGAGATTTCACTACCACATGGTATTATGATAGCTACTAGTACAAATACCTTTTAAAGATTACTTTAAAACAAGAAACAAGAAATGAAGAATACATCAATGGCAATTAGCGATGACACTAGAATGGAACCTCAATATTATGAGGGAGAATGCCTTCAAATATCAAGTACTAGATGCAAAAAAGAAGGAAAACCTTTCTCCTCATTGTCATGGCATTAAAAGCATATGGCTGGTTACTGTTGAGAAGAAAAGACTGAATCTGATGAACCTTGCTAAGATCCAGCAAGGCAGTTACTTTCTTCTTGTGATACAAGTGTGGAAACCTTCTCAAACACTTTCTGTTGCCAAGATTTTATAACAAGCACGAATTTGAGCAGACTTCGGAGGATGGTGGAAGACAGGAGGGCCTGGTGTGACTTTGTCCATGGGGTCGCAAAGAGTCGGACTCGACTGTGCAACTGAACAACAACAAATTCAATCTATAAAAAGATGCTGATGTTATAATATCTATATGTATTAAAATGCAAATAGCTATTAATTCTGCTTGCTTCCTTCTTTTGTGTTGGTTCTGTAAACATTTATCCAGATCTTTTTAAAGTTTTCAAAATCCTTTAAGCATAAAAGGTGAAAAATGGTGAATTGGTTCCATCCTGGACACACTGAAACTGGTGGACACAACAACACAGCATCCAAAACAAATGCATGCAGTTAGGCAGAACAAAACATCATTAGGAAACCTGAACAACAATAACAAAGCATAATTTAATGAGGTTCCCTGAACAAGTAACCATGTAAAGGGGCTCTCTACACCCTAGAGAAATCACTTAAAAAAAATCTACAACAAGGAAGTACTCGAATGCTGTCTTCAGGGCTTGAATTCAGCAGGACCCATGGTCTGGATGCAGTTGGGATTTCTCTCTCTGCTGCACATAGATCCTGGGGCATATGCAAATGCTCCTGCACCTTTTTTCCTACAAAATGACTCCTGGCTGTCTTGCAAACAGACCTGCAAAAGTTAGCTTAGAAAAGCAATTTACCAGTCCATCTACCTGAACAAACTATTACTTATTCAAGAGTTGAATAAGGGGATTTGAAAATCTACATTTTGTAGATTCTATTTTATCACCCCCAGGCAGTTCTTAAGTTCCACAGGTGACTTGATGAGTGGCTTTAAACAAGCCTAGTAAAAGTTCCAAATAAGACAGCAGCAGTATCCTTTCTGGGATTCTTCCTAGTCTATAGACTTCTACAGTATACTACAGAAAATTAACTGTTGTTCCACAGGCCTAAATCCAAAGGAAGCAATTAGCTAGATGCTGATTAGGAATGTTTTCCTATTGTTTTAAGAGCTGAAATCCTGCTTCAAAATAAAATCAGAAACCCATTCTGGAGTTCTTTTTCAGATTTTAACTGCCTGAAGGAATATTTTGCCTAAGTAAGGACTGAACTCAATTGCTATTATTGAAAATTAATGCAACAATTTCAGGGCTGGTTGCATTTTAGGTATTTAGTTGTCTGGTTGAATAAAAATCTAATGCTGGCATTATGGAATATAAAATACTCAATTAGGCTATAATCTCAGAATCTGATGCTGTGATTTTGTTACCTAAAATGCCATTCCCACAACCAGCCCGCATGTTTTTTAAAAATCTTCTCTCTGAGTTAATCATATGTGCTCACCTGTGCAAAAGTGGCACAGATTAGACCCTAGATTATGTAAGGGAGAAACATCTCTAAATAAAATTTAAAGTGTCCAAGTATTCAACATCCTGGTTCTAAGCATAGGTACAAACATAATCGAAACTCTTTGGGACTTATTACCAAGCAGATACTTTTAAGTGCATGGGTGATCTTTGTACCTTAGTGGAAAACACAGTCTAATTCATATCCAACCAAAGTCCTAACAAGATTTGCTCATATCTTTCTGAAGTCCTCTTGATAGCAGCTGATCAAGGTACCCAGAATTTCCTAAAATTGCTACTGACATGAAACAAGAGGGTCTTCATGAATTCCATGCCTAACTTGAATTAGAACATCCTTTGGGTTCCTTTTGAACTCCCTGTCTTAACCCCATGCTTTCTTATATAATATTCAAGCTTTAAAAAAGAAAAAGATATAGAACAAGTGGCCAGGAATTCATAAATGTTATACCTAAATGAAAAAGAGAGAGCTGTTCATTTTTCTGATCTGTTGTATCTTGGTAATTCTAATGCCACAGTATAGATGACAACTGCAGAAAACTGGAGAGAAAGGTCCCATCTAAATTGTTTGATGTAATCTAAAGAATTCCAAGAAATACATCCAAAGCTATCCTGTTTGGCTCTATTTACAATCCCATAATACTAGAGAGAGAAAACATTTATGTGGGGAAGAGAACATTTACCTATTTGTTGATAGGATAAACCTTGAATGAAGCATATTTTAAATTATTCTCACAAGCCACTACTAACATCCTTTCATTAAAATATAAGCTCATGCCCCCAAAAAGAGAGATAAAATCTTTACATTCAGCAATATGCAATTCTGTTGTAAAAGTCTTTTTATAATCTTGGTTTCCCAAAACAGATTTGAAAGGGTAAGAACACATCTCATAAGAGGACAATCAGCATCTCTTGCTGCAATGATAACAGGCCTTAATACTGTTCCACAGATGCTGTTATTACTAGACATGCTTGTATGCAAAGTTACTGGTGGACAGAGCTGGTGGCAAAAGACACCAATTCCTGCTCATTCTCACAATCTGTTAAATCAAGTACAAACACCAGCAATTTTTAAAATTATTTGCATCCTGGTTTCTATTGTTCAATCAACAATACAAAAGCCATGGCTGCCAAAAGTACCTCTCTCCCTTGTACTAACTGCCAAATCCCAGTGGCACAAGGAATTTCGTACAGCTTATTTTCCATTCTCATTGATGTATTGCTTTACGGCATCAATCCCAATCACACTGTAATTTAAATCTATCAGGGTCCAGCAACAGAGCTCAATTAAAAATATACTTAACATACAATAGACTTGGACACAGGGCTATGACAAAGTTACTACAGCTTGTACAAGGCCATATTCTAATTTTACATATGCAAATCACTAGCACCCAGCATCACACTTTTTACCAATCGATCTGTTAAGGAATGATTTCTTTGTATCAAGAAGGTGGGGGGGGGGTCAACTCCTGGAATTCTATCTAGCACAGTTTCACATGCTAAGCAAACCCAGATGTTTTCACCTTCCCAGTAAAGAGAGTGACTAACTTTACACACCAAGAAGAACTTCAATTGTAAAAAAAAGGAACTTTATAAAGTCTCCCCCCCCCTTACATCTTTTAAACTTCATTTTAGGCTTTACACTTGTCTTATTTGGGGGGAGGGGAGATTAAGTATCAGAATGTTTTATAGGAGGGTTTGGTTGGTAGATTTTGCAATGCTGCAGGGAGGGAATGACAGAGAGCCATTCTGCTTGCTACAATAGAAATTATCCCCCAAGTATCCTACAATAATCATAGAATTCTGCAGCTACTTCCTCCTCCTCTTCTTCCTAATGATTTGTAGAAAAATTCAAGTTTGAAACTGCAGAATAGATCTAATGCACAGGTTAGATACTGGCAAAGTTGGCATGCACAGGATTGTAGCTAAAACCAAATGCATTTATTCAGAATTAAGTTACATTGGCTTCAATAATATTTACTTATCAGGAAGCAAGTCCCAATGAACTCAGTGTGACTTTCTCCCAAATAAAACATGTACATGGCAGGACTGCATGTATTCAGAAACTAACTAAATATTAACTGTAATATTTTAAAACCAGGACTTACATTAACTATGAATGATCATAGTTAATGGAATAAATTATAAAAGCATTAAACAGCTATGAGGCCGACAGAAAGAGAGCAAAGTATACAATTTAAGATTATTCTTCATGCCATAACAAACCCACAGGATGTAGCCAACGAAGTCCTTAAGAGCCACCATCACCCCTTACAAAAGATATCTGCATAAGGCAGCCTTTGAAAGAAAGTAGGGACTTAGTGAGCTATAAAGGAGGGAGGGGACTTACCTCAAAACCTAGCCATGTGGAAATCAGAGCAGTAATTCTACAAGTCGGCAGAGTACACTTTTAGAGCTACAATGGTGTGAAGAAGTGCTGGGCAGCATTGCCTGAAGGCATCACTAATACACTGATGACTAATGACTGAGCCAGGAAGACAATGAATTTGGAGGTTGAAAACTAAGAGAAACCATGCAGTACCTTGACAAATGGGCTTTCACAATTTCATTCACTGAATAACCTTTAAGCACAAAATTGGCTCAAGTTCCCTTCGGAATAACTTGACGCATGTTGTTGAACAATGATATAGGCATTTCCCTTATTTTAACAGGCCGCTCTTATACTAAATACATAAACATGATTGCAGGAAATGAAATTTAAGAGTTAACTTATTTGTCAGATATGGGAAAATTAATATCCAGAAGGCTATGTGAGATAGCTTTTTCTCCAATTTGGGAGGGGTGTAAAGGAAAGTATCCCACTTTTAGAGGGCATGAATGGTTACAATTTACTGTTTGAGGTGGGACAGATTTGGGGAGGGGGGAATGGGAAGGTGTAAAAACATTTTTTTTCCAGAACCCGTAAAATAACCAGTGAGAAAGCAAGCGCTAAGAGTCTGCTTCACTTCTAGAGTCCCAGCATAAAAGGTCTAATTCGTAAACAGAGCAATCATCATTATCCCATAAATCAAGTATTGTGTAAAACTTTGCAATAGCATGTCCCCCTCACCACCACTAACACCCCCAACAGCATCTCTTTTTTGTGGTGGTGCTGTTTTCTTCAATGTAAATAGCTTCCAAATTTTAAAACAATTTGGACTATTTTTATAGTCAGAATGAAATATCTGAAGTGTCTCTAAATTAACAAGAGCCACTTAGCTCAGACAGCATTGCCCTTAGCAGCTCCTAAAAACTTCAGGGGGAAAGAGAGAGAGAAAGAGAAAGAAAGATCTTAAAACAGGAAGCTTAGTAAGCTCATAAAACTGTTGTTGGAGCCAGGAACACATAGCATATTTAATCTCCAAACTGTGAGAGAGTCTACAATGATTTCAGCAAGATCTGAGGCATGCCCTCAAGGTTTGCTGGGATCTGGGATTAGGGAGTTGATAAGAACCTCAGCTGCCCATGGACATGTTTTTCTTCTGCAGTTAAACACAAATGCAGAGAGACGTTTGACTGCTGCTTGGCGTTACTGCTCAAGTTATATAAAAGCTTTGCAGCTCCTTTTGCTGTCAATATATCAAAGTTGAAAAAAATCATCAAAGTGTGAAATTTCATTTAAAGTCTTTGCCAGTCTACAGCTCTATTTCACAGACCTATCAAATAAAAGTACAGATGAGGAAAATACACTCAGAAAACTTGGATGGGGAAAGAAAGTTTTGCTATGTGCCCCCCATTTTTTTTTGTTTATTCCATCTCCTTTTATTGGAATTTTAAGCTGAAGCACATGAAGCCCAATGGCAAGAAAACAAGGGAGCAGATATTGGGGAATGGGGAGAATAAAGCAAAAGGTGTATTTTAAAAACACTCTATTAAAAAACCAATTGAAATTAATTATTAGAACTGAGCCATTTAATGTTTATTGAACAAAAGGATCTCTGGGTCAGTTTAGCATCTTAATTTCTTACAATATGTCTTGACTTCATGACACTTCAAATAAACTGCAGAATATGAGGGCCAGCCATAGGAAAGCCTTCTTCAAAGTATCTCTTTAGCTTAGAGGATTTACCACAATTGCATACAGAAGAAAACTCTGACTTTTGAGATAATCTACTATAGTCTAAAAGCATTAACATTCCATTACTAAGGTCTTCCTGAGGATTTCATGACTCATTGATTCACTCTTGCTCTGAGTCTGCTTCTTCTTAGTACATTACTCTCTCCTCACGCCAGAGTGCATGCAACAATGGCCATTAAACCGTTTCCTTTCATAACTCTCAGGCCTCCCCCTTACTAGAATGGATCCCCATCTTTAACAAGCATCAGATGCTTTACTCAGAGAGAAAACTGTGGAAAAGTTTTTTTAAAATGCTCTCTAACATCAAATAAATACCTCAGTAGCAAGGCTGATGTGTTCTAGCAATTATCCATGATTAGAAGCAAGAAAGAGAGAAATAAGAACTGTAAACAATTTACACTCTTAAAAGCACTATTTATAAAGATAAATAATAATTGCAGCAAAGAAAGACATCCTAACTCCACTGGGATCAATGGGGGATTAGGCAGCGGCTTCAGAAGAAAGCTGGTTCCCCCTCCCCACATGCATTTATTAAACTTTTCAATGTTTGGAGAAAGTGTTTTGATTATTTGATTTTGCAGAAGCTCGGTTTTGTGCTGAGAAAACTGCCTCTTTTCAAATATGTATGATTCAAAATTAAAATTTACAAGATGCTTCAAATATCCCACAAACCATTTTCTTTTCAGAAGACTTTTCTGCAGGCTGTTGAGTCTTGGCTACTGTACAAGTTTTGCACCACTGTTTGTTTTTGGGGGTTTTGCAAGATAATGCGTGTAATATCTTCTTTGATTTATTTTTTCTTCTGGAAACAAACATTTCAGCATTATTATACTGATGACCATGTGCAGCAATGTAAACTAAACTGTATGTGAACACACACACCCAAATTCTACTTACTTTCCAGCTTTTTTTCTTTTAAGAATTATATCCACCCTTCACCTTCTCCTTAACTAATAATTAGATTTCTGTCACCTCATTCCTCATCACAATTATTTCAAAGTAACTCTTATCTCACTGATTTCATTGGAACTTGGTAAGCGTGTACTCAGGCACAAACCCTAACCATTACCTAAACTGCAAATGTTCTACATGAATGGCAGTGCAATCCAAAACAGAGTTATACTCTTCTATGTCAACTGCAGTCAAGTAGCTTAGAACGCTGTAACTCTTTTTAGGATTGTAGTCAGGAGTAAATCTCTGGAGAAACGTGCAGATGATATCCGTACAGTTAAACAAAAAAGTAGTCTCCTCTTACAAACCAGCACAAAGTTATTTAACATTTGTTTTTTAAAGCAGGCTATAAAACAATCTTCTAAAAATTATGTACCAGTGCATCATGCATTAAATTTCATCTCATAAATTCTTGAAATACTTTACACACAGTTTACACTGTTGAAGACATTCACTGTTAGATTTTACACACAACACAGCTTCAACTAAGTTACCGTGAGGTGTTAAGAAAGTATGTTACAGGTTTCAGATTTCTTTGTTTTCAAAATTGCTTTCTTTCAAAATAATTTTTGAGATATGCAATTAATAAACTGTCAGATCCTAATTAATTTTTAATAAAGAGCCTAAAGGAAACAATTACAGATATCAATCACTAAGGCACCTTTCCAAATTAAGAATGTAATTGTATAACTGCTCCAAACAGTCTCAGCTCATAATTTGGGGGGGTCATCTTTCTATACTTTTTACACTGCTCCCTCCCAAAAATAAACTTGGGTTGGTCTTTGGAGTTCATTTGTATCAAACCAGATCTCATATTCATGTTTTAACAGAACATGGAAAAAGAATAAATCAAATGCCCTTCTTATAAAAACAATTAGTAATTTAATGAACCTCGTATTTCAAAAAGAATTGGAAATCACTGGGTTTTAATGTGATCCCTGAAAATGAACTCAAAATCGCAGGCTCAAGCTACAAAAATGGATACAGCCTGGGGAAAAAATCCTAAAAGTTTAATGCATATTGTTATTACAGTATGGCCAGCTAGCCAATGCAGGCTTATTTAATGGGATGTACACATTAACTTGCCAAAATGGACAGCCACCCATACCTTGAGCTTTTTTAAAAAACAGTCTCTATAGGCTGAGATGCAAACGGTCCATCATTTCAAACTGAAGTGGCAGCTGGAAAATGTGGAACAGCTGGCAAAGAGCAGTGAGAAAATGTTTTACATAAATATTTCTACATATAAACTGGGAGAAGGCCACAAACACTAGACCCAAAGGATGGGATCAACACGATACACCAGAGGATTCAAATTATTGGGGGCTGGGAGAATAGGGTGTTTAAAAAAACAACAACTCTTATTTCTGATGTGGTATTTGCAAGGGACAATAACCAATTGGCAGCCTCTCAGTTAGAAAAACTGCAATTGGGAACTACCCAAAGTTGAAGGGCTAAACTAACATAACAAAACAGATTCTCTGCTGAAGCCTTCTAAGGTTCCTTTGATGTGACTGCTTGTCCAAATTGCTTTGTTTTCATCTATTTACTCTGCCTCTTTCGCCCAAGGCCTCCCCCTCCAACAGCTTTCTTTCCAAGTTTGAGAAAGTTAACTGCTGGGTGCAATTCATGTAACTCCCCAGCCATGCAGTCCTCCCCATCCAATGAATGAGGTTTACAAGAGGGAGCCAAAAACCAAAGAGAAAGAGAGATGTCTCGACAACAGAAAAAATACTCAAAACCAAGGAGCTCCGGTTTGCACCTTGCCAGAAAATTAGCCAGTCTCAACTAACCACAATGGAAATCCAAGCATCTGATACTCCTGGGTCCAAAAGTTCAGGCCAAAAGAAACTAACTCGCCTTGAAGTAGTAGCCACAGGATCTTTTCCTCATTTTACAACAACAGCTAAAAGTTTAAAAACAGAATTTCCACCTTCCTCCAGTTATGAGTGAGAAGCCTCACCCTCATCTCCCCTCCCACTTCAGTTTCTTCCCCAAAACTTTCAAGCACAGGAATCAAACTTTGGAAGTGGGGGGGGGGCGGATTAAAAAGGCATCCTTCATACCACTACAAATAATAGCACAAGGTTGTGTACAGTACCACATCCGATCACTTGCTTCCAGATGTGGCAAACTTCCAGTCACCTCAGAAACTGCTGGCAGGATATTTTTTTTCCCCTTCCTTCCTTCTTTTTTTTTTTCTTTTTTGGAAACGGCCAAGCAGCTGCTTCAAGCCTGCAAAATGTGCAGTTCAACTGAACTGTGGGACCTTAAGCCTGCAAATCCTTTCAGAGTGCAGCCGGGCAGAGACTGCAAGTCCAAAGGGGGAGGGGGGGGAAATATCCCGCACTTTCTGCCTGGGTGCAGCAGCCTGATCTTACTCAGATTTCCGCAGATTTCCACGGGACCGACGACTCCCGAAGCGAGCGTCCAGAAGGCTGCACCCGCAGATCGCCCTTCCCCCAAAAAAGAGCCGCCTGCCACTCGAGAGCCGTTCAATTGCTCTCCCTCCCGGCCTCTCTCTCCATCTAGTCAACTTGCATGAGAAACCAAACACAGAAGAAGAAGAAAAAGGATTTCCCCATTCCTCCCCTCCCGCAATTCTACCCCCCCCCCCCTTAAAAATCCATTCTAGCTTCTTTCCAGCATTGCCAGGCGCGCCGCAAGTTAAACAAAGAACTTTTTTCCTCTCTCCCCCCCCTCCCCGCCCAGGCGTGCTTGCCTCCAAAACTCGCGACTTACGTACCTGCTGCAGCCGCTGCTTCTGCTGGGGTCGGGAGGAGCCCCAAACTTCCCATAGGAGACAAAACAGACCGGGGCTCTCTCTCTCCCGCAAGATGCCGCGGCGCACACAATGCGCGATCGCCGGCTCCTACACTTCACCAGCACCGATCCCCGAGGATGAATGAGGGCATTTTGCTTCTGTTTTGGAGTGGGAAGAGGCTGGGGGGGAGGGGGGTGGTCTGGGCAGGGGGAGAGGAGGAGGAGGAGGGCTCTCTGTCTCTGTGTGTTCAATGTTGTTTGATATTGCTTACACACGTACGGCTCCCTCTCGCTCGTTTGTGTGTGTGTGTGTGCCCGCGGATTTCTCCCCATCAAGATCTGAACATCAGTTCCAGGGATCGTGTAATCCGATCCCTTCTGAGTCACTCAAACTCACCCGGAGTGACATCTCTCTGATTGGGTTCAACAACAAACAAGCTCGAAAGGAGGGGAGGGGAAGAGAAAGAATGGAGAGCAGAACTCCCAAAATCAGAACTCGCCCTCCAGAAACAGATTTCGACCGCCCCAGCAGCGCCACCGCTTCCTCCTCCTGCGCCCTCCGAGCGGGTTCATTCACACCGCCTCCCCCGCCCGTCCCCGTCGCCCTGCCTGCTTTTCTCTTAACTCCGCCGCAGGAGGAAGAGAAACATATTCGGCGCTCCTACTCACGTGTTCGAAAAGTTGTCCTTTGCTGCCGCTGCCCTCAGCCAAGTTTTGCAGATGTTCCGGGGCTGTCCTGGTCTCCTCCTCCGCTAACTCACCCCCCCCCCTCCCGGCCTGCCCAGCTCCGCCACCTCCTCCTCCTCGCCTTTCCGTGCAAAGGGAGGGGAGAGAAGGTCTCCTCTGGGGGAGCGCGGCTTACTTCCCGGCTCTCCAGCCCCCTCCGCCCCACCCGCGGCAGGCAGCGGGACTAGTTGGGCTCCCTCAACTTTCTTTGCCGGCGCGGGGCTGCACGTGGGGAGGGGGCGAAGGGAAGGAATCCCCTCCCCTCTGGTGACCGCTGGCCTGCTCGGGGCTCGGTTGCTTTCATTTATTCAAAAAAGGCGGGAGGGAGAGAATGGCGGGAATCGGTGTGAGTGACTGTGGAGGGGTGGGGGAGACTGAAGGCCACGGTGTTCTCACCCCGGAGGCAAAATGGATGAGAGCGGGGCGTTTGGGACCGCCAGCCAGCCCCCCCTTCTTTTCTCCTCATCTTTCCACACTTTTCTTCCCCTCCTCCGGCTTCCACGGAAGAAGCCACTCCCTCGGCAGGGAGGGACAGCGGGAGAGCCCTCTCTTCCCTGGCAGACGCTTCCCTCAGGCGTCGGTTTCTCCCTCTCGCGTTCCTAAACTTCCAGCCCCTTTCTGCTGTCCCGTGTAATGCCCGTCACAAATTCCCCTCAGAGTGACTTTGGGGCTGCCTGTATCCGTGGGCTCCAACCAGGCATGTCAGAGGATTCTCCCCAATCTCTCCAACTTCTTCTTTTAAAGAGAGAGAGAAGAGAGAGGCCATTTTTAAAGAAAAGAGATTTTGTCATTTATACATGACCTGGGATTAATGTCACGCTTTGTGGCTTTTGAGCATGTTTAAGGCCTCAACAATCTTCCATTACTTTTAAAAAAGACATTGCTGGCGTGGAAGTACTGGCCCATTATGTCTCAAGATATATCCCAAAGGCAAGGTGAAGATGCCAATACAAGCACTGAGACCTCAGCTAATTGATTTTCTTTCTCATACAGGCACATCCAGGGGAAAATATTTGTTCCATCAAGGCCCGGCGAAATGCCGAACAATCTGAACAAGGTAGCTTCCAAGGAACTGGGGCACTGCATACCCATCAAACAATCTGCCAGTTAGACCTTACTCAGGTATCAGGTTGTTTGAACAAGGCAACTTGTCCATAGTAATAGTTCATTGACCCTTCAGTTGTCACAAATGGTAGCTTGAGGTGCAACCTATTTATGAGTGTACCGCTTTGGGCTAAAATTTCAGAAGCTCACACAATGTGAATTCTCCCCTTCCATAAATATTTATTTAGTTGCAGCCTTTTTTAGTCTGCATTTTGAGACAGGAAAATCCAGTGTATAGAGGAAATTACTCTCATTTTATTTAAAACATTTATTTGCCACCTTTCCATCCAATGCAAGGTCCTCAATATAATGTGTGCCGTGTTTATGTGTGTAAAGTGCCATCAAGCGGCAGCCAACTCATGGTGACCCAGTAAGGTTTTAAAGGCAAGAGACTAACAGAAGTGATTTGCCAGTGCCTTCCTCTGCAAAGCAACCCTGGAATTCTTTGGTGGTCTCCCATTCAAACAACAATCAAATAAAAATAATATACAATACATAAAAACACACAAACAGGAACAAGAGCTTCAAGTCGGTAGCCATGTTGCCATGATGTTGGTCTGAAGAAATGTGATAAATTTAGAGTCCGATGGCACCTTTAAGACCAACAAAGTTCACAACCTGAATAAAACTTTGCTGGTCTTAAAGGTGTTATTATACTCTAACTTTGTCACAGGAAAGAGAGCTAACAGTTAGTTGAAGAAATACCAAGCAAAACCAAGTTTTTACCCACTTGTGTAAGACAATGATAGGCGGACATAGATGAATCTCCCAGGGGAGGGAATTCCAAAGTTTTGATGCTACAACTGAGAAAGGTCTCAGATTACCACCTGTCTAGCCCCAGATTGGCAAGGGCATCTGAAGCAGGGCCTCTGAAAATGGACAGAGTGGGTAGGTTGATATGGTAGTAGGCGGTCCTTCAGTTATGCTGGCCCCAAGCTGCAAACGGCTTTCAAGATAAATACCAGCACTACAAATTGGGCCTAGGAAGCCTCCTCCTTGACACATCACTTTTCTACTATAAGGATTTGGGAGAGGATCAAGAATCACGTGAACCCCTACATGCAATCTGAAATGTTACAATTTAGAAACAGCTTTACCTCCTAAATGACTATTTATAAAAACTAGACTAGACTGTTGATATATACATTATCCAGTGAATTCACTGCGGAGTCTTTGGGGATTTATTTTGTTGGCTTTAAATTGGGGTACTTTGAATTATTATTTGGAAGCCATCCTGCACCATAAGGGAAGATGGGTTATAAATATTTTGACAAATTAATTAATAACTTGGGGGTGTTGTTAACTTAAAAAAAAAGGATTAATATTAAATTTCTGCATCTGAAGGGAAAATAACAATAATCCTGAAAATCAATCTGACGTGGCAGTAGACAGACAGGTCTATTCTTGTATGTTACAAAAATCTCTTCGTAAACCGTTCCAGAGTTTTGACATTATACAATACACCTGATACACAGAAGAATCTAAATAAGTATTAACACCAACTCAGCTTTGACTTCAGATCTGATCAGTTCAGTGCACACCCCATTGACCAAGAGCTAGTTTGTATTCTGGTTATAGACTTCCAGTACAGTAAGAGTCTAAACAAGCCTGGTATTTTGTTTGTATGTGGAGTGGTATCTAGGAATACATAATTTGATCAGGTGTTAGACACTCTTCCTGAAATGGAAAATGCAATTAACCATTTACCTCTTACACTAAAGTCTTTAAAAATTATATTGTACCATTTATTTAAAAAATACTTCTAAAAGAACTTGTTTTATTTTATTAACGGTACAATTCTGAATAGATTTGAAGTCAGTAGGCTTAGAAGGGTGTAATACTGTTTAGGACTGTACTTTTCAATAACAGTACTTCTTGCCGTAAGTCTGTAGCCTATGAACAAGTTCCACGTGCATTAGAGTCTGCTATGAACTGTGCTTCCTCTTGTACAGCACTTATGTTTGTCCCAGATCAATGGGATTAAATGAACTCTTGTACAAATGGATGTGTTCAGGGCTTTTTTTGTAGCAGGAACTCCTTTGCATATTAGGCCACACACCCCTGATGTAACCAGTCCTCCAAGAGCTTACAGGGCTCTTAGTACAGGACCTACTGTAAGCTCCAGGAGGAATTGGCTACATCAGGAGAAGGCAAGTAGAGACTTGCCGTCTGCCGCCCCTCTGTGGCACCTCCTCCTCCCTCCCTTCACCAGTTCAATACCTGAGAAGGGGTGGTGGAGTACCATGCTCTCCAGGTTATTTAAAGGCCCCGCCCCTGCCAATCACCTGATTGGCAGGTAAAACAGCGCCGGAGGCTCTCAGCTCCTCTGCCGGCCCTCCAGCACAATCACTATCAGTGCAGGGTTGAAGGGACAGCAGCAGCGAGGAAGATGAGTGAGCTGCCACTGTCTCCTCCCCCCTTCCTTCCTACATGATCCAGGAAGGAAGGGGGGAGGAGGAGGTGACAGCCGCTCTTTTGGTGGCTCGCTCGTCCTTCCCGCTGCTGCTGCCGCCCCCTCATCCCCACACTGACAGTAATAGCACCGGAGGACTGGCATTGGAGCCGTGAATCTCTGGCACCATTTTAGCCGTTGATCAACTGATAGTGGGGGGGGGGCCTTTAAATAGCCCAGGGAGCTTAGCACTCCACTACCCCTTCCCAGGTATTGAAATGGTGAGGGAGGGAGGATGAGGCTGGGGAGCAACAGCCCTCAAAGCAAACTAGGATTTGCCAAGGGGGAGGGCCAAATTCAGCACTCCCACCCTGCCAGTGCCCTAGGCAAATGCCTAATTTGCCTAGTGGGCAGGCCGGCCCTGGTCAGGAGTGTGTGGCCTAATATGCAAAGGAGTTCCTGCTACAAAAAATGCCCTGGATGTGCTAATACAAGAGGAAGTGCGCTCCACAACAGACTATTTAGAACTTGTTCCTGCGATCCAAGCCCTAGTCAGCAGAACATCCCTGGAAATAACTTGGTTGTGTGCCTTGACTCTTTTGTCCTAATAGAGACATTTCACACATTCAGCTGAGAGTCTTCAAGAGCTGGTTCACACATGGACATTCATTCATGACTTTACTTATAATGGAACAATCAAGTGAAGATTTGCATTTTTCCACCCCTGATGGTAAATGGTGGTAACCAGAAGGATTTAAGAACCTGAAGATTATTGATAGAATTAATGTGGTGAGTTTGCTTCGTGATAGTCCTATTCCATATGTTTTATGCATGTTTGTATGCATACCTGCATGTGAAATTTATGATAATGTTAATCCCTATGGTAAAAGCAGCAGTTAGACTATCCATGGATCAACACTGACCCGCAGACAATACGAGATGATACAAAAAGCTCTGTCTGAGACTTGTGATCAGGGTCTATTACAGAGAGGGCCAGGAGGGCCATTTGACCCAGGCCTCACATTCATAGAGGACCTCAAAGGCTGGGTACAAATGGGCAGCTCCATGCGACCAGGAGATGTCTCAAATCGTGCCACTCCAAAATGAAACTGACAAATCTCATTTACACACTCCATGAGAGGCATCTGTATATTGCAAGGGGGGCATTTTGGCATGGTCACATGGTTGATGCGCTCCATCCCCTTAGCTTGGTTTGGGTTTCTTTTTTTCCCCTTACATTTTTAGTGGTTTTATTTATTCCACAGATGGTTGTGTGGCCATGCGCTACATGACAGTGATTTTCAAAAAAAGAATACCAGTGAATGCCTTGAGCAGATTGGCAGATTCACACCACCGATCCGCCTTGCTTGTGTGTTCCTGCAGTCAGATGCCAGGAAACATAGTGGTGTGGCAGAAGATTTTGCTACCACTTCCCTACTGATAGCTATTTGATCTGTCTCAGAGACATCAGAGAACAGGGTGAGTGTGAGAATGGAATGGGCAGCAGCTGTACCTGTCTGACCTTGACTTTTTAATCCACTTGGGGGAAGTGCCTATGTCGGCTCAAATTGGCCCTCTGAATCCAGCCCAAGTTAGGCTTTTGACATTATCTCCAATTCAGGTTATACATACAATCTCAGAGATACACTGATAGAACTGAAAGATGTTCATCATGCAGCTTTAAACTTGTGTCCCATTACCAGGACACTCCACCCATTCAGCAGCAGCAGCAGAAGAAAGAGGAGAAAGAGAAGAAGATGATGACCTGGCTCTCTTAACCACCACACTAGGAATTAATATCCTCCTTCATCAGCTGCAACAAGGCCTGGAGCTGACAGCTCCCCAACCCCTCCCACTATTGCTGCCGCCACTGCTGGGAGCCCCAGAAAATGGAAGTGGTCCAGGCCTCTCTCGACCAATGAGAGGCCCTGCATATGATCTGTAATGCCTCATTCATATATGCATATCTGAATAATTCCAAAGTGACAAGAGATCAAGTGTTACACATCCATATGTGAACCAGCCCTCACACTGTAGGACAGGGGTAGCCAACGGTAGCTCTCCAGATGTTTTTTGCCTACAAAAATTGTCATGCTGGCTGTAGGCAAAAAAAATATGGAGAGCTACCGTTGGCCACCCCTGCTGTAGGAAGTTACTACACAGATTACTATGCATCAAGAAAGTAGCTGTCCAGAATTTGCAAATGTGAGGCTCCATTCCCCCAGCACATTCTTCCCATTCATGGATTTGTTTCTCTCTAAAAAGCCCTTAGACAGTGTACAGTTTAATTACTATTTCCTTTGATTTCTGTGAAACTTAATCATGCGTTTCTCCAGACAGCACCTAGGGTGTTTTGACTTTCAGTTAACATACAAAAAAAAAAAAAGACCTAGGGCAGATCAGGATCACAGATATGAAAACCTGGAGAGAAGGGGAACAGTACTTTCTGGTGCTTTATGGCTTAACAGGTCAAAAAAAAATTAAAGAGAGTGACTTTTGCCAATTGAAACATAATATAAATGTTTCATCACCCTGACAATTGAAATACTTAGCAGGAGCTTAGAATATCCTAGGCCCTTCAGCAAAACAAAATGAAAACAGGTAACTCTCTGTTGAAGGAAGAACCTTCCTAACAATCTTTCATATCTGTTCCAGAAAGTTTGTGTCATTATTTCCATTACCTAGATTGGGGGTGGGGACTGACTTATTGTCAAAAATACTGTACTGGGAGCAGATTTATTATAACCTCCCAACATTGCTATCATGTTCCTTAGTAAGAGATTCATCTGCCTATGGAGGTTAGAGTTTGCTTCACAGAACAGATCACCAAGCCCACTGCAAAACAAGCTTTACATCTCTCATTTCCCCAGCTCCATCACTCAGAGTCATTGTAACTTAACCAGCTAAGCAAATGGAGCCCTTTACTTTAACTAGTTTCATTTGTTAGCTAGTTCAGTTTGTTTGCTTGTAATGTTTAACTCTCTCTTGAACACTGATATATTAGAATAAAATTTAGCACATGATTCTATGTTTTACCTTTGAGCACTAGCCATCAAGCATACCTATTTTCATGAAAATATATTGTAAACTTTTGCATTTCAGAGCCTGGCTAGAGAAAGAACAAGTTAAAGAGAGCCACTTTGGTGTAGTGGTTAAGTGTGCAGACTCTTATCTGGGAGAACCAGGTTTGATGCCCCACTCCTCCACTGGCACCTGCTGGAATGGCCTTGGGTCAGCCATAGCACTCGCAGAGGTTGTCCTTGAAAGGGCAGTTTCTGAGAGAGCTTTCTCAGCCCCACCCACCTCACAGGGTATCCACTATGGAGGAGGAAGATAAAGGAGATTGTGAGCTGCTCTGAGACTCTGAGATTTGGAATGGAGGGCAGGATATAAATCCAATATCTTCTTAAATTGGTAGGTGTATCTGCAAATAGTACATCTTCTCAGATCATTTTGAAGGCTGCAGAAAGAAACCCATCAACCCACCAAGAACCTCAGGTCCATTCCTGAAACTGGGACTGCAAAATAAGACACCCCACATAACCACTCAAATGGGGTTGGAGGACTCATCAGGGAGAGGGAGGCCAAACTAAAAAATATGAGCCCTCATGAACTGCCTGCACCCATGGCCCCGAAGTAGCCTGAGGTATACAGAAGGCTCAACTTCCATTGCCACAGAGCAGCTCCTCTCACACTGCACTGACTCATTAATCCTCCTTTACACAGCTCTGTAGCAGTAATCCCCATCAAGAAACTACACATTCAGGGAGTAAGTGGTTGGTCGCAAACCATCACTCCCAGCAAACTGCCCAACCTACTTTGGAGAAGGCAATGGCAACCACAGCCATCTTTATCAAACACTTTGCATACAGTTACAATGCTTGGTAAACACTCATGATATATTTCTTCCTTGCCCAGAAACAGTAACTACAAAATTCCGTATAACTTCATGCAATGGATGAGTATTTATTTACTTAGAGCATTTATATGCCACTTTTCCACACTCAAAGCAGCTTAATTACAATATAATGAAAACAGCCACATCACAGAACACTGAAAAGATGGTACTACAAGCCCAAGATATTTTCCAAATGATGATACTGAAGAATGAAAATGCTCTGACTTTCCTCCAGAAGATGTGAAAGGAGGGTTCCATTTCATAAATATGGGGACAGCAACTGAAAAAGCCATGCCAGAGTCTATGCCCCATAGTTCACATGGGGCAACCCTTAAAAGTAAATCAGAAATATCAATTTCTGAAAAATATCTATTTGTTGTGTTCTTGGGTGTTTGGCAGAACAAGTATATTACACCTGCGCTAAAACAGCTACATTGTTTCTAAAGTCAGTTTAGAGATAGTAACCTTTGAACTGCTTCATGACCTGAGACCCATATCTCAAGGACCATCAGTTGGTGTATGACCCCATGCAAAAACAGTTGTGTTCTTCCAGTTGGCTACTTCTTACCATCCCCTCTCAGGGTTGACTATTCGTCCTCTGCCAAAGCACGTACCTTACCCACCATGATACGTGCTCTGTGGAATGGCCTGCCAGAGGAGTTAAGGAGGACTCCTCTTCAAATATACAGGAAAAGGTTGAGATCTGTTTTGTTTTTCAGCCTTTACTGAAGTTTGAAACTTGTATTTTGCTTCATCCTCTCATGGGTATTTTCTGTTGCAACAGAGAATTTGAGTACCGCATGCTTTGAAGGAATGATGGCTTAGGGACAGAGCACTGACTATGCATGCAGGAGGACGCGGGTTCAAACCCTATTTTGGCATCTGTAGTTAAAAGGATCTCAGGTGCTAGGAAAGAACTTGCTTTGCCTGAGATCTTAGAGAAGTGCTGCTAGCTAGCACAGACAGTAGCGAGCTAGATGGATCAATTATTTGACTTTATAGACTGCAGTTTCATATATAAGCCTCTTAACCCACAGAGCACTTCTGTGATTTCAGTGACAGTTCTTAACTTCCCTGTTCCTCTCTGACAAAAGGGCTGTTCATGTGCTGTTGCTGGTTGTGTTTGGACTGTTAGGGGCATTCAGACCCCTGCAGTTTCTGGCTATAGTGCCAGTATTCTGTTTGCGAAATGAGGGCTGGGAATGGGTCTTTGACATCATCATAACATTCCAAGCATTGCCATGTGATTTGTATCTCTTATGCTCGGCTAATGTGGCTACATCACAGCCACGTTAAAAGGCAGTACCAAAGCCTTGAAATGAATCCAATACTCAGCTGGTAGCCAGTGCAATTGTGTCTCTTATGCCTTTGTGACTGGTGGATGGCAAGGAGTTTGTTGAGAGAATGGTGGTCACTGCTACTGTGCTGACTCCATTGCAATTACTATGCTTTTGACAGCACTGCTGTGAGTGCACAGGATAACAACTAAGTTACTGTGAACAGCCACCCAATATAATTGGACCATGGGATCAGCCTATATGATGAAAAGGAACAAGAAACAACATGTAACCAACTGTGTGCAGCTCCTGTTGAGTTCAACGAACACTCACACACAAGCACGAATCCAGGTGGGAAGCCGTGTTGGTCTGAAGCAGTAGAACAAAGTTTTAATTCAGTGGCACCTTTAAGACCAATTAAGTTTTATTCAAGGGATAAGCTTTCATGTGCAAACATACTTCTTCAGATAGTGAAGATGTACCTTGAACAAAACTTTGTTGGTCTTAAAGGTGCCACTGAATTCAAATCTTGTTCTATGAAAGGATAAAGACGGTCCTAAGTCCTCAGGTGGCACATGGCTCAGCCTAGAGCATATGTTTAAAACAGAATTCTGCACAGCAGAAAACCCAAATTTACTAGAGGACACACCTGAGATAAATCACTTTCTGGGGGGGGGGGCACAGAATCTACCTTCCAATACTAAATAGAATGATATCTGTAAATGAATTCTTTGTATTCATAGAAATGGCATAATAAAGCAGTCAAGTAGCTGTCTTGGATGGTAGAAGGGAACAAGCAATCTAAAGGTGAGTACTACTGCCACAATGTGGGTATCAGGAAGGGAGGGTTGGGTGGTGGTTCTGGAATTGGGAACCTATTTATGTTCCTTCATCCCACCAGTGTAGTGTTGAGGCATAAGGGTTTGAGGCAATATAGCACTACTGCTAGAGAAAATTTATTGAAGCATTCAGCCCATGAGGCATCAAATGACCTGAAGAGCCAAGAGATCTCATCTGACCTCATTTAACTGCTGATTCTGGCTTGATTCATTTGTCCGAATGATCCATTGTTCAGCACAAACAAAACTATTCACAGCCTACCAGGAGCCATGTCTGAACCCTGAGACTCCAATTTGATTTGAGCCCTGCTACCAAATTCCAAAGAAACCTGCAGGTTCCATTTATCTCTAAAACGATGCACACTGGTGGATCTGCTTCTGCATACTTTGTGACTGGCCAGTGGTGGAAGGGCATCAACCAACCTTGTTGCCTCACCCTCAACTCCTACCTATGGCTTCAAAGTCTGCCCTGGGAGGTGTTCCTGGCCCCAGTGGGCAGCTGGTAGGGAGCCTGCTTCCTCCTTTCCCTCCTGCAGGGGCAGGGCAGCTCCTCCTTATCTCTGCTATGCCTTATTGTTTTGCCTGACCATGGTGGGGAGAGGTGAGGAGGTGGGCAGCAGCTTTTCATCACAGTGCAAGGAGAAAAGAGGGCAGACACAATGTTCCTGCCTCTCAGTGGCTGGTAGAGTGGGTGCCTTCTTTTCTTCTCCACACAATGTTGGGGGAGAGGAAGGCAACACAAAAGCAATACACTCACAGCAACATGTCCCTCTTGCCACATTTGAACTGAAGTTTCTGAGAGATCTTGAAAGGCAGCCACACCATTGGTGGAGTGCCACCAAGTCACAGCTGACTTATGGGAACCTCCTTCGCTTTTTCAAAGCAAGGGATGAACAGAGGTGGTTTGCTATTGCCTGCCTCTGCATAGTGAGTGACCCTACTTCCCTGGTGGTCTCCTACCCAAGTACCACCCAGGGCTGATTCTGCTTAGCCCCCAAGATCTGATGAGATTGGGCTGGACTAGGCCATCCAGGTCAGGGCAACTAACTAAACTTGGCTTTACCAGAACATGGATAAGTATAATAGAGCCATTCCTTCCCAAGAAGAGGCACCACTGGCACACCAACCCAAGCTGATAAATACAGAAATGACTTAGGCATCAAAAGGTAAATGTATGTTAATGGGTTATTTAACCCCTGCACAGATACCTAAGGATTTGCCTTCAATCACTATACTGTTAAGTTGAAATACAGTTTTATCATATTCACAGCTGCTGATATTCATAATTCCTGGGCTCTACGAATGTTAATAATGTGTGCTCAACTTTAACTTGCACTACTTGCCTTCAATATTAAACAAGTGTTAAAAGTCCACTCTCATCTCCACCCTTATTTATCAGACGGCTGCTATGGTATCTGCTGTAGCAGTGGAAGGAAATATGTCTTCCCCTCCTCCTCGGGTACCTCCTCCCCTGCCAGGAGGTGCTGGGAAATATATTTTCCTAGGTCAGGCATCCTAGGAAAACTAGATATCTCAGGATTCTTGGGGTGATAACAGACAGGCATTTGGGGGCAGATGGAAGGCATCCCAAATTGGGATGGCTCAAAAAGAGCCGTCCTGAAGCCTCCACATGCTCCCCCGCAAGCCGTCCCCATCCCGTCCATGAGGTGACATGGGCATGTTCAGATGGCTGTTGCGCAACATTCCCGTCACATTTTCCCCCCATATGTTTTCAGTAGTCATGCGCATGCAACTTAAGCCAGATGCGACTTAGGGCGCCTTGCCAGTTTCACACAGCCAAGGCACCTTGCTTGCCCTCTTCCGCTTCCAGATGCCAAGGAGGTGACTGGTGTGCGGCTCAGATATTTGCTACCACTTTGGAAGTGGTAGCTTTTTGAGTTGCACTGCAGAGGCCAGAGGACGGGGTGAGTATGGGACGAGGATGGGTGGCGGAAGTTTGTATGTGGAAGGATTTTTTGGGTCGATTTTAGAGCCGTCTCTGAGTTGGCCCAAAGTGCCAGTCTGTAATCACCCTTGGTGTCTGCTACAGGGACAGGGACTTGTCTTTCTGCTTAAGTTACTTAGTGTAAGCCAGGGCTTTTGTTTGGTTTTTTAGCAGGAACACACAGAAATGCAGTTCCAGCTGGCTTGGTGTCAGTGGGTGTGGCCTAATATGCAAATAAGTTCATACTGGGCTTTTACTACCAAAAAACCCCCGTGTAAAACAATGGCGATGTCAGGGCTGTGGCCTAATATGCAAATGAATTCCTGCTGGGCTTTTTCTAAAAAAAAAAAAAAGCTCTGGTGTAAGCAATATGCAAAGTGATCGCTGAACAACAATTTCACACAACAAAGTACAAATTAATTCTTGCTTTTTGTCTCCCTGTTCCTACAATGTGGATTCCTAAACTTGGACTAAATCAAAAGGAACCAGAGAGCTGAAATAACTACAGAGAAAGAAAAATTGCAGGAGCATTGGGTCTATAGCCGGTGCTTTTCATTCCCAATAAATTTCAAACCATTTTTTCAAGGGAAAAGTAATTTTTACACCCAAGATTCTCAAGATAAACTACAAAGATAAAAATTACATGATTAAATAATCAGTATGATACATTAATCAAACTTAGCCAGTTTGGTGTGGTAGTTAAGTGTGCGGTCTCTAATCTGGGAGAACCAGGTTTGATTCCCCACTCCTCTACATGCACCTGTTGAGTGAAGTTGGGTCAGTTATAGTTCTTGAAAGAGCTGCTATCTCAAGAGCAGTTCTCAAAAGAGCTGTCTCAGCCCCACCTACCTCACAGGGTGTCTGTTGTGGGGAGAGGAAGGGAAGAAGATAGTAAGCTGCTCTGAGACTCCAAGTGAAGGGCAGGGTATAAATCCAGTCTCCTTCTCCTCCTCCTCCTCTTCTCACAGACTCTAATCTGGATAACCAGGTTTGATTCCCCACTCTTTCACATGCAGCCAGCTGGATTACCTTGGGTTAGTCACAGTTCTCTCTGAGCTGTTCTCGAGAGAGCAGCTCTCACAGCCCCACTTACCTCACTGGGTATCTACTGTGTGGAAAGGAAGGGAGGGAGATTGTAAACTGCTCTGAGGCTACGAGTGAAGGGTGGGGTATAAATCTAATCTCCATTTCCTCCTCCTCTTCCTCTTCCGGAATCATGTAAATAACTGATTGAAGAAAATTCTGCATACTTGGTGCCACCATAGAAAGACCCTGTCTCTCATGCCCATTCATGAACAAGCTGCCATTAGTCCATCAAGGTATATTATCTATTCAGACTGGCACCAGGTTTTCAGGTGGAGGTCTTTCACATCACCTACAACCTGGTCCTTTCGACTGGAGATGCCAGGGATTGCACGCAGGACCTACCACATGCAAAACAGATGCTCTGTCCTTGAGCCACAGCCCATCTCAAACTCAATATCATTAAAATAGAACACACACAACCACGCCCCCAAACTAGGGACTGGGTCTAAATTGCTAATTTCTGCTGATTTCGCCTTCCCACTGCAATTTCCCCCTCATGTCATTCCTCAGGATCCTCTGTCTCCCAGCATTTTGTGGAGATCAGTGGGCAAACCAGCAAAGTTGCAAACTAGCAAAGTCACTTAAAGTAATGTGTCTGTCCAGCTGCTGGCATGGATATAATAGTACCCCAAGCAGAAAACCTGATCTTTCAGTGGAAGTACAACCCACCCGCTCAGCCCCCCAAAAAGCAGGCTTCATAGATCCCCAAAAATGCATAATATAAATCAACAGACACGTGTTTCCATTAGAATAATTTTAAGAACTATGCAGATATTGTTATACCTTTAACTTCAAATGGAATGAAGCAGGAGTCAAGTTGCACCTTTAAGACCAACCAGTTTTTATTTAGAACGTAAGCTTTCGTGTGCTCTTAAGCACACTTCATCAGACAAGGAATCCAGCACAGTGAGCAAAGCCATACATAGCGGAGCACTGGTTCTTAAATCTGTACCATGTTGCATTCTGGGCCACTGCCTACCAGCTATGTATGGCTCTGCTCAGTTATGTATGGCTTTGCTCACTGTGCTGAATTCCTTGTCTGATGAAGTGTGCTTAAGAGCACACGAAAGCGTACGTTGCCCACTTGGATCTATTCAAATGGAATGGTTATCCAGTGTATAAATTGTACTACCAGAAGACCTACCTCTTAATATCACATATATTAATATATAGTATATAATTCTTTTTTCACAATAAACATGTCAAGAGTATATTTCCAAACCTCCACGTTATAAAAACTGCATTTCCCCAAAGATTTAAGCATAACAGTTGGGGAGTATTAAAGGATGAGTCACAATTGTAGTTATATATCTATATTTTTCTATGTATCTCAAATTGGATGTTATTGTACTGTATTATATTAAAATTTCAACATGGATGATCTTGTAAACCTTATCATTGTCATTTTCAGTGTATAAATGAGTGGGATACAATAATACAAGTTATACCACATCTAAAATAGTTCTGAAATACTGAGAAGCAAGCCTTATCTATGTAATAATATCTACTTTTATTCATTTCCTGAACACTACTCCTCCTACTAATTAAAAACATGGAAGTACCCATATAAAATAAATTAGCATTGTGAAATAAAAAGGATATTTTTTAAAAGAAATCATAATCATATCCCAAAAAGGCACTTAGAAATATGTTTAAGTCTAAAAAATGTGTTCTCAATTTCAAATAAAATGTCACAGTTCTCCACAAGAGCTCATGGAATATTCAACATTACTCTTCTTAGGATGTTTGAGGCTTCTTATACAGATGAGGTGGAAGGATAATAACTTGGAATGGAACTTGGCTGATACTACAGACAAGCTGCAACATTTATATTGAGCAAGTCTGCTGAGGATTAATTGGACTTTTTCATTATCAGCACCCTATCAACTTTTCCAGAGTTGCTTATTCCCGACGTTATCTTATGCAAGCAATTTTTTGTTGCATAAAAGAAATTCCAGCAGTATGCCAATAGAGTCAGAGCCCTCAAAGGGAGGCATAAGAAGTTTTTATAAGAGGCATGCACACTTTCCCCCACACCCCCAATACATAATTTCATTTTCAGGCAGAGCTTTTTTTGAGCAGGAACGCACAGGAACATAGTTGCAGCAGGCTTGGCATCAGAGGGTGTGGCCTAATATGCAAATGAGTTGCTGCTGGGCTTTTAATAAAGCAAAAGCCCTGGTCAGGTGTTGTATATATCTTTGATGGAGATAGATCTTCCTCTATCAGTATAACATATGAAGTAGTCAGCACAGTAGTCAGCATAACATATGAAGCTACTACATTTATTCACAATATCAGTACCTGAAAGTTTGCAAATAGCAGCTCTCTGGGACCATTTTGGGCAGAGCCAAATTAACAAATAGGCCAAGTAGGCACTGGTCTATGGGCCCCCAGGCTGGCTTTTTCTGCTGGTTTCCCCCCTGCTTGCAGCCCTCCCAGCCTGCACACACAGCCAGCAACTGATCCGTTCTTTACCCAACTTGCCTGGTGCAGCTGCTGCTGGCACCTTTGCGAAGTTTGCCTCTCTCTGCCTCTCCCCCGCAGCTTTGTCAGAGGGGCTTTTGAGAAGGTGTCTGCAGGCTGCAGTGAGGGCCTCAGGCAGCAGGGCGGCCACTCCAACGCTGAGATAATTTGCAAAGGGGGGGCTCCGAGTTTTCAGGTGTCTAGGGGCCTTCACAGGGTTTAATCCAGCACTGATTTGGGGCCAGTAAAATAATTTCGCCTTCACTCATGAGTCAGACACTGGTCCAATTGGGGTTTTTTTTGGGGGGGGGGGGGTGAATTCTGTGAGTTCTATCCATGGAATTCCCAGCATCTCATCTGTTTGAGTCTTAACTGTGGGTACCAATCTTGCTTCTCATATGGGATTTAACCCTCTGGGTTTCCTATTTTTTTTTTTGGGGGGGGGTCATTTAAGTCCAATATCTCTTTGTTGTACCATTAGGGAAAATCAGAACTAGGGGTGAGTGTACAAGCATTAAATTGTTCCATTTGTCAATTAAACCTCTGGTTGGTAATATAGTGTGGAGTGTAAATTAAAAGCTCACTTTTTAAAAGGCTGTATAAATTCTATTGTGCTGCTGTATAAGGGAAGGAAAAAGCGAACATCAAAGGCAGCTTTCCCTTCTAACAACACGGGCAGCCTTTGTTTATTAAGCTATAAGGTATATAACCCTTCAGTATCACAAAAAAAACCCACCTCTTTCAATGGTTTAATAATAAACCAATTTATATCAATTTAGTCAATTACTTTGTTAAAAGGCGGATATTTTTACTGCCCACAGGTCAGAAGACAGAGTGCTGAGCTAGGAGATTACTGACCTGAGTTACAGCAGCAGGCCCTCAAATCCTTAGCCTACAGTAGCTTCTTTAGCAATTGGTTTGCTACATTCTATAGTATACACTTGCTAGATGAAACCCAAATAAATTACAAATTACCGTATCAAGGCCAAGAGACAACCTAAGTACAAATGTCATAAACTCCCAAGCCATCATAACTGTGCAAGTGTTTTCATGCTAACAATGTAATCTGACCACCCAGCAGACATTTGCGAACACACTGTAACAGGCATACACCCTCATTTAGTGAGTTAGGAGGAATCAGTGCTACATCATGGAAATGCATTCTCCATCTCCCTGCTATCTGCTCGGCATTATCAAGAATAAGTCTCTACAAGCTGATTCACATCCATATCCCATCTCAGACAGACACTGGGAGAGGCACTCAATTGCTATCAGATTAATCAGACAGAAATAACATTGGGTCGGTGTGATCCATGTACTGATGATACGACAAATCATATATCCTCGCTAAGTTGCTGACTGAGCATGAAACCGGTTGAATAATTTGGCACCCTAAAATGGATTCCTCTGTGCCCCCAAGGCAATGGAGACTTTGCCATCAGGCATCTTGCCAACATGGGGATTGTAAAGGATTTGTCTTGTGCTTGAGAGTCAATCCATCAGCTGCTTTTCTCATTCTTCATGGGTTCAGTTCTCCTCCACATTTCATTCTTGTGCCATCTACAGATATTTAGTGGGTTTACTTTTCTCAGTAGCCCAACTAGTTCCTCCATGCTCTCCTGTCTTGTTTTTCCAACACTTTGGAACATGCTAAATCTTGCAAGGAACGTGTGTGCTCAAATTCACAAGACGACTCCGGTGTGTCTAGCTGTCACCCATCCAATACATTGTGCAAAACTGGCCTAAAGAATCTGAAGAGAGGAAATCTCTGCCAAACATCTCATTTGGTAGCAGCCATCAACTGGATTGTACTTTCCAGCTGCTAGAAGAACATTTCTGTATTGCTTCATTTGTATTATCAGTGGTGCAACAGTACACAGCTATGGGTTCGAAGAACTGTCCATATCGGCTTAGGTTTTAGCCTAGAGCCAGATGGAGTATTTTAACCTGGAGTGTAAGGTGTTGTACAGATCTATGGCGTGACCTTCCAGGGAAGCCCCTCTGGGGCCACTGGAGCAGCTTCTGTGGTGACTGGAAGTCAATTAGTTGCCACCAAAAGTGATGTCTTTGGCAACAAGATTTATGATAAAGATGCTGAAGGGAGCAAGGGACAGTTGGAGAGCAGCCAAGGCACCAAGCAGCTTGGAACTGACTCAGAGGACATAAGCGCCTCCAGTCCTCCCCTGTTGCCTCTGAGAAGAATAAGAAAAGGATGCCGGTAGCAAGCATCACCTCACAAAGAAGGAAATCTCCATTGAAACTAGACAGGACGCTGCAAGGGGATAGTAGTGAAGCTGCAGGACGGTCAGACACATTTGAGATTTGCAATGAGGTAAGTCCATACCTCCCGGAGCATGGGACTTGGGACCTCACCAATAGCCCCTCTAAGCTGTGGAGTCTTGTGAGCAAAAATTCTACTTTGTGAGCTACTGGTATTAAAGTTGTGAGCTACTGAATAAATTACTTTGCTTTGGGGCCATTTTTCCTGAGCGAAGACCAAAATGCGTGAGCTTACCATTCCCTTCCACTGATTTGGATCCCAGCTTCATTTGTAAAGCAAATGTGCATTGGCTCTTTCTTACAAACAGGTGTACATGCACTTACAAGTTGGATGTACGTGGATTCACTGTAATGTGAACAGCTCTTGTGAGAGGGAGTTCAAGATTTATGTGGACATAACTTTCCCAACCTGCCAAAATCAGCCATATAGATTTATTTAAGACATTCATATCCCCTGGCACCCTTTCACCCTTGCCCGTTTGTATATTCTGTTTGAGTTTCCTCCCTCCTGCCTAGAAAATGGCCAGGCAGTCCAGAACTGGGAGAAACATCTATAGGACGCTATTCTTACCAGGGCTTCCAATTTTTATCATATTGTACTGAATTTTAAATATTTTGTGCATTTTAGTTTTTATGGCATATGCCCCCTTGTACATTGCCCAGAGCCCAATGCAAGCTGGGATATGGTGATCAACAAATCGAAATCATCATCATCATCCCACAGCCTCCATTCTAAAATGTTCAAGATGGCATCCATAAAATAACATGATGACAATAATAAACAACAACAAACAATCTTCTTTCAGGTTCTTAAGAAGAACTTCTTCCTCAGTTCTTAAAATTAGGAGCAAAGACAAACTTAGCCAAAGTGAAACATTTACATTACTTTCATGCGCTGAAATAAATGGGGCCAGTTTACATAAGCAACAGAATTACATGACAAGTAAATCAATGTAGAGTGTGTGGCATAAATCCCCCTTGAATCATGTGTAAAAATGCTTTCAGGCCAGAAATAACAGTTTGCAATCAAAGAATTCAAGCCACATAGCTTCTCCAAATAACTTGAGAAGAATCAAATTATCATGTCAGCTTAAGCACTGTGTTGTTGTTTTTAAACAGTTTCTTGTGTTTGTTTCTAATTAACACATATTTATCTTCGGCATTAGGTAAAACTAAGTAAAAATATACACTAAAAACTGCATCTACTTCTATCAACAAAAATATGCCTTGGTATTTCAGAAGGTATGTTCATTTAGGCTGCATAGCCTACATAAACAAATGTCTTCTTGACACTGAAGGAGCAAGGGTTAGCTTGTTCCGTTGAAAGCAAAATATTATTGGGATGTATTTTGTTCTCCTGTGAGTCTGAAATAACAGATGGAAAGAGCCAAATCACATTTTTTAGTCACTTATGTGACCAGTAACTTTTGAGTTGAAGAAATAGGAAATAGTGTGTTCATTGACCACTTACTTGATAGTCCATATGCTCCAAACAAGCATGTCAGCATTTTTCTGGTGCTGTATTAACTGTACCTACAGTTCAGAGGAAGGCAGACTGTATTCTGAAGCATGCCTCACAGGAAAAGATGACTGCATTCTCGTCCTTTGAATGAACACTATACCTTTAAATATCTGTCTGCAATTGGAGAGATGGCAGCTATTGCTGCCCTTGGCTGTTCACTTGCTAGTGAGATCACTTACAATCAATGTTCCCTCTAAGCTGCAGAGTCTTGTGAGCAAAAATTCTACTTTGTGAGCTACTGGCATTAAAGTTGTGAACTGCTGGCATTGAAGCTGCGAGCTACTGCATAAATTATTGTGCTCTGGGATCATCCTTCCTGAGCTAAGACAAAAATGTGTGAGCTGGAGACTAAAAATCTGTGAACTAGCTCACACTAACTCAGTTTAGAGGGAACACTGCTTACAACCTTTCTTGGAGGGAATGGATGAAATGCAGGGGGAGAAAACAGGACAGAGCCTTGCCTTTCTCCCGCTGTACCAGAGGATTTAAAGAGACAGCAACGGTAGAAGACTAAGACCCAGTCTGAGCCAAATGTCCCCAGATTCTAGGCTTATCACATTCCTTATTGCAAGAAAATGTTCTGTATTTTTTTATTTCAGATATTTGCTTTGAAGAGATGCTCCATAACAAAAAACAAACAAACTTGGTGACCATGCTACGGTCACCTCAAGAATAGACTACTGTAATGCTCTCTACATGGGGCTACCCTTGACGCAAACCCGGAGACTACAGCTAGTGCAGAATGCTGCGGCACGGCTGCTAATGAGGCTGCCACGATGGGAGCACATTCAGCCAGTACTGAAAGAACTGCACTGGCTACCTGTTGTTTTCCGAGTTCGCTTCAAGGTGTTTGTATTGACCTTTAAAGCCCTTTATGGTCAGGGACCTGCATATCTACGGGACCGCCTTTCTCCTCATATTCCCCAGAGAGCACTGCGTTCAGGGGCAAAAAACCTACTCTCGGTCCCCGGACCAAAAGAAGCCAGGCTATGCGTGACAAGATCTAGGGCTTTCTCGGTGGCAGCACCAGAGCTTTGGAATGCTCTTCCAGAAGCCATACGGGCCCTGCGGGATCTGTCTGCATTCCGCAGGGCCTGTAAGACCGAGTTGTTCAAGCAGGCCTTCGAGGCTTGACGAAGATGGCTGCCACTGGACATCACACAGAACGCCGGTGTTCACGGCTTGGAATTCTAATGCCGCTATAATGTATTCAGCACTATATAATGGTTTTAATAATCTCGAATTGTAATACGTTTTTAAACTGAAAATGTAAATTATGGTTTTATATATTTTATTTGTTTAATTGTCTAGATACTGTGAGCCGCCCTGAGTCCGCTTGCGGAGAGGGCGGGATATAAATCAAATGTAATAATAATAATAATAATAATAAATAATAATATATTACAAGGACAGTGAAAATAATAGGGTTGCCAGGTCTGTGTTGGAAAATATCTGGAGATGTTGGGAGTGGAGCTGGGAAAGGGCGGGGTTTGGGGAGGGGAGGGGCCTCAGCATGGTACAATGCCATAGAGTCCACCCTTCCAAACAGCCATTTCTCCAGGGGAGCTGGTCACTGCCAGCTGGAGATCTGTTGTAAAAGAGAGAGATCTCCAGGCCCCACCTGGAGGCTGGCAACCCTAGCAAATAATATACTGTTAATGTTCTGATGCACCATTCTCTTATGATCTCACAATGAGATCCAGTGCAAGGATCTTGCAAGGCACATTCAAAGATCACAAATTGCCCTAGTTTCCCCTTCACCCCAATAGTCTTTTTTGAAACCAGGTGTAAGCCGAAATGCCCTCAAAACGAGGTTGGGGAATTAGTCAGGTGGGCACCTGGCTCACTAGGGATCTTTTCCCAATGTCTACAAGATTAACCAACCAGAGAGTAATGCTTAAATAATAGGGACTCTAATTAAGTAAAACAATTACAATTTATTCTAGAAAATATAGGCATACATACAAGATAGAATACTCATACAATCATACATACAGTCCTAGGAAATATAGAGAGAGATATAGAGGAACCCATGGGTAGACAAACAGGGTGATATTTACCTATCGTAGTCCTCAAGAAGGCTCCAATGGCGCCGTAAGAGGAGGGGGAAATGGACCCAAAACTGTGGCCAGAATTGGGGATGGATCTAGACAGCGGAACTGGGGTACTGCTAGATGCACACATGAGTGGAGTTGGGTCAGAGGTTAAATAGACTACCGTAGACCCTCAGGGGCTGGGAGGTATGAGGGAGGAGAAAGGGGAGGCTCTGCAGAGCCATAAGGGCTGGACTACTGCAGTAGCCAATAGAAAGTCCATTGGTGACACCTAATTGGGTGCTTGCTCTTGACCAATGGACTTGCCTGGATCCTGGATACCTGAGAGAACTTTCAGATTGAAACGGACCAGGGGGAGGCTCCAAAGTGACAGTTGGGAAGAAGAATAGAAGTGATTACTGGGTGGAGAATACTTAAGACTAAATAGACTTATCTAAAAGGGTGACAATAGAGAATCAAATGCTGGCCTAGGTAACACTCAGCTCATACAATGAAACTTGGCTCTTGGCTGAAGATGGTCTTCCTCTTCTTTAGTCTTCTTCTTGGCACCAGTCTTTGTCTTGAGTTCCGTTAGACAAAGGCTTGAGTGGTCTGGCAGAATATGCTTGATTGCCTTATGCAGAAGTTGAAGCAGCTGTTGGATATGGAGTCAGGAAAACAAGATGGATTCTGGTGGTGTTAGCCTTTGGTTCATGGAAACAGGCTGGAAACTGTCTGCCTGTACAGTTCATGGTGGCATGGCTTCTTCCATTGCAGCGGCCAAGACTGGGCACACAAGGAACAGCTGGAAGCTCATCTGTAGTTCTGGCTAACACCCATCCAGAGATGTAGAATGTTGCTGCAAAGCTGAGGCTTATAGTATCTACATAAGCCTTAGAAACTGTGGGCAAAGTCCACTTCTTAGAGCAGATGTATGCGAGTCAAAACTCCAGGCACCCTGGCAACCATACTGGTGATCACGATGTCCATATATGAAAAGTAGGGGGCTTTTCCTTACACAGGAAAATGTATTCCTAGGGCTGTGGGGCCTCTGTGGTCTAATAGCCATGTGGGTTAGCAACTGCAGTAGGGAGGAACAAAGGGTATGAAATCACTCGTTTCTTCTTCTGTCAGCAAAACTCCACTTGAATAAGAGGCAGTATGGAGCAATTTTACCTTCTTCCCCCTCCTCACTGTAGACTCCCAAGCCACCCAGTTATGCTCAGGAGGTTCTGCAACACTGGGAATTACCGTTTCCTAGAGTCATAAACAGACTGCTGGGAGGAAAGGAAAGCTGCGAAGTTTGTTGACCAACAGGGTCTTCTGCAGATGGCCGGTGCTGTGTCAACTGCACTGGCTACCAATTGAGTACCAGATTGGTACCAAGGTTTTAGTTTTGACTTTTAAAGCCTTACATGGCCTGGGATTGACATATCAGGACCGCCTTTCCCCATATGTGCCCTGGAGATCACTACGATCCAGAAACAACATCTACTGACTGTCCCTGGTCCAAAGGACATCTGTATTGCCTCAACCAGGACCGGGGCCTTTTCAGCCTTGGCCCCAGCCTGGTGGAATCAGCTCCCTCTTGAGATTTGGGCTCTCACTGAATTGCTATCTTTTTGTAGGGCCTGTAAAACGGAGCTATTCCGCCAGGCCTATGGTTGAGGCAGCGGGCATCCTACTCCATCGGCTGGCCCTGTGTGGCAAGCCATCTGTGCTATGACATAATTTATTTTATTCACTATCCTGGTTCATATAATATGTGCCCAACTGAGCCGTAATATTTTATAATTTATAATCTATTGTGATCTGTCTGGTTTTAATTGCTATTATCCACTATTTTTATATCTGTTATCCACCCTGAGCCCATTCTTAGGAAAGGGTGGACTATAAATTACCTAAAACAAAATGAAATAAATAAAAAATTATGGGATCCAACCACATGTGCTCTTTAGCACTCTTCTAGTGACAACCCAGAGCCACAGTACTTTAGTTCCTCTGTCTTCTTGATTTCTACTAGTCCAACTCCTCTTCTGTATCTTTCCTCTTACTTGACTTACTTCCTATATCATATACACAACACTTCCTAATGCAATCACTATGTGGTGGTGGAAAGTGCAGTCACTATATGCAGTACTAAAGTTGGTGGCCCCCTTGCTAATCACGAAAGCAGCCCAAGCAGGCTACCATCAGACAAGAAAGGAGCCTCTACATATTCAGGGGATTCCTCAGTTATGCCGCAAAACAGGACTCTCTGTAAATGAAGTAAGGAAAAGGAACAAAAATATCCAAACAACAGCCTGATGACTAAAAATGCTGTAGGAGGCATGGAATTTTAATTTCTTTAAATTGCATCCAGCCTCTGCAGCGTACAAAGCAGCTTCCAAGAATAATAAAATGCAATAACAGAACAAACAAACAAACAAAATCAACACAAAGTAAAATAATCAACGATAATAATTACAACACAGTAACAGAAGATTTGACCCTTAAAATACACAGCCCAATGAGAATAGAACCATTATCCCTGCAAAGAACCTGAACAGCCAGACCCCTGCAATATTTTACAAAGAAAAACAAATTAATTACTAGGCTTAATTTTCTAAGGATCATTAGAACAAAATGGCCTTACAAAGCTTTTGAAACCTTGGCATAGAAGGTACCTCTTCCAGGGGACCACTGCAAAAAATGGAGGCTGTCAGAGTAGTTGTGAAAAGAAAGTGTGACAACTTAGAGGTTATTAACATCCACTGTTTTATTTACCGAAGAGATAAGTTGCTAAACATTCTGAAACCAATACACTTCTTGTACAAATAAAGCTTTTATTTTGTTTTATGTAAACCTGGAATCGTATGCTATTAAAATACAAGAGTCTCATACTCAGAGCCAGATAGTCCAATGAAGGTGCCTTAGAGCTTGGGCACAATACTATAGGAAAGGTTAAATAATAAGATTGGAATTAAATTCTTGGTGGCAACATTACAGAGAGAGAGAAGAGAAAGTTAAAGAAACACCTTATCTAACCAACCTCAAAGAAAAAGATAGTAGTCATGACAACCATGTATGTTGCTCTGAGCTTCTTGGATAATGGGAGGTCTAAAAGTGTACTAGTCAGATGTTGAGAGCAGATGAGTTTGTGTTAAAGAGGAAACTATCCCCATCTATCAATTTGAAGAAGGAGTTTTGGAGGTGGGATTTATAATCTGCCCTCCCCCATGATTTCTTGTGAAGCCTCCAGCTTCTCCTCTCCCAGTTTGGGGGCTTGCAACAAACTGCTAGATCATCCCATAGCTCTATGGCACACTATACAGAGACTTTAGAACAGCCCAATGTGAATATAGTAAGCAAGTGAAACGCTTCCTAGTATTTCGCAATAGGGAAAGCAGCGCTTGTGACACTTCTGGATTGTCAGCTGTTGTTAAAGGCACAGGCAGCAGTAGACAAGCTAGCAACCCTACCTCAAGAGCAGAGAGCCTGCATTACAAGAAGGGTCTTCTATAAAGGCTGTTTGCATTTTGAAAGTCCTCCCCCACTTTTCTCTTATGCCGTTTTCCCCATTTAAATCCCACCCACCCTTCCCAGAATTAGACTTTGCTCATTACGGGAGAATAAGGACCAACTGCTCTCACATCTGCTTTGCTCCTTTCTTGTGACTCTTAGCAGTAGTTGAGATTGTTGCAATTCCTCCATGCAATATTAGTGTCATCGGTCAAAAAACATACCGGTAGCTGAAAAACATACCCATATATTCATGCAAATTGTTGGGAAGTCGAAAATGCACCAGATCATTACATTACTTCTTCAGTGGGGAGGGGTTTAAAGCATCAGAACTGGTACATGAGAACTTGGGGTGTATCTTTTGCAAATTCAGAGCCTATCATTAACTGTTATACTAGCGGGTATTTTTAAATTATTAACTTTATATCTAGCCCACTCTTTTCATTGAAACTTGATGGATTATGAAGGTTTAACTTACAGGTCGCTGTCTCTGCCAAAAATGGCACAGAAAGTGATATACAATGACATCCACAAATACAAAATAATCAGCACACTAAAAAGCAGTAATAATTTATCTTTATTATGTATATAGTAAGCTAATGTGCTATAATCAGACAGACAGATTAATAACCTACATTCACATGTCAAGATCTTTTGAGGTACGTAAATTGTTTCTGTCACATTATGAAGATAACAGGGAACTATTTTTATGTTTGTTTATGATTGTTGTAATTACATTATAATATCTCATCTCACAAAGTTGTTTCTGATCCATGTCAACACATATCAAATCAAAAGCTAGCTTACTTTAATCAGAAGACCCTTTTAGCAAAATAAATAGACTTTGTCTTCATGAACTCATGAAAGACAGGCTCTCATTGGTCTCAGCCTGGCTACAGAGGTGCATAACAAAAAGAACAAAAAGTTTTAATGTGATTGGAGGCACATTGGAAGGAGAGAAAAATACAAGAGCTGAGCACAGTTGTGAGAGGAAGGACTCCTTTTGTCACTGGTGCATTTTGATCTGTAGCCCTCTCCCCCCCGACTGCCACATAGTACCCACTGACATGGAGCATGGTAGTGCCACTGGAGAAGAGAGTCCTCCCCCACTTTTCTCCTATGCAATTTTCCCCATTTAAATCCTCTCCTGTCCTCCCAGAATTAGATTTTGCTCATTACAGGAGAATACAGAGGTACAGTATGGACCAGCTGCTCTCACATCTACTTTGCTCCTGAAACAGTATTATTTCAGTCCACACTAGACTATGTATATAGCTCACCACCTTGGAGAGGTTTTGTTTCTAGCCTACTGAGCCATGAAAAGGGTAATTGTGCAGGGCAGGAGAGGCAAGGAGTGTAGACTATTCAGGCCCAGTGCTAGGGGTGCCTGCACCCCTAGGCTGAACCCTGATTCTCCACGCCCATCGATATTTCTGTGCGCCGGCACCCCGATGACATCATAATGATGTCACTGCCACACCCCCGGACTTTGCCAAGGCCTCCCGAGCCTCGGCAGAGTCCGGAAGGCAGTGGGCATGCTCAAAGACGGTTCTGAGCATGCTTGCTGCCATGCCCCCCACCTTGCGACCACAGCGGGTGAGAGGAGGCAGACGGCAGTGGGCACGGGGAGGCGGACGGCAGCAGGCACAGGGAGAGGGGGCGCCTTATGGTGCCCCTAGGCCAAGTAGCGCCCTAAGTGGCAGCCTACTTGGCCTACTCCCACGCGCCGACGCTGAGACTATATTAGTTTACTTATTTGTCTACTTATCAGGGCTGTTGTAAGCAATGTTAAGAAGAGCTTGAGGTTTTATGAAAATAAAAGGCTCAAGTAGAGCAGGACATGAAGTACTTTAAGCTTTTACAAAAATGTAGTTCCATGGAGCAATATAACCTACGGAATGACTTAGCCTGGGACACTGGGTTCAGGAAGATGAACATTTGACACTGCAGGAGAGATGCTGGGGGAGAGGGAAGAATGAAAAGTGCTGCCAAGATTTTAAAAAGTTATGGAGACAAAATTCCGAAGGCCCTGGGAACCCAAGAGCCCATGGAATCAAGTAATTCATGTGACTAGTTTTCGTATGATGTTTGGGTTGGCTCTGGGTGGTGTGAAGGATCTTAGGGGGAGTCTTTTGTCTGAGGCCCAAGGTAGCCTTGGGAGGAAAAACCCCCCACATTTTAACATTTCTCTTGCAGTGCTAAAGTACCTGAGGCCAACTTTGATCTTGGCTTTCTAGGAGGACCTGGACTCCAGCCAGGATGTAAAGTTTCTATCTGTGAGTCATCATGATAAGAGCAATTCTCCATGCTCCTGTGCCAGATGACATCTCTCATGGTTTAGGAGTGGATGATGAATGCTTCTGTTTTGGTGCTCTTCAGTTCTGGAGAGCGATACATTCTCCCACTCTGGACCAATGTTTTCGTGGCTTTCCAAAGAACCCCATTCATGAGCGATCACATGCCTGCAAAATCTTTCTGTGGCTGAAGCAGACAGGCAAGAGATCTTTCTTCCAGCTATCTACATAACAGCTCCCACCTATCCCACCACATTTCATACCAAAGAGTTTCTAGCACTGTGCCACTATCTGCCTTTGAGCCTTGAAAAGACATGAAGGCTGCAGCATCCAGATGCCAAAAAAGGCTTCAAAGAACTTTGTTTGGACACTTAAGAAGGCAACATTTGTTTGTCTAACCTCCTGGGATCTAGTTATAGCTTTTCAGGACAGGAGGGGAAAACATATTGCTTTAAAACAAATTTTTGCAAACCCTTTTCAATCCCATTCTTCCTTAGCAACGTTTTGCTTGTTGTTTATTTGCATCCTGTATCTCTGGATGCTGTCCAAAGAAATTAATTAAACAAGGATATATTTGTTTCTTGTCTCAGCCTCTTTCTTGGATTCCTGCTGTTGGGCGTTGCCCCTAATTAATCACATCTTCATTTGAAATCATAATCTTAATGATCTCTGTGTTTCTGCTCTTCACTAAGTTTTACTTAGTGCTTAAAAGACTGATTGAAATGCAAACATTTATCCCAAAACAGTATCTGTTTTGGACAAAGAAAACGCAAACTAACTTTTCTGCTACTCCACTGTTGGAGTTAATCACTCAGTGGTTTCTGTGTTTTTCTTGTGTGTGTGTGTGTGTGTGAGCATGCTTTATTTCCAGCTGTGCAACACACATCAAAACCAATCTGTAGTCCTCCAGCTTGGTAAACTATGCTACTTCTATTTTCATTTCAAAAAAACACAATTAGTCTTTGTTTTCTTTCAGCAAACTAAAGGAAATTACTATAATATTCTTTTCAGTTGTATCAAGATACAGGATAATTTATTTCTTCTTCCCACTTCAAAAAGAATGTTGTTTTGTTAACAAAAAGAAAAAGAAATCTAAAAAATGCTTTTAATGGAATTATACACTTTGTTATTCAAGTGTAAAATGCATTTTAAAAGATAAACAGCGTCAGATTTACAGTTCTGCTAAAAGCTAAAATAGCAGCTAAGAGTGTGAAACTGTGAACTCAAAAGTTCAAATCTTGCTTCAACTATGAACTCGCTATAGGTTATCAGTCTCAGCCCCACCTCTGCAATAAGACAATAATATTGACATACTTTACAGGGTGGTTGTATGGATAACTGACACTATGTATGTGAAAAACGTTAGCACACTTATCCTACAGCAGTGGAACTGGCTCCAAATTAGTTTCCAGGGCCAATTCAAAATGATGATATTAACCTTTAAAGCCCTAAATGGACTGGGACCTTCATACCTTCAGGACTGCCTCTCCCAGCAGGTTTCTCCCCAGGGCTTTTTTTCAGCAGGAATGCACAGGAACAAAGTTCTGGCTGGGTTGGTGACAGGGGTGTGTGACTTAATATGCAAATGAATTCCTGCTGGACTTTTTCTACAAAAAAAGCCTTGATCCTGCCCATCTTCTTCAGTCTTCATCTCAGAATTTATTGAAGGTCTCTGGTAGCTACAGTAGGATAAGTGTTGTATGCACTGACCACAAACTATCTACCTTGTGTCAACAAGGCTTCTCAGTAGTAGCCCTGGCCTGTGGAACCAGCTGCCTGAAGGGGGCATGCCTTGTGGGACCTCCCTAGGTTCCGTAGAGCATGAAAGGCCACGCTTTTTCATGCAGCCTTTGTGATTGTGATCTGCCAGGCAGCTGGTAAATTATGCTTCAAACATCCTTGCATCTTACCCTGCTTAATAGTGGATAGATTTTAACCAGGATAGATTTTTGATCATTTTATATTTTTAAAATTTATTTATAAGCTGAGCAGGACCAAATGGCCCTGTTTCACAGAGGGCTCCTTTGCAAACACCTCCCCACTCGACCTTCCTGCAGCGCAGGGAAGCCAAGTGGGGCTGGATGGCCCTATTTGCATGCAGCAAACACCCATCCCCCGCTCAACCTCCCCACTGTGCGTGGAAGCTGAGCAGGGCCTTATGGCCCCATTTGCAAGGAGGGCTGCTCTTGAGGAGCCCACCATGCAAAGTTGCTGCTCAACTTTCCTGCAGTGCGAGAAAGTCTCGGGCAGGGGGAAAAGGCAGTTTGGTGCCTCTGTCTTGCTCTCAGGCTGCCTCCCCTGCAAAGGAAGGCAGCCTGGGAGCGAGGCCAAGCTGCCTCTTTCCTCCACCTGAGTCTGGGGGAGGAGAAAGATGCCACGGGCCAGTTGGCGTGTTGTGAGGGGGTGCCTACCAGCACCTGTAGGTAATTTGGTGCCTTAGGCAGCCACCTACGTGGCCTACTTCCATGCGTTGGCCCTGGCTCTGAGAGAACTTGTGATTGACCCAGGGTCACACCAGCAGCTGCATGTGAAGGAGTGAGGAATCAAAACTGGTTCTCCCAAATTAGAGTCCGTACTCTTAAGCATTACACCAAACCGGCTATTGTATGTACTGTTTTATCAGATGTATTTTATATGCTGTTAACTGCACTGTCCCATTGAGGGGAGAGGGAGCAGTGTATAAATTTAATAAATAAATAATATCATGGCCTGGAAAATCTGATTTTTTTCTTGCAAAGTGCAGAATAGATATGTAATTTGGGGCTTATTCAAACCCTACAGCCCTCATGTTTTTGCTTGGTGGAGCTCCATAAAGCACACACAATGCCGAGCGCTTCTTATCATGTGCACTGACTTGCCTGTGCATTCATGTGAACACCATGCACAGGTGTACATGGAAACACACATAAGCAGGACTTTTTTTCTAGAAAAAGCCCAGCAGGAACTCATTTGCATATTAGGCCACACCCCCTGGCATTACCATTGTTTTGCACAGGTTTTTTTTTGTAGAAAAAGCCCAGCAGGAACTCAAGTGCATATTAGGCCACACCCCCTGACACCACGCCAGCTGGAACTGCGTTCCTGTGTGTTCCTGCTCAAAAAAAGCCCTGCACATAAGGCTGGTGCTGGCATATGACTGCATACAATTATTCTGCATATGATTATGCCAAAGTATTTTAAAAAAGAACCTTCAAATGTTAATCCCATTTCACAGTGCATTGCAATCTTTGTCTTAAAGTAGGGATCAGTAACTGGAGGCCGCTGGGCCACAGTAAGGTATAGCCAGCCTCCAGGTGGGGCCTCAAGCAGTCTCAGAATTCCAACTAATCTCCAGATGACAAGAGATCAATTCCCATGAATAAAATGGCAGCTGCAGGAGGGGTAGGTTCTATAGCATCACATCCTCACTGAACTCCCTGCCCTCCTCAATCCCTCTGCAGGCACCAACCCATAATCTCCAGGAGCTTCCCAAATTGAAGCTGGCAACCCCAGCAAAAACAGGCACACTAAGGAGAACTACACACCCTTTGCCAAACCAGGGAAAACCAGGGGGTACAAAGTGAGTGAAGCTTCTAGCAACGGGACTTGTCAGCAGATTCCTTTGAGCCAGAAGCTGGAGGCCTTCCATGGCTGACTTCATTGTCAAAGCCCTCCAGGATATCTAATTGCTGATTAGGGAACATAAGCAGGGAAGGGCTTCTGGAAGTGTCCCAAATACTTGCAGACTGAGCTACGCTACTTTTCAAAGGATGGTGGCACTGAATTGCTACAATTTTGGATATTTAATTGTTATGTCTCCTGTGCAGACAGTATTTATGAAATCCCACTGTCCTTCTGAGCAGCCTTTTGCTGCTGGGAAAATGGAGGTTGTGATGTGGTTCCCAGCCACTGAAATATGCATGCATATTTTTCAATTTAAAAACTGATTCATCCATGTTAGAAAAATACAAGTTTCTTTGTTAACTCACAACCCAAAATTATCTTTTCATCCCTTCAGTTCCTGCAGTTGTCAGCCTGTCCCATCATACCTTCTGATTCAAAACTTGAACCAGCTTCTTCACAAAAACTCTACTGATTCTTGAAAAGAAGAATGCAAGCCAGGCATCTGGGCAAGTATACCAAGGAAATACAAAACTCAGTGGTCTATTCCCAGGGCTTTTTTTGAGCAGGAATGCACAGGAACACAGTTCTGGCAGGATTGGTGTCAGGGGGTATGGCCTAATATGCAAATATCTATTTCTAAATTAAATTCCTCATCATGAAGAACTGGACAATCTAGTTTACAGCCATTAGAAATATTTTCAGAGGGCAAGTTTTAAAGTACATGGTAGGAAGCCAAGGTGTTTCACTGTCTACTACCCAAAATTATTGCTTTCAGTTAGATGCGTCTTTAAAAGTACCCACTTTTATCTTGAGGGGCTCAAAAATACCAGTAATGGGGTTGTTTTGTAGAAAAATAGGTGGTGGAGCTCATTAGCATAACTCATTACCATATGCTGCCCCCCCTCACCAGCCAAAAGCAACTCAACACAAGAAAGGAGAGCCCTGGGCGAACAAGGCCTGCTTGGGCTGCCTAGAGATCTAGCCAGCCCAAGCAGGCCTCTCTCATCTGGGGCTCTCCTTGGCCACCACCCCCCACAGTCAAAAGGTCAGCAAGCCACCTGCCACCCCAAATCACCTAAGTGGAGAAAGGGTGACATGGGCTTCTCCAGGGGTGAATGAGGTCTGCTGGGGTGTGGCAAAGCTCCTGGTGGCTGGCTGGCTGCCCACTCTCCTAATCCAGGGATTGTTAGCAGCTGCACCCACTATTCAATGGACAGGGTAGGTAGGGAGGAAGAGAGGGAACCATCAGAAAGGTTCAGGAGCTCTGCTCTTGTGAGCTCCTGCTGAATCTGAGGTCTGAGTGATGCACTCAAACTGCTTGCATTGTGGCTCTAAAACAAAATAAAATAAATCTGAAAATCTAAAACTAATAGGTGATGGGATGGATCACAAGGGCGGGATATAAATCATAAATAAACTAAACTAAACTAAACAATTGGTGGTACATGCTGTACACTTGTTAGTGTGAGGGCAAAGCTCCTGGTGGCTGTCTGCCTGCCCACTCTCCTAATCCAGGGATTGTTATGCAGCTGCACCTACTATTCAATGGACAAGGTAGGTGGGGAGGGGGGGGGCGTCAGAAAGGTTCAGGAGCTGTGCTCCTGTGAGCTCCTGCTGAATTCAAGGTCTGTGGTGGTAAAAAGTTAACATAAGAGAGCTATTTCTACTTGGGACCACTGAACATATGAAATTGCTTTATGTTCAATGGTACAAGGTAACTTTAAAAAAAGGTAAAGGTAGTCCCCTGTACAAACACCAAATCGTTACCGACCCATGGGGTGACATTGAATCATGACATTTTCTTTTTTACAGGGTGGTTTGCCATTGCCTTCCCCAGTCATCTACACTTTACGCACTTGGAATTAACAGTATTAGGGGGAAATCCAAGGTGGCAATCAGTCCTTTTTAGGAAGCACCAGAGACAGGATGCTTTTACCATAATGTTTCCAGCAATTCCTGTAGAGGCATGATGTCACTTCCAGGTTTTTCTTCAGAAATAATGTCACCCCATTAATGGCCTGATTGCCATTCTTTTTTTTTTTTTTTTAATTTTACCTCCACTGCCCCTGAGAACAGTGGCAGGAAATCTGAGCTGGATTGAGGAACCAGGGAACTGGCAACTCTACTGCCAGGGCTGTATTAGGATATGCTGAGTGAGTCGCATGCTTAGTAAAGTTTGGTGCTACCCTTGAAGTGTTTGGAAGCTGCAGTTGATGCAGAATGCTGTGGCTAGAGTGCTGGTTGGGACCAGCTATCGGGAACATATGTCCCCAGTACTAAAGAAATTACACAAGCTACCAATCCACTCCCAAACTCAATTCAATGTGTGGGTTCTATCTTTTCAAACCGTATTTGGCTGTTTAACCAGGTATCTAAAAGACCGTCTTCTCCCATACGTTCTTGCCTGGGAATTAACTGCTGTCCCACCAGTTGAAAAAGCTCATTTGGTGGATACATGAGAGAGAGGCTTTTCTGTGGTAGCCCCACAACTATGAAACAAATTCCCTAGGAAAGTGTGCCTGGCCCCAGGACTCAGTTAAAGTCAATCTTATTTAGAGACTACATTTTGATTGCTTTGGCTTTTATTTTTGGCAGTCCTAGTTGAAGCTTTTACACTGTGACTTTTATAAGTTTTATTGTTGTTGTTTCATTGTGTTTTTAAAAATAATTATTTGTTTACATTTTAAGCCACTTTGAATTCTGCAAGAGAGAAAGATGGCTGATAAAAGTTTTAAATTTAAAAAAAATGGTTTGAGCCCCCATGATGTTATCAAACATAGTAAGTTACTGATTTGCAATTTTGAGGGGGAGGGGTTATATTCATAATCTCTGTTTATTTAGTTTGTGCATAAATCCAGCTGTGGATGCTGCTTTTAATTCAGATCTAACATACTTTTAAAATGAACTGTTAAGAGGAGATATGTAGCATGAGAAGTGGTGAAGGAGGAATGCTAAATTTTTTCTCCTCTGCCTAGTCTTTGGTCCAATTCCCTCATGTTTCCAGTGACTTTTTTTTTCTTTACTAAAGGAAACATACTTCTGGAAAACTCCAAAGAGAAGATTCATTTGTGTGGGGAAATCCCACAATTTAGAGCAAAGAGGTGTTAAGGACTCTCGCCCCCCGCCTGCAGCTTCACCATTCTAACTTACCTCTCCTGAAGCAAATTGTCATTTACAAAACCAGCACCATGATGTGCTCAGTTACATATTTTTTTATATATAACAGACAGTCCTTCAGACAGAAGTCATTCCCCATGTTGCTACTCAAGATCCATTTAACTTGATATAACAGGGAACACCGGAGGCCTTCATACAAACAATGAATATGTCCTGCTGTTGAACTATGGCACACTTCCCTACCACAAGTAGAGAAGAGAAAGAATTATGATAAAGTATCCCATTATGTTTTTGCTTTTAAAAGAAAGTTAACTGGCATAGTATCCAAAACATGTACAGACATCAGCCTAACTAGCTTTTTGAAAGCTGAGAGGACAGATCTCTCAGTGGCTATTAGCCACGATAGCTAAGAACAGAAACTTTATGTTCAAAGGCAGTAATAGCATACCTTTGGCTATCAGATGTCTGCGACAAACAACGGGGCCATAGAGAGATGAAGCCCCAATCCCATTCCCAGTAGCTTCCTTACCTTTATCAAAATTCTTTTAAAATCCTTTGAAATTCCTACTGTGGTTTTGCCTCGGCAGGACCTTGTGATTGGCCTCAAATTTCACTATGGCAGCAGCTAAAGATATGCAAGATCCCTCTTGGAATTTTTGTTGAATTTTCTGTGTTTTTAAAAACTTCCCTTGACAAATTTCCTTTTTGTCGAAGTTAGGAGGCAACTCTAAATAGGGGATGGGCTATCAACATGGTGCTCTGATTATGAACTGTCCTAGTATATCTGCTTGGCTATCATAAGAAACAGTGTACTAGGCTAGATGCCAAGTGTTACATTTTATAAACAACTAATGATGTAATTGGTTAGGTATTAGTCAGAGTATGGCCTATGATGGAACAAATTCACAAGCATTTCTAAGCACTGAAGTACAGGCTGCTTGGGGGATGAATGAATCATGCCCTGTGCTTTTCCTGTCTATCTGCTACAGATTTGCAGAAGGGCTCCTGAAACACAAATACAGTGTAAATCTTATTATTGTATTATTGGGATGGGTTCTAGGGTGAAGAGCATTTCTCAACATGGCACAAGAATGTGGCATTCAGCATTAAGAGTTTGACACCAAGAGTGCGGTCACACGTCACATTAAAAGCGGATGTGTAGCGCTCAAGTTTGAACCACTGAATATTGATTCGATGCACGGTCGTTCAGACTAGCATCCAAGAATGCTACTCATTCTGTTGTTGAGCATTCAGACATCCAATACTATCACGCTCTTTTCTTGGAGCATGCGTGATCAGATGGTGATTTCTGGGAGGAGGGGGGTCCATTGAACATGCGCCCAACTGTTTGGAGGTGGGAAATCAAATGTTGATTCAGAGGCAGGGGGGAAGGGGGAAAGTTTCCGGAATTAACGTTGCCGATTCAAACCAAGAAACTGCCAGGAATTACTTTCCTAGAAATTGGCAGTGACAATGATATCTGGAAATCCTCCACATTGAAAAAAAAAGATTTTTTCCTATTCTGAATAGTGGGATAACGTTTCCCCCCCCCCCTCCGATCCTGTGTTGATTGGAGAAGCACCTCAGATTCCCAGATGATCTGGCAATGCGCATGTCTGCTGGGGCTTTAAAAAAAAAAAGGTGGGAGGAGCGGTAAACATTCCAAGGGGCACTATCGCATGTGAGCTGTCCAAACAGGAAAAAGCCGGTCTTGTGCTGCTTTTTTGAAAAAGGGCCGGACTTTCTGCGCTGTCAAATTAATGCGGCACTGATCTGCAGCAAGTCGGAATGACCCTGGATGATGCTCAATTGCCAGATGTGGATGTCTGGAGGAACATATTTAATCCGTCAGCGAGACAGAGCTGTGTTGCCACTAATGGTACGTGTGACCGCACCCCTACTATTTGATTTGAGCATTCGGTCCGGTGGGTTTATACTTGTGACGGCTCTCTCATGCTTGGTAGTCATCGACTGATGATGAGCACTTACATACTTGATTTTATTAGGATCATAGGTCAGCACAACTGATGAACAGTCATGAATGAACCCCAGTTAGGGTTGCCAAGTCCAATTCAAGAAATATCTGAGGACTTTGGGGGTGGAACCAGGAGACTTTGGGGGTGGAGCCAGGAGACATTGGGGGCGGAGCCAGGAGCCAGGGTGTAACAAGCCTAATTGAACTTCAAGGGAGTTCTGGCCATCACATTTAAAGGGACCACACATCTTTTAAATCCCTTCCCTCCACAGGAAAAAATGGAAAGGGGCACCTTCTTTGGGGGCTCAGTGAATTGGACCCCCTGGTCCAATCTTTTTGAAACTTGGGGGGTATTTGGGGGAGAGGTACTGGATGCTATGCTACAAATCTGGTGCCTCAACCTCAAAAAACAGCCCCCCCCCAGAGCCCCAGATACCCGCAGATCAATTCTCCATTATTTCCTATGAGAATAAGTCTCCATAGGGAATAATAGAGTTCCCTCCCCTCCCCCCGTTTTCTCTCTCACACTCACACACATGCTTAACTGTCTCTGGCGCAAGTGGGCAGTCGTGTTGGTCTGAAGCAGTAGAACAAAGCAGGAGTCTCTGGTGCCTCCACAACGAGGTCTGGAAAGTACAGGGGCTACGCTGCTCTTTTACACACACACTCACTTGTCCGAAAGGAAAGCAAAACAAACAGAGGGACTGCACTCTCACAAGGTCTGCTGTTGCTAACCCTTCCCCATGAAGTACTTCCTGCTCCAATTTAAAGGCACACACACATTTTAAAACTGGACCTGTTTGCAGGTCCTGCCCAAGATCTAGAGGTACTGGGTGGCTGTGGGGGAGGAGCTTCCCCCGCTGGCCAGCTGGCTGGGGGCGGGGGAAAGCTTGTAAAACCGGGAAATCCCCCGCTGGGACCTGGGGATTGGGAAGCCTAACCCCAGTCCTTTGCCTGTTCTCGGGGGCTGGATCCTGAAATTGGAACAACAGACAGAGTAGTGCGGGAACGGAAGATTGGTATCACTTACCGTGAAGCTTCCTTCTCGGTGGACTGGCAGTGGGTCGGTCTGACTACTGGGTATAGGCTCCTCCTCCTCGTCACAGGGTCGGGTGCTCCAATCGATCCGGAGGGGGAGTGGCCTATACCACCCAGGACGCGCCAGTTGTATCCAAGCCGCATCCCCCTAATAATAAAAATTTTCACCACCTCCCCATTCACGTACAGAGATGAATAAATGAGAAGATTAGTTTATTACAGTTCAACACACCATACAAAATGGCAGATTGAAAGAAAAAGTCATTGTCAAGCAAAGCAAAGGTAATATCCTCCCCACAGGGAAAGCACCATTGCTCCAGAATCCATCTCCAAAACCCAGGAAGCCGCTCAACTTCAACGGGCGGGCCGGACCGACCCACTGCCAGTCCACCGAGAAGGAAGCTTCACTGTAAGTGATACCAATCTTCCGTTCTCCAGTGGTCTGGACAGTGGGTCGGTCCGACTACTGGGACGTAACAAAGCTGAACATCCCCGGGCGGGACCGGCTTCCCTGTTTAGAGTGCATGCTGCAGCACACGCCTCCCAAAGGCCGCCTCCGCTGAAGCCCATTTATCCACCTTATAGTGTCTGGTAAAGGTATGTACCGATTTCCAAGTCGCTGCCTTACACACAGCTTCTAATGACGGAAAAACCGGTACACAGCTGATGTTGCAGCACCCCTTAGAGAATGGGCCGTGATCCCATCTGGAGGGGTTTGACCTTGGGCCTTGTAAGCCAGAACAATACACTCCCGTAGCCACCTGCTAAGGGAGGAAGTGGAGACCTGTCGTCCCTGCGACTTCTTGCTAAACGAAACAAACAATGCATCAGACTTCCTCCAGTCTTTTGTGCGATCAAAGTAAAAACTAAGTGCCCTCCTAACATCTAAACAGTGCAGCTCCCTTTCCTTGGGAGACTGGGGATTGGGACAAAAATTTGGAAGAACCAACTTGTCACGGCTGGGGCCGGGTCAGGCAAAGTCCAGAGGCAGTCCGAGGTCTGTAGCCAGTAAGCAGGAGGGTCCGAGGTGCCAAATCCGAATCACTGTAGAAGTATCGCAGGTCTGAGGTCCAGAAGCCGAGGTCAGGGAGTCCAGAAGTCCAAAGCCAAAGTCAGGGAGTCAGGAACCAAAGTCAAGCCGGAGTGGATGCTAGAATGTCAGGGAGATGACTAGTTGCTTCCACAAAGCTTCCTCCCAAAGCCCACAGCTATATAGCCCTCTGCTGGCTGTTGCCCGTTTGGGCTAATTGCTGGCTCAGGGAGGCAGCCAGGATCCTGTTACCACTCAAGCATCCTTGCTCTTAGAAGGGCCAGAATCCTCTCAGAACTCAGGGCTCAGGGAGCGTCTTGCTTGTGAGCGTGCCGCCCTCCTCCGATCCCTGAGGTCCTGCCGGAGGCGGTCACGCACACGAGCCACCCGAGAGGGCGAGGCAGGGGGGCTGGGATCTTCTCCAGCAGGAGGCAGGGGCACTGGTGCAGGTGGCAGGGGCACAGTTTCCTCATCAGACTCAACTTCCTCTGAAGGGTCCCCAGCACCCATGACACTATCCCCCCCCCAGGGCCCCCCTCCGTCGAGGGACCTGGAAGGTCGGGGTGGTCGTTGTGGAACTGGTGCACCAAGTCCGGGGCATGAAGATTGTCCTCGGGCTCCCAAGACCGGTCTTCTGGGCCGTATCCCTCCCAGTCCACCAGGTACTGGAGGCCTCCACGATGGTACCGGGAGTCCAGGATCTGGCGCACCTCATATTCTTCCTCGTCATCCGCCAACACTGGTGGTGGCGGCGGTGGGGAAGGAGTCCGAGCTGGGTCAGGGGGTGCAGCCGGAACAAGGAGGGAGCGATGAAACACGGGGTGAATGCGGAGGTGGGGTGGCAACTGGAGCCTGAAGGCGACGGGGTTTATTTGTTCAACGACGGGGTAGGGTCCAATGAACCGTGCATCCAGCTTGTGAGACCGACCAGGCCGGCGCAGGTAGCGAGTTGAGAGCCACACCTGATCCCCCGGCTGCACTGGAGGGCCTTCTTGCCTCTTTCGGTCCGCAGCCCGTTTATATGCCTCCTTGGCTTGCTGTAGCTGCTCTCGGAGCAAGTCTTGGCTGGCACGGAGTTCTTGCAGGTAGGCATCGACGGCGGGGACATTCGTGGGTGGTAGGATCGCTGGGAAGAACCGAGGGTGGTACCCGTAGGTTGCAGCAAACGGGGTCATTTGGGTGGATGAATGGACCGCGTTGTTGTATGCAAACTCCGCTAGGGGCAATAGAGTGGTCCAGTCATCCTGCTGGTAACAGGTGTAACAGCGGAGATATTGCTCTAGCGTGGCATTGGTGCGCTCTGTCTGGCCATCTGTCTGTGGGTGGTAGGCCGAGGACAGGTGCACTCGAGTACCCAGGCTGGAATGGAGGGCTTGCCAGAACCGAGAGGAGAACTGAGGGCCCCGATCGGAGATCAGATGGGCTGGGAGTCCATGCAGACGAAAGATGTGTTGCAGGTAAAGCTGGGCCGTCTCCTGAGCTGTGGGGAGTTTCGGGCACGGAACAAAGTGGGCCATCTTGGTAAATAGGTCGACGACCACCCAGATACAAGTCTGACCCTTGGAGCGTGGAAGTTCCGTGATGAAGTCCATCGAGATGGTATCCCAGGGTCCTGAAGATGTGGGCAAGGGCTGCAGCAACCCTGAGGGTTTGGCTGGGATGTCTTTGGCCCGTCGGCAGACGTCACAGGAGCTGACATAGCGGGCAACATCAGCGCGAACTCGTGGCCACCAGAATTCCCTTGTCAGCAAGTGGGTGGTCTTATGCTGTCCAAAGTGCCCGGCGGGTAACGAGTCGTGGGTCAGGCGTAGCACTTCTGCCCGCAAGGGCCCGGGCGGCACATAGAGGCGTTCGCGGTGTAGCAAGAGGCCGCCTCGAGTCGTGAACTCCCCTGTTGGGTCATCTTGGAGAGCCTGGAGGTGTTGCTGGACCCAGGGATCATTGGCCTGGCTAGCCCGAATGTCCTCCACGAGTGCTGGTGAAGTGGAGGTGGCTGCAAATACTGAGGGCGGCAGGATTGGAGCAGCGGGCGCGGTCTCAGTTGAGGCAGGGGCGTATTCCGGTTTCCGGGAGAGCGCGTCTGCTTTCCGGTTCTGGGTATGGGGGATGTAGGAGATCCGGAAGTCGAAGCGAGAGAAGAATAGGGACCACCGGATCTGGCGCTGGTTGAGACGGCGGGTGGTCTGGAGGTGTTCCAAGTTCCGGTGATCGGTGAGCACTTGAACAGGGTGGCGAGCCCCTTCGAGGTAATGTCGCCAAACCTCAAACGCCGCCTTGATCGCGAGCAACTCCCTCTCCCAGATGGTATAGTTCCTCTCTGCAGCAGTGAGCTGCCGCGAGTAATAGGCGCAGGGCTGTAGTGGCTGGGACGGCTCCTCGCGCTGGGACAGCACTGCTCCCAGGGCCACGTTGGAGGCATCAGCTTCCACCGTAAAGGGAAGCTGGGGGTCGGGGTATCTCAGGAGTGGCCCGGTGGCAAAGCGAGTCTTCAGGGTGGAGAAGGCGTTATCGGCCTCTGGGGACCAGTGGAAGGGTTCTTTGGGGCGGAGTAGTTGAGTCAGGGGTGTGGTCAGGGATGCGTAGGCCGGGATGAATTGCCGATAGTAGTTGGCAAAACCGAGGAACCGCTGCAGGTCTTTGCGATTCTGAGGAGCCTGCCAGGTCAGGACCGCTTCTACTTTTTTCGGGTCCATGAGGATCCCCTGCGGTGACACGATGTGCCCAAGGAACTCGACGGAGCGCAGGTCGAAGTCGCACTTCTCCAGCTTGGCGTAGAGACCATGGGCTCGTAGGCGCTGCAGGACCTGGCGGACGTGCTCGGCGTGCTGGGCAGGATTGCGGGAGTAAATTAGGATGTCATCCAGGTATATGATCGCGAAGCGGTCGAGCAGGTCCCGGAATATGTCATTCATGAACCTCTGGAAGACAGCGGGGGCATTGGTCAGTCCGAAGGGCATTACCAGGTGCTCGTACTGCCCGTATCGGGTCCCAAACGCGGTCTTCCATTCGTCTCCGGGCCGTATGCGCACCAAATTGTACGCTCCACGGAGGTCCAGCTTGGTGTAGATTTGGGCCCCCTTTAGGCGATCCAAGAGTTCAGGGATCAGTGGTAGAGGGTACCGGTCGCGGATGGTGATCTTGTTCAGGGCCCGGTAGTCATTGCACAGCCGGAGCTCCCCACTTTTCTTCTTCACGAAGAGCACTGGAGCAGATAGGGGAGAGGTTGAGGGTCGGATGAATCCGCGTTTCAGGTTCTTGTCCAGGAAGTCTCGCAGAGCTGCCAACTCCGGCTCCGACATTGGGTACAGACGCCCCACCGGGAGTGGTGCCCCAGGTACCAAATCAATGGCACAGTCGTAGGGCCGGTGAGGGGGAAGCTGATCAGCTCCTGTCTCTTCGAAGATATCAGCAAAGTCCACATACTTCTGAGGGAGCTGAGGACCACCACTCGGGATGCCAGCTGCTAGAGTGGTGGGAGGAGTCAGATGGGGGCATGGGTCTCGGAAGCGTAGTTCCTGCTGGGCCCAGTCCACGATGGGGTTGTGCAGCTTCAGCCAGGAAAGGCCTAGAATCAGCGGGAAGCGAGGCATGCGGGCGACATCAAACCGCAGCTGTTCTTGATGCTGCTGGACGTGGAAGGTGATGGGACAGGTCTCCTGGGTGACGGGGCCAGAACGGAGGAGGCGCCCGTCAATAGCCTCCACCAGCGACGGAATCCCTTTTGTCTGCACAGGGATCTGGTGCTGCTTCACAAAGGCGGCATCTATAAAACAGTGGGCCGCTCCCGAGTCCAGCATGGCATACACGAACAGCCAGCGTTCGTCAGGCAGACGGAGTTTGACTGGTAGCAGGAATGGCCCTGGGGTATCAGCCCGCTGTTCGGAGGACCCAGCTAGTCGCCCCAGGCTGGGGGGTCCACTTACGCCTGGGGCTGCCCTTTTGGCGGCGGTGGCAGCGAAGGTCCAGGTATCCGATGCTTAGCAGGGCAGCCAGAGGCATAGTGGCCTGCCGTGCCGCAGTAGAGGCACAGATTCTGCGTGCGGCGTCTGGTCTTTTCCTCTGGGGTCAGGCGGGGTCGAGCAGCTCCAAGCTGCATAGGCTCATCCTTGGTGCTGGTACTAGCTGGGGACGGGCGAGGAGCCAGGTAGCACGGCGCAGGGAGCTGGCGCCCTCTGGTCTTGGCTTGGCGGCGACTTTCCAGGCGGCCATCGATGCGGAGGCAGAGGGTGATAAGTTCTTGGAGCGTGGGTGGCTGCTCCACCCTGGCCAGTTCATCCAGGACCTCCTCTGCCAACCCCTCAGTAAACTGGTCCATCTGGGCAGCCTCATTCCACGCCAAGTCCTGGGTCAGGAGCTTGAATTCAGTGGCATATTGAGCCACCGAGGAGTTGCCTTGTTTCAGTGCCCTGATCTTCCGGTTGGCTGTGGCTGCTTGGACTGGGTTTGAGAAAGCAGCAGACAGGTGGGCCTCAAACCCCTGGTAATCAGTCAGTAGGGGAGAGGACGCGACCAGTAAGGGTGTGGCCCATTTGGCCGCCTGCCCCTTTAACAGACTGATGACGAAACACACCTTGGTTTTGTCATTGAGGAAGTCCCGTGCTCTCAGTTCAAAGTACAGCCGACACTGTGCTAGGAAGGCAGGAAATTCTTCCACGGCACCCCCAAATCTGTCAGGTGGGGGAACTGGGCACTTGGCTGGAGCACTGGCCGCAGGTTGTTGCTGCAAGTGCACTACTGCCTGTGTTAGCTGCTGTACCTGGGCTTGGAGCGCAGCCAGTAGTTCTGTGGTTTCACTTGCTTCAGCATCCATCCTGTGGAGTGGGTGTTTGTCGGTGGAAGCAATCTGTCACGGCTGGGGCCGGGTCAGGCAAAGTCCAGAGGCAGTCCGAGGTCTGTAGCCAGTAAGCAGGAGGGTCCGAGGCGCCAAATCCGAATCACTGTAGAAGTATCGCAGGTCTGAGGTCCAGAAGCCGAGGTCAGGGAGTCCAGAAGTCCAAAGCCAAAGTCAGGGAGTCAGGAACCAAAGTCAAGCCGGAGTGGATGCTAGAATGTCAGGGAGATGACTAGTTGCTTCCACAAAGCTTCCTCCCAAAGCCCACAGCTATATAGCCCTCTGCTGGCTGTTGCCCGTTTGGGCTAATTGCTGGCTCAGGGAGGCAGCCAGGATCCTGTTACCACTCAAGCATCCTTGCTCTTAGAAGGGCCAGAATCCTCTCAGAACTCAGGGCTCAGGGAGCGTCTTGCTTGTGAGCGTGCCGCCCTCCTCCGATCCCTGAGGTCCTGCCGGAGGCGGTCACGCACACGAGCCACCCGAGAGGGCGAGGCAGGGGGGCTGGGATCTTCTCCAGCAGGAGGCAGGGGCACTGGTGCAGGTGGCAGGGGCACAGTTTCCTCATCAGACTCAACTTCCTCTGAAGGGTCCCCAGCACCCATGACACAACTCCTGGGACCTATGAAAAACAGAATTAACTTTAGGAATAAAGATGGGTCTGGTCTCAGTACCACCTTTTCATTATGGAAAACACAAAGCTCCTTGTCAACCGACAGGGCCCTTAATTCAGACACTCTCCGTGCTGTAGTGATACCCACTAGAAAAATTGTTTTTAGAGTCAGTTCCTTCAGTCCACAGGAAGCCATAGGTTCGAAGGGACGCCCACACAAGGCATTCAGTACTATATTCAACTTCCACGAGGGGAATCTATGTACCTGTGGGGGCTTAAGGAGAGCAACACCCTTCAGGAACCGTTTAATGTGCGGATGCGCTGACAAGGATTTACGCCCCCGCACGCCCTGTATAGACGATATGGCCGCCACCTGACGCCGTAGCGTGCTGGTAGAAAGCCCCTTGTCTGCCCCTTCCTGAAGAAAACCTAGAATACCATTTACCTTCACCTTCATCGGATCCCATCCCCGTAAGGTAGACCACGAAGCAAAAACCTTCCAGGTGGTATTGTATATCCTATTAGTGGAACACTTACGCGATGCCAACATAGTGTCCACCACTCTGGTGCTATAACCTAGTTCCTTGAGCTGCAACCGCTCAACCTCCAAACTGTCAATTGCAACATGTCTGGTTGAGGGTGAGACATGTTGCCCTGTGTCAGAAGGTCGTCCCTCCCCGGCAGCCGCCAAGGAGGCTGAATAGACAACCTCAGAAGCTCCTGGAACCATGACCGTCTCGGCCAGAAGGGGGCCACCAACACCATCTCCGCCCTTAGTTCCACCACCTTCTGTAACACCCTGGGTAATAGAGGAAGGGGCGGGAAGGCATACACTAGTCCCGTCGGCCATGCAGCGCTGAGGGTATCAGTTCCTTCTGCCCTTGTGTCTCTGACCTTGGCAAAGAACCTGTCCACTTGGCAATTTTCTGCTGTGGCAAACAAGTCCACCGACACTGGTCCGTACCTGTCCACTATTAGACTGAAGGTGTTCCTGTGTAACATCCATTCTGTTTGGACCAGCCAGCGTCTGCTGAGCCAATCCGCTAGTCAATTGTCCTTCCCTGGAACATGCACCGCTTTGATTGACAGGAGATTGACTTCGGCCCACTCGAAGAGAACCTTCGCCTCGGCATGAAGGGATTTCACCCTGGTTCCTCCCTGTCAATTTACATATGCTTTGGCGGTTGAGTTGTCCGTTTTCACCAGGACATGGTGACCCCTCAGAACTGCCTGCAACCTTTGCAACCCTAACCGGATCGCCCTGAGTTCCAGGAAGTTGATACTGCGCTTCATCTCGTGAGGCTCCCACTGACCCTGGATCATTTGAGCCTGTGAGTGAGCCCCCCAACCCCATAAACTGGCATCTGTAGTCATGCAAACCCTCTGAGGTTCGCGAAGCGGGTAACCTGGACTGAAAAGACCCGGGTTCAACCACCACTGTAACTGGGACGTCACCTCTAACGGTAATGTCACCAGTTTGGGAATTTTGTTCCCTATAATCTCCTGAAAAGGCTGCAGAAAAAAATTGTAGGGGACGAGTGTGGAATCTGGCCCAAGACAGTAGATCCTGAAAGGATACCATCATCCCTAAGACTTGTGCTAACTTCATGACTGACACCTTCGGTTGCTGTAACACCCCTTGCAGAAGGAGGCAAAACTTCTCCCGTCTCTCTGGGGTTAAGAAGACTCTGTCCACCTTTGTATCTATTTCCACTCCCAGATGCACTAGCCTCTGAGAGGGAAGAAGATTGCTCTTCTCTAGGTTCACCACGAAGCCATGAGAGCGCAACATGGTCACTGTCTGCTGCATGCCCTCCAGGCACTGCTGGTGGGACCCTGCCTTCACCAGAATGTCGTCCAGGTAAGGAAATAGGGCCACACCCAGCAATCTCAGCTCCGCCACCAGGGTCACCAGAATTTTTGTGAATATCCAGGGCAAAGACTTCAGACCAAACAGCAGGGCCCGATATTGAAAATGCTTCCCCCCGTAGGAGAAACGTAGAAATCTTCTGTGTGATTCCCGAATGGGAACATGCAAGTAGGCCTCTGATAGATCCAAGGAAGCCAGAAAATCCTGAGGCTGAATGGCTAGCAATACTGACCGTATTGTCTCCATCTTGAAATGTTTTGTCAGGATGAACTTGTTGAGCCATTTCAGATCCAGGATGGCCTCCACTGCCCCTATATTCACCAAGTGCTGAATGGCCGACAACATTGCTCTGTGAGTAGATAAATCTTTTTCCCGGGGAACCCCTCGAAAATGGTTGGGGGGAAGAGAGTGGAATTCCAAGGCGTAACCTTGTTCCACTACTTCTAAAACCCACTCGTCCTGGATTGACTGGTTCCAGATGTCTGTGAAAAGGGAAAGACGACCCCCTATTTTGCTTGTCAGTTGGTGAGAGGCATAGTCACTGGGATCCTCCTTTCTTGGAGGGATTTTTGGAACCCTGATCTGACTTCCCAGAATAGTATGGTTTGGGATCACGCCCCTTCTGCTGCCACTTCCCTCTGAAGGGACAAAAGGGACCTGGTCTGGATGGTTTCTTCGAATCTCGAAAGGAAGGAAAGGACTTCCTCTGTTTCGACTCTTTACTCTTGGAAGGTAAAACCTTCTTTTTATCCTTGTTCTCAATGAGGTATCTGTCTAGACCCTCCCCGAACAACAAGGTTCCTTTAAAAGGCACCGCTGCCACCCTGGCCTGGGCTGCAGTGTCTACCTCCCAATTACGCAACCAAATGTTGCGTCTGGCAGCTACCCCACATGCCATGGCTCTGGCCGCCAGTTGCATGGTGTCTAATGAACTATCTGCCACAAAGGCAGCGGATAAAGCAATCTTTTTTAGCTCGTCCTTGAACTCCTTAGGAGCTCCACTGTCTGCTGCTGCCAAGTTATTAGACCACGTGCACATTGCTCTGGCAAACAATGAAGACGTAGTGACTGCCTTGATGGCCCAAGATGTCGCTTCAAACTCTTTGCGTAAGGCTTCCTATCGCATGGATCCCTGGGTAAACCATCTGCGTCCATAGGAAGGACCGAATTGGAAATCAGGCTAGTTACAGGGTCATCCACTGTTGGTAACTTTAATCTCTTAGTAGCCTGTAGAATAAGAGAATAAAGTTTGGAAAGAATCTGTTGGTTTGCTTTAGGCTTAGTCGGACGTTCCCATTCCGCCTTGACCAGGGCAAAAAAGGCCGCAGGCAAAGGAAGCCCTGTCTGAGCACTGCTCAATTTTGGCATCATCTCCCCTGAACCTGTGGGGAGATCAGGATCCAACTCCTCATTTTCTTTAGGAGTGGGTACAAAGTTGAGGGTCCTCAGTACTTTGGGGAGCAATTTTGAATAGTATGCAGAAGGAAAGAGCCTAGATTGAACAGTGTCAGTCTGCTCCTCCTCGTCTGACAGTTCACCCTCCTCCTTATCTGACTGCTCAGAGTCTTCTGATTCCTCAGCTGAGCTCAGGAGGGGGGAGTCCAAACCCAAAGGAGGCTTGATCTTAGAGCGTCCTTCCATAGTGTCACTGGGACTAGTATCTCTGCCCCTTTTCCTTCCATCTTTCCTTTTTGGCTGTAGGGAAGCAGGGGAGACCAGCTGCTGACGAAGGTCCTGTCCCAACTCTTTTAGCAGCTCGCTCTTAAGCCAAAGGACTAAATTTGACTTGGCATCCTCTCCTGTGAGGTCAAGATTCTGAGCCTCCTGTTGAGGAGTCAGAGCCCCTGACAGAAGAGGTAGATCAAATTCGCTGGGTGAGTTGCTGTGAGAGCTAGTCGCCATTTTGTTGCTTTTCACGTCCCTATAAGGGAAGGAAAGGCAAATGCAACTAAAAAAGAAGCGGGAAAGGCTCAAATGGAGGACAGAATGCCTCCGTTGCGCCCTCTAGCGGGCCTTTGTATATCTTGCCTTCCAGTCAGGAACAAACCCCCTCAGAGGCCTCTCTCTCTCACTCCTTTGCCAAGTCTACACGACTAGGCAGTCTGAAGGAGAGACAACGCAGGCAGCATGGGGACCCTTCTGAAGCCCCGTGGATCCGCGCGCACCCCTATTGCTGTAGGGCGACTTACCGCGCTGCCGCTCCGCTTGCCTCCTCTCTTTCCTTCCCGCTTTGTTCCAATCGCGTCTGCGAGGGAACGAAGCGCTGCGGGCGTCGGCCGCTCGCTCAAGGTCTACTCGCGAGTAGACCCTGCAGACTGCCGCCACCGGCGTTGTTGGGACCGATCCCAGCGCTTCCGGTCTGTGTTTTATTTCAATAATCCGGATCTTCTGCGCTCCTCAGCAAGCGCCTGGAGAAAAAACGTCCTGCCTCGTGCAGGGCCGGGAGAAAAACTGGCGCGTCCTGGGTGGTATAGGCCACTCCCCCTCCGGATCGATTGGAGCACCTGACCCTGTGACGAGGAGGAGGAGCCTATACCCAGTAGTCGGACCGACCCACTGTCCAGACCACCGGAGAATGGAAATTCATGGTTTTATGGGATTCACGGTTACAGCATCATATGCAACCACAATTTAAATGTTCCTGTGCTGATTTCAAAGAACCTGAATTAATTTCTTGTCTGTAAAATAGTAAAGTCAACAGGTATCTGTACCCAAGCATTTTCTATTGTGGCTCCCACCTGGTAGAGTGGCTTGCCTGGGGAGACCAGGTGGGGTCCCACACTTGTATCATTCTGCAGAATGTACAAAATGGAACAATTTAGGAGGGCATTTTTTTATCTTTAGTAAGTGGTTTACATTTTAATGTCCATTGAAGTTTTCTAGATCATCATTATGGTATGGTTTTTAAAATTGTGTTTACATTTTTATTGGGTTGTCTGTTTTCAATGTTTGGAAGAAGAAGAAGTAGAAGACGACTGCAGATTGATACCCCGCCGTTCTCTCTGAATCAGAGACTCAAAGCGGCTTACAATCTCCTATATCTTCTCCCCCCACAACAGACACACCCTGTGAGGTGGGTGGGGCTGAGAGGCCTCTCAAAGCAGCCACCCTTTCAAGGACAACTCCTGCAATAGCTATGGCTGACCCAAGGCCATTCCAGCAGGTGCAAGTGGAGAAGTGGGGAATCAAACCCAGTTCTCCCAGATAAGAGTCCACACACTTAACTACTACACCAAACTGTAACTACTACACCTTGAGTCTTTCCAAGAAAGGCAGTCCATAAATTAAATAAATAAGCTAATTTCTCTAGCCACTTCTCTCCACAAACTTTCATAAGTCACTCTTCCCTCCTGTGCATTCCTCCCCCTGCCCCAGTTTTACACCTGAATGATGAATAAATGCAGTTTCTCCCATCTCATCTGGTTTTGGCCCTAATAAATTTTACTGTTCTTGTTTTTTGCCATCAAGTCACTGACTTATGGTGAGCCCACAGGGTTTTCAAGGCAGATGTTCAGGGGTGGTTTGCCACTGCCCATCTCTGCATCATGACCCTGGTTTTCCTTGGTGGTCTCCCATCCAAATACAAGCCAGGGCTGACCCCGCTTAGCTTCTGAGATCTGATGAGATCAGGCTAGCCTGAGCTATCCAGGTCAGGTTGAATTAATGATATTAGAGACATTTAGAAACACGCACACCAAAAGTCATAGACCTTGAAAATTACGAAGAAAATGAAAAATGTTGTGCCTTTGGATTAGACCAAGGAAATGTGTTAAACCTTTCAAAATACAGATTAATCAATTATGTATGCCAATGAGGGCCCTAGAATTAGCAGTGAAAAGCAGAAGCAAATTTCCTAAGTACAATATATACCTCTGGGATCTTTCTGACTCAAATCCGTCAGAAGGATGTAGCCTGCCTTCTTGTATGTCCATAAATCCCATGAATGTCAAAAGGACACTTTTAAATTACAGACGATCCAAAACTTGGGCTTAGTGCGAAGAAAAAAAAGAAAGAAAAAGAAAAAAAGGTTTCGGAAAATCCTAAATGTAACAGCACTTTCCTTTTATCATTTTGTGATTTTAAATTCCAATGAACATTCAAAGGGTCCTCTGTGTGGCTGAAAGCCTTGCAGCATTGTGCCACTTGATAAAGCCATAAAAAATACTCATATTAATGTCTGAGGTATTAGCCTCCCATCAGCCAAGACCCACAAAGGTGCAAGCTGAGATACTCTGGCATTCACCGCATCAGCTATCAGTCCATTTGTTGGATTTGATTTCTCATGGGTGAATCCATGTCCTTTTCTTTTTTTTCCCTCACCCGCTCACTCAAAACCTCTAAGTAAACAAGCTGAGAATACAGACCAGGATGCATAGAAAAGTTGATAGCCACAGCTCGAAAATTCTACTGAATTCTATTGAAGATTATTATGATGCATCAGTGGCTATGTAGATACAAAGCACAGTGGACACACAGAACATAAGTTGGTGTCAAATTCATATAAAGTGTTGTGAATCTAAAGCAGATAAGTGAAGGGCATGCCCTCCACGTGCTATTTTTGGTTGTAACTCATCCTCACAGCTGTTTTTCTCCTACTAGGGCTCTGAGACAAGAAGTAAGCCTTTCTGCAAGTAGAAAGAGACGAGCCTCAGTCTGTGTTGAATTAAACCCTGTGGAGGCCCCCTAGGCAGTCAAAATCTCAGAGACCCCCTCACAAATTAGCAGGGGCTGAGCAACCGCCCCACTGCCCACGACCCCTGCTGCAGCCTGCAGGCACCTTCTCAAAAGCCCCTTTTACGAAACTGCAGGGGAGAGGGAGAGAGAGGCAAACTTGGCGATGACACCAGCATCAGCCGCACCAGGCAAGTTGGACAAAGAGTGGCTCAGTTGCTGGCTGTGCATGCAGGCTGGGAGAACTGCAAGCAGGGGGAAAACTGGAAAGGGGGAAGCCAGCCCGGGACCCCTAAAGGCATGGGGGCCCATAGGCCAGTGCCTAGTTGGCCTAATTGTTAATCCAGCCCTGGCCTCAATAGACGACATATGCCTGGGGGAAGGGATTCCTATCTCCAAGCAACTAACCCTTAAGGTATCAGGTGTTATGACATTTAAACCAGGCATTCTGCAGGTCAAGCACTGGCTTTCTGAATAAGAGAACTGCAGCCAGTTTAAGCCAGGATATCAGAATCTGTGGTACTTCAGGTCTTGGAAACCAGGTGATCCCAAAGATCAAACCAATCTCATGCTGCTTCCTGCTATAACAATCAGCTGCACTTCCTCAGTCTGGTCAATATGAAGCCGAAGGAGGAAAGATGAGAGAGAAATGTTCTTAGCAAATTCAGTATTTGAGTAGGCTGGCCATGTTTCCAGCTTTAGCAGGAAACCTCCCTCAATCAACCCAGTGCTTCTATCACTCTTTGTCAGGGTGTTGGGAAGAAATGGGGGAATTGACATGCCACCCTACTATCACAACATCACTTCTGGAATGAACCAGAACTGACATCAACACTATGGGGTGATGCTCTAGCATTCATCTGAAGCTCTGTGATAAAACCACAATTTGTTGTGCATGCTAGAGTGTCAGCTCAACACACTGACATCACTTCTGATTTGTTCTGGAAGTAATGTTATACCAGGGGACACCAGACAGGTAGGTCCCTGACCCCTAAACTCTCCTGCCTCAGGCTGGTAACCCTACATGTGAGATATTCATTAACATACTTATGGATGAACATAAGCAGCAGAACATCTCTGGAGGAGTTGTCCTGGAGAGACAGTGAAGCATATTTCTGAAATGGTCACATAATGTTTACAGAAGAGAAATGCACACCACACATTTTTCCTACAAGAGGACCAGGTTTACTGAAGTCTTAGCCCATAACCCTCCTTTCTTAACTACAGCTCTGGTAATGTTGCCCCACAATGTGGGATTAGTCTATAGTTAATGTAACTCTTTCCCACATCCTAATACCAACAAAATGGAGTTCCATGGCCCAGGCACCATATTGCTAGAGTTCTTGGGGTCTAAAATCACTAGCCCTATCTCAGATAAAGCACTGCCAGTGTGTAAGCTTTGGATTTCTGCACAGAAACAAAAGAAAGAACAGTGGTAGCAAGAGATGTTTGCTATCAGAGTCAGTCAGGAGTCTGACAATAAACTCTTATAAGTAAATGAAACTGTTTAACCTCCTAGATCAGTGGCTCTCAACCTTTTTGGCACCAGGGACCGGTTTCATGGAAGACAATTTTTCCATAGACCAGTGGGTGGAGGCAGTGCTGGAATTTTTGCCGCCCCAGGCTGCCTCCCCACCCATGCCCTCATGGGGGGTCTTTAAATGGTAGGGGGAGACCGGAGCTGTTTCTGCTGCCTCCCTGCTAGGTGGCCAGGTGGCAGACGGCCTATCTGCTTCCCCCTCCCATTTAAAGCAGTGCTGTCCCTTCCACCGGCCTGGGACCCGGGCAGATGAAAGAGGTGGGATGGCAGCTTTGGAGCAAGGCTGCACTGCCTCTTTCATCTCCCTGGGTCCCAGACTGGCAGAAGGGGCAGCAGGGCTGCTCTTCCTCACTCCGTGACCTGCTTGCTAGCAGGCCACAGACTGGTACCGGTCCATGGCCTGGTGGTTGGGGACCCCTGTCCTAGACTATGTCCCTTCTGCCTGTCTTTGCTGTTGTTCTAAAGCACATCCTTGTTGCTGTCCCTTCAGTCTTCCATCCATATCTCTGAACTATTTCTCCTGTTCAATTTCCTAATCATTTCTACAATAGTTATAGGTTTTGATCCAACTCAGGTTTGGAAAATTCCTGCGATGTGAGGGTGGGGTTTGCAGAGGGCAGAGATTTGGGAAGGGAAGATGCCCAGATGTGATTCCATAGAGTCTACCCTCCAGAGCTGCCATTTCCTCCAGATCGACAGATCTCTGGAGATCAGTTATAATTCTGAGAGAACTCTAAACCCACCTAGAGGTTGGCAACCATAATCTAGACTAAAATGGCAATTTCTTCCAATTCCCTCTTCTCAGTGCAGGCCCTCCACCCCTTTATGATGTTCCTCAAGGTCTCTTATCCAACAGGAGCAGCATTCCATGGAGATTAGTGGATTGTAGTTGGAAGGCAGAGGCAAGAGGGTTCTGTTTCACTGTTCAGAAATTCAGTCTGAATCCATTCCATGATGCGTTCCAGACCAGCAATGACCAGTCTTTTGGGCAAATGTATCACAAAACACGTCTGATGTGTGATGTTGTGCTAGAGAAGACATAGGAGTGCAAGTCTGACTTTACATCATACTGAGCTCATAGACTCTCCTTGCTCTTGTCATGACTCAGGGACAGAACATCTTCTGCAGCTTTGCATGCAGAAGGTCTGAGTTTCAATCCCTGGCATCTCCAATGAAAAGGACCGGGAAATACCTCCACTTGTCTCTGGAGAGCCTCTGCCAATTAAAGTAGACATCACTGTCCTTGATAGACCAAGACTCAGTATAAGGCAGCTTCCTGTGTTCACTTCTGGCATCTACACTATATTGGCTTCCAGGCTCAGAGAACCAGGAGCCAGAAGTCAGACAAGGCAGGATTGTTCAGTCCAGGGTCAGGGGTCAAGAAGTCAGGTGAGAAAGAGCCATTCAGTCCAAGGTTAGGGGTCCAGAAGTTAAGCAAGGCAGAGTCATTCAGTCTGGGGTCCAGAAGTCAGGCAAGACAGAGTCGGTGGCTTAGCATCTATTACACATGTTGTGTTCATGACTAACGTCCTAGGGGTCATGCTTGCTTCTAGCTGCTGAGAAGCAATCCTGCAACTACTCATTGTTATCAACAAGCAGCTGGTGTCAGGCCAGGAGGTGTGCACTTTGCCGTCTTGTCTGTAGCTCTGTTCTCAGCTTCCCTCTGTGGCATTCTTAGGGTGTGAGTGATACTGGTGGGCTGGGAATGGCCAACTGAGGTTCATCTGCTGAATCATGGCTAGAGTGTGACAGTGACTCTGCACCAGCTGTTGGCTGTGAATCCTGACAAGCCTACAGCTCATTTTCCTGCTGATCAGTTTCTGTTAACTGAAGGCGGGTTACATGGGGCTCCTCTTCTCCTGGGGAGTCCTCTTCTCTTGAAGGGTCCTTCCTATTGCTGAGCCCTGGCTGACCCACAACATGTACCACATGTTGGCCACTCATGTCCATATATACCTTCTTATGCCAGAAACCAAATTTAAGGAAATGGAAGCCAAGAATATGAGCAAATATTCCACTGTCACTGTGCAGCAAAGCATAGGACCATCCTATAAGTAAAATAGGATCATAATGTCAACACAACTGTAGTTGGTTCTGGCTTCCATAAATAAAACATGATGTGTAAATTAGGTTACATATAATTATATATGCAAATTACTTGCAGTGCTCTGGTTTATATTTCCGATGTTGTTGCAGTTCCAAAAAATGTACAATGTCCAGCACACAGAATAATAAACAGAGTTCCAGTATGCCTGATGGAGGCTGGAAGAACCATTTGCTAAGAGACTCTCATTTGTACTTTTGCCCAAAGAACCAAATAGTAGTATTTTGCACAAAGAAGCCAAGCATTTGTTAAAGTGTCTCTTCACCAAATCACCAAGTTTGAACTTCTAAAAGACAGAGCAAGATATTTTTAAAGACTGTTCTTTTCACAGTGGTATTGCTTCAAGATGACAAAATATGCATTAAATTAAGATTTTGTAGGACAGTCATGCATATCACAGGCTGTAACATAATTACTGAAAAAACACTTGAGGTTGAACAATATAACAGATATGTATATATGACACAGTTGTTAAACTTCATAGAAACAGCCCCAATCAACCAGCAATTAGAACCATCTTCCAATTCACAGGGCAATATTTATTCTCATCCTAAAGGATAAATCATTTCCAAAGATCAAACACAACCTAAGTTAATAAAACTGAAGCCAAGGACATGATTAAGAAAATGACAGAGTCCATGATGCCTGGAAGTAATAGAAAAAGATGGGAAGACAGAGAAGCATTCTGGAATATGTTTTACACATTATGTAGCATACAGCTGGAGCGAACAGAGACCAATGCAAAGGAAAAACTAAATAAACTCTTAAATCTTCAACTATATGTAAGGGTTATGTGCCCGACTCTATAGGAACATAGGAAAAAGTGTGGATTGTGTTTCCTGAAATCTAAGCTTTCATCTTTTCTTAAAAAAAAAAAAATTCTAGTCTCTTCTACTGCAAAGAAATGCTTCAAAGTATACAGGCAGTTCCTGCTAAAGGATACCACAGAAATGGCTGAATGGAATTTTCAGTGGTTGAGGACCAAGTATTCATTGCTCTTGTAATCCAGCATAATAAAACCACACAGATTTGCTCAATTTGACATTATTTAATGTTACATGCTGCAGAAATCGCACTTCATGCATGGGGAATTTGAAATTTGTGCAGTACAGAGTATGTCATTGCTCCCAATATGAACCAGACAATGTATGTTTTCAAAGAGAATTTTACTCTGGTTGCTTTCAGGTGAGGAAACTTAGCCTGTGGTAATCCTGAGCTATGGAACTCTCAGCTGTGGAATATCCTCCTCAAGCTGTTTCTTCCCTTTTGAAAATTTAAAATTAATATAAACATTTCTACTCCAATGTTGACATTTTCATTTTTTATTTGTTTTTCACAGGTTTCTATTACGTGTAAATGTAAATGTATCTTTATTATACTGCATACAGATCCAGTTGGATAGCCATGTTAGTCTGAAGCACTAGAACAAATTTTGAATACAGCCGTCCACCTATTTACAGGCATCTGTCTCTATATATGAAATGTTAACTCCATTGCTATGTAATCTGAAGAAATGTGCCTGAACATGAAATCTTATACCTTGAATAAACATTTGTTGGTCTTAAAGGTGCCACTGGACTAAAAAAATTGCTACACTGCATACAGTTATAGAAAATCCATATATATATATATAAGTCCCCGTGGCACAGAGTGGTAAAGCTGTAGTACTACAGTCCAAACTCTCTGCTCAAGACCTGAGTTCGATCCCAGCGGAAGCTGGGTTCAGGTAGCCGGCTCAAGGTTGACTCAGCCTTCCATCCTTCTGAGGACGGTAAAATGAGTATCCAGCTTGCTGGGGGGAAAGTGTAGATGTCTAGGGAAGGCAATATATATATGCAGGGAGCTTGCAATATATATATACATTTATATATATCACAACCCAGGCAACAGAGATGAGTTCACCTGGAGACAATGGCCACTTGGACTCTATGGGTAATCCAAGGGGATACCCTGCTTCCTTTTTCACTACCAGAATAGGCTGGCTCAGTTCAACCCAGTGGTTCCCCTTTCCTTCACTGAGAAATCTTCTGTTGGAGGAAGGGCTCTTTCCATTGAAAAGCAGCTATAAACATCAGAGAATTGGTCCTTTCAACAATGTAGTTGTACTCATGTTACTATTCTGTAAAATGTTTTCCAGGAAACTTTCTTGGAGCCTTCTTGCCACACAGTTCAGTCACTTACATATATTTCTAAAGACTCTCAAAGTAAGTGCATGCATCTTTTTTCCTCAAATTATATTTTGCAGAAAGACAGAGAGCAAATTTTCCCGCAAAGGTACAATGAAAGGCCATGTAAGCTTTAAATAACAAGATGCGCAGTCAGTAGGGAATTGCATTGCTACACAGTGATTATTTAGCCCATTTATAGATTCCAATGTGAAATCCAGGAGATTTGTGGCACTCCTTGAAAGGCTCTGTGTCTGTAAACTACCGCTTGGATTACAGCTGCCCACAGAGCTGCCCTTATTCTCCCCTGTGGTTTATAATGTGGATTACCTCCTGACAGTAATAAGCAAAGTAATCCACGTGTAATTCAATGCAAGCTACTAATGTCTGTTCCATATACTCTTCATTTTACAGAGGTTCCAATAAGGAGCTTGAAAGGAGCTTGCAAGAACACACTGGAGTAGATTGAGGATACTAATGAAATTTCACCTAAGAGAAATCAAATAAACCTGCATACTTTTGCATATTAAGAAAAACAGGGCTTCTAAAGGGAAAAAATAAAGTACCAGCAGTTTTTAGATAATACACTCAGCTATCATACCAGACCCTGTTTTAGCAAAGCGAAGTGAGTGAGGACAATCTCTTTCCCAGGAAGGGACCGGTCAGACAAAGCCCTTCGATATAAATAATTTTGAAAAATTAAAGACACAGTTGCCAAATTATTTAAGGCTTTTAAAACTTTAATCGTTTCTGCATTAGCCTTTGTCCCGGTCTTGTTCTGTTGAGTTTGCTCAGGGCAGGGAGCAAGCAAGGAACACACAGCCCACTCCAGAGATGTCAGTGTGGAATTCAGGAAAAAGAGCCACTGTGAGGAGCCACGCACAGAAAGGAGGTAAGTGCTAAGTGTGGAATCAGTCTTTATATTGCAACTCAGGAGGTAGGGCTAATTTGAAGTATTTTGTCATCCCCAGCAAGGTATAGTTTTGCTGCTTCCCTCACATGTTGGGTGACCCACCTCAAGGTGGGACCTGGAGCTCTCTCAGAATTACAACTGATCTCCAGACTTGGGGGATCAGATCCCCTGCCTAGAGGATATAGTGAACTCTGACAGGCTTTGGTGTAAATGGCAATGGAAACAATTTTCACCGAAATGCAATGCAAATTACACAATATGTAAATGCAAAATATGTAATTTATAAATGTTGTCTAGATAAATATCTAACATCAACAATATAAATTCATCAGATCACTTTTGTCATATTATTACAAAAATTACAATAGCCAAGTTTCCAGGGCTTTGTGTAGAGTGTCTCTTTAAATCCAAGTGCTATGAAGCTCATCTTTGCAAATGCATCCAACTCATAACGTACATGGCGCAAAGTCCATAATGTTAATATATAAGTATCCCGGGAATCACGCACTTGGGGACGATGCAGCCAAAGCCCAAAATAAAAGGAGAGAGAAAGAGAACTCGTCCTTTCCAGAACTTCAAGACAGTTTCAATGTCCTTTGTCTGCTCAGTCTCTCATACATTCACAATCATGCCTAATGGAGTCACAGAGTACATCTCTAAAACACGGATCAACGCACGCTCCTCACAGTCTCTGCACATGGCTTACAACTGATCTCCAGACTTGGGGGATAAGATCCCCTAGAGGAAACAGCAGATCCTGCCCCTTCCTGATTCTGCCCTCTCCTTCCCAACTCTGCCCTCCCCTTACTGCCCCCAAATCTCCAGGGATTTCCCAAGGCAGGGACAGTAACCCAGCCATACCATTACCTCCCAGACCACATAACATAGGTTCATGGAAAGTAGCCTACAGTTTCTGGAATTCTTCTTCAACATTAAATGTATATTCATTGCACGGGATCATGACTCCATGGCCAAATGTATTTTAATGAGTGTCAGAGCTGCTTTCCTTCCTTATAAACAAAAGGAAGTTCTGTGGCACTCAAAAGATTTATTGTAGCATAAACAATTGCTTGAACTTGAATTTAACAGTAGATTTGGTTGTATTAAGCATTGCTTAAACAGATACCATTATAGTTGCTCAAGAACGTGTAAGCTAAACAATAACATATGCACCTTATTTCAAGTAAATATATTAGATGCAGGAACTGGATCGCTTTGATCATATTGGACAAACAAATGCTTTTTTTTGGGGGGGGGTAAGTTTCCACTTCCAGAAGGAATATGCATAGTGCTCTTATGTGCTTCCCATTTCCCCAAATGGTAAGAAGAAGTCCACAAGGAAGGCTATAAATGGTAGGGTTGCCAGGTCCTACTCAAGAAATACCGGGAACTTTGGGGGTGAAATCAGGAGCAAGGTTGTGACAAGCACAGTTGAACTCTGAAAGGAGTTCTGGCCATCACATTTAAAGGGACAACACACCTTTTAAATGCCTTTCCTCCATTTGGAAATAATGAAGGATAGGGGCACCTACTTTGGGGGCTCATAGAATTGGACCCACTGCTCCAATCTTTTTGAAACTTGGGGGGTGCTTTGAGGAGAAGCACCAGATGCTATGCTGGGAATTTGATGCCTCTACCTCAAAACAACAGCCCCCCCTAGGAGCCCCAGATTCCCACGGATTGATTCTCTATTATGCCCTATGGAAATTGGTCTCCATAGGGTATAATGAGTGCCCAGCAGACATTTCTTCCCCCCCCCTTTCTGATAACCCTGAAACGGGGGGGAGGGCCTCCAAACCAGGAGATCCCTTGCCCCCACCTGGGGATTAGCAAACACTAGAAATAAACCACTAAATGTTGCAAATAAATGCTTAAGCAATTTCTTTCATAATGATGCAATTATATTATTATCATCACAAACCAAAATTCATTAAATGTCCATAGAAAAATCAAAAAGTTATTTCACACCACTCTTGTAAGGTAGTGCTTTCAAAATCAAAATGTTATTTCACATCACTCTCGTAAGGTAGCATTCGTGCAGCTGCAAAGTAACATTGTATTGTAATGTGTGAGCAGTTGCCTTTAGCACGGGTTCCAAAACTAAAAGCAAGTGGCCAGTGGAAGGTGAACGAAACACAGAACTGAACCTAGGACCTGTGTAGCCGCCACACCTGTCACACTTCGGTCTGCTACCTATAGAAGGAATCATATACAAGCGTGGTGCTGTCTACGTCTTTCAAGCAAAGGAGAACTGAGACAGTGGACTGTAAAGTACTACCTTACAAGAGTGATGTGAAATAACATTCTGATTTTGAAAGTACTACCTTACAAGAGTGGTGTGAAATAACTTTTTGATTTTTCTATGGACATATAATGAATTATGGTTTGTGATGATAATAATATAATTGCATCATTATGAAAGAAATTGCTTAAGCATTTATCTGCAACATAAAAACGCAGTGGTTTATTTCTAGTGTTTGCTAATCACTACACTGCAGTTTCCGGTTTGCCCAACTGGGGATTGGCAACCCTGGTTAATTGCCTTCAGGTGAGAGAAATCATTGAAGCATTATGATGCCTTCATAATATTTGTAATATACAATCCAGAACAAACTGGAAGCAGATCAGCACTCCTACATCAGGTAACAAACCTCCTGACTCTACACCAGACTACTAGAGAGAGGCTCTGCAGCAGGCAGGCTTCACTTTCAGCCAACTCACAGTTCTCTGCACTAACCTGGCTCCAGGCTTTTTCTCCCTCCTCTCTTTACAGAGCTCTGACGGGTGTTACCTTCTGTAGACTAGAGTCCATGCCATATGGAAAATCATCTGCTCAGCCATTAAGGACTATTAAAGATCTCCTGTTAAAGTCACTGAACACTCATTCATAGGCCAAACTTACAACGGTACTTAGATATCCGGTGCAAAATCCTACAGATAATTTCCAGTGCCTTCTCTGCAGAGGCTTCCCAAGCCCCACTTGAAACAGCTGCTTCTTCTCCAGGCCTCTTGCCAGAGAGCCCCTCTGATAAAATGCAGGGAGAACAGGCACACACCAAGGTATTGGATGCAACTGAGGCTATCACACATTTACATTTTTAATATACTAATGGAAAACTCTGTGCCGCGTTCACAGAGAAGGCAAGTCTGCCTCTTCCAATTTGGGCAGTAAGCTTAAGAGACACGGCAGGCAAATAATAAATAAGCAAAGAGTTTTACATATTCATAGGTCTAAGTCAGACGCTGATTGTATTTTCCAGAAACATGGCTTTGGAAGCTGCTCACAGGAAGATTGGTTCAATTCAGCCTCAACCTTTATGGCTCGAGGGAGAAAGAAAGAGAGGGATGTTTTCATTCAACAAAAGAAAGGCATAATTGAGAGGCCTACATCATTTTAAGGGACTGTGTTTCCCTCTGGTTTCTTCTGCCATGAAGCACTTAGATTGCCTACCAAATATCTCTGTTCCTTCTCCCTGGCATCTTGATATCAACGTTAAGAGGGATTTTTTTTTTTTAAATGAAGGAACATTCAGTAATGTCCATCTTCACCTAAATACAGTCTGAAACTTTCCAAGCATTAGATACCATTAGTGGATTGTTTTAAAATAGTTTTCCCTCAGCTGCAAACTCTAAAGGTCATTCCTACCACTTCTTCACAACAAAGTAGAGGCCCAAGTGAGACATCCACACAAAAATCTACAAAATATAACAATTCCAAAAACTTTAAACTCAGATTACAGATAACTGCTCTGAAAATGAATCACCTTAACAGCAGCACTGGCTTAGATCCAATGGGGTTTTCCACCGGTTCAGACACTTCTGCTGGGAGGGAGGGGGAAGCTGATTTTGGCCAGTACCTTCCCACGTTGTGTCCAGCACTGATCCTGGGGCTTCCCTAAACCTTTTAATTTTGTTTTGCATATTGTATATTTTGCGTGTATGTGTGTGTGTGCATGCGTATGCACTTGTAAATCATATCCGCCTCTGACCCCTACTGGAGGCCTGGAAGATATTCAGAGAGGTGGCTGAACAGAGCCTGCCCCTGTCCTCTCAATGGCGTATTTCAAGGACAATCTCCCATTCAAATACTAACCACAGTCCAAGGGAAGGTGGGCTCGGAGGAGAGCACCCGCCAGCATGCTAGCCCACCGATCTAGGCCTCCCAGGTCTGTGCTGAGAGTGGTGGGGTGGGGCGTGCTGTCCTGTGAGCCCACCTTTCCTTGTAGGGGGAGGTAGGCTCAGAGGAGAGCACATACTGACATGCCACCCTGCTACTCTTGGCCTCCCTGGTCTGCACAGACCCCGGAAGCCGAGAGAGGTGGGGTTGGGTGTGCTCTCCTTCAAGTCCATCTTCCCTTGCAAGGGAAGACGGGCTCAAAGGAGAGTATACACACCGACATGCCACCCTGCCACTCTTGGCTTCCCAGGTCTGTGCAGACCCAGGAAGCTGAGAGCTGTGGGTTGGGGGTGCCCAGCGGCACCCCTTTTGACCAGGTGGCACCCTAGGCAGCTGTCTACCTGGCCTACTCCTGCATGCCAGCCATGGGTGGTGTATAGAAAGTTATAGTTTGAACTCAGCTCATGGTTCTCCATGGATTAAGTTCAAAACATTCTGTGTGTACTGACTTGCAGGCTTCGAGGAGCAGGTGCAAGGAGTAAGGTAAGGTTGGGTTGCTCAGTCCAGAGGTCAGAGTTACAGAAGTCAGGCTAGGCAGAGTTTTCTAGTCCAAGGGCAGGTTCCAATAATCAGGCAAGGCAGCATCAGTGATTTAATGTCTGTTGTAGTTGTTGCTTCCATGCCTAACAGCCTCCCTTGGCTGATTTTTACAGCCACATGCCTAAAGATCATGCCTGCAGCCAGCTATTTGGGACTAGTCCTGCAACTGCTCATCTGTGTTATCAGCAAGCAGCTGGCATCAGGGCAGGAGGTGTGCAGTGCACTTTGCCATCTCTCTTTTAGCTCTGTTTTTAGTCTTTATCTGCAGTGCTCTAAGGGTGTGGGTGATACTGGAGGCCTGGAAACAACTAGCTGAGTTTCATCTGTTGGATCTGGGCTGGAGGGTGTAGGTGGCTCTGCACCAGGTCTTGGCTGGGAATCCTGGCAAGCCTGCAGTTCATCTTCCTGCTTGCCGGCTTCTGCTAACTCAGAGCTGACTACACGAGGCACCCCTTCTCCTGAGAAGTCCTTGCTGTCACTGAGCCCAGGCTGACTCACAACACCATGAATTTAAATGGTGGAGTGGAAGAAGAGAGAATAATCTGTGTTATAGAAGTTAGGGGGTAGTAGGCATGGCTTAGTGGTAGGCAGAATGTGTGTGTGTGTGTATGTATGTGTGTGTGTGTATTTATGTATATATATATGGGTATATGCGTATGTATAGTATCCAGAAGCTCCCAGTTAAATCCCTCCTATTTCCATTTAAAAGATGGTATGTATTGGAAGGAATCCTCCATGTTGAAGTATTGCCAGTGAAATTAGATAATACTAAACTGGATTGGCCAATGATCTTTGGTCTGAGTGGCTGCCATTCTTGAATGGGGCACCAGTGGGAGGCCTTTTTAATAAAACGATGAATTCAAAGAGGGTTACTGCCGACTTTTAAAATATTTACCAGTTCTTGCCATCTTTGCTCTGCCAGTTGTTTTGTGCTTACAATACTGTCACACCTACCAGCTTTGCCATATTCCTGGTAACGAACAGGGCTGAGCTACAGAAGAAATAATATGCGATCAGTTAAATATGGCTGACACAGTCTCAGTTTCAGGATAGAGAAATATTTGAGTTCAGTTCAAGCTGCTTCTTGGAAACCTTCCAAAATGAGCAGAAAGCTTCAAAAAGCATTTAACAGCAGCCAAATTCTAACTATGGTTACCCAGAAGTAAGTTCAATTTCCTTCTCATTCTGAGGTATTTATGTTTAGTTCAGTTCAGTAACTTTATTGGCATACAGAGGTATTTATGTTTAGGATTGTAACTAGGGCTTTCCCCCCTGGAAAACGAGGTGCTGGAACTCTCAGAAATGAAGGAGAAACACAGGGGGGCCCCTTATGAACTTGTACGCATTTTTTGAGAATTCTGTTTCCATGAAGAAGTTCCAGAACTCTGTTCCACCATGTCCCCCCAGAGAAAAAGCCCTGATGGTTAGCTTTAAAAATGAGGTAGGCTTTGACATGTTGGTGAAATATCTGGTTATTGGTGGAAGCAATCAGGGCCAGAGTTTCAGTATTACCTCCTGGTTTTGATCTCCCTCCCCCCATCAACTTTTGTCTTGCTCTGGTCTTGATGCAATCTGAGGATTTTCTCTGAGATTTCACTAAAACTAAAAGCATTTTCCAGCCAGGCCACCTTGCCTGATACCTCCATACATGCAGCCAGGCAAGAAGGTGAAACTCCAGTGCCCTCCAAATGAACATGACCCAAACTAGAAAAGACGCTATGCCAGAACAAGAAGAAGAGTAGCAAATAAATGGCAAGACTTTCAGGAGTTCACTGATAGAAGACAGATAGATATATACATGATTATCACTGGATGCCTAATCACACACATGAGGTTTTGAATCGCCTTGACTGAAAATTACTGAATTTGACATGATGTTCAGTGAGTCAAAAGCTGTGTGTTGTTCTAGTGAACAGAAATGACATGTAACCTCACATATAGGCTGCATAAATTCACAGCTTTGGGAGAAAATATTTAATTGATGCCCAGAAGTTAAACTTACAGGTAAAACAACTCCAGATACCCAGAACAATGTTGGAGCTAGCATGGCATGTGCAATTTTAGCAACAGCGGGAGAATGAGCAGCAGGTGAACAGCATTTTGCGTCTTAGAAGTAGGTATTTGCCATGTTTACCTGGCTCTGAATGTAAGATGAACCTCTAAAAAGGCCATACACACAAATTATTACCCTATATAATCATAACTAGCCAGTGTGGTGTAGTGGTTTAGAGCGACTCTAATCTGGAGAACTGGGTTTGATTCTCTATTCCTCCTCCACATGAAGCCAGCTGGATGACCTTGACACAGTCACAATTCTCTCAGAACTCTCTCAGTTCCACCTACCTCACAAGTAGGGTTGCCAGCCCGCAGGTCCTAGCAGAGGATCCCTGCTTTGGGGGGCTTTGATTCACCACTGGCCAGCAAGGAAAACACCTCTCCCAAACAGGGAAGTCACCACATGACATCTCTAATACAATAACGTCACTTCCAGGTGATGTTGTCATTCCGAGGATGTCACATGGTGATGCTCTGGTTTTGCGATAAACTCTATGGTTTTGAAGGCAACCCGCCCCCATAGAATTTTGTCCCCATACCAGTGCATCATGTGTGACATTGCCAATGCGATGATGTCACTTCTCAATGACATCACTGCATCCTGCTCATTCCCAGAACACTGCTCAAATCACTCCATCATGACAGCAAGGGCACCTGGCAACCATACTCACAAGTGCCTATTGTGGGGAGAGGAAGGCTGCTTTGAAAATCCTTAAGGCAGAGAAAAGTGGGGTATAAAAACCAGCTCTTCTTCTTCTTCTTCACTTGCCCTGACCTGAATAGTCCAGGATCCAGACTAACCTAATCTCATCAGATCTTGGAAACTAAGTAGGATAGTATTTGGATGAGAGATCAGCAGGGAATACCAGGATTGCTACACAGAGGCAGGCAATGGCAAATCACCTCTGAATGTCCCTGCTCTTGAAAACCCTATGCGGTCGCCATAAGTCAGCTGTGATTTGATGGTTTTTGTTTTTTAAAAAAAAGTAATTGTAACTAGTATGTGAATTTAAGATGCCTCCCCACTTTCTTTAATGGCGCTTCTTGTGGAGGAAGCCTTAGTCTTCTTTTCAGGTAAATAAGGTAATGAATTAACTTTTTTATACATGCGAGGCATTGCAAATACTCTAACATCAAAAATAACACACTTATAAGGACATGTGTTACACCCTTCCACAGTAATGTAGGTAATAAAATGGTTTAAGCTTGCTGAAAGTCACTGAAAAGCTTTTAAAGCTCTTTTTCAAAGTTCATCCGCTATCCTGTAGCTTTTGTTTATTGTTGTATACACTGAAATTCCCCCATTCTTTAGATAGTAGTACCCTGGAAGGTGTACTATGCCATGCACAACCAGCAACCTTCCTTCTCCCCCATCCCATTACAAGGCTTTAATGAAACAGCCAGGTTTCAGAGCCAAAGTGTCTTGGGTTATGCCTAACCAGATTCCATTTCCTAATGAGTCACTCTAAATCTGCCATCAGAAGATTTTATTGACTCTAGGATCATAATTAAGCAGCCATTCACTTTCTGGTTTGAAGTCTCCGTACTCTTTCCTCAGTCCATGGATTTCAGATGACATTTAATAATCCGTAATTGGGCAGCGCCTGGCTAGGCTTTTAATGTCTGCAAGAAATCGCCTCAATGTGTGAAAAGCCCAGACAGCGACATTCTTGAAACTTCCCAGAGTCCCTTGACACTTCAGCCAATGCACTAGCAAACAGGAAATCTACACACTCGGTGGTTAATTGACACATTGGAAGATTTAATTGCTTCCCGATTAGGTAAGGTGCTATGGCACTCCGTCACTGCTGGAACAAGTAACATATGTGACTACATCCAAATATATCTGCTTTCAATTGCCTGAAACCTTTGATTTGTTGTTGAGTTGATTTTTTAATATATATATGCACAATTAACCTTGTGCCAGTTTAAAAAAAATTAAATAGGCATCATGGCAATAAAAATAATCATATGGAACATGCAACAGATAGACAATATTCCAAGGAAAAGTCCATATAGCAATCTAAGAAAGAATAGGTTTGGTGGAAAGCCCTGAATGTCCACCAACCAACCCAAATGTGAACCGTTCAGGAAATGATAAAACATCTTAAACTTTACAGGCCTATCTAGACCCAGTGATAATGAGCAGTGGAGGTACTGATCCAGTTCACCAGGTGTACCTGTTCCATCCTCAAGCCTACTAAATGTGGACATGGAGGAGGGTTTCAGAGAGTAGCCATGTTGGGTTGCAATAGAACAGCTGGATTTTGGCTCCCGAGCTCTGACTTTCTAGAACTTATACTTTGAAACTCTTGTTGGTCTCTAGGGTGCTACTGAACTAAAATCTCACTGTGCTACATGGAGGATAGAACACTTGCATATGGCCTATATTCCATGTGCTCAGGCCAATAAATTGCAATTGTCCTTTGGGGCTATGCTGTTGGACTTTTTGGATATCAAGCCTACGCAAACACTGCTGTGACCAATGTTCCCTCTAAGCTGCAGTGTCTTGTGAGCAAAAATTCTACTTTGTGAGCCACTGGTATTAAAAGCTGTGAGCTACTGGCATTAAAGTTGTGAGCGACTGCATAAATTATTGTGCTCTGGGTCCATTTTTCCTGAGGTAAGACAAAAATGTGTGAGCTGGAGGCTGCAAATCTGTGAGCTAGCTCACGCTAACTCAGCATAGAGGGAACACTGGCTGTGACACAAGTCCAGTTCAAGAAATAGCTGGGGACTTTGGGGGTGGAGCTAGGAGACTTTGGGAGTGGAGCCAGGAGCAAGGTTGTGACAAGCATCATTGAACTCCAAAGAGAGTTCTGGCCATCAGATTTAAAGGGACCACACACCTTTTAAATGCCTTCACTTGATTAGAAATAATGAAGGATAGGGGCACCTTGTTTGGGGGCTCATGGAGGGTGCTTTGGGGAGAGGTATTGGATGCTATACTGAACATCTGGTGCCTCTACCTCAAAAAAGCAGCCCTCCTCAGAGCCCCAGATAACCACATATCAATTCTCCATTATACCCTATGAGAATCAGTCTCCATAAGGAATAATGGAATGCCCAGCAGACATTTCCCTCCCCCCACCGCTTTCTGATGACCCTGAAGCAGAGGGAGGGCCTCCAAACCGGGGATCCCCTGCCCCCACCTGGGGATTAGACATACAACAGGAAACCACAGTTTACAGATAATTAAACACATAGAGCCAAAAACTGTGTATGGTAGACTTCAAATACTTATATTACAACCTTTATTCACATTCAACCCTTTACCAACATGCTTGTGTAATTTTTCATCTTAGCTTAAATATAACAAATTACTTGGAGCTGACTTTGATTCCCCAGATGAGAAAATGCCTTCGTTAGTAAGAAGATATGTAGAAAATCTTGTGGTGGTATAGCACAGGATATTTAAAGAGCCACCTGCCTTGTTTGTTTTACCTGATTGTGCGCTTTTGGTCATGATATTGATCAAAGGAATAGGAATTGGATTGGATTTGAGAAGGACTAAATGAGTACTTGGGAGAGACAAAATAAATGGGCACTTGTGAGCAGTGGGGTCCCAAAAGGATCAGTACTGGGACCAGTGCTATTTACTTAGTTCCTAAGTAATTTGGAATAAGGGGTGAACAATGTAGTAGTCAAGTTTGCTTCAAAGGGCACCTGTGTTGGTATCTGACAAAGAGAGCTTTGACTCTTTTTTGGGGGGAGGAGGGGGGTATTAATATTTTGAAAGAGTGTGTGTGTGCGTGCACGCATGCACCTGGAAGTCATGGCGACCTCTGGTGACTGACCCCTACTGGGGGCCTGGAGGATATTCAGAGAGGTGGCTGAATAGAGCCTGCCCCGTCCTCCCAACTACTCGTATTCCAAGGAAGTCTCCCATCCAAGAACTTGCCAGATTTGACCCTATTTAGCTTCCAAAATCTGACAAGATCGAGCTTGCCTGGGCTATCCAGGTTAGGCCGAGAGGTTTGACTCTTGAAAATTTCTAGGCTCAAATATAGCTGTAGTCAAGTTTTCAAACAACAAAATATTCAGGATGGTGAAATAATTAACAAGACCTTGGGGTTGTAGTGGAATGTTGGATGATAATGTCAACCCACCACGCAGCAGCAGGGGAAAAAACAAACTCCATGCAAGGAAATATCAGAAAAGAGCTTGAAAATTAAACAGCTAATATTATAATGCCCTGCTATAAAGCTAAAGTGCAGCCTCAATTGGAATATTGTGTGCAATTGTCATCACCATATCTCAAAAGGAAATTAAAGAGCTGGAAAAAGTACAAAGGAGAACAACCAAGATGATTACTGGGTTGGAGCACCTTTCCTATGAGGAAAGACTATTAAGCCTAGAAGAAAGATGGCTGAGGGGAAAGATGACAGAGGTTTTTTTAAATTACACATGGGGTGGATGGAAGAAACTCTCCCATAATGATAGAACTCTGGGAGCACCAAATGAAATTCTTGGAAACAGGTTCAGGTCAGATAAAAGGAAATATTTCTTTACTCAGTGAGTAATTAAACTGTGAAATTCACTGCCAGTGGAGATGGTGATGGCCACGAGCATAGATTGCTTTAGAAGGGGGTTAGAAAGGTTCAAGGAGGAGAAGGGGCTACTGCCCATGGTGACTGAAGGAAGCCTCTATAGTGGCAGCAAATCTCTGAAGACCAGTGCTACGATGCAGCAGCGGCAGGAAAGGGCCTTGACCTCTATGCACTGTTTGTTTGGCCTTCCAGAGCAACTGTCTGGCCAGTGTGAGAAATAATATGCTAGACTCATGTTTTGCATTTTCCTGCCAGGAATGAGAAATCCCCTCCCCCTGGATCACTGTGTGATGGCTTAATATAACTTTTTGGGGAATGCCAGAACTAGTCAGTCCACCCTAGGAATTGCCAAATGGTCTATGTTTTTACATAGGGCTACATAGTAAAACATAGAGTTTCAAGTGATTCTCAGAGAGGCATGATGTCATGCCATTGCTGACTGGCACCCCCTCGTGTCTCTGCCCCCTGGACTCCCATGCCTGCAAATTGTAGCTGTACTATATGGATCACTGGTCTGATCCAACAGGCTCTTTTTATGTTATTATCCCACAGGACTTTTGTGAAGGTAATTAGAGGGGGGAAGAACTACCTTGATCTACTTGGATAAAGGGCAGCATAAAAATCCACTGGATAAAAAAATACTAGGACTACTCTAGTACTTCAAAGAACACTGTTTGTGAAGGTATGATATAAATTGTATTTATGAGTTCTCCACCTAACGATCTGATCTGTGAAAATGGATTTTTAAAAAAGCCATCATCTGATAACTGCAATTTATTATGTGAAATACAGTCTACAATAATTTTGAACACAGTCCATCACAGACTGAGTCATGTTAACACAGTTAATTTTAGTGACGAGATTTTCTAAGTTCACTGAAGGATAGTAGGCCAAAACAGTAATTCAATATTTCTGAGCTCTCTGCATTTGCCACCTAGCCCTCTGTAATGAATACAGCCTACCTTATTTTCTAACAATAGGAACACTTGAAGATTTCTTTGCAAATAAAAAGAATCATAATGGAAATGCAATTAATACACCTCTAAATTAAAACTTAAAGTATTTAGTAACAAAACTGATATATGTTACAGTAAGAGGAAGAGGCAGGTAATGGTAAACCACGATCTCTTAACTTAAAACCATACAGGGGTTGCCATAAGTTGAATGTGACTTGAGGGCACTTTCCAGCACCACCACCAAGAAAGCATATTAATCTAGCATAAAACAGACACATTAAACTTGAGAAGTCCTCTAATAATAGTGCCATCCTAAGCAGCAATAGAGCAAATATGTTTGACCAAGTCGAAATCAATGGTCTTAGAATGGTGTAACTCTGCTTAAGATGAGTTTACTGTCCTTTCATCAATATATTTCACATTTCAGTTTTTCACGTTATTGCTAAAATGCCAGTTTTTCCATACTGAGTTCTGAATATCCACTTGAGAAACACTTGATTTGGAATTCACAAAGTCCAATGTCATTCATTCAACCTCATGTATTCTCTGATTGTTCAGGAGTTCTGTCATTAGATGAACATTATTTTCTCAAAGAAGATTGATTGGTTTCTTTGCTTTTTGCATGTCAATATCCACAGTTAATTGAAGTGACGAGATTTCCTAATTAGCTTATAATTTAATGGACCCATTTACATCAGTGGGGATTTTACCTAGGCAACTTAAATGCTTTATAAATTGAGTGAATTTTGTACCTTCTTTCCCACAACATTTGTAGAATTCTCATATTGTTAGGGGAAGCACATGTGCTCACTCACACACACACGTTGAGCTTGTCTAATCCTTGAGGCGTTGCTTAGTACTGTTCCCAATAATATCCTCCCATAAATATCCTCTCATAAATAGCACCTTTTTGAAGAACATCTGGAATCAGTATGGACGCTACTACATTGCCCCCAGTTGAGCCCTTTACTTTGTTCTGTGCCACTGACACAAAGGAAGAGAATTTGATTTTATATAATGCCTTTCTCTCTCAGAGTACGCTTTACAAAGCACCAAATGAGACACCAGTCACACCATGACCATATTTACGACCACCTTCACTTCAATAGCATCCATTGTTGTGTCCTGTGGAAATCCCAGGATGCCAGGAGAAAAACATTTAATTAAATGCAGCTGGGTCAAAGCTACTTGGAAAAGAACTTACCTATGCATTCTGTTTACTAAGAAAGAAATTGAGGGGGGGGGAATATTAAGAAAAGAGCCAACAGTGCCTAAAGGAGGACAGATTTTGGATAGCTAACACAGTGAATATGCCCTGACCTGGATAGCCCAGGTGAGCCAAGTCTCATAAGATCTTGGAAGCTAAGCAGGGTCAGAAACTACTATTATTTGGATGGGAGGCTTCTAAGGGATACCAGGGCCATGATGCAGAGGCAGGCAATGGCAAGCCACCTCTTGCTTTGAAAACCCAGTGGAGTCTTCATAAATCTAACTGTGACTTGACAACACTTTTCAATTCCAGAGTGAATACATCTGGCCAAATTACAATGTCCCACAGTCAGGGCCGGCTCTCTCGCTAGACAAACTAGGCAGTTTCTTAGGGCGCCAGGAGGGTGGGGGTGCAAAATTGGGCTCCCCCCCGGTGCCCCAGGCAAGCACCTAGTTTGCCTTTGTCCCTTGCCCACCATCGCCCGCTGCCACCCACCCCTCCATTCCCTTCTCTCCCTTTGCCCCTCCCCACGGCTCTGCGCCCCCATGCCTCCCCACTATGCCTCCTCCTCCTCCTCCCTCCCTCCCTTCAGACCCTTTCCTAGCCAGAACCATAGCCAGGATTTGGAAGGTCCGGTGGTATTACATTGGGGGGGGCACTGATGCCCCCCAGCGCCCCACACGGCCTTCCCTCTAGTGACAGGCAGGGGTGACCCTAGCCCTTCTGGCTAGGCAGCATAGCTCTGCCCTGCCCCCGTCACCAGATCTGCTGCTTACTCATGAGTAGGCCTCCGGGTAGGCAGCAGGCATGGGGCTACTCGCCGGAATAGGCGGGGAGAGAGGCAGGCAGCAGAGGCGAGGAGAAGCAGAGGCAATAGGGGTTGGGAGTGGGGGGAAGGGGCAGGAGAAGATGCTGCAATGGGGCTAGGTGGGAGGGGAATGGGTGAGGAGAAGCCGCTGCGATTGGGGCTGGGAGGGAGGGGAAGGGGCAGGAGAAGTAGCTGTGATTGGGGCTGGGAGGGAGGGGAAGGGGCAGGAGAAGTGGCTGCGATTGGGGCCGAGAGGGAGGGGAAAGGGCAGGAGAAGTGACAGTGATCAGAGCTGGGAGGGCGGGAAAGGAGGTGGGGAGAAGCAGTGGCGATCGGGGCTGGGAGGGAGGGGAAGGGGCGAGGAGAAGCTGCTGCCATGGGGGCTAGGTGGAAGGGGCAAGTGGCTGCGAAGGAAGGGAGGGTGGTGGCCGGGAAAGCAGCAGGGAGAGGAGGGAAGGGAAGCTCTTTCTTGCCTGCCCCTGCCAACACCCTCCCTTCTTTCCCTGCTATTAAAATAGAGTGGAGGCAGAAGCAGCCCCAGCCCCCTGCTAGTTAAAGGGCCTGCGAAACAGCTGATCATCGGGACCTTTAACTGGGAGGGAGGCAGGCAGCTGCTTCTGCCCCCCCCCTCCCAGCACAGCTATTTTAATGACGAGGAAGGGAGGGCAGCCACAAGAGCAGCAGGGAGGGAAGAGAAGACCCTTTTTTCCCCTCCCTGTCACTCTGGTCACAACCCTCCTTTTCTTCCCAGCCACTAAAGCAGCCAGTGGAGACACAGCAAAAGCAACCCCCAGCTCCCCCCTGGAGTTAAAGGGCCCGCAAAACAGCTGATCTGCTGGCCCTTTAACTCCAGGGGGAGGCTGAGATTGCTTCTGCCCCCGGCCGGCCAAATTGCTGGTGGGGCCAGCGGCAGCCCCCGGAGCTATGGCAGAGACCCCGGGGACTGGTTGGGGCATCCAGTCAGGGAGCCTCACCCAGAAGTCAGGGGGCTGTGCCCCTACAGGGCCCCTCATAGCTACGGGCCTGTTCCCAGCCCGGCATGTCAATTTCAAAACCGGAACCGGCTCTAACGCCGAGTTCCGGCTCTCTAAAGCCCCCCCCCCCGAACACTCATATTGCGGGTAAAACCACGCCACGTGGTCGTGCTGCGCTCACCGTCTCTCTGGAACAGCGTCCTGAAAGGGGGTCGCCCTTTCAGGATGCTGTTCCAGAGAGACAGTGAGCGCAGCCCAGCAGCGCGGTTTTACCCGCAATTTGAGTGTTCGCCAGGGGTGGGGCTTTAGGGAGCCGGAACTCGGCGCTAGAGCTGGTTTTGGCATTGAAATTGACACGCCAGGCTGGAAAAGGGTCCGAAGGGAGGGAGGATGAGGAGGCGCAGCGAGGAGGCATGGGGGGGGGCGTGGAGCTGCGGCAGGGAGGGGGGAGGCACAGGGGCACTTGGAGGGCACCAGGCAGTGAGTCTGCCTAGGGTGTCAGGTTGCCCCTGCCCACAGTGAGCATAATGCAACATGGAGGGTGATAACAGATGGGCATTTAGGGGCAGATTGGAGGTGTCCCAAATCGGAACTGCTCCAAAAGAGCCTCTGTGAGCCTCTCTGAAACCCTCCACATGCTCCCTTGTGAGGCAGCCCCATCTTGTCTGTGAGGTGGATCTGGATCTGGATTTTCCTGTCTTCCTCTGTCCTTGGGGAAATGGTAGCAGAGATGTCAATGCTACCAATTCCTTTCAACTGGAGATGTCAGGATTGGACCTGGGACCTTCTGCATGCAAAGCAGAGGGTCTTCCACTGACCCACATCCCCTCTGTAACTCCAAACTAACCAGCCCAAATCACAAGAACTTGTTAACTTCCAGTTCAGTGTATCTGAGAAAGTGTGCATGCACATGAAAACTCATACCTTCAATAAAACTTTGTTGGTCTTAAAGGGGCCACTGGACTTTATTCTACTCCAAGACATCAGTAAAATGTCCTCTGGAATAGGACAGCTTTATGTTCCTTCCAGAAAACTGATAGGGATAGTGCCCTCCTGATCTCTGCAGATGGGTCATTCCACATAATCGGTCCATGCTTCCAAAAACCCAAACTACACCCAAGCAAGATACATGCTCTTAGAGGGTGGTACTGTCAGTAGGAATTGGTGAGAGGAGCACAGTTGGTACATGTACTCTTATATACAGAAACAGATCTTCAGATGAGTTGGTCTCAGATAATATCGTGTTTTAAAGATAGGAACCAAATTCTTCAATTGAGCATGGAAACGAACAGGTAAATTACCATTAAGATCAATGAGAAGTGAGAGTTCAGTACACATGGCTACTGATGGGGGGATGTTGCCATTTGCTCTGAAAAAAATCCAGAGTAAATTTTAAAAATCACCCCAAGCCCACAATTCAGATTTTGATGCTGGTGATAAGAAAACAGCGTGAGCAAAAAAGGAGAGGTGAGGATAATCAGGAATGAATGTGAGCAAGGGCAGCTACATGCAGCTTTAAAGTGCTTAGCTGTGGCTGGATCATGGCCAGTGTTTTTTTAAAAATTGTACCGGTTATGATGCATGACATTAATTCCTGTTCCAGCATGTTATGCCAGCAAAAGACAACCCAGAACCTCATAACAGGAAGATTGCAAGGAGCTCTGGGAGCGTCAGCTACATTTATCTGGAACTTAGAACAGATGCTTCTGCTTAATTTTTTTTCAGAGTTGTCAACAGCAGTCTCATTTCAAATTGTAAGGGTTTGTTCAGCAAATTCTTTAGTGCAGTGTGCAGCCACATCTGTTATGGGGATCAGGGCTTTTTTTGAGCAGGAATGCACAGGAACACAGTTCCAGTTGGCTTGGCATCGGGGGGGGGGGTGGCCTAATATGCAAATCAGTTCATGCCGGGCTTTTTCTAACAAAAAACCCCCCTGATTGAAACAATGGTGATGTCAGGGGTGTGGCCTAATATGCAAATCAGTTCATGCTGGGCTTTTTAAAAAAATGGAGATGAACACAGGTTGTGCTTCTAGGGGCTGGTGAATAGAGTGGGGCTAGAAAATAGAGACTGATAGTGTATCTTGAGAAGATAACAATGGTTGCCTAGGAAGCTTGCAGTTTGTCAAGCCACATGGGTTCTACATATCTATGACATATCCGCCTTCTTCCACAGAGTTGGGTTGGTGATTCTCTCCTTCGACACTTAATCCTCACAACAACTCTGGGATAGAACAGTGTAATTTATTTGATTTCTATCCTGCTCCATTTCCCGCAAGCAGGACTCTGGGCAGCATACAATATATAATATACATAAAACCAACATAATAACTACATGATAATAAAATACCTATAAAACAATACATTAGATGGCATCATATGTCAGCCCCATAAAGTAGGTGGGGTGGCTGGATTACAATCCTAATTCCCCTTAAGGGCAGTTTTAACAAAGGGGAGGAGGAAGAATATAAAGCAAAGAGGGGAGGAGAACCTGGGAGGCCACTGATTTCTTCAAGCTCAACCATATGCCTGGTGGAACATCTCAACTTACAGGCCCTGTGAAATTGAGCCAAGTCCTGCAGGGCCCAGATCTCACTATGACTAGAGTTCTACCAGGCTGGGGGACAGGGCTAAAAAGGTCAGGCCCTTGTCAAGGTCAGCCATATTGTTTTGGGACCAGGGACTACCAGTAAATTGGTATCAGTGGAGCATAATGGTCTGAGTGGCATATAGAAACAGGTTGAGAGTGAATGGCTCAAGCAGTGAGCTTCATAGCTAACTTCTACTTAGAACTCCCAAGTTTATGACTGAACCATTCCATGACTGACTCTCCATTCCATTCAGTGCCTTTCTGTGTAGCAAGTAGAGCTCCAGTGATAATGATCACAGAATTCAGCATACTGAGAACCTTGGCTCCCACCTTTTAAATGCATGCATCTACCAGTAACCTTGAAAGCATGAAAATAAAGTCCGAAGTAGGGTTACCATATTTTGAAAAGGAAAAGATAGGACATGTTTCCCAAATGACTCCTTCAAACAAGTGATCACCTGGGTTCCCTTTAAGCTGAGTTAGCGCGAGCTAGCTCACAGATTTTTAGCCTCCTCTTCCTTGTGAGGAAGAAACTGAAAGGAAAGGTAAATACGGTCAAAACCCTTGGGGAAGCTTGGAGACTATTTAAAACTATAATTCTAGAAGCTCAGATAAAATACATACCGCAAGTTAGGAAAGGCACAAACAGGCATAAGAAAAGGCCTGCATGGTTAACAAACAAAGTAATGGAAGCTGTAAAAGGTAAGAAGGACTCCTTTAAGCGGTGGAAAACAAGTCCAAGTGAGATTAGTAAAAAGGAACACAGGCTGTGGCAAATCAAATGCAAGACTGTGATCAGGCAGGCAAAAAGGGACTATGAGGAGCATATTGCAAAAAACATAAAGACCAACAATAAAAATTTCTTCAAATATATTAGAAGTAGGAAACCAGCCAGGGAGGCAGTGGGGCCCTTGGATGACCATGGGGTAAAAGGATTACTGGAGGATAGGGAAATGGCTAAGAAGCTGAATGCATTTTTTGCTTCCGTCTTCACTGTGGAAGATGAGAACTTTTTGCCCGCCCCAGTTCCACTAATTTTGGAAGGGGTGTTGAAAGACCTGAGTCAGATTGAGGTGACAAAAGAGGAGGTCCTACACCTGATAGACAAATTAAAAACTAATAAGTCACCGGGTCCGGATGGCATACATCCGAGAGTTCTGAAAGAACTCAAAGTTGAACTTGTGGATCTTTTGACAAAAATCTGTAATCTTTCATTGAAATCTGCCTCCATTCCTGTGGACTGGAAGGTAGCAAATGTTACCCCCATCTTTAAAAAGGGTTCCAGAGGAGATCCGGGAAATTACAGGCCAGTCAGTCTGACTTCAATACCGGGAAAGTTGGTAGAAAGCATTATCAAAGACAGAATGAGTAGGCACATTGATGAACACGGGTTATTGAGGAAGACTCAGCATGGGTTCTGTAAGGGAAGATCTTGCCTCACTAACCTGTTACATTTCTTTGAGGGGGTGAACAAACGTGTTGACAAAGGAGACCCGATAGATGTTGTTTACCTTGACTTCCAGAAAGCTTTTGATAAAGTTCCTCATCAAAGGCTCCTTAGAAAGCTTGAGAGTCATGAAATAAAAGGACAGGTCCTCTTGTGGATCAAAAACTGGCTGAGTAATAGGAAGCAGAGAGTGAGTATAAATGGGCAGTCTTCGCAGTGGAGGACGGTAAGCAGTGGGGTGCCGCAGGGCTCAGTACTGGGTCCCATGCTCTTTAACTTGTTCATAAATGATTTAGAGTTGGGAGAGAGCAGTGAAGTGGCCAAGTTTGCGGATGACACTAAATTGTTCAGGGTAGTGAGAACCAGAGAGGATTGTGAGGAACTCCAAAGGGACCTGTTGAGGCTGGGTGAGTGGGCGTCAACGTGGCAGATGCGGTTCAGTGTGGCCAAGTGCAAAGTAATGCACATTGGGGCCAAGAATCCCAGCTACAAATACAAGTTGATGGGGTGTGAACTGACAGAGACTGACCAAGAGAAAGATCTTGGGGTCATGGTAGATAACTCACTGAAAATGTCAAGACAGTGTGCGTTTGCAATAAAAAAGGCCAACTCCATGCTGGGAATTATTAGGAAGGGAATTGAAAACAAATCAGCCAGTATCATAATGCCCCTGTATAAATCGATGGTGCAGTCTCATTTGGAGTACTGTGTGCAGTTCTGGTCGCCGCACCTCAAAAAGGATATTATAGCATCGGAGAAAGTCCAGAAAAGGGCAACTAGAATGATGAAACGGCTGGAACACTTTCCCTATGAAGAAAGGTTGAAACGCTTGGGACTCTTTAGCTTGGAGAAACGTCGACTGCGGGGTGACATGATAGAGGTTTACAAGATAATGCATGGGATGGAGAAAATAGAGAAAGAGGTACTTTTCTCCCTTTCTCACAATACAAGAACTCCTGGGCATTCCATGAAATTGCTGAGCAGACAGGTTAAAACGGATAAAAGGAAGTACTTCTTCACCCAAAGGGTGATTAACATGTGGAATTCACTGCCACAGGAGGTGGTGGCGGCCACAAGCATGGCCACCTTCAAGAGGGTTTTAGATAAAAATATGGAGCAGAGGTCCATCAGTGCTATTAGCCACAGTGTGTGTGTGTGTGTATATATATATATATATAAATTTTTTGGCCACTGTGTGACACAGTGTTTGACTGGATGGGCCATTGGCCTGATCCAACATGGCTTCTCTTATGTTCTTATGTTCTCCATCTCATACATTTTTGTCCTAGCTCAGGAAGGATGACCCCAGAGCACACTAATTTATGCAGTAGCTCACAACTTTAATGCCAGTACTTCACAAAGTAGAATTTTTGCTCACAAGACTTTGCAGCTTAGAAGGAACATTGGTGATCACTATGACAAATTTCATTTTAAATATCCCTACTACTTAAGCTGTGGTAATTGCTACTCACTAGGAATATTCTTAATCTTCCAACCCAAAAGAGGACATTTTCCTCCATTTTTTTTTAAAAAAATCCCAAAAGTGGATGGACACACACACACACACACACAGAAAAAGGACATCTGGTAACCCTATCCGATGAAATCTCAGAAACCAGAGTAGTGCTTTAGAAAGAACCACTGTAACAGACAAAGGTTGGCTACAAGTGCAAATGCAGAGGGAAAAGGTTTCCATCTATATATATCTAATCCTGAACAGAACCTCCACACTGTAGAACAAAAAAACCTATGCAATGGGGCCAAGTGCAAGTAGACAGATTTTTTCCCCCCAGGAACCCAGGAGAATCCCCAGGTTTAAAGATAGAAACCTGAAAGCCACACATAAACTGAAATTTAAAAAGAACTCATGAGATCATGGTCAGTATTCTGGGATTGCCTAGCAACCCCATACAAGTGTAGACTTTAAAAACAAGGACTGCCAAAATAATAGGGAGAAGACAGCAGTAATGAGGGGAGCAAGGAAGTGGGGAAGAAGAAGGCAACAATGATGACAGAAGAAGAAAGAGGAGGCAGTAGTGACATTCATGGTGGGAAGTAATATGGTGGCAGGAAGAAAGAAAAAAGGAGGTGGTACCATCAGTGACAGCAGGGGCAGGTGACAGCAATGGCAAGAGGTGACCCAGGCCTGTAGCTAACCAGGGGCCCACAGGGCATGGCCCTCTGAAAGGTTTTGGGGTCCCCTCACTGCCTTCCCATGGCCACCCCTCCAATGTAATTTAAATTGTGCAACTGCCCCTCCCATGCCATTTAAAGGCCCACCAATCAGCTGATCACCAGGCTCTTTAAATCATTGGGAAGGAGAGGGATACCTCCCTGTGCCCCCTCACCCCGTGGCCTCTAGCTATGGGGCGAAGGAGGAGGCAGTGGTAGGAAGACAAAGCAGGGAACCAGCATGTTTCATCCACTTTCCTCTAAGAGATCCACAGTCATTTGGCCAGTGGAAGCACGAGGAAGGGGGATGGAATAGAAAGCACACAAAATGGCCCCTGCCAGTCATCATCAGGCAGATGATTAGGGATCTGGGCTGGGAGCTGAAAGCACCCAAGCCTGGCCCCAGGGGGCTTGCAGTGGAAAGTGAATCCTGTGCTCTTTCTGCTCCAAACTTCTCTCCTTGCTATCAGCCAGCTGCTGATCAGGGAAAGTTCTGTTGGCTTTCCTGGGTGGGAGCCTCCCACCCAAAGCTAGCAACAACAGGGCAGCCTCACACCTGCTTGGTAGCTGCTTGGGTTGTATGGAGTGGATGTGGACAGATCCAGGATTGGCTCATGCCTGATCAGGCGTGTGTTCGGCTGCGAAACATTCGGTGTGAAATTTGCAGCATCCCTAATTGGAATACTGTTGCACACATTCGGGTGCATTTATTTGAGGTTTGTCATGTGCATAGTTGTGGAGCTAGTGTCTGTGTCTTAAACACATTTATATGAATGGCTTTCACAAAGATTTCAGCTATGCAGTTACTACCAATGGGAGTCACTTCATGGTGACAAGATAGGGTTATGCGAATTAATCGACATCCCCTATATGTAAAGGAAAATGATCAAAACTAGAGATGATCATAACCAAGTGAAAAGCAGCAAAGAGATCCGACTAGGCTTGTGTTTGTATGAAGTAACTGACTTACGAAAGCTTATGATGGAATTAAGTTTGTTACGGCACTTTCACACATACTAAAAATGCACTTTGCAACTAGATTGTACTGTGTGGAATGGCAAATTCTAGTTTCAAATAGTCATTGAAATGGTTTGAAACTACATTATTTAGTTACAGGGGTGTCAAACTCAGGAGGGCCAGATTTGACACAATTGGGACTTCAATGCTGCAACAGACTAACACATATACTGCACTGGACATACATTTCTTTTCTGCCACAGTTGTTCACTGGTCTTATTAAAAGTGAGAAGACATCAGAAATGATGAAACTTACAGAATGAAAAAGAGACAATATTAACTCTTACTGGTCACAAATAAACCCACAATGGACAGTTGTATCCCTACAAATTTGCTACAGAAAAAAAAGAATGCCTTTATATTATATTGGCTAAATTATTTCCATTTCTAAACCTTCATTAGATTTGTTAATTTGATGGTCTCTGCTGCATTCTACATTCTCTGTATGAGTTCTGCTTTGGCTTGGGCAGAGGCACAAATATTAGATATTGCAAATATGGAAAAAATAAGGAAACAATATCCATTGCTGGTGAGGTGAAAAAAGCCTGAAAATCAGTAACTGTTCTGACAACAAATATAACGTGATAGAGTTCACCTCTGGACCCCACAATAGTCTTGCTGTGGTATTTCAAAGACCACGTGCTTGCCAAAGATTTAGAACTAATGTCTAACACAAGTAAGAATGGAAACAGCTCAGGATGGGAGAGAGCAAATACCCCACTCAAGCAGGTCAAGGAATTGTGTGGGGTACCTTAGGCATCTATGAATTTGTTGTGCATACAGATGAATAATTAAAGGGTCTTATGAGGGATGAAAGCTACCATGAGGCTGCTGCATATTAAGAGCCGACCACTATGTGGAGGCTGATTAAAATTCTACTTAAATTATTGGCACCGGTAAGAACAAACTGATCTGCATCATACAGGGTCATTTGTTCTTTTTCTCTGGCCTGATTGCTAATTACATCTGGCTTCAGAAATCGGCATGAGGGGAGGCGCTTCAGGCATATCATTGCTCTAATATATTCAAGCCATACATCAAAGGGATTCTGAACTATTAGCCTTGAAGAATAGATCTCGACCACAATGATTAACATTCCAGCTTCCTTGCCTTGAGTTCCTGCCTGCTTGCTTTGTGTTTGGATCCATCCCATCAACATTGGTACCTGGCCTGGCCCAGCTAAAGCCCAGGAACTAGGGCTGAAACTCCACCCCCATCCTTCACAGCAAATCATCTTGATACATATCCTTGCTTACTTTTAGCTCATTCGGAATCTACCCACATGATGCCTCTATAAACCACGTGAGACTCCATGAGAGCTCATATGAGAGCCAGTTTGGTGTAGTGGTTAAGTGCACAGACTCTTATCTGGGAGAACCAGGTTTGATTCCCCATTCCTCCACTTGCACCTGATGGAATGGCCTTGGGTCAGCCATAGCTTTTGTAGGAGTTGTCCTTGAAAGGACAGCTGCTGTGAGAGCCCTCTCAGCCCCACCTACCTCACAGAGAGTCTGTTGGGTGGGGGGGAAAGTAAAGGAGATTGTGACCACTCTGAGACTCTGAGATTCAGAGTATAGGGCGGGATATAAATCCAATATCATCATCATCAATCATCATCTTCTTCTTCTTTTTCTCCTCCTCCTCCTCCTCCTCCTCAGGACAAGATCATAAAGTTCAGTATCTACAGGAATCCACTCTGAGAGTGGCTGTGGACTGGAAGTGAGGGAATATTAATATGGGAATGACACCCAGCTCCCCATCAGCTGCCTGGAGAAGGTAATGGGATGTATGTGCTCAGGGCATTTTTTTTTTTGGTAGCTAATCCTCCAAGAGTTTACAGGGCTCTTAGTACAGGGCCTACTGTAAGCTCCAGGAGGTCTGGCCACATCACGGGTGTGTGCCCTAATATGCAAAGGAGTTCCTGCTACAAAAAAAGGCCTGGATGAAACTCTGTTCAAACAAGGCTGAGGCACTGAATGATGACAAAGCCACTTGAGAACTGAAGAGTCAACCTGTCCTAGAGGGGACTTCCCTTGAAGGAACTTGGGGGTATTACTGGATCTCAGGCTATGGTTGGAGGTTAAGGTTTTCTCCATGGCACGTCGTGCCCTTTGTCAGCTTCAGTTGATATGCCAGTTTACCAGGCTATTTTAGAAGAGGGTTGGAAGAGAGATGACAAGGAGGCTTAGCTGCTGTGACACCTGGTCAGAGATAAAGGTATAGGAAAGAGTGTGCACACAAAAGATGTGTGAACACTGAGAGGAGAAGCAACAGGCAGTGTGGTTGGGAGGGAAGGGGGTTCCATTTTGTGCTCTGCTTTTCAGCAGTAGAATAGCAGGTGCCAGCAATGCTCATCTGTCATTCTCTTGGAAAGACTCAGTCTTTGGCAAGAATTTCAGAATTACATGATACCAAAATGATGCTGTGACTACCTCCTAACTGCCCAATCCTGTACATGCTTGAAAGCAAGACCCACTGACTGAGAATAAGACTGCAGCACTTCACATATGTAGACAGATGCCGTCAGGTGGCAACCAAGTTATGGTGACCCCAGCAAGGGGCTTTCAAGACAAATGAGAAGCAGAAGTGGTTTTTGCCATTGTCTTTCTCCGCAGAGCCTTCCTTGGTGGTCTCCCATCCAACTACTGACACTGCTTAGCTTCTGAGATTTGACAAGATCAGTCTATACCAAGGGTGGCCAAAACTGCTTAATGGAAGAGCCACAAAGAAGAAACGTCAGATGTTTGAGAGCTGAAAGACATGAACATCAGATGTTTGAGAGCCACAGGAAGGGAGGAAGGAAGGGAGGGGAGGGGGGAGGAAGGGAGAGGTGGAAAGCAACTTTAAATGCATTCTCCAAGCCGCCAACTGGCTTGGTTTACAGAAGTGATTTAAAGAGACAAATGCCTTCTCCAAGCTGGCCAACAAGGCAGTGGGGGCTTTGAGAGCCATACAATATGTGTGAAAGAGTTACATGTGGCTCCTGAACCACAGTTTGGCCACCCCTGGTCTATACCATGCTGCCTTCTCTCCCTGCAGCACTTCAGGCTCATGTACATTTGCAGGGGGAAGGAACGCACTGATGAATAAGCAACAGAAGAAAAAATCCCTGCTAGGATCAGCTGCAATGAGTCCTGTTGGAAGGTGTCTCAGAGAAGGACAGAAATAGCTTTCAACTGGCTTTGGCTGGGGTTTCTCCTTCCCATAAGGAGCAGGTTTGCAGCTTATGGGAGACACAAGAGCCTGCTTTGCTTATGGATGAACAAGCAGCATCTGTTTCAAGGGAAATGTTTTACCAGATTCAGTTAATATGCCAGCTGCATCCTCTTCTTAAAAAAGTTGACCTCGGACAGTAATCTAGACTTTGATAATGTCCAGGCTTGATTACTACAGTCGTTACACATAGAGCTGCCTTTGAAATGTTCTTGAAAACTGCTACTGATCTACAATATGGCCAACAGACGATAAACTGGGACTCACTGCAGTGAATATATTTCATATGCACTTTAAGATCCTCCCTGGCTCTTGGTTCATTTCTGAGCACAGTTCAAATTGCTAGCTTTAATCTATGAAAGTCCTAAAACCAAGGCATCTAAAACAGGGGTCCCCAACCACCGGTCCATAGATCAGTACCAGTCCATGGCTTGCTAGCAACCAGGCTGCGGGGCGAGACAGAGGCACCGCGCCACCCCTGTCTGGGACCCAGGCTAATGAAAGAGGCAATGACGTCTTGCTCCAAGTCAGGGAGGCAACTTTGGAGTGAGGCAGAGCAGCTCTACCACCCCTTTTGCCTGCCCAGGTCCTGGACGGGTGAAAGGGATACCCCTCATTTATAGACCCCCACTGATCAGCTGCCCTCTCATGGATTGCTGCCTTGACGTGGCGAGAGGGCTTGCGCGGTTCAATGAGGCTGTGGGTTATGCCATGCAAGGCCACCCAAGATGGGCAGGCCACAGCTGAGAACCCAGACAAAACGTGATCCACTGGAGAAGGAAATGGCAAACCACTCCAGTATCCTTGCCATGGACAGTAACAAAAAACCCCATGGACAGTAACAAAAGGCTAAAAGATATGGCGCTTGAGGATGAGCCCCTCAGGTCTGAAGGTGCCCACTATTCTACTGGGGAAGAGCAGAGGGCAAGTTCAAGTAACCACAAAAAGAGTGAAGCGGCTGGGCCAAAGCCAAAAGGACGCTCAGCTGTGGATGTGCCTATGGTGAAAGAACAGTCCGATGCTGCAAAGAACAATACTGCATTGGAACATGGAATGTAAGATCTATGAATCAAGGTAAGCTGGATGTGGTCAAACAAGAGATGACAAGACTGAACATCGACATCTTGGGAATCAATGAACTAAAATAGATGGGAATGGGTGAATTTAACTCAGAGGTTCACTACATCTATTATTGTGGGCAAGAGTCCCATAGAAGAAATGGTGTGGCCTTTATAGTTAACAAGAGAGTGAGGAAGGCAGTAATGGGATACAATCTCAAAAATAGAATGATCTCAGTCTGTATCCAAGGCAAACCATTCAATATCACAGTAATCCAAGTCTATGCCCCAACCACTGATGCAGAAGAGGCTGAAGTGGACCAGTTCTATGAAGATCTACAACACCTTCTAGAATCAACACCAAAAAAAGATGTCCTCCTCATTATAGGGGACTGGAATGCCAAAGTAGGAAGTCAAAAGGTAACCGGAACAACTGACAAGTTTGGCCTTGGAGAACAAAATTAAGCCGGGCAAAGGCTAGTATAGTTTTGTCAAGAGAACAAGCTGGTCATAGCGAACACCCTCTTCCAATAACCTAAAAGGTGACTCTACACATGGACATCATCTGATGGGAAACACAGAAATTAGATTGATTATATACTCTGCAGTCAAAGATGGAGAAGCGCCTTTCAGTCAGCAAAAACAAGACCTGGTGCTGACTGCGGCTCAGATCATGACCTACTCATTGCAAAATTCAGGCTTAAACTGAAGAAAACTGGGGAAGCCATCAGGCCATTCAGCTTTGACCTTGATCACATCCCTTATGAATATACAGTGGAGGTGAAGAATAGGTTTAAGGAACTAGAGTTGATAGACAGAGTGCCAGAAGAACTATGGACAGAGGTTTGTGACACTGTACAGAAGGCAGCAATCAGAACCATCCCAAAGAAAAAGAAATGCAAGAAAGCAAAGTGGCTGTCTGATGAGGCTTTACAAATAGCTGAGGAAAGAAGGAAAGCGAAAGGCAAAGGTGAAAAGGAAAGATTCACCCAACTGAATGCATATTTCCAGAGAACAGCAAGGAGAGATAAGAAGGCCTTCCTGAAAGAACAATGCAAAGCAATAGAGGAAACAGAATGGGAAGGACAAGAGATCTCTTCAAGAAAATTGGAGAAAACAAGGGAATGTTTCGTGCAAAGATGGCCATGATAAAGGACAAAAACGGTAGGGACCTAACAGAAGCAGAAGAGATCAGGAAGAGGTGGCAAGAATACACAGAAGAATTGTACAAGAAGGACCTCAATGTCCTTGACAACCATGACAGTGAAATCGCTGACCTTGAGCCAGACATCCTGGAGTGTGAAGTCAAATGGGCTTTAGAAAGCATTACTAACAACAAAACGAGCGGAGATGACAGTATCCCATTTGAACTATTCAAAGTCCTAAAAGATGATGCTGTTAAAGTGATGCACACATTATGTCAACAAATTTGGCCACAGGATTGGAAAAGGTCAGTTTATATTCCAATCCCAAAGAAGGGTAATGCCAAGGAATGTTCAAACTATCGCACCATTGCATTCATTTCACATGCCAGCAAGGTCATGTTAAAGATCCTACAAGCTAGGCTTCAGCAGTACATAGATCGGGAACTACCAGAAGCTCAAGCTGGGTTTTGGAGAGGTAGAGGAACTAGAGATCAAATTGCCAACATTCGCTGGATTATGGTCAAAGCACGGGGATATTAGAAAAACGTCCATTTCTGTTTCACTGACTATGCTAAAGCCTTTGATTGCGGGGATCACAACAAACTGTGGCAAGTCCTTAAAGAGATGGGAGTACCAGACCACCTCACATGTCTCCTGAGAAACCTGTATAAGGGTCAAGAAGCAACAGTTAAAATGGAATATGGAACAACTGATTGGTTTAGATTAGGAAAAGGAGTTTGACAAGGATGTATATTGTCACTGCTTATTTAATTTATATGCAGAGTACATCATGCGGAATGCTAGCCTGGATGAAGCGCAAGCCGGGAAAAACATCAACAACCTCATATATTGCAGATGATACCACTCTAATTGCAGAAAGTGAGGAGGACCTAAAGAACTTCTTGTTGAGGGTAAAAGAGGAGAGCACAAAAGTAGGCTTGAAACTCAACATCAAAAAAACTAAGATCATGGCATCTGGCCCCATCATACCTTGGCAAATAGAAGAGGAAGACATGGAAGTAGTGACAGACTTCACATTTCTGGGATCCAAGGTCAATGCAGATGGTGACTGTAGCCATGAAATTAAAAGACGTTTGCTCCTTGGGAGGACAGCTATGGTGAACCTGGGCAGTATAATAAAAAGTAGAGACATCACCCTGCCAACAAAAGTCTGTATAGTCAAAGCGATGGTATTCCCAGTAGTAATGTATGGCTGTGAGAGCTGGACCATAAGGAAGGCTGAGCGCAGAAGAATAGATGCTTTTGAGCTGTGGTGCTGGAGAAGAATCTTGAGAGTCCCTTGGACTGCAAGAGCCTATCAGTCAGTCCTAAGGGAAATCAACCCAAGCTGCTCCCTGGAAGGTCAGATGCTGAAGCTCAAATACTTTGGCCACCAAATGAGAAGGGAGCACTCACTGGAGAAGATCCTGATGCTGGGAAAGACAGAAGACAAAAGAAGAAGGGGACAGCAAAAGATGAGATGGCTGGACAGCTTTACTGATGTAACGAACATGAATTTTAGCAGACTTCGGAGGATGGTGGAAAACAGAAGGGCTTGGCGTGACTTTGTTCATGGGGTCGCAAAGAGTCGGACTTGACTGTGCGACTAAACAACAAAAACTGATCAGCTGATGGGTGGGGGTCTTTAAATGGGAAGGGGAGGCAGATTGGACTTCTGCCGCCTGGGCACCTAGCGGGGTGGTGGCAGAAACAACCCAATCTTCCCCCCTTAAAGACCCCCATGGGGGGCAGGAATGGTGCATGGGGGGGCAGCCTGTGGTGGCAAATACTCCAGCGATGCCCCCCCACCGGTCTGTGGAGAAAGTGTTTTCCACAAAACCTGTCCCTGGTGCCAAGAAGGTTGGGTGCCACTGCTCTAAAGGATCTCCTTTCTTATGAACCTGCCCATCAGCCAAGATGTTTATCAGAGGCTTTTATTTGGGTGCCTCACCTTCAGTTAAGTGCATACCAGAGAGGGAATTCTCTGTGGTAGCACAGAGGCCAATACCTCCTTCTATTGTGGACCTCAGCATCTGCCATTTGGGAGTCAACTGCCACAGAATATATGTGTTCCCCATCAGATGCATCCATTTCCAGCAAAGATTTGCAGTTAAGTTTACACTTTCATATACGCAAGTCCTTATTTTGTGATGGGAATGTTAGGAAACCCACGATTTCAGAATGTGATTATCATGTACGAGGGCCATGGTTTGCCCTTCTGATTGTAAAAAGCAGTTTCTCTTCTTAACTATGAGAAATGGTGTGTGTGGGTGGGGGGACTAGGTTTATATACTTGAATTTCAAGGGGAGGAAATCTTCATTTGAACTCTACTTCTAACTGAAATAAACTGTCTGAAAGCTACAGATTAAGTTGAAGGAAAGATTTATCATTACCTTGCTAACATTTCCTTTTTACTAACAAAAGATATGAATGGGAGGCGGGGGATCTCACACATGGGAGATCCTGCTCACATTCAAGCTGAACATCTTGAAAACATCAACCTGAGAAGAATGCTCTTAAGGAATTTGTACACAGGCAAACTTCAATATGGAAACAGCCTTGATTTGTTTCTTCATGCTTGTTTCAGCTGCCTGGGCTATCTTTCACACACCCAATTACAACAGTGCAATCCTAAACAGAGGTACACCCTTCGAAGGCCATTGATGTCAATGGTCATAGAAGAGTTTAATTCTGCGTAGGACTACAGTGCAAATCTTGTATAATATCAGCGGTAGGGACTTCATGTTATATGGCACATACACTGGTCCATAACTCACTATACTGAAAGCATAGTAGCCATCCAATAGAAGCTCCCCAGCTGTCCAGGTCTCTTGGAGAAGTAAAATATCTTATGTCTTTAAAAGTGGGGAGTGATCTAGGCTTCTTAGGCGGGCCCAGCCAGCTATGTTCCAGGAGATTACTTTAAGATGGTTTGGCTTCCCTGTTTTACGCTGGATTGGCCGTCATACTTTTGAAGCTTCTGCCAGGGGAACAGGGTCAGTGATTCCTTCAACACCAGTAGGTTCCTCTAAGATTGTGTACAAAATTGGATTGTCTGGAGGGATAATCAGATTGGTGTTATTGCCTGTCCCTTTTCTTAATTGTTATAATTGGTTCCAATGGAATGCGACTCAATGGCGCTGGCACTAGAGAACTGTCTGAGGCGGGGGTGGGGGGGAGTCCATTAGATTCTTATTTTCTGCCAGGGGCTGTCTTAAGCCCTTCGGGGTGGATACCAAGAGTTCCATACAACCAAGTATACAGTCTTGTTCTTGAGTTGGTAGTGTCATAAAGGAGGTGAGAAGCCTTGCCTCTATCGCATCCTCTGCACCTGGGGGATCCACAGTCTCCATGGGGATCTGATTCCTTGAATTTAAAGTTTCTGGGATCTTGGGGACAGAGATATCAATAGGGGGCTCCTGTCCTGACACCCTCAATGGCTGTTGTAAGTCTGAGGGAATAGGCAGGTCTAGGATCATCAGTGGATCCCGAGGGTTGATAAGCACCTTTTGGGTCCCTGGTGCCCTTGCATTTAAGACTTGAATGGTTTTTTCTAATTTTATTGTAGCAAATTCGGGGGCTAGCTCCTGGATAGAGGTGGTTTTGAATGTCTCTGTACCTGAATGCCCAGAGCAGTTAATTTGGTAGACTGGGCAAATGGACAAGATGGTATTGTCTTAGAATGGAAATACAAAAGAAAACGTTCAAACCTGATTGGGCTGCTTTGTCTCTCGATCCGAATAAGATCAATACCTTTATGGTGGAGCTTAAAAATATCAGCCTGCTTCGGCAGGGAGGGTGGGATATAAATCCAATAAACCTTAAACCTTATACTTCTTCTCTCCCCCTGTTTGAAATAACAAAAAACGTCAAGAAATAGCCAAGGTCACTTATTCTGCTTGAGTTAAATTGAGGGCTTTAATGCTGCAGCATAGAGAAGACTTCCTCAGAAGGTCATCCAGTGGTTCAGTAATGGCAGACAAACATTCCTAAAAGAGAGGTTGCTGGACAGTTACAGGAGATCTTTGCCTGTGTTCTCGCTGCTCATAAGAGGGAATGGTGAAGCCAGACAACACAGCCAATACACTGCATGAATACAGAACATGACTTTCAACTGGACTTCACAATCCTTTGCAGATGACTGAGGTTCTTCTGTAGTAGATATCGGGGGTACTTTAATAGATAAAGCAACATGGAAGGTTTTACCTGAATGCAGGGCTTTTTTTTGTAGCAGGAACTCCTTTGCACATTAGGCCACACACCCCTGATGTAGCCAATCCTCCAAGAGCTTATAGGGTTCTTAGTACAGGGCCTACTGTGAGCTCCAGGAGGATTGGCTACATCAGGGGTTTGCGGCCTAATATGCAAAGGAGTTCCTGTAGGCTTCCCAACCCTCCCGCCCTGGCGGGGGACCCCAGGATTTCCACCCTCTTCCCCCGCTCCCCAAAAAATACGGAAACGGGGGGGAGGGGGGAAACAGCACCGGGAAGCATGGCGAGCCGCCCCATCCCGGAGCGAGCGAGGCCGCCGCGCCGCTGCCGCCCCCTCCCCGCCCACCGCAGCTGCTCCTCCAAGATGGGCCCAGGCTGAGCCCATCTCGGAGGAGCAGCCAAGAGGCGGCAGCAGCGCATGGGAGGGCGAGGCAGGCCAGGAGCACGGCGAGCCGCGAATCCGGGCCCTTCTAGGACCCGGACTCGCAGCTCACCATGCCCCCGGCCTGCCTCCACCCCCCCTTCAATTCCACCCCAGAGGCGGAGCGGGCGAGGCCGCTGCGCCGCTGCTGCCTCTTCTCCACTCGCCGTGGCTGCTCCTCCAAGATGGGCTCAGGCTGAGCCCATCTCGGAGGAGCAGCCATGGAGAGCGGAGAAGAGGCAGCAGCTGCGCAGCGGCGTCGCCCGCTCCGAGATGAGGCGGCTCGCCACGCTCCCCGGCGCCGTTTCCCCCCCTCCCCCTAGGTCCACCCCAGTGTCTCCTGGCTCCACCCCCAAAGTCTCCTGGCTCCACCCCCAAAGTCCCCAGATATTTCTGGGGTTGGACTTGGCAACCCTAAGTTCTTGCTACAAAAAAAGACCTGCCTGAATGGATATAGTGTGAATCCACTGAGGTGATTAGCCCAAGACAAGGCACATCTAAGCAACAATTTGGAAAGGGTTTTAGAAAGATTATTATTTCCATTATTTGCTTGGAAAGCCAGCAATGGCAAAGGAATGAATGAGTTATTATTATTGCCTTTAGTGAGGGATTAGCCTATATCCCTTCATTCTTCTTCAATTGTATCTTTGTTTTTTTTTAAAAAAAATACACCAATACAGTATCACAGACTTAATAAGAATTTGCTACATTTCACATTTACATATTGTTTACAGTACTTTTTCTTGGGAAAAATTATTTCCGACCCACAGGGCTTTTTTGTTGCAGAAATTCCTTTGCTATATAGGCCACACACCCCTGATGTAGCCAGGGCCAGCGCTTGGGAGTAAGCAACCTAGGCAATTGCCTAGGGTGCCAACTCCAAATAGGGCACAGGGTGGGCGCCCCCTCCCTGCTCGCACCATCCTTGAGCCTCTGACTGGATGCTAAGGGGTCAGATGAACTCCCCCAGCCCCTCAGCACCCAGAAACAATGGTGCTTTCAGGCTTTAGCATTCTCCTTGGGGAATGCGGAAGCCTGAAAGCACCACTCATTGTTTCTGGGTGCTGGAGGGGCGAAGGAATTCTCCCGCCTCTCAGCGCCCAGAAACAACGGCGCTTCAGCAACTGACATGGGAGGGGGGGGGTGGACGCACGTTGGGGTTCTGCCTCAGGCGGCAGAACCCCATGCACCAGTCCTGGATGTAGCCAATCCTCCTCCAAGAGCTTACAGGGCTCTTAGTACAGGTCCTACTGTAAGTTCCAGGAGGATTGGCTGCAATCAGGGGTATGTAGACTAATATGCAAAGGAGTTCCTGCTACAAAAAAAGCCCTGCTTACCCACCTTCAGATATAAGAAAACAGGTACATCTGAATTCTGGTGTACAAGAATTCATGGCTTTTTAGCTAAGTCAGACTTGCAGAAATAGGACATGATACAACCCTTCCTTGATGGTACTATTTCAAACATATATCCTCCCAGACATAAACATACACTTGCAATTGCAGTCTCTGCTCCTCCCGCCCACACTTTAAAACAATCTATACAGGAAAATTTTGGAAAACATTCATATGCTGTTCAAACTGCCATCATAGTTAACAGTAGACACCACATATTTATCTGTGTGATCTCTCTATCTCAATTCCTTTATACGTTGGCCATCATGACTCGGATGGTTCAAGCTAGCCTGATCTCATCAGATCTCAGAAGCTACGTGGGGTCAGCTCTGGTTAGTATTTGGATGGGAGCAGTGGTGGGATTCAAATAAATTAACAACAGGTTCTATGTCCTAATGACCATTTTAACTATATCAAAAGATATACCGAAAGGTAGTTTAATAATTCATGCATTAAATACTGCAATAAGAACAGTAAAAGAGGTAAAGACAACTAGATTATGTTTAAAGAAAGATTTATTGAAGATATTTCCATATTGGGAGTTCTGGCCCTCACATTTAAAGGGATGGCACACCTTTTCAATGCCTTCCTTTCATAGGAATAATGAAGGATAAGGGCACCTTCTTTTGGGGCTCATAGAATTGGACCCCCTGGTCCAATCTTTTTGAAACTGGGAGGGTATTTTGGGGAGAGGCACTACCGTCCTCCACTGCGAAGACTGCCCATTTATACTCACTCTCTATTTCCTATTACTCAGCCAGTTTTTGATCCACAAGAGGACCTGTCCTTTTACTCCATGACTCTCAAGCTTTCTAAGGAGCCTTTGATGAGGAACTTTATCAAAAGCTTTCTGGAAGTCAAGGTAAACAACATCTATTGGGTCCCCTTTGTCCACCCCCTCAAAGAACTGTAACAGGTTAGTGAGGCAAGATCTTCCCTTACAGAACCCACCCTGAGTCTTCCTCAATAACCCGTGTTCATTAATGTGCCTGCTCATTCTGTCCTTGATAATGGTTTCTAACAACTTTCCCGGTATTGAAGTCAGACTGACTGGCCTGTAATTTCCCGGAAATCCTCTGGAACCCTTTTTAAAGATGGGGGTGACATTTGCTACCTTCCAGTTTTCAGGAACAGAGGCAGATTTCAATGAAAGATTACATATTTTTGTCAGAAGATCAACAAGTTCAACTTTGAGTTCAGCCCCCAGGTCAGATGGTTGACACCCCGGCTTTGCAGAACGAAGTGTCACTCTGGCAATGTGAGCTTAAAAGGCTGGCCTCCCTAAAAAAGCAGTGTGCCAACCAAAGCTGGTTATACAAGCTTGAGCAAACACGGGTGGAGGACTCACATGTCCAGGCAGAGGGGTTTTTTACCATCACCTGAAAGCTACTACAGTTGGGGCTCCCAAACGCATGCCACAGAACCCATCTGAACAGATCAACCGTTGGCTGGGGAAAAGCCCAGCTATCAAGCCTTGTTTTGCATACATGGCAACACGCTCCAATATTTATCTCTCTGCAAAAAGAAAAATCTGTCACCTAATTTGACTGCCATTTGCAAAAAAACCAAACAAGCCCGACGCCCCCACAAGCGTTTGCAGCCCACAGACCTTCGCCTACTCATCCTTCCAGGAATGAAAGTGGGCGGGGCTTCCTGACTCCGCGAGCGCACACGAGCAAGCGGAGCCCTTCTTTGCCGAGGGGCATGCCGGGTCTGGTAGTCTTTCGAGCCTCCTGCCTGCTGCGCTACCGAGCGCAAGGACTACGAGTCCCAGAAGGCACCACAGTGGTTAGCTTGAGCTGCTTTTTCCTCGGCACCTGGGTTTTAATCACACGTGGGAGTGGTGAAGCTGGAAGGGGCTGGAGGGAGTGAGACGCAATTCCTGGCAGGGCGCGCGTCTAACTTGTTCGCTTGGGCTTTTTTGCAGTCTGGTGGGGGAAAGAAACTGGTGAGTTTTAGGCACTTAGAGGGGAAAGTCCCCGTTGATCCGAGGGTGCCCGACCAACAAACGGTTCTATAGAACCGATAGCGCATTAGGTAACGGTTCCATAGAAGTGGTGCGAACCTGCTGAATCCCACCACTGGATGGGAGACCTCCAAGGAATACTGGAGTCATGATGCAGAGGCAGGTGATAGCAAACTGCTTAGAATCATAAAATCATAGAGTTGGAAGGGACCTCCAGGGTCATCTAGTCCAACCCCCTGCACAATGCAGGAATCTCACAAATACCTCCCCCTAAATTCACAGGATCTTCATTGCTGTCAGATGGCCATCTAGCCTCTGTTCAAAAATCTCCAAGGAAGGAGAGCCCACCACCTCCCGAGGAAGCCAGTTCCACTGAGAAACCACTCTAATGGTCAGGAAGTTCTTCCTAATGTTGAGCCAGAAACTCTTTTGATTTAACTTCAACCCATTGGTTCTAGTCCTACCTTCTGGGGCCACAGAAAACAATTCCACACCATCCTCTATATGACAGCTCTTCAAGTACTTGAATATGGTGACCATATCTAAACATCTCTTGCCTTGGAAACCCCATGGAGTCTCCATAAGTCTAGCTATGACTGGATGGCACTTTATATATAGACATACAAATCAATTACGAATACAGGAAAACCAGGCTTCTCTCAGATAAACATGCATTCCTACCTACTCAGTGGGGGGGGGGGGGGGAGGTTTGCAGAAAAATATTGCTTTGCAAATTAACCAAAAGAAATGAACCTCCAGGTAACAACATGAGAAGAGTCCTGCTGGATCAGACCAATGGTCCATCTAATCCCCCTTACTGTTTCATGCAGCAGCCAACCAGTTGCTCTGGAGAGTCACACAAACAAGAAGTAGAGACCAGGGTCATCGCTTAATGCTGTCTCTTAGCACTGGTATTCAGAGGTATGCTTTCTGTGTAGATGGAGGCTTCCTTCAGGCATCATTGGCTAGTAGCCATTGATGGACCCCCCCATTAAAGCTGCCAGTGCACATGGCCACCAGAAGTATTTGTTTTGGTGTGTCCTGAGCCTATTTCCCAACAGCTTCATTGGGTGCTCCTAAATTCTAGTATTAAGGGAGAAGAAACCCTACCCCTGAGAGTTTACAGAATTTTGGAAGGGAAATTTTCTTTTCTTTTTTTACAGGGATGAGGGGATCTTAAAATTACCTTGCCTATTGCGATTTTTTTCACCACCTCACATTGTGTATGTATATGTGTCTACACATATACATTAAACTTTCTGCCCTCTAGCCTGGGCTTTTTTTGTAGCAGGAGCTTATTTGCATATTAGGCCACACACCCCTAATGTAGCTAATCCTCCAAGAGCTTACAGGGCTGTTATTACAAGGCCTATTGTAAGCTCTTGGAGGGCTGGCTACATCAGGGGTGTGTGGCCTAACTCCTGCTACAAAAAAGGCCCTGCCTCCAGCATAACAAACTTAGTAAATGAGAAGATTAATGTGTTTCTCAGCTGTCTTTATCAGCCTGCAAGGAGTGGTTCATATTAGTGGTGGAAAGTGCCGTCAAGTCACATCTGACTTATGGCACCCCCGTAGACCCTTTCAAGGCAAGAGACATTCAGAGATGGTTTGCTATTGCCTACCTCCATGTCATGCCCCTGGTATTTCTTGGAGGTCTCCCATCCAAATGCTAGCCAGGGTTAACCACGCATTGCTTCTGAGATCTGATGAGATCAAGCTAGCCTGGGCTATCCAGGTCAGGGCAGTGGCTCATATTACTGAATGTTTAACCCTTCTTCCTGGCAGTTTCAATTCAGAGGAATTCTTTTTTATATCGAACACCACATTCCCTTCTACAAGTCCAACAACCTGATTAGTTGGTAAATCTAGCCTCACAGACCTGATTTTAATCCTTTCCTTTCCAGTTTCAGCCTCAGAACTGCTCTCCTGATCTTTGTCACTCTGGTGGTCCCCATGCATTGGCTTGACTGAATAGCCAAAGGGGCTTCCTGCTGTGGCCAGAACATTGTCACCTAGTGGGGCAGCCGAATGCCCCCCAGTGGCTGAGTTCTGCCTCTAGTGAAAGTCAGTGGTTCTCCCAACCTCTACATGGAAGAGTATTCCATTGCATGGGTACCCAACTTACATCCTGAAGCAGTGCAGTCAAGAAACTATTCTTTTCCTGCTCTTCATAAGAACAAGGCCTAAGAAACACAACCAAGGACAGGGGTATACAGATGGGGGCTACTGTAGGTCTCAGAAATTGCTGTTGCATATTAATGCTCTGCCTGAGAAACCAGCCTCAATGGAAAGGAGAGTAGGGAAGAGATTGGGATTCTCCATCCTTTCCCCTTCCCCAGCTTGTCAAATTTAACAGGCCTTTAGTTAGTACAGCTATAATCATAGTTATGAACTAGGTCATTGATTGGCTAAAACATCATTAAAAGGGAAGGGCAGAGGTCATTAGGCACGTAAGGGTTCTACCCTGGTGTATATAATAAAGGAACTCCACCAGCCAAAAATGTCAGTTCAGTAGTTCATTAGAAAAGTTTGTTTCCCTGAAATGGAAGCCAACAAAACAGTCTCTCCATTTGCCTTCCCTTGATACTCTACATGCAAATCCCACACTCATTGCTTTGCTTAGATCGCTCTCTGATTCATGTGTTTAGAATAACTTTATAAAAGCTATCTTTTCCCTTTGCCTATCATTTCCAGCTGCAGATTCCCACCCAAGCCCTGTTTTGAATTATGATTTAATAAATACACTTCAAATTGAAATCATCTTTCCCTTTTGTCCTCCCCAAGTATGGTTTCCCACACCCATCCCTCCTTCCAGCCATGATAAATATATAATTTATGTCTGAATAAAAATCGGTTCTTCTTCCTGCCTTACCCTTTCCAGGTTCAGATCGCCACTGTGCCCTCTAGACTGTACCATTACTGAAACACTGGTTTAAAATCTGTTCTGCGTAATATAATCTCTAGCCTCTGCTCATCAATAATGTTGTATTTTTACTTCCAACAAGTATTTGATTTCTTAAATAAGGGTGCCTTGGATTGAGCCTGCCTAGGAGTCCTGATCTGTGACTTTGAAGCTCTCACCTGTAATGTATGAAGCCTGGTTGCAGTTCATCAAAGGTGAGAGGGAACCTTTCTACATACAGTCAAAGACATGGTCCTCTTGATTGGTCATGGAAAGTGCCATCAAGTTGCAGCAAACCTACAGCAACCTTATAGGGTTTGCAAGGCAAGAGACTTCAGAAGTGGTTCGCCATTGCCTGCCTCTGTCTGGCAACGCTGGACTTCCTTGGTGGTTTCCCAACCAAATACTAAATAGGGCTGACCCTGCTTTGCTTCTAAGAACTGACAAGATCAGACTGCCCTGGGCTATCCAGGTCAGGGTCTCCTGATTAGTCCTTCATCTTCTCCAGACCTCAGTTTTAAGGCTAGCGAATCTGGTCGCAAATTCGCTCCCAGTTTTTAGTCTGGAGTCACATGTTATATCTGACAGGGGAATACATCCCTCTGTACTACTTGGAACTCCCAGGAGTATATCTAATTGATCGTGATGGAAACATGCCTGAGCAAATCTTCAGAGGCATATTTAATTCTGAACTGAATGTGGGTAAAGTGTCTGTCTAGGCTTCCATATCAATGACCTCCCACTCCAGAATTCAAGGTGCCAACATGATGCCCTGTGCTCTATACAGTATTTACCTGTGCACTGAGCCAAACCAAAGAGCTATAGGGCTCTATTCAATCTTCTCTAGAAGGGGGGACATAGAGCCACCAGTAGGTCCACGGCAGGTCTAGGAGAAAGTACTGATTGAACAAACTACAGTCTCTGTGTGGAGGCTGTATAATATTTATATTCTAAACTTGTTTGAAGAAGATGATAAAGACTGGGGGCCACCTAGGAGAGAAAAGCTACTTTCCTGCTTTTTGTACTGATGCCAGACAGAATGGGAATGGTTTCCATGTGCTGAATATGAAGGTTCTTTTATACATTCCTTAGACAGTAATATTTTTGTGTTTGTGATCTCATGGATTTCGTTAATGAGAAATGAAGTTATTATAGTGAGATTGTATGTTTCGAAAATTCTAAGACAGTATTAAAACATTCAGCAATGGTCTGACTCAGGCTTTGTTTTTGTTTTTTTGATGTTGGCATGAATACAGACAAATGCTGAACGCTTCTGAAAAGCATTATTTGGCCTTAAAACAACATATTGCCCACTACAAAGGAAAGAACAAGCAAACAGAAAGCCCTTAACAATATTTATGGAGTTCATATTGGTATGACTGTGAAGCCATGAGACCAATCTAACTTACCTCACAGGAATATCAACATACAATTCCACAGAAAGGGCGATTTGATCATGTACTTTTTTTCCTGGGACACCTACATTAGAGGTAGGGTTGCCAAACCCCAGGTGGGGGCAGGGGATCCCCCAGTTTGGAGGCCCACCCCCGCCTCAGGGTTATCAGAAAGTGGGGGGAAGAGGGACATGTCCGCTGGGCACTCTATTATTCCCTGTGGAGACGGATTCCCATAGGGTATAATGGAGAATTGATCCATGGGTATTTGGGCTCAGGGGGCTGTTTTTTGAGGTAGAGGCACCACATTTTCAGCATAGCATCCGGTGCCTCTCCTCAAAGCACCCCCCTCCCCCAAGTTTCAAAAAGATTTGACCAGGGGGTCCAATTCTATGAACCCCAAAAGAAGGTGCCCCTGGTTCTACATTATTTCCAAATAAAGGGAAGGCATTTAAAAGATGTGTGGTCCCTTTAAATGTGAAGGCCAGAACTCCCTTTGGAGTTGAACTGTGCTTGTCACAACCTGGCTCCTACCTCCACCCCCAAAGTCTCCTGGCTCTACTCCCAAAGTCCCCAAATATTTCTTGAGTTGGACCTGGCAACCGTAATCAGAGGGGAGGGAGGGATGAATCAGACATCACTTCCCTCCCATTAAACTTTAGAACTGATATGTGAAGACTAGGTTTGCCAGGTCCAGTTCAAGAAATTCAATATACCTGCAGGTATGTTGGTCCCTGGCTGCTCAGGGCCTTAAAAGCTAGAACCGACAGCTTGAACTGGATCCAGAATTCTATTGGCAGCCAGTGCAACCCGGAGAGGTGTTGCACACAGCAGACGCGCTGCCATGTTCTGTGCTAGCTGCAGCTTCCGAATCAGGTATAAGGGTAGGCCTACATAGAGTGAGTTACAATAGTCCATCCTGGAAGTGACCATTGCATAGCTCACCGCAGCCAAGTTGCAAGTGGAGATGTGAGGAATTAGTTGCTGAGTTGTGAAACAGTTTTATTTTCACTGTGCTTGAAAACACATTGCCAAATCGCCTGTCAGTGAAACCCTTGGAAGGCAGCAAAACATGCAACTTATGCACAGAACACCTCAAGGAACAATGCTGTATCTGAATAAATGAGCAGTGACCAACGAAAATTCATTCCCTCCCACAAATATTGTTAGTCTTTAAGGTGCCACTGGACTTTTTGCTCTTTTCTAATGCTACAGATAGACTAACATGGCCACCCATCTTGATCTATCCTGAAGGAACACAAAACAGGATACTGAAATTTACTGCTCCTCAGTAAATTTCAATATTAAGAAAGTTGTTGAGGCAAAGGTTGGCATTCCTTAAGAAGGAAACTTCTGCTCAGTAAAATGAAGGAACATTTCCACTCAGTAAAGTGATAACTAAAAGCAGCTGACCTGGAAGTTCCATCCATGCAATTGATGGGTGGCATGATTAAAGGTGATCTTAAAAATAAGCCAGAAACCCTTCAGTATGCAAACAGAGGTTAAAAGGGGGGGGGGGGCAGTGAAAAGAGCTTGGGGTCAAAATGAGAGTTTTTCTGCATGGTTTCCCCCATCAGTCTGCCCGCAAAGTGTTTTGGGTAATCCTCTGATTTCTGCATCCATTTTTGTTTCATTTGTTTTGGTTTCTTTTGCTGTTGTTGTTTCCCCATTTTCTTTTCTACTCCTTTTGGCACCACTTTTACTGCAATCTTTTTCAGGAAGATGATTCTGAGTTGGCTTTTCCCTCATATATAATGTTTCTGTTGGTTTTCTCTGTCCCACCCACTATCAGCCCACTTTTCAATGATGAGATTAATACCAGGGCTTTTTTTGAGCAGGAACACACAGCAACGCGGGGGTGTGGCCTAATATGCAAATGAGTTTCATCTGGGCCTTTTCTACAAAAAAGTCCTGATTAACATCATCATCAACCCACTCCCTCTCCTCCCCCTTGCCCTGAAAATGAGTAGGGGTTTTTTTTGATCTTTTAAAAAAGGCCCTAAAATATCAATATATTGGTACAGTGCTTTAGTAGTGGTTTAAGTAGGTTCTCTGAATTCCCAGCTTCCCTTTAAAAAACAGTAAGTCTCTAGCCTCTGATCTTCCTGAGATATAAGGGAAAAGGTACATCTCCACGAGGCAAGGGGATAGAGACTTTTTAAAAGTGAAAGCTGGGCATTCAGAAAACCTGCTTAAACTATCACTACAGTTTTATCAATACATTGTTATAAGCATGCACAAAAAATACAAACGGGAGATGGTGCTATGATGCCACCAAGCACTCTCTATTGAAAATCCTCATTATTTAAGGCATGTGCAGAAGAAAATAAACTGATTCGATAACTGTGAAAATGCAAGAGGACAGAAATGAGGAAGAACCCTGCAAAGACGGATTCTGAATCTTGTGGATCGACTGCCAAGAAATTCAAGAGTAAGTTGAGTGTGCAGAAACGCTCCCAGTGAACAATGGATGATGGAGTTTCAACAGAAACCAAAAGGTAAATGTAACATATTGCCTGTTCATCCTTCAGATACAAATGTGGTATGTAGGGTGGGTGCACAGGGCACATCCCAGACTCCTCTTCTGTGTAAGGCTGAAGGAGGAACAGTTCTTTCAGTTTTTCCTCACATAATTTATTTTCCACACCCTGTCCCCCAGCAATCTTTGCTGACTCCCTCTGAAGCTGTTTCAGTGTGACTTGTAGGACTTCACCGCAAAACCGGAGGAAATCAGTTTTGAACTTTAACATACAGCTTGGAGGATAGAATTTTATGTATCTCTTTTTATTGCAGTAGTCTTATACAGTAAGTCTCTTTTCATTTGAAATTAATGTATGGTGAAGAACTGTAAGGCATGAGAGTACAAGTGGTATAGTAACAATAATTCCTCTTTTGCAGCCCTGACCTGGATAGCCCAGGCTACTCTGATCTTGGAAGCTAAGCAGGGTCTACTCTGGCAAGTATTTGGATGGGGAGATCTCCTTGGGATACCAGAGCTGGAGGCAAGGGGAGGCTTTATTCAGTCACCTCTCTGAATATCCTTCTGGCCCCCAGTAGGGGTCAGTCACCAGAGATCACCATGACTTCCAGGTGCACTCACACACACAAATAATTCCTCTTTTGCAAAATACTCCTATTTGTCTTAATGTCAACAGATGGTGATTTCCATCCTCTGCTTACCCTTAATAGCAGATTAGAATATGAAGAAGTTTCATTGTACCAACTAGTGGTCTCTCTCTCTTTGGTATCTGCGCATGTGTGTGCCTGGAAGTTATGGTGACTTCTGGCAACTCTTAGTGGAGCTTGGATGTTCAGTGGGTGGCTTGATACAGCCTGCTTCTGCCTTCCGGTCTTGATATTCCTTGGAGGTCTCCCATCCAAGAACTTGCCAGGGGTAGGCCCTGCTCAGCTTCCAAGTTCTGATGAGGTTGGCCTGGATGCAGAGTGGTAAGGCTGCAGTACTGTAGTCTGAGCTCTCTGCTAACGACCTGAGTTCAATCCCAGCGGAAGCTGGGTTCAGGTAGCCAGCTCAAGGTTGACTCAGCCTTCCGTCCTTCTGAGGTCGGTAAAATGAGTACCCAGCTTGCTGGGGGGAAAGTATAGATGATTGGCGAAGGCAATGGCAAACCACCCCACAAAAAGTCTGCTGTAAAAACATCATGATGCAACATCACCCCAGAGTCGGAAACAACTGGTGCTTGCACAGGGGACTACCTTTACCTTTTTATCCAGGTCAGGGCTGATAGTTAAACATATTTAAAGTAAACTTTTTCTGAATGTGAGACAGGAGAGTGCCTTTAATTTTAATTCAGAAAAAAAAAGCATATCGACTATCAGAACACTGGGTAACACTGCTCTAATTAATGCTAATCTGTAGGATGGAAAAAATAAGATGATGATAGCTGTTTGTGGAACTTCCAATATCTTTTCAGACCCTTTGCTTATGATGAATAGTTCTGCGAAAGCAACGTTCCCAGCTAATTCAAAAAGCTGCCGTGATGTATAACAGCCCAAGTGCTGCTTGCCAGGCAGGTATGTGAAAAAACAAGATGCAAAGGGAATACTCTTTTTTGTTTCTTGATTAGATAATGGCTTGGTTGAAAATCCCCTCAGCTTCAGTGAAACAGAAGTTAGCAATTTCAGCCTCTATCAGATGATGCATCAATATTCTGTAAACAGAAGACTCTGCACCCCACTTCGCTGAAAAGCCTGGAACGCAGCCCTAGATAGAATCTGTCAATTTGAGAAAGCACTCCCATAAAATAAGACGTTTGCATGCAAAATCTCCCAGATTTCCAATGGAAATGTAAAACAAAAGGAAGAGTGAATTCCCTTGGGGATGGCACCTATCTTGGATTAGATCGCCTCTGATGTTCTTGCATCATATTATATCAATGGCTTCAGGGAAATGAAACAGCAGTTTTCTTTCACAAGAACAAAGGCTTCCAGAGGTTTTAAAATGATAATATATTTAAAGTACTTTGGGGGGCATGCTTTAAGGTATCTGAGGAAGAAAATAATAAGTTATTATGTTCTTTTATTTGCCTCCGTTAATTATTTTTTGTATGTTGTATTAAGCAGCTGGAATGTTCTTACCAAAGTTAGTGGTCTATGCTTACCATCAGGGTCTTAAGTATGGTTGTCAACCTCCAGGTGGGACCTGGAGGTGCTCCAGAATTAACACTCCTCTCCAGAGGATAGAGTGCAGTTGCTTTGGAGAAAATGGATGCTTTAGAGCAGGGGTCCCCAATCCCTGGACTGATACCAGTTCGTAGCGTGTTACCAACCGGGCTGTGAGTTGTATAACTGTTTCATTATATATTACAATGTAGTAATAAAATGTAGTAATAAAAATAATAATAAGACGACATTGGATTTATGTCCTGCCCTCCACTCTGAATCTCAGAGTGGCTCACACAATCTCCTTTTTCTTCTTTTATCTTCCTTCCCCACAACAGACACCCTGTGAGGTGGGTGGGGCTGAGAGGGCTCTCAAAGTAGCTCCACTCTCAAGGACAACTCCTGTGATAGCTATAGCTAACCCAAGACCATTCAAGCAGCTGCAAGTGGAGGAGTGGGAAATCAAACCTGGTTCTCCCAGATAATTGGGATATATTGCACCTGAACATGGAGGTTCTCTGTTTTTGACAAAATTGTACACTCAGTCCAGAAAGATCTGGATCAAGAAGGCTTCACTGGCAATTAAGAGCTGCATGCACAGGGCCTTTTTCATCTTCCATCAGTAGCAGATGCACAACTCACTGTGACTAGAAGCAGGTCCTTTTCAGTTGTGGCACCCTGGCTTTGAAATGCCCTTCCCCAGCTGTTTACCTAGTGCTGCTTCTGGTGACCTTCTGACTATTGTTGTTAAGAGTTGGTGGTCTCAGCAGTTCTGTTCTGTTCTCTGCTGTTTTCTAAATTCTAGATACTTTTATGTTACTCTTAATTTGGTATTGTACTGACTACTTTGTTAGAGGGATGGAGTTATGGCTTTTGATATTTTTATTGTATATTTTATAGCAATCTAATTTTTTATGGTATTTCCTGTATTTTAGTATGTTGTAAGCCTTTGTGCTGAAGGGCAGGAAATAAATTTTTAATAAAGAATATAACCTACCCATGAGGAAAAGGCATTCCTTCCTAGTTGTACTACCTGGATGGTTTATAGTGTTCATTCAATGTACCAGGCCAGTGTGTGTGAACCTGGTCATATTATTCCTAATTCACGTCAAATGTAGGCTTTCCCCCCTACATACCAATTTGCCTTTCCTTTTTTCTTTATAGTAGCCTCTGCTCCCCACCCCCCCACCCCGACATCCCCTCCCTTGTCTTTAAACCATACCGGGACACCCTTCCAACAGAAGAAAGGAATTTGCTGATTGCTGAAAGTTTCGAGTGAAATAGGATGCCGGCTTTGAAGGAAAAGCTTTGTTCCCTGCTTCTCAATGGACCCAGTCCAAATAGAACAGCTTCCTCGTCTCTGTAAAATTAACCTCCAGTCCACACAATGCTAATGAGGCGCAGGACAGGATGTTTTCAGTGCAACCAAAGAGCCACTTGCTTGTTTCCTCTGCCTGTAGGTGAAGGGTTAATGACAGGGGTAGGAATGGAGGCTTAATAGGGAAGTCTGAGCTTTTGGCTGTGGAGAAGCCAAAAAGGGGGGGCACAATAAGACCAAAAGTTTCCCTCGGCTTGAAATGAGGTAATTGCTTAGGGCACAACTGTCCTCCTCATTCTCTTTAGGTCATACTTCTCTGTTGTCTTTAGTCCACGACAGCCTCATCATTTCCACCTTCCAAGTCAAAGACCGATGAGCAGAAGAGACTGAGAGCAACAGATTTCAGAACACAAAAAAGCTCACCCTCTTATTTGCATTTCCTCCTTCATTCATTCAGTGTATTAACTCTGGCCTACCACTTCAGAGGTGCAACAGCATCCTTAAACAGCCCCTTTTTATGTCCAGTGGTATTTAAGCTGCTCACAGAATGCTGTTTTTATTGACATTCGAAGCACTCGCACTCCAAAGTCAATAGTGTGGTATGATGGGATGGGGGGGGGGGGTTATGTTGACCTAATCAGCAATGGGACACTTAACACAAATATATTCACTAAGACTGAAGATGAAACGGGGCACCTGTGTTTTCCCATTCTCAAGAATAGGGCCACTTAACCCTGTGAACTCAAAGAATATCCTTCAGAAAGGGGGACAGAGAAAAGAGGAGGGACATCACAGATTCAGGTTTCTGTTTGTATTGCAGCAACAGAGGCAATAATGCCTGGAAACTGTTTAGATATTTTATTTTTTGAACTGAAAGCAGGTAAAAGTATAAAAGAAATAAATTAGGAAACTTACAATGATAACATCCCAAAGATGAGACACCAGGCACAGAGCCTGCTGAGTTCAAATGATAAATCCTCCAGTTCTGTTCTTTATGACATTCTATATGCTAGTTTTTGTTTGCACAAACAAGGGGAAAGGAATGTTCCAAGTTCCTAGATTCCAAGATTGTGAGATATTTATTTTTTTTAAAAGACATAATAGTATACCTCAGACAAAACATCAGATAACCTCCTGGTGAGCTTCTTACTGATTAAAGGCACAACCTTTGCAGACAGTTATTGGACTTAAAGCTCTTGTTTGCTCTAAAACAAACCAAGGCAGATTCGATTTAGGGACCATTAAATAAAAGGCATTGCACAAACATTAGTCATAAGAAATTCCATAATGACTGCAATTTTTTTAATGTTGCCAATTAAACTCCCCTTTCTAAGATGTTTTGTATGAAAGATCCCAAAATACAGCCAGATTACTTAAAATATCCATACATTCCTCAAGTTTGTGACAAGTTCGTAAAGATGAAACTGTGAAGTCTTTATAAAAAGATAAATCCCTAAACTTGACTTAAGGGTTGAATATTTCTCTAAACTTTAAGTGCACTTTCAAGATCCTGATTTTTTTGGGATGGATTTATGTATGTTACACATATTCACAAAAAACACATGCTCTAATCCAAAAACAGGCTTCTTTCATCTAACACAGGACTTGAGGAAGAATTGTTTGCATAAACAGATGTTGCAGATATGAAACCCCATACATCGTCCCCCCAGATCAATGTGCAATCAATTAAGCAAACAAAGCTGCATAATTTATACAGGTCATGCATTCAGCTTCTTTCAGAATTTAGGACACTTTGGCACAGAATGAGTTTTTAAGGCAGCAGCCATAAAGTCCTGGAAATAGAGCAGGCATTAGAGCAGCATCCACATCTAGCTAGCTTGGAAACCCCAATTCATAAGGATATACATGAGATCATAAAAAGAACTCTGCTGGATCAGACCAGTGATCTATCCAGTCCAACAACAACAACAACAACAACAACAACTTTTATTGGCATAACATCATAGATGTGCACAATCAGCAAGGGAGAAAACATATATTACCCCAACGTTTGAAACTTTCCTCTCTTCTTAGAAGCACAGCACAGATATTTAGCCACAGTCTCAATAATCTTAGGGTTATGAGTGGACAATAGGAAGAGAGTCTTACCACCATCAGATTGTCCCTCATGATTTTGAAAAAGAGGATCTAAGTAAATGGCAATCCAGTCCAGCATTATGTTGCACAGAGCAGACAACCAACTGCCCTGGAGGGCCAACAACAGCGCATAGAGGCCAAGGCCTTTCTCTGATGTTGTCACCTGGCACCGGTATTCAGTGACTCCCTGTCTCTGAATGTGGACATTCCCTTAGGTCTCTGTGGTTAGTAGCTACTGATGGATCTCTCCTACATGAATCTGTTCAGTTTCCTTTTAAAGTCATCTGCACTGATGTCCATCACTACGTGTCAACTGGTGGTGAATGCCACAATTCAATTATTAACTGAGATAAAGAGTTTCTGGCTAAATATTAGGAGGAACTTCCTGACAGAGCATTTCCTCAGTGGAACAGGCTTCCTTGGGAGGTGGTGAGTTCTCTTTCCTTGGAAGTTTTTAAGCAGTGGCTCGATGGCCATGTGACAGCAATGCTGATTCCGTGAATTAGGCAAATCATGAGAAGGAGGGCAGGAAGGGTTGCATCAGTGCTTAGTTCTTGTGGCCCTTTCTTACATGCTCAGGGAAATGCTGATTAACACTTTGGGGTTGGTCTGCAATTTTTCTCCAGGCCACTTTGGAAAGGGATTCTGGAGGTTTTTGCTATCTTCTGGGCATGGAGCAGGGGTCACTGGCATTACTCCTTCTAAGCTGTGAAGTTTTGTGAGCAAAAATTCTACTTTGCGAGCTACTGGCATTAAAGCTGTGAGCTACTGCATGAACGTGTTTGCTCTTGGGCCATTTTTCCTGAGCTAAGACAAAACTGTGTGAGTCAGGGGCTAAAAAACTGTGAGCCAGCTCACAGAACTCAGTTTAGAGGGAACATCACAGGAGAGGTGTGTGGTGGGGAGATATTTGTAAATCTCCTGCACTGTGCAGGGGTTGGAATAGATGACCTTGGAGGTCTCTTCCAACTCTGTAATTTTATTATTAGTCCTGAGCTCTGTAGAAGAAGGGTGGGATGAAAATGCACAGAGCAAAACATGTTCAGGTATTATAGTCAGACATACCTGGAGCCTACCAATCACTTATAATGGCAGTACCTGCTGCTAGGATTGTCAGCTTCCAGTTAAAAAAACCAGAGGACCCCGGTGTGTAAGAAAATCTAAAGCAACTAAAGCACAGTGTACAGCCAGATTCTAAACTCTTATAATTGTATATAAGCACTTATAATCAATAAAGAATGCTACTGCTTCCAAAAACTGAAATGATATATTATTTAAAGAGCAAACTCTGCATGTGTACTTGAGCAGCTAAAGAAAGGCTACAAGAACCTAACACACTTTACACAACAAAGTTCAAATATACATTAAACAAAAAAATACAAAAGCCCAACTCAAGGGCTACACCAGTTCATATGTAACGTGATCAGGACTTCACAGGACAGTAAGACTAACTGAGGCTGGAAAGACTATGTATGCTTTAGTTGCTTTAAGCTTCCAGGTGGTGGCTGGAGATCTTCTGGAATTACAACTGATACAACAGAGATAAGTTCACCTGGAGAAAACAGCCACTTTGGAAAGTGGACTCTATGGCATTATACCCCATTGATCCATCCATATTGATGCTCCCTTCCCCAAACCCCATCCTACTTGAGCTCCATCCTCAAAATCCCCAGGTATTTCCCAAGCCTGAGCCAGTGGCAACCCTACCCATAATCTTTATGATTGTCAGTGCAAGGGGTGTATTGACCAGGGCTTTTTTTTGAGCCGGAACACACAGGAATAGAGTTCCTGCTGGCTTGGAGAGTGCTCCAGCTGTCTTGGAGAGTGTTCCTGCAAGCCTGGAAAAAAGGCAGGCAGGCACTTAGGGAACTGTCTTTTGAAGTACTTGCTTTCTCCAAGCCTGCTTTCTCAAATCGTGTGGCTTGAAGAAAGCAGGCACTTAGTAATACTGCTAAGTGCTTACCTCCTAAGTTTGCCAGTCCCCAGCTCCCAGTTTTGAAGGCTCCTTCCCTCCACCAGCCAGCTGGCCAGCAGGGAAAGCCCCAACCCCAACAGCCACCATGTGCCTTTCCAGGTTGGAAGGCTAGAAGCAGCTTGGGAACTGCTTCCTTTAAATCTGTAGGAGCCAGGCTGAATGGGGGTGGGGTGGAGGTGGGGGAAGCCAGCAGAAGAACATGGCTGTTCCCAGTGAACTGTGAAGGTTTGAGAAAGAAAGAGAAACTAGCCCAATCCCTCTGTTTGTTTTACATTCCTTTCAGAAGTTAACAACAACAAAAGCCTTTATCAGATTATAAATAGATAAACAGATACAGAAATAACAAAAACAATAATATGCAGCTATACATTGGACAATCGATCCTTCTTTCAGAAGTCCTTTGCACAGTATAATAGAGAGTAAATAGTAAACCAGAACCTTTGGTTTGCCTGCCTGTGTTAGTCTGCAGAACTTGGTTAAAACTTGGTTACATTCAACAACTCTCCTGTGTGCCTGCTGTGTTTATTTTGGCTGCTCTTTCTCCTCTGTGTCTTAATTCCTTGAGCTATCCTCAGAAGTTTCTTTTATATTATTTCTTTCTTATATTATTAGTATTATTATTGTCTTCCCTCTTCAGAGTTCTTTCCACAGACCTTTGCGTCACTCTGCTTTAAATGGTTCTTAATACTTGGGATGACTTCATTTGAATTGAACATGGTATTTTCCACCTTTGTCATGGTCATTACTCAGTGTTTCTTCCTTTTGCTTGGGGTGGGGAGAGCTGAACAATTATTTGGATGACTCGTAGTCTGCTTGTGAATGTTCTTTCTTTTTAAATGTTATATTTAGATATCTCCTTCAGATACCCCTTTATTTGCTGAGTGAGTTTCCTATTGGTATTCTGCCTTTGAAAAAAGCTTCAATTATTCAAATAACTTTTTTAGAAATATTAATTTCTCCCCTCAAGTTTCATTTTTACTATACATTTGTGTTTTCCACCAGTATTAGCAGATTTCCTTTCCTTTCCTTTTTGTACTCTTAGAAGCTCATTTATTCCAGAATCTTGAGCAGCAGAAGACACTTACTTCATTTTTTAAATGCAAGTGCTAAAAGGACTGAGACAAATTCTGCAATTGGTCTTAGGGTCCTGATCATTGAGCCAGAGAGCCAAGTTTTCTAGTGTATGGGGGGAAAGGCTTAGGATTTTAAATGAAACGTTTTCCCTTTTATACTTCTGCTTTATAATTAATTTCCCACCTTTTTAAACAAAATAACTTTATTGATTCATCTACAGAAGAAGTACATCTACATCTACTAGAATTAGCTGCATGAATTTTCCACCTTTTGAAGGTATATGAAAAACCTTTATATGGTTTTGTATTTGTCAGCTTCCTTTATTCCTCAGAGCATTTTCAGAAATTTAAACATGCACAGTCCTAACTTTCTCAGTGTTCTGTTTCCTCTGTTTAAAAAATTAGCAATATGGCAACCTCTGGTAACTGGGTCGGAAACTGCTTTAAGGCTAAGGTACATATGGTGTTTGTCTGCTGGAGTGACTATAGTGTCTTTACTTTCTCTAGAACTTCCAGCATCAATCACCAGATATTCTAGGAAGTGAGTGTGGCTGGATGACCACCCTTCTAGTGATGTCCGGGGGTGTGGCCTAATATGCTAATGAGTTCCTGCTGGGCTTTTTCTACAAAAAAAGCCCTGGTATTGACCATGCATGTCCAGCTTCAGTAACACTGGATTTTTTTAGTTCTTTTGGTCTTTGACCATAATAAATATCAACTGACTGACTGAGTTCCACATCTGCACATGCTGAAGCTCTGTGTGCATGGTAAATACATGTGCTGCAATCACACACGCTACATAATACACTTCCAACCCACTTTTGATGCACTTTCCAACTGGATTTTGCCAGTTCACACAGTAAAATCCAGTTAGAAAATGCATTTAAAGTGAATTGAAAGTGCATTATTTAGAGTGTGAAATCGTAACCTCTTTATGGAGATCAAGTATATTGGAAGGAGTGGAGGTAGTGCATACTCCTGTTCTGTGAGTCTGGTATGCTTCCAATATCATCTGGAAAAGACTACAGACAGACCAGCATTGTGTAACAGCATCTTTCAGTTTTCAAGAGCTGGGGCAACAGAACAGGAGCTTCTGAAAATGCATCAGTGAACATTAGCTGGCAAATGAAATGTTTCTGAAGGCAAGGGACCCAACAGGCTAGAGGTGGACTCAGCCTTTGAAAGCAAGTTTCAAATCCATTCCTGGTTGTCGCTGTGTTCCGTCAAACAAGTGGAACTTCTTGTTGAACTTGAACCGTGAAGTATGATGGCAGCCGTATTTCACTTCAAACTCAACGTTACCCCCAGAGGCACCCTGGGGCGTGTCGCCTCCATGGGTTATCAGCGTCTCCTCTTTCATAGCACTCCCCTTTGAAATGGATGGTGTTTCAAAAGAAGTGCGTGATGGAAATGCGGTTTTAAAACCTACACAGCTAAATGGAATGGACACAAAATGCATGAGATCATGTACGGTTTTTGAAAGAATGACTGAAAGGGAATGCTTTTTTTCCCCCAAGCATCTGTAAGCTATGGTTTAAAAAAAAAGATGAAGAAAAAGAAAGCAAGTCCTCCCGATTCATTTCGCTGTGGATATGACCTCATCTCAGGTGGTTTGAGAAATCCCTCCTGAAATGTAATTAGGCAAGAAAAATACACATATTAAAACAGGAGGAATTGGAAGCCTGGCTTGAATTTGTAGGAAAAGATGCTTAGAAAAGGGGGTGGAGGAATTATCATGTTTTCAATCAGCATTCCCTAAACAGGGGGCTGCTGAACAACATCTATGGATTTCAAAGACAGCTGCCAATTTTCATTCAGTCTCAGAAATGAACCCTCACAAAGATGACCCAGACCTTATGCTAGTTCAGTGTGTGTGCATGCACACACTCAATTTACAAATAGTTCAGATGGATTAAAAAAAACCAAAAACCAAAAACTATTGAGGGCAATAAGCATCCCCCACAATGATATCACGGGATATTTGTATCAGGCGCAACATGCCTGTGAAGTACCTGGAACTATAGCTTTTGTGTTTGTTAAACTTTATTTTGTACAAATACACTCTTGTCTGAACTGGAGCAGATTTAAAAAAAAAAATCCTCTCAAATGCATGAAGTCAAATTCATCTGACAGTTTTATGAGAATAACCATTCAGTTTCAGCACAACACAAAGCTATTAAACTATTGCTTATTTGTAGAGAAGTACAAAAGTACTCTGAGATGCTTAATAAGTAGCCTTATCAACAGTGAGAATAGAAACAGTCGCCACTGGGTGCATTCCTGTATCTATGCGTTTCCACAGTGCAATCCTAAGAGCACTTTCTTGGGAGTAAGTACCAATGAGCAAACTTTTAGTAAATTCTGAGTAGACCTGCTTAGAATTCCACTGTTAGTCACCTCCTCTTGAAATATTGGTGGTTCACGGGGTGGTCATACAAGGACACTGTGCAAAGTCTGGAATGAGGGAGAAATATGTCATGAGAAGCAGTTTTGCTCCATCTTGCTAACTACTACTTATTAGGGGCCCAAGCAGACAAGGTGAAGATCACACATTTCTATGTGACTATAATAAGCAAATTGCAGCCTCAGTTTGCCTTGGTTTCCATGTAAAAGTTAGCGATGACAGGGCTAAGGGGGCTTCCCATGGCAACTCCATCGATCTGTTCATAAAAGTTATTGTTCCATTGGAAGTAGGTAGTGGTGAGCACATGGTGGAATAGGGCAGTGATGTCATCAGGAAAGATGTGTTGTAGTTGAACAAGGGTTTCTTTGACGGGAACCATGGTGAACAACGGGACAACATCGAAGCTTACTAAAAGATCGCTGGGTTGGAGTTTTAGGGGTTTGATTTTTTCCAAAAAATGTGATGAGTCCCTAATGTAAGAGGTGGTGTTGCCCACAAGGGGTTGAAGAAGGCCGGTCAAGTGTTTAGCTATGGCGTAGGTAGGTGAGCCGATGGCGTTGACTATCGGTCGAAGAGGAACTGCTCCTGTGGTGCAGTCTACATTGGCACTACCCAACGCAGTATCAACACCCGTCTCACTGAACACAAGAGACACTGTCGCTTGTTTCAGTCAGAAAAATCAGCTGTAGCTGAACATGCACTTCAAGAAGGAGACCACGTCATCCACTTTGAAAGAACTAAAGTCCTTTCTACGGTCTCACATTATCATACCCGCCTGAACAGAGAAGCTATTGAGATTTACAAACACCAGCACAATTTTAACAGAAAGGAAGAAGGCATTTTCATCCACCAATCTTGGTACCCAGCTCTGCAAAACACCCTACAGACTATAAATTGCAGAAAGTCTCAGAACAACCAGCAAATTCCACAGAACAATCAGCACAGTCAACAACCATCTTCCTTATCTTCAAACCCCTTCCAACCCTCCCAGCAATTAACATGGAACAATGGTCACATTCAACAGCCAGTTTCCTTATCACTACCCTTCCAGGAAGCCCCACCAAACAATGGGCACATCCACAAACCAATTGCCCTTTCATCACACCCCCTCCAGCCTAGAAATAGCAGCTCTCCAGCAGCCCTGGCCCCACTCAATGCACAGCAGCCAAGAAGGTCTGAGCGCCTGCTCCGGCTGCAACGCCACTGAGGATGTTCTCCGCAGCTGAGAACGAAACGTCTGGAAGGAAAACTTTCTCCAGTAGAACATGGCACTTGATCCCGAAAGATTCTACAAACCCTAAAAACAAAAAAACAGCTCCTCCAGAGCCCCAGATATCCACAGATTGATTCTCCATTACATGCTATGGGAACCGGTCTCCACAGAGTACAATGGAGTGTCCAGCAGACATTTAACCCCCCCCCCCCCGCTTTCTGATAACCCTGAAGCCGGAGGACAGCCTTCAAATGGGGGGGAATCCCTTGTCCCCAGTTGGGAACTGGCAGCCCTAGAGCTCATGAAAGCTCACACCCTACCACATTTTTAAGTCTTTAAGGTGCAACTGGACTCTTGCTCTTTTCTATGGTTTTAAAAGAAAAGGAAGTTTGAAGGCTCTCATTGCAGTACTCCATATGGTTCTAAGGCAAATTAAGGCTGCACAAGTCTGCAATTTGCATTTTATAGAGATGTGTGATCATCCTCTTGTCTGAATCCTAACAGCAGTTCCACAGGGACTCAGACAGCTTCTATTTTACTTTTAATAAGACGCACTCCAGACTGAATTTAAGAACGTAAACTCTACTACTGCTGTGCCATAGTCTCTCCCTGTGAAAAGTCCGTCACAGAACATATCTGATATGCAGTTCATGCTATATTTGTCTTCATTTTTAAATTTTATACATGACGGTAATCACAGTTTGAAACATGAAGGGCCCCTATTGTACAATCGCACACATAAATCATGAGCTGCTCTTGAAAGAATTTCAGCCCCCCAAATTCTGTCAGTGATGGAAAGGGCTTCTGAGATCTCAAGAATGAATTTCAGATGTTTGCACAGTCCTTGGAGGTCCACAGCAAACCACACCAGGGGAATCGGGATGCCAGGTGTCTGGAATTACACGCCTGCTGCTTAAGCAACACTCATCAATTAAAAAGTCTGTCCTCAAAGCCACTTCCCCTAAAGGAAACAGAAGCCTTCTCCAATAGGAAGTCTTGGCTATCTTTATAACCTTTGCTACTCTCTATAGCCCCTCTCCCCTGTCTTTCAATTCATTTTCTTGCTCTATTTTTCAGTATGGTCTATATTAAAGAACTATATCAGTTACTTCAAAGTGTATTCCAAGGAACTGTGCAAGGTCAGTCCAAGGTAGTTTGTTGATCCAACCAACCCACAGTCAATCCCTCCTGGGCCTGCTCTAAACCTAGGGCTGCCAGATCTGACTCAGGAAATATCTGGGGACTTTGGGGGTGGAGCCAGGAGCAAGGTTGTGACAAGCATGCCTGAACTCCAAAAGGAGTTCTGCCATCACATTTAAAGGGACAGTGCTCCTCTTAAATGCCTTCCCTTCACTGGAAATAATGGAGGATGGGGGCACCTTCTTTGGGGGCTAACAGAATTGGAACCCCTGATCCAATTTTTTTGAAACTTGGGTTGTTGTTTTTTTTAAAAGGAGAGGCTGCAGAATCTATGCTGAAAATCTGGTGTCTTTACCTAAAAAAAAAAGCCCCCCTGTGCCCCAGATATCCACAGATCAATTCTCCATTATACCTCATGTGGGTACCAGTCTCCATAGGGTATAATGGAGTGTCCCGCAGACATTCAACCCTGGGTTGATAGGATTTCAAGGCACTGTTCTTCGGTAGTTCCAGTCTGGCCTTGAGGGGGGGAGGCAGAGGAGGAGGAGGAGGAAGGAGGAGGAGATTGGATTTATACCCCACCCTTCACTCAGAGTGGCTTACAAACTCCTTCCCTTCATCTCCCAACGACAGACACCCTGTGAGATAGATGGAGTTGAGAGAGCTCTGAGAGAACTGCTCTTGAGAGAACAGTTCAGAGAGGACTTGTGACTGATCTAAGGTCACCCAGCAGGCTGCATGTGGAAGAGTGGGGAATCAAATCTGGTTCTCCAGATTAGAGTCTGCTGCTCTTAACCACTACACCAACCTAGCTCTTTTTGACCTGCAAAGCTTTATATGGTTTGGGATCAACATACTTGAAAGACCACCTAATCCCTTATGAACCTGCCCAATTGTTATGGACCTCTTTGGAGGCCTTGCTTCAGGTGTTCCCACCTTCTGAGGGCCTGGGAGATGGCCTTCTTGGTCATGACACCAAAGTTCTGGAACTCTTTCCCAAGGGATATGCATCTGTCTCCGTCTGTTGCTGTCTTCTGCCAGTGGGTGAAGACTTTTTTGTTTTGTTTGAAATTCCCTCAATGATCCTTCCTTCCTAATCCATATTTTAAGCAGGGGTGGAATTCTAGCATATTAGGCCACACACCCCTGATGTAGCCAATCCTCCAAGAGCTTACAAAAAAGAGCCCTGTAAGCTCTTGGGGGATTGGCTACATCAGGGGTGTGTGGCCTAATATGCAAAGGAGCTCCTGCTAGAATTCTACCTCTGATTTTATGTACTGTATATATTTTAACGGCTCCATTTGTATTTTAACTGTTTTTTAACTCTTTAAAAGTTGTTTTAATGAGATATTTGGGAGATGGGATTGTTTCACTGGATTTGTAATGTTATTTTATCATATAAGCTTTAAATTGTTAGCTGCCATGTTAGCCCTTATAAGGACAGAAAAGTGGGATATGAATTTTGTAAATACATAAACAAATAATAAACACAGCACACATGGACACTGGTGTCTCCTCCTAAGAAATGAGACATCCAATTTTAGGCTGGGTGCGAGTCAAAAATGCACCAGAAAATTTTCTGGTGAGCCACCAATGCAAGCAAATCACCTGACGCCAAACAGTATGGCCTTCATTGCATGTTTAGGCATATTGCAAAGGAAGTCCTTATGAGATTGCATGCAAGCATCAAAGCTTGTGCTGTTTCTGCCATCATTTGCTCCAAAATGGATTACCTAGGATTTTCCTCATGGCTTCTTCCCTTCCAGTTATGCCACATATCCCTCCCCTCCCCCAGTCAACCTCCTTGGCTCTACAGTAACTCTCGGAGGTCAACCAGGTGGGGAATATGAGAGACCATACTCCCTTAAGCAGCTGAATGACAGATCCAATAATTAGACTCCTGCGAATCGCAATGTGACCGTCTGCAATTTGCTGCAAGAGAAAAGGGTGGTGGGTAGAGGCCTCCTAAAACAATGAGGAACAAGGAGAACTTTGCTTTAGTGCTGCAGCTAATGCCTCCAAACGTATAACTAAAATGAGATTGTGTTGACAGATTCTTCTCTTGCCGTTAAATATCACTGCCTTGCTCTCTTTTCACTTCTCTGTTTTATCGCAAGAGGCAACAGCAAAGACGCAAAGGCTGGCAGCTCCCCCCCACCCCACCCCCGGACTAACTGGAAACTCAGTAATGGAAGATTCCATCAATCCTGCCGGGACAAAATTACAGTAATCCGGGACAAATGAAATGAAGTCATAAAAACAAGACGGTGCTTAGGTATGATTTCAGGATAGGAGTGAATTTCAGTGTTAGGGGAAGAGTGTTAAATATTATAATCAAGTGGGGAAAGCTGAAATACTAAACCAGATTTGGAGCTAGATGGATGTTTTTCTGTGAGTGAAAAGGGGCAGCTTGTGTTCTCATTTATGCCTAATTCAATTAGCTGTCACTTATCGCTCTTTGGTTACACTGGCCCAACCAAGATTTTTAGACCACAATCCTGAGAAAAGCCTTGCTAGATCAGACCAAAAACAGCTCACCTAGTCCAGCATCCTCTTTCCAACCACAGCTGCCCAGATGACCCCAGAAAGCCCAGAAGTAGAGTATGAAGCTGATCACCAGCCCTCATTGTGCATCCCTAGGACCCAGTGTCTTCAGAATCTGAAAGTTTGTAGAAAATATTTCTAATGCAAGAGGCAAAATGCACTGTAATCCATGAACCAGCATTATTTTAAAAACTTTTGTTGCACTGCAATAGGTGATTCTAATTCATATGAAAAGTGTGCACTGCTGTGCATTTTCCATGTGCTCACGCAAGCCTATACAGAGCGGCTGAAAACCTTTCAAACTGGGAATTTGAGAAGACCTCAGGCAGAAGTCTTGAAAGTTTGAGCGGCACAAACATGTAGAATCATCTTCTGTCTCTGGCTGCACATTAAAGGAAGCCCTGGTTCAAACCACTTAAACCTGCTAATTTGGATCTAACCCATCTTCCTGTCACTGAAATCAAAAGGACTGGTACCCTGTTGGCCCCAGCATGTCTGTCTAAGAATCTGAAGTTATTTCTTGTTTGTGATGTTACTCTTCCACTCCAGACTTTTATTTTATTGCTCAGAAAGTGACAAGGGGGTTTCTTTTAAGTACATGGATTAATCCTCATGCTAGAAAATATGAGACCCTCATAACTTGTGACTGGCCCGGTGGGGCCTGGGGATTCCCTGGAATGTTCATCTCCAAACTACAGAGATCAGTTTTCCTCTGGAGAAAGCTGATGCTTTGGAGAATGGAGTCAAAGACATTGTACCCCAATGAGGTCCCTGTCCACCCCGGGATCCACTCTTTAATCTCCAGGAGTTTCCCAACCTGGAACTGGCAACTCCACCCCCTACCCCCAACTCCACCCCCTACCCCCCACCACCCCCTACCCCCCACCAGTGGCCACAGGGGGGTCCTGGCATCCTACTGGTGATGTGCTCTGCAGAGTTTTGTTTTCCATTTGAGCACTAGAGCAACTGCTGGATTCAGCAGCTTTCTCATAGGTGATATTTCTGGATGCAAAAAGGAGTAAAGGAGAGGAGCGACTTCGGGCATAGCTGCACCACATTTACTGGGTTTAACAGCCATTTCATTTTACCGGGATTGGAAGAGGGTGGAGATAGGATCTCTGACCAAACAACAATTCCCAAGAGAATTTGAGGGAAACCATACCAATTAAACTGATACAGTGTAACTTTTGAGTATTGATAGGCCCTCTTGTATGAAAAAGTACCATCTAGGCTGGGTCCAGACCGCCGCCTCAGGGATGCTCCACAACCGGCCCCAAAAAGTGCATTCAAACGTGCACATCTGGCTCCCATCCCGCTTCCACCCTCACCCCGTCCTTTCCTGTTGTTCTGCTACCTTGAAAAGCTACCACATACTAAGCCGTCCTGAGCCCATAACGGGGAAGGCGGGATATAAATCTAATGAAATAAATAAGTGGTGAGGCATTTCCGAGGCACCTTTCCTGGTCATCTGAATGGCCGGGAAGCACCCAGGGAACTGCAGTAAGGCGCATGAGCACTGTGAATGCTCCTCCGGGGAGCCCATGGCCTGTCGCTGTCCTGGCTGCAGGCTGCATGCTGTCTGACCACCCAAGGCCCAGGGTGCTTCTTTTTATGCCAGCTCATTTCTGGGATGGGGCACTGCCACCCTAAACCAGCTGTCTAGACCCAGCCCTAAGTGAGCTTTTTCATACTGGGTTGCATAGCTGTGTTAGTTTCACAACCATTTAAGCAACTTTAATGAAACTTCAGTTCGGTAATGAGCTACATGTTCACTACTTTCAAAATGCAAATGGTTAAACTGAGTTTTCAGAGTTCTTTGAGGAACTGGTTAAGATTCATGAACATTATAAAATCAATAGATAAAGTGGATATCTCAGCAGAACAGAATTCACTCCCAGCCACTCCCCCCCCTCCTCAACATCTTAGATAGTATCACCGTGGAAATCCCAGAGACAAGAAATTTCAAAGGTTCCTAGGCTGATCCTTAACTGTTCTGGTGGCATAGTTATAGCCTACACTCTTTTAAAAGATTGTTGTTGGGATTTTTTTTTTAAAAAAATGCTAATTAATGCCTCTGATCTCTACTTGATAGAATATATCAGGTGCTGTTTGAGTGGAGGCTGAAGTCTGGACAACTGAATGGATGTGTTGTCTTTCATTTTTTCCGCCAAGTTGAGAGTTGTGTAAGAGAGACATTTTTGCCTGTTTTCTTCCAATACATGTTTGCTTCCCCACTGTTGTCTACCAAATAGGCTTTTGCACATTGTAGTGCTTCCATGGTCCATCTAGGCAAGCCCTAACTTTTGGAGATGATGATGATGACGACGACGATAACAATAATAATAATAAGAAATTGGATTCATATCCCACCCTATACTCTGAATCTCAGAGTTTCAGAACGGTCACAATCTCCTTTACCTTCCACCTCCCACAACAGACACCCTGTGAGGTAGGTGTCTCTGACAAAGCTCTTATAGCATCTGCCCTTTCAAAGACAACTCCTATGAGAGCTATGGCTGACCCAAGGCCTTTCCAGAAGCTGCAAGTGGAGGAGTGGGGAATCAAACCCAGTTCTCCCAGGTAAGAGTCCGCACATTTAACCACTGCACCAAACTGGCTCTCATAGGGATACCACTGAAAATGGGAAATTACCAGAGCAATCGAAAGAAGAGTTACAACCTCCCCAAGCTTCCTAAGACTTCAATGGACTTTCAGACAGGTATAACTTGCTTAATGCTGCACTTGACATTTTGCTATCATGGCTAATAGCCATTGACAACTACCTGCCATTGATGTGTCTAATCCTTCATTATCTTCTGAGGTAGAATTTATCACCATGCAACAATGAATTCCATAAGCCAGTTATGTGTTCAGAACAACACAAAAAGTTCCTTCGTTTACTCAGAAACTCCTGCCAAGGAAACTGCCTTATACTGAATCATCAAGATGATTGGTTCATCAAGATGAGGCCACTATTGTCTATTCAGACCGACAGTGGCTCTCTGGGGTCTCAAGCCCAGGGCTGGTGCATCCATTAGGATACCGTAGGTGGTCGCCTACAGGCACAGCCCTGGAGGATGCTGAATGGGGCACCCCCCCTCCTGAGCGAGCGAGGAAGACCTGCTGCCCTTCCCGCTCGCAAATAAAGACTCTGCTGATCAGTGGGCCCCTCCAGCGCCTTCCTGCGCATTTAAAATCATGTGGGAGGGAGGCGGTGGCAGAAGCAGAGATGGGGACATGCGTTCAGACCTACGTCTGGATTGCAGCGGCTGCAGCCAGGCCACTCGGTGGTGCAGCAAGGAAAGGCAGGAACTCCAGCCAGTAAGATGGGGGGGCAGGCATGCCTTGCCTGGGGTGGTGGGCATGGCAGGGCACCCTAGCACCAGCACTGCTCAAGCCAAGGTCTTTCACATTACCTACTACCTGATCATTAACTGGAGATGGTGGGGATTGAACCTGGGACCTTCTGCAAGCCAAGCAAATGTTCTACCGCTGAGCCACAGCCTCTTCCCTTCCAATCAATTATATTGGATGGGTTTTAAGACAGAGAAAGTTGTATCTTTTTCACACACACACACATCTTACTCCTATTCACACACACTCCTGTCTCACACACACACACCTTACACTATACTATCCCTCCCTCCATCATCACCTTTTTCTTGAAGGGATTCAGAAACTTAATTTAGGGCGTAAATCTCCTATCTAGGTCCTGGCCAAGATCAGGCTGCCTTAGCCATGGAACTAAGTAACTTCCTTCTCACCATTCTCTTGGGCAGGAATTAAGGCAAGAATAAAAATTAAGTATGTCAAGATGTTCACCGAAACACAAAAAAGGAGATATTCTAGTTTAGTTTAAAACAACAGGGAAGTAAATCAAAAGTAATCTTTACCCTCTGGTCTTGAGGAAAGCCAGATGGCAAAATTGGACTAGTTAACTATATAAAATCTGACCATCCCAAAAGTTCGCTGTCCCTTAAATGAGGATTTGGAAGCTTAAGGCACCACGCATAAGGATATAGTCCACCACTAATGAAAAATAGAGAAGTCAGTTCCCACCATCCTATCCTTGCAAGAACAAAAAGCAGACCTCCGAGCTGTTCAGATAAACACAATCTGGATTGTCAATGACTAGAATAAACCAGACACCAGGAGATAAAGTTACCCTGCTATATCCCAGTAGGGATTGCACAGGTATCCCCTTTAATTGCTCCCATGTTAATGGATGGCTGCACAGGGGTCCTTTTGAAAAAAAAAATAGGTGGCAGAGCTCATTAGCATAACTCATTAGCATATGCCGCCCTCTCTCCCAGCCAAAAGCAGCCCAATGCAAGAAAGGAGAGCGCTGGGAGAGCAAGGCCTGCTTGGGCCAGCTAGAGATCCAGCCGGTCCAAGCAGGCTAGGGTTGCCAAGTCCAATTAGAGAAAAATCTGGGGACTTTGGGGGCGGAGCCAGGAGACTTTGGGGGTGGAGCCAGGAGACATTGGGGGTGGAGCCAAGAACAAGGATGTGACAAGCATAATTGAACTCCAAGGGAGTTCTGGCCATCACATTTAAAGGGACAGCACACCTTTTAAAATGCCTTTCTTCCATAGGAAATAATGAAAGATAGGGGCACCATCTTTTGGGGCTCATAGAATTGGACCCTCTGGTCCAATCGTTTTGAAACTTGGGGGGTATTTTGGGGAGAGGCACTAGATGCTATACTAAAAATTTGGTGCCTCTACCTCAAAAAATAGATCCCCCCAGAGCCCCCAATACCCACGGATGAATTCCCTATTATTCCCTATGGGAATCATTCTCCATAGGGAATAATAGAGTGCCCAGTAGACATTTCCCTCCCCCCCACGCTTTCTAAAGGGGGGAGGGCCTCCAAACCAGGGAATCCCCTGCCCCCTCCCTCTCTCTCTCACACACAAATACTTACCAGATCTTCTTCCGGAGAACTCTTGCTGTGAAAACGAAAGCAAAAGAAAGGGAGGGGCCGTTCTCCCAAGCCCTTCCTGCTTCCTGCCCAGTCTTAAAGGGGCATACATTTTACAAACTGCTCAGGAGCTCTATAATAACATGAAGCCTACAGGTATGTTCTCCCCCCCTCCCCCCCACCCCCCGCTTCCCAATTTTTGAAGAGCGGGAGATGAGGCTGCGAACCCAGGGGTCTCCCGCCAGAGCAGGAGGTTTGGGAAGCCTAAAGCAGGCCTTGCTCACTTGGGGCTCTCCTTGGCCACACCCTGCCCCCAAGTCAAAAGGCCAGCAAGCCACCTGCCGCCCAAAATCACGAAAGGGTGGCGCGGACTTCTCCAGGGGCTAAAGGGGGCTGCTGGGGGCATGGCAAAGCCCCTGGTGGCTGGTTGGCTGCCTGCTCTCCTAATTCAGGGATTGTTATGCAGCTGTACCTACTATTCAATGGACAAGGTAGGTGGGGAGGAAGAAGGGGAACCATCAGAAAGGTTCAGGAGCTGCACTCCTATGAGCTCCTGCTGAATCTGAGGTCTGGCTGCCTTTCATCTCTTAACTTTCCTGATAGTTCACTGTGGACCCTGACAGAGACTAGGCAAAGTGTAGGTGCTTGATCTACTGAGCTGATCCCTCCCACATATCCTCCACTTTTCTGTAAGCTGTTTTCACCTCAGTGACTCAGTAGGATTACATAAGGGGTTAGCAAAAAAAAAAAAGTGGTTGTTTGGGCATAACTGTATTGGGTTAATTGTACAGGCTTTTAAACATACATCCATAGAGTTGGAAGAGACCTCCTCCAGAGTCATCTAGTCCAGTCCCTTGCACAATGCAGAAAATTCACAAATAACTTTCCCCCAACACCCCAGTGACTCCTGCTCCATACCAGAAGCTGGCAAAAAAACCCCTCCAGAATTCCTGGCCAAACTGGCCTGAAGAAAAATTGCTTCCTGACCCCAAAATGATTATCAGCATTTCCCTAGGCATGTAAGAAGGGGCATCAAGAACTAAGCACTGGTGCAACCCTTCCTGATCTCCCTCTCATGAACTGCCTAAATTATATAAAAATATTTTTTCCAAGGCTGCATGGCTGTGGAGAGAGAAATGCAGAGAGACGTGGTTTTCTTAATTCTATAAACCAGGTGACATTTATATTTATGGTTTAGATTTTACATATGATTCTGTCCGAGCCTGATGGCTGAGAGACTTTAGTAAGAGTTTACTATTAACCACATCTTACTATCCCTATCAATTATTCTCTATTATGGTAAAGCCGCCCCAAAGTTAATTTTCAAAATCTTACAGAGCTTCAAAAATAATGCTTATGCACTGAATTATGCAGCTTGACAAGCAGTGGAAGCTGATGAGGCTTTGGAGCATGTTCTCACAAATTTACCAAGTTCCGAAGAGATTTCTGAAGAAAGAGGATGGTTAACACATACTGCCATTATGTTAAAGAGTCTATAGGGATGCAGTAGGAAATTCTATGCTGGTCTGCTTGACATGAATTGTGAGCAAAGCCCTTTGAAAATATTTTAAGACTCAAAAGGGAGAACATTTGGAAAAGCAGAGGTTGGCGGGAAAATAGCCAACATGGTTCCAGGAAGGGAAGGTCATCACACCTCACTAACTCAGTGGAATTCTTCTTGCGTTTTTTCAACTATGGTAGATGAGGAGGGGGGGGACACCCTACTCAGCAATGGGAGTTTCTGAATGCCAATTTGCATATTTCTTAGTGGAAACTTACATGCAAGATGTCAGGCTGACAGAATTAGGAGAGGCAAAGGAGATTGATGGGCACCATTGGATAAATCCTTACAATGGAAAGGTCTTAAAAACTTTAACAAGAAAATGGTAGAATGCACAAATTGGCTACATGAGAGAGCTGTTCAGATTAGTGAACAAATGCCAACTGCTACCAGTCAAACAATGATCAATGTCTATCTGCCTTAACTCTTTAAAACTATCATTGCAGTCTGATTCTTAATCTATACTTGCAGCAGAATGAGACTGAGGGTGTTTTTACACTGGCAGTTTGCGACTATCTCCGCATTGTAAACTCACCTTTTACATTACATAACGTTCCCATAATTGTTTTGCATCATTGCTTCCCGAGGCATTTACATTGGGCGTTTTCGCACAGGGCTTACCCCGGAGCGACGTCCCTCTTCACCGCGCAGCGTCTGCGCAGATTTCGCACCAACTGCTCCGCAGAACCCGGAAGAGCCGCAAAGTCCCGCGGCTTTTGCGTCGCAAATGTAAACTGGTTTTTGGCGGTTTACATTTGTGAAGCAAAAGCCGCGGGACTTTGTGGCTCTTCCAGGTTCTGCGGAGCAGTTGGTGCGAAATCCGCGCAGACGCTGCGCGGTGAAGAGGGACGCCGCTCCGGGGTAAGCCCTGTGCGAAAACGCCCATTGTTTCAGTGAGATGGGTTTCGACGACGCCACAAAAGTGTTTTTCTCGAGACTAGTTTGGTCTGGTCTTTTCTCTATGGGAGTTTCAAACTTGTATTGTAAAAGTTTTCCTGTGTTTTAAAAAACTCCTCCAAAAGCCACCACAAGGTGCAGTAATTTCCATGAGAACTGACAGCACTTGAAATTTTTACATATCATTGCTTGCCTCATCTAGTGATTTAAATTTGTATTGTTTTTGCAGTGTTGACGCAATTTCCAAGCTATCGTATTCCAGCTGCCCTCTGATCAGAGACACCCCACCCCCCACAAACTGAAGCACTTGAATGTAAAAGGAAAATAATTAAAGCAGAACAGTGGCAGGTGATTTGAAGACTCTAAAACTCTACAATCAAACTGAACGTAAAAACACCCTGAGTTCCAGAGTTATAGAAGGGACTTCCTCACTTCAGATAGCAGATAGGGAAGCTGAACATTACTTGCTGAGCGTGTTCAGCAGGCAAATGTTCCAATTTTTGGTACGCATAGTGAGATGTGGGCAGAGCATCAGATTTCTTCCCCATCATTCAGCTCAAGGAGTTGCTCAACAGCTTTGTGGCTATGCAGTAGCTGTGGTTGATAACTTCAGTTTCTTTATGATTGGTTTACATGCCAGATTTTATCTCCAGCTGGGGAGCTTACTTTTGAAATGTCCTTTTTTCTCTTGTTGGGTGGCTTTCTCCATGTGATAATTTTTAAATATCTTGGACCTAGAAAACAAATGCAGGAACACGGAGAAGTATAAACTACTATTCCAATTGGGCTTTGAAAGAAATGTGCATGCTGATCCAAACAGGTTGGACGCCATTAATGCCATATGTATTTATACAGGGCTTTTTTGTAGAAAAAGCCCAGCAGGAACTCATTTGCATATCAGGCCACACACACCCTAGCGCCAAGTCAGTCAGAACTGTGTTCCTGCTCAAAAAAAGCCCTGAACTTATAAGAACATCAAGTGATATGGTTAAAAAGCAACAACGACCCCGTTCATTCATGGCTGGAATGACTTCGTTCAGACTTTATCTAAACAATTGACTATGGAGCAACATGTAGTGATGACAGGTCTATTGAGGGTGGGGAAAAGCATAACTCCCCCCCCTTTTGCATTTGTTTAATTTATTAGATTTATACCCCCCCACACAACATGTGTGCCTGGGCCGGGGAGTTATGGTGACTTCTGACAACTCCTACTGGAGCACAGAGGACATTCAGAGAAATGGCTTGATAGCCTGCCTTTGCCTCCCAACTCAGGTATTCTCTGGAAGTCTCCCTTCCAAATACTTTTCAGGGTTGGCCCTGCTTAGCTTCCAAGATATGACAAAATCGGGCTTGCCTGGCCTATCTAGGTCAGAGCAACTGCCATAATTATTGATCACTATCTTGTTGAGCTGTGTCCTCTCTGCTTGTATAGGTTTTTTTAAATTGTGATTATGTTTCAACTGTTTTATATGTATCTGTTGTAGTCTGCCCTGAACCCTGAATGTGGGGATAGGGTGGGCTAGAAATGTAATTAATTAATCAATAATAATAATACTGAAGTGCCATCAAATCACAACCACCTTATAATGACCTCTAATGAGGCTTTCAAGGCAAAAGATGAGTAGAGGAGGTTTAATTTTGCCTTCCTCCGCATAGCAACAACTGGGGCTTTTTTTTTTTTGCAGGAATGTACAGGAATGCAGTTCCAGCTAGCTTGGCCAGGGCTCTGGCTCAAAAAAAAGGTCTCCAGCAGAGGGGAGGCACTAGGCAGCCATGTGCTCCCAGACAGTGCGCTCTGTCCTCTCTGCCACCTCCAGCATCCAATGGGCTTGCTAAGAGAACAAGAGATGTGGAGCCGCCCATGAGCACCCCCTCTCAGGAGAAGCTGGGCCTGCCACTGCCTGCTCCACCACACATGTTTTCTCTGGCCATGTTTTTTTTTTGGGGGGGCAAAACAAGATCTCTCATTGGGCTGTGTGAGAACACACATCCATGAAATGCAGTTGATGGCACTATACTGTTCTGTGTCAATGTGTGGAAAGTAACTTACCAAATGGGTAAGTAACTTACCAAATGGGTAAGTAACTTACCAAATGGGTGACATCACTTCCAGTGATGTCAGGGGGTGTGGCCTAATATGCAAATGATTATTGCTGGGATTTCTCTACAAAAAGGGCCCTGACAACAACCCCAGTCTTCCTTAATGGTCTCCCATCCAAATACTGACTGTGGCCAACCCCGCTTAACTCCCAAGCCCTGATGAGCTCAGACCAAACTGGGCTATTCACACACCCATGTACAAAATGCTTCCACTGTATGGTTCTGTGAGAACATATTGAAAAAGTAACCAGCCAAACAGGCTTGAATTATTCACAAACAGCTTGTTGAAAAACAGTCTCCCTGCTTGGGACTGGTGAACACAAGGTAAGCTGACCTGGTAGTGGGTGTTGGAAACCCCCTAAGATGGAGATTCAGTTGGGGTTTTTTTAGTACTCCTTGTTGGTTACAAAATGCTAGCACATCAGGGAGGGAGTTTCCAGCCCAGAACACTCGTTGCTGTGCTAATTTTCTACTGAAAGAGTCTCCCCCCCCCTGCAATGGAGCATTTATAAACCTTATTTTCAGGGCTTTTTTTTTGTAGAAGGAACTCCTTTGCATATTAGGCTACACCCCCCTGATGTAGCCAATCCTCCAATAGCTTACAGGGCCTACTGTAAGCTGCAAGAGGACTGGCTACATAGGGGGGGTGTAGCTTAATATACAAATGAGTTCCTGCTACAAAAAAGCCCTGCTTATTTTCTATTTGAAGTGATATTGTCTGCTCTACTAGTCCAGCAATCTAGTACTCCTTGTTGGTTACAAAATGCTAGCACATCAGGGAGGGAGTTTCCAGCCCAGAACACTCGTTGCTGTGCTAATTTTCTACTGAAAGAGTCTCCCCCCCCCTGCAATGGAGCATTTATAAACCTTATTTTCAGGGCTTTTTTTTTGTAGAAGGAACTCCTTTGCATATTAGGCTACACCCCCCTGATGTAGCCAATCCTCCAATAGCTTACAGGGCCTACTGTAAGCTGCAAGAGGACTGGCTACATAGGGGGGGTGTAGCTTAATATACAAATGAGTTCCTGCTACAAAAAAGCCCTGCTTATTTTCTATTTGAAGTGATATTGTCTGCTCTACTAGTCCAGCAATCTATTACCTCAGGGCTAAAGTAGGCATGATGGCATCCACAGGTCCAATCTGTGGATGGAGCCACCATTTTAAATAATTAAAATCTCTTCAAAATGGCAGCAGTGTCTACAGGTAAGACCCAGGATGTCCTCAGTTGGAGACATGCCTTATTCTGTTGCTTATGATGGTCAGGCTACTGGTATTGCAATATTTTCTACAACTAAGCAAATAGACTTTTCTCAACAGAACTGAAACAAGGGGAAAACCAGTATAAGTTGCCAGAAATTGTAGAAGACCCAGTTCAAGCACAAAAATCAGCATAGTTTCCACATCAGGCTGGGACCTTCTTTTGTCATTTAATCCCCCCCCCCTTTGTAAATTTGGCATAGTGACTAATCTAATGGAAAATGTTGGAGCTCAGTCTTCAGTTTCTGGTCTGAACACAGCCAGCTGACTAAATGCTCTGGGCAAGCCTGCAAACATTTTTAAAGGGAAGCTTTCTGAGATGTAATAAAACAAAAATGCGCAGGGACTTCTTTGAGAAATTCCAGCCTGTTGCATTAGCATCATTGGCACATGAGGAGGCAATCACAGTTTCCAGTTTGGGTTTTGTTTTTTTAAGAGGTTTCCCCCCACCCCCTGCAAGTATTATTTTAAAGATATAGGAAAGCTACCAGAGTTATCCTATGGATTAAGGGGGGGAAATCACTTGCATACTCCCCATTTATTAATGTATAAACTTATGAGCACAGAGAATAAAGAAAACATCCTCCAACCACCAAAACACAATTTGGGGTCATCCAATAAAACTCATTGGCAGAAGGCTCAGGACAAGCAAATGGTAGTATTTTCTGATGCAGGCCCAAATGCCCCCTCCCCCGGTGCTCAGACAAGGAACCCCCCTCCAAACATTCCACTGGATACAACCCCTGTACATTTTCGGATTACGAGATGGAGTCAGTGCTGTAACTAGCTGTTTGCATGCTTGGGACAGAACCGCCCCCCCCACCCCCAAACAGAGGGAGCATTAAGTGGGAACTACTACTAATACTGCTGCAGAAATTCGTATTGCTCAGACAGACGGCACCTGCCCCCAAACAGCTGTACAAACAACCTACTGGCAGCTCCAGTTCGGTTTTCATGTGTACGATTTTTCACCTCCCTTGTAACAGTTTTCAAAAGCTAACTGTGCTTTCCTGTGTTAGGTTCTGGCACGGGGTTTCCTGTGTTAGGTTCTGGCATGGGGTTTATGAAAAGCTATGTTGGGGCATTCTAGGATCTCAGGTAGCTGAGCTTGGATTGTTCCCTGCCTGAGGGCCAAGAGAGCTGACGGCAGTCAGAGCAAAAAATATTGGATAGAAGGATCCTGGGTGCAGGTAATGCCAAGGGGATTAGAGAGGCCAAAAGATGAATGTACTAAACAGCCAACCAGAATGGGACCAATAGTCCACCACTGTCTAATCTCATTGACAGTAGCTCTCTAAACAGGGGACACCGATCCTGGAACCTTTTTGCATATAAATCCTGAGCTTTATCATTGATCTATGGTCCATTCATCTTCATAATGTGAAAAAAATAACAATTTGCTGAAATATTCAGTAAGGGATCATTTCTCTGAGTCCAACTTCTTCTGTTAACCAGTTAACAATTAGGGTCAATGTACCCTTTAGATCAGGGATGTCAAACATGTGGCCCAGGGGCCAAATCAGGCCCCTGGAAGGCCCCCAAGCAACTGGCTGTCATCTGCTTCCTTCTCCCTCTCTCTTGCTTTGCTAGGCTTGCTCAATCACATAGGAGCTACAGAGAAAAGCTCTCCATTGGCTGAGGCTCCTCCCTTGGGAAAGAAGGGGGAGGTGGAGCTTGCTTTTCCCAGCTCTCTCAATTGCACAGCAGAGCTACTGAGCCAAGCCTCTCTTCCTTTTATTGGCTGAAGCTCCTCCCCCTCCTGGTCCCCTGGGGAAGGAAGGAAAGAGCCAAAGCTTCCTTTGTCCAGTTCGCTGGATCCCATTGGAGAAGTACAAAGAAAGCACCTTTAAGACCAATGAGTGCTAATGTTTTCAGTTCTTTTTTTAAAAAAACACCTTTAATTGTGTTTCTGTCCTTTATAAAGTTTATATCTCTGCTACCTAATCTTAAATAGGTACACACATGGCCCAGCCTGACATGGCCCGCCCAACAAGGTCTCATTTACACCAGATCCAGCCCTCATAACAAATGAGTTCGACACCCCTGCTTTAGACGTTCTCCTCTTTAAGAGCAAAGCCTCCCTAAGAAAGCTATCTGACATGCTTCTCCCCTGTCTGTTGATGAAGGCTTCCACCATCATGTTGTCTTGTTTCATCTTAGGGATGCCAGCTTCCAGGCAGGACCTGGGGATCTTCTGGAATTACAGCTTTTTGCTGACCTGCAGAGATCAGTTCTGCTGGAGAAAATGCATGCTTTGGAGGATGGATCCTATGGCATTGTACCCCACTGAGACTCCTGTCCTCCCAAAGCTCCATCCCCAAATCTCCAGGAGTTTCCCAACCTGGAGCTGGCAGCCCAGTCCCCCATTCCCTACCAGTAGTGTGTGGGGGTGGGGGGGGACCTGGCAACCCTATTTCATTTTGGCCAGATGTAACATCCTGTTAAATGGCCATTTTCCCACAGAGCTTACCACGGAGCGACGTCCCTCTTCACCGCGCAGCGTCTGCGCGTATTTCCCACCAACTGCTCCGCAGAACCAGGAAGTGCCGGACCTTTTGTGTCGCAGATGTAAACTGCTAAAAACCAGTTTATGTTAGCGACGCAAAAGCCGCGGCTCTTCCTGGTTATGTGGAGCAGTTGGTGGGAAATCCGTGCAGACGCTGCGCGGTGAAGAGGGACGTCGCTCCGCGGTAAGCTCTGCGGGGAAAAGGCTGTCTTCCATTTCCTGCTGCAAGTACTATACAGCTTAGCCATGGTCAAAGGTGCAAGCTAAAAGATGAAAACTTTTGGTTCATGGCCTGTCCCTTTGGATGAATCAGAAACTGAAGCCAGGATCAGCCCAAGACATTGTTTGTTGATACTGTTGTAGACCATTTGGGGAAGAAAAGTAGAGCACAAATGTTTAAATACATAAATTGACTTCTTGGACAAATATCCTTACTGCAAGGTGCACCATTGATGTTGGGACAAGATTCTTGACTGTGCAAAGAAGCTATTGGACTTCCAACAAGTAAAATCCAGTTGGAAAGTGGATTGAAAGTGAATTATTTAGTGTGTGATTGCATCTATAGACATCGACTAATGCGCTAAGACCACCCTACATTCTGAATCTCAGAGTCTCAGAGCAGCTCACAATCTCCTTTACCTTCTTCCCCCCACAACAGACACCCTGTGACGTAGGTGGGGCTGAGAGAGCTCTGACAGAAGCGTCTCTTTCAAGGACAGCTCTGCAAGAGCTATGGCTGACCCAAGGCCATTCCAGCAGCTGCAAGTGGGGAATCAAACCCAGTTCTCCCAGATAAAAGTCCATGCACTTAACCACTACACCAAACTGGCTCCCAAAGAGCTCACAAACCAATGAAATGAGCTGCACAACAGGACAGGTTTGAATCCAACAAGGGTGTTATCCAATCAAGTAAGAGGGGGTGCTGGCACCACAGAAGAGAACTGCAAAGATTCCTAGAAAAACAGAAACAGTAACAGAATTGTAGGTTACCATATAATTGGGGTGTAGTAATGGAAAGGGAATAGCAGAAATGGATGCCACTATATTCTTCCTCATGATACCACCATGATACCACTAAAACCACAGGACCATTACTTCATCAAACCAGAAATAGTTTGCCTATTAATAGGATTTCACCTGCAGGAGGTTGTACATATCTGCTAGCAAGAGGACAATACACTGCTGTAAGTAAGATGGGTAAAAAAAAAACTTCTCAGAAACGCAGTCCAAAGACTTGACGTTGCATTGTGGTATCCAGATGTTTCAGAGATTGCTAAAGGCTCTGACAAGAGTATTTCCTAGGCAAGGGCATGGACTGTACTGGGCTAGAGAAGCTCAAAGTCCAATTCAATTTGCGGGCACCTAATATGTATTCCTACAATGTTATATACTTTCCTTGTAATATTTTTTCAGTTGCTCTCTCCTTCTTCTAGTGCCTAAGATCCAGTATCCTACTGTACCTATGAATCCAACTGGAATTCTTATTGCCTTAATCATATATGTAAATATGGATTGCAGTTTGTTGTCTGTGTCTCACATAAAGCCAAGAGTGAGTCAATGCTACTCTCCTTTTTATTACTGGAGAAGCCGTCTCCTGTTTTATAAGCAGATAGATCTGCCTTTAGGTATGGATGAACTTGGGTTTCCCAGTTCCACTTCAGGCACTTTCTAGTTTTCAACCTTGTATTGCATGCTTGATTCTATTATCCTCCATAAGAATAGCAGCAAAATGCCAAGAACATAACATATAAGCTTGAAATAAACAGAACTGTTGGCATCCAAGGGAGTTGGATTTGATCCTTAACATGAAAATAAATTGAATACGCAAAGGGAGTTTTCATACCAATACAAGAGAACAAATTGGACACTTTGTACCTAATGTTATAGCTTGATTTGTGGGTTCTGTCAGCATATTCAAATTAATGAAGAGCGTATTAAAAGCACTGAGATCTTTTCAACAATGGAGAAGGAAAAGATTCAGACGCTGGCAAACGTTTATCTAGCTACACTTTGACACCACACAATGTTCTTGAAATTGTCAACGCACATTGCTCATCTTTAAGGTATCTTTGTGAAACTGAAACTCACTCTTCCCATTAATTTCATTTTAATCAGTTCCCTCTCTTTCCTTCATACCCCCCTCCCAATCCCTGAGTTCATAAAAATATATGGATGTTAAACAGACTTCATGTTTTTGTTCGGTTTTTAAAATGCGCCACGCAATATTACAGACAAACTCCAAGCAAAGGTGGTTCTTCATTTACAAAAGTGCTTTGCAGTGTAAGAATAACTCAGTACAAATGGAAGGAACAGAAACAGAGACAAAGGAAGATGGAACAGTGAATGGCCTGAGAACATTCAGAGGTATAACTAGAATGGGGTAACGGAGCAACAACACTGGCACCAAAGAGAACAACATTAAATTATTAAATGATGTAATGCTTTCAATGTGGGATAATTAATATGGGGAAAGGCAACATCACAAGAATGAATGAGAAGTCTCCAAGATGGTCACAGTGGAATCCTAAGCAGTTATACCCTACTAAGACTTAAATGGACTTAGTGTAGCCCTGTTTAGATTTGTACTGTCAGACTCCTAGAGAGTATGCTGCATGGTTGAGATCTGGATTAGGACCTCCACTTGCAGTATAGGCCATGAGCAGGTAATTGAATTTCAGCACTAAGAAATTCAGGAAGTGCAGCAAAAGCCTGTCATAGTAGCTTCTTGTTCCCTGGTATCCTATTTATGAACCTGGCTTCCTGGACTGATCTTGCTGCTATGTACACTGCTATGTACATTGCTTTACTGGCAACTGGGTCACCATGCCTAGATCATTTACATTTTGACTAGTCGTTTTGTTTACTGGAGTTTGTAACTAGCCCTTGTTCTCTTGAGCCAGGAGTTATGCCACTTGCAGCTGTGAGTTCCGTCATCTACACTGAACCTATCCAAATCTGAAAAGCATAAGCCAGCTTCTCTTTGAAAGTCTTTGGAAAGATTGCTTCTTCTTCTTCTTCTTCTTCTTCTTCTTCTTCTTCTTCTTCTTCTTCTTCTTCTTCTTCTTCTTCTTCTTCTTCTTCTTCTTCTTCTTCTTCTTCTTCTTCTTCTTCTTCTTCTTCTTCTTCTTCCAGAGACCCACCTTTGCCACAGGTCATGTATAGAAGGAGAAGATTGGATTTATATCCTGCCCTTCGCTTGGAGTCTCAGAGCAGCTTACAATCTTCTTTTCCCTTCCTCTCCCCACGACAGACACCCTGTGAGGTAGGTGGGACTGAGAGAGCTCTTGTGAGAACTGCTCTTGAGCAGAACATCTCTGAGAGATGACTGACCCATGGTCACTCAGCAGGTGCCCAGTTCTCCCAGAGTAGAGTCTGCACACTTAACCACTACACCAAACTGGCTTTGGACTCTGATGTGGAATTAATAAAATAAGTAGTGCTGTCTGAAGGACCCACAAAACATAGCTGCAATACAGCAATAGATTCTTGATCAACAATCAGTTTTGCTGAACAACCAAATAATAAGCCAAAGAGGAAGTCCCATTCCATAATCATTATTCCCTGCTACACTTTTTTTTCAGTTATGGGTTATCAGAGATGGAATGGCATATCCCTTAAGAAGCCACAATTAGCCAAGGGGGCACACCAGTTCTTTGTTCTTATAGAGCCATCCAATTAGGGATGCCACTTCCTCAATAATGGTAGGGGAATCTCCCAATGATACTCCCTGTCCCCCTCCCTTGCTCAGTGGAGCAGCATGGAAGAAATTGGGAGGGGAGATTATGAAAGTCACTTTCTATTTCATAACAGGAAATGATGTCATTATACTCTAGGGTTTTCAAAAAAATCTCTTTGGAATAACATAAAGATTAAAAAAAAATTGTATAGTGTCATGATATCACTTCCCAGTTTTGAAACAATAAATGACTTCCAAAATTGCTCCCTTGAATTCTCCTTGAGATTGCCAGCAGAGCTTGGCATCCTACATTCAACTCAGAGTACAGAAGCTTTGAGAACTAGAGAACACCTGTGCAAGGGCAAAATATGTGCTGCTAATTTATCACTCCTTGGTCAGGATCTCCATTGAACTTTATGACTCATAAGAACATAAGAGAAGCCATGTTAGATCAGGCCAATGGCCCATCCAGTCTAACACTCTGTGTCACACAGTGGCAAAAAATTTTTTAATATATATATATACACACACACACTGTGGCTAATAGCCACTGATGGACCTCTGCTCCATATTTTTATCTAAACCCCTCTTGAAGGTGGCCATGCTTGTGGCCACCACCACCTCCTGTGGCAGTGAATTCCACATGTTAATCACCCTTTGAGTGAAGAAGTACTTCCTTTTATCCGTTTTAACCTGTCTGCTCAGCAATTTCATCGAATGCCCACGAGTTCTTGTATTGTGAGAAAGGGAGAAAAGTACTTCTTTCTCTACTTTCTCCATCCCATGCATTATCTTGTAAACCTCTATCATGTCACCCCGCAGTCAACGTTTCTCCAAGCTAAAGAGCCCCAAGCGTTTCAACCTTTCTTCATAGGGAAAGTGTTCCAGCCCTTTAATCATTCTAGTTGCCCTTTTCTGGACTTTCTCCAATGCTATAATATCCTTTTTGAGGTGCGGCGACCAGAACTGCACACAGTACTCCAAATGAGACCGCACCATCGATTTATACAGGGGCATTATGATACTGGCTGATTTGTTTTCAGTTCCCTTCCTAATAATTCCCAGCATGGCGTTGGCCTTTTTTATTGCAAACGCACACTCTCTTGACATTTTCAGTGAGTTATCTACTACGACCCCAAGATCTCTCTCTTGGTCAATCTCTGCCAGTTCACACCCCATCAACTTGTATTTGTATAATAACAGCAAATTCCCTGTACTGTAATTTTCCATCTTTATTTCTTGTGTACATCATCTGAATGATCAAACAATCACCTAGTTACCAGTCTGGAAAAGAACTTACCGCAGTATAAGCAGCTTTAGAGGAAATGTGCTGTTACCAGAGTGAATTTGCTCCGTTTTGTGCTGGGTAGGGCATTCTGTTCTATGCTTTGAAACATTAAGAAAAGTGGGATATAAATGTTATAATAAATTTATTAATGAATAAATTGTGAATATGTCTAGTTTTGGTTGTTCCAAATTTCAGGAAAAAGAGCACATGCCTGTCATTTTCCCAGGGTACATGATCCATTTTTGAAACTATACATGATACATTTTTGAAACTATATTTCTTGGCTAAATCACAAAATCATACCTATTATAAATGTTGCAACAGAGAAGTCACAATCGCTTCATTCTAGACACTTGCTATTTACTAGCTATTTACTCCATTGACAAATATCTGTAGACGTCTTTCTAATGTAACATTAGTGTAACCTAAAAAGCCCAAACAGCATTCTGGAAACCCAGGAAATACAATGTATGTATTCCTAATGTTAATAAACACCTGTGATAATGTACATAGCCTTCACTGGATGTTTATCACAGCTGATTTAAAAATGCATCATAGAATAAGTATAGGTATGTCATACAAGACTGCCAATTAAGTATAAGGCTTAGTAGTTTGAACTGCAAAACTACACAGCAGCAAAACAGCAACACTCGCATCTGGAAAGTCAGAAAAACGAGAAGCACTTCACTCATTATTAGGGTTGCCAGGTCCAATTCAAGAAATATCTGGGAACTTAGGGGGTGGAGCCAGGAGATTTTGGGGGTGGAGCCAGGATCAAGGTTGTGACAAGCATGATTGAACTCTAAATGGAGTTCTGGCCATCACATCTAAAGGAACTGCACACCTTTTAAATGCCTTCCCTCCATTGGAAATAATGAAGGATGGGGCACCTTCTTTTGGGGCTCAGAGAAAGGGACCCGCTGGTCCAATCTTTTTGAAACATGGAGGGTCTTTTGAGGAGAGGGACCAGATGCCATGCTAAAAATGTGGTGTCTCTACCTCCAAAAACATCCCCCAGAGCCCCAGATACCCGCAGATCAATTCTTCATTATACCCTATGGGAATTGGTCTCCATAGGGAATTATGGAGTGCCCAGCAAACATTTCCCTCCCCCCCACTTGCTTTCTGATGACCTTGAAGCCTCATAATTGGGGGATCCCTGGGGGAGGGCCTCATAACCAGGGGCTCCCCTGCCCGCAACTGGGGATTGGCAACCCTATGGTATGTTATCATACTGACCTATCCTTGAGTCACCCAAGCTCTTTACTAGGTTTTTCCCTGCCTCATGCCAGGCCCTCCTTGGCTCCAACCTCCGACCCATCTGCCTGGGAGCACACTTATTTGTTGAATTAAAATCAGCAGCCTTAATGTGGTGGCATAGTGCAATCAAGTTTTAAGACGGTAGCAACGTAAACAGGAACACATTTCTGAACCATCGCCAAGCCATAAAAAGTAGACAGAAATTCCATAAATCAAGTTTTCCAGCTGATACTCTGTGAGTAGAACTGCAGCAATTCTTTACTGTGCTTCAGTCATGGCTAATTTTAGAAGGTAAGATCAAGGTTGTGGATCAGACCAGTGCTCCATCTGCTCCAGTATCCTGTACCACACAATGGCCAAGCAGTTACTCTGGAGGGGCAACAAACAGGGCATAGAGGCCAAGGAGGCCTCCCTGTGATATTGCTTCTGAAAACTGGTATTTAGAGGCTTATTGCCTCTGGATAAGGAGGTTCTCTTTAGCTATCTTGGATAGCAGCCATTAGTATTTGCACCAGGGCTTCATTCCCTGAATGAAGTGGAACAGAGTTCCGGAACCTCTTCATGGACACACATTTCTCAAAAAATGTTTAAAAGTTCATGAGAGGCAGCCAAGTGTTTCTCCTTCATTTCCCTCTTGAGAGTTCTGGCACCTCTTATTCCGGGGTGGGGGGGAGCCCTGATTTACAGTGACGTTATTCAGACACAAATACCTACCCTACTGATCTCCAGGCAGGGCCGGATTAACAATTAGGTCAAGTAGGTACTGGCCTATGGGCTCCCAAGCATTTTGGGGGCCCAGGCCAGCTTCCCCCCCAGTTTCCCCCCTGCTTGCAGCCCCCCCAGCCTGCACACACAGCCAGCAACTGAGTCTTTCTTTGCCCGACTTGCCTGGTGCAGCTGCTGGCATCATTGCCAAGTTTGCCTCTCCAGCTCTGAAATAATTTGTGAGGGTCTGACTGCCTAGGGGCCTCCATAGGGTTTAATCCGGCACTGTTTCCAGGTTACAGAGATCATTCCCCCAGAGAAAATGATTGCTTTGGAAGGTAGACTCTATAGCAAAGTTGTCAAACTCATTTGTTACAAGGACTGGATCTGACATAAATGTCATTTTGTGGGGCCAGTTCTTGTGTGCCATAAAACATAACATCAGGTACCAGATATATAAACTGTATAAAGGACAGCAGTTTGTAAGCTCTAAGTTGGTGTATCCTCACTGCAAGGCCTCATGGGCTGGGAGGGGGAGCAGAGGAAAACTCACATTGGCGGATTGGAGAACCAGCAATGCAGCAGTGGGCAGAGGCTCCCTTTTTACTTGACTGTTGCAGATGAGGTTGTTCTACCATACTGAAGCCACGATTGGAGTTTGTTGTGTATTGGCTGTTTTGACTGCTGGTTTGTTATGTCTGTTAGTTGATCTTGAAGCATACTTCATTGCCCGCCAGGACCCCAATGCCTCCATTCCACTTAGCTGTTCTTTTAGAACCAGCCAATCAGGACACGAGGCATTTCTCTCAGAAAATGCAAATGAAGGATCCTGGAGAGACCAATAGGGGGGCTTGTTTAAATCAGGTCAAATGGATATAAGGAGTGGTGTTGCCTGTTTGTGTTCAGTTCTGCTCTTGTTCAGTAAATGTTCTTGCTTACCTCAAGCTGGCTAAACTCACTATATAATAGAGTGGCTTCATCCACTCCCTTCCCCAAGCAATCTTCTGTTCCCTCCCTTTCACCAGTTGCTTGGAAGCCACATAAGAGCCTTGGACAGGCTGGTTCTGGCTCCTGGGCCTTATGTTTGACACCCCTATGGCATTATACCCCATTGGGGTCCCTCCCCTCCCCAAACCCTCCCCAGACTCCACTCCCCAAATCTCCAGTCATTTCCCAGCACAGAGATGGCACCCCAGACTAGGGTTGCCAAGTCCCCATAGAGTTTTCCCTTCCAAACTGCCAGAGCATCCAGGAAAACCATAGAGTTTTCCCGGAAATGCCTAGAGCAGCTGGCACATGGTGTCACCAGTGTGATGACGCCACTTCTGGGTGACGTCATTGCATCGGCGATGTCGGGGGAGGTTCTCCCTGCCAGCCCAATGTGGACTGGTGGGTTGGGAACCTCCAGGGTGGGAGAACCCCTGCCTGGCCTGGGGCTTGGCGGCCCTACCCCAGACCATTGCCCAAATGAGAGAATATTTAGTATTGAAAATACAAGAACTACTGCAGTAAAAAAAGAACTATTGAAACATGACACTAGGAATACAATGCACAGGAAATTCAAAGCTGTGTTAAATAAAGACAAATCTCTGCAGTGTATGTTTTCTTTCCTCCACTGAGAACAAGAAATCTTGTGGATAGGAATGAAGAATCTTTCCTGAGCCTTTGTTTTCAAAGTTACTTCTTTTTACCTCTCTCTCTCTCTCTCTCTCTCTCTCTCTCTCATTGCTGAATAAACAAAAAAAGCAACAGCCAATTACTAAGCTGAAGAATCATAATTAGAAAGGAAATGAAGGAAACGGACAGTGGGGTGCCTTAATGTGAAACACGACATTGATAAATCAAAGGGAACCTGGAATTCGATAGGAGATTCTTCAGCCTATTGCTGCAGATAACTTTTTTCTTTCTTCATCATCATGCTCAATCTTGTGTGTCCCTCCTGCTCCTGAGATGAAAAGTAGCTGCAGAAACCGTGGGCACTACACCAAAAACACACCAGAAACCTACATTTGCTTTGAATTGCTCAAAAATGGCCCAGAGCCCGAAGCAGGTAAGAATCCATTGTATGAGAAACTCGGTCATTGATTTACATTCCTAAAAGCAAGAGACCCTTGTAAAATAAAACTTAAGCATTTCAAGAATACTACAAAAACATGGACTTTTAAAAACCAAATGAAATGAATGCAGAGTACCAAAAGGAAGGCTTTGTCGGATCCTTGGTAGAAATCACTTTTAATTCTTTGCGATTTCAGAGCTGATACTGCGTTTGCGATATGCTGTTGTACGGTTCAGGGACTAAAGCGTAGGAGCCTGTTTTTAATTTCACCTCTGCCAACAACCTCACTCATTCCAGCAGCCTTCGTCGAGACAATCCTTTGGTCTCAAATCTCCTATCTGCAATATAATCATACTGACAAATCTTACAGGGCTGATGTCAGGATGACGGAGAGAGTGTACAGCGAAATAAGGAGAACGAACACTTCCCCCCCTACCCCGTGACCTATGAACTGGCCATTAGGAAAGCATGAACTGGGAAGCAGCCTGAAACAAAACTGGGGCTCATTGCAGTGAAAACTGGGGGAGGCCTACTGACTATATGAGATGCTAGGAGTTTCATTCATAGAGCTGCCACTGGTTTTGTCCCCCCCTCCCGCCCCCGTAAACATCAAGCTAGTGGGGGTCCAATTCCAACTGGTACTGTGTCAAAAGGGAAGTAATGAAGCTGAGCCTTCCTCCAACTGTTTTTCTGACCTCAAGCGGCCTTCACTGTAAAATTTCTTTATTTACTTCATTTGTATCGCACCCCATCTTTCTCCCTATGGGGACCCAAGGTGGCTTACATCCTTCTTTTCTCCTTCATTTTATCCTCAGAACATCCCTGTATGGTAAGTTAGGCTGAGAGAAGATGACTGGTCCAAGGTTACCTAGCAAGCTTACATGGCACGAGTGGATAATTGAGCCTGGGTCTCCCAGGTACTAGTCCAACACTCTTAACCGCTACACCACATGGACCACTATTTGGGACAAGCATGCAGGTGCTGATCAGAGAATCAAATCAAATCAACAAATTCCCAAGTAAAGCATCATCAAGTTAGACCTACCAGTAGGAGACTGTTGAAAGAATCCCCTGCGACAGGGCCAAAGCCAGAAGGGGGCACTAGGGGAAGTGCTCCCTATAGAATCAGCAGCACCCCCACCCAATCTTCCCTGGGGAAGGGTGCTGCGGATTCTGTAGGTGGCACCACCCCCAGTGCCCCCTGCTGGTTGCAGCCAGTGCCAGATTAAACCCTGAGAAGGCCCCTAGACAGTTGAAATCTCGGAGCCCCCCTTTGCAAATTATCTCAGAGTTGGAGCACCCACCCTGCTGCCTGAGGCCCCCACTGCAGTCTGCAGGTGCCTTCTCAAAAGCCCCTTTGACAAAGCTGCGGCGGAGAGGCTGAGAGAGGCAAGCAGGAGAAAACCAGCAGGAAAAGCCAGCCTGGGGCCCCTAAGAACATAAGAGAAGCCATGTTGGATCAGGCCAATGGCCCATCAAGTCCAACACTCTGTGTCACACAGTGGCAAAAAAATTTATATACACACATACACTGTGGCTAATAGCCACTGATGGACCTGTGCTCCATATTTTTGTCTAAACCCTTCTTGAAGGTGGCTATACTTGTGGCCACCACCACCTCCTGTGGCAGTGAATTCCACATGTTAATCACCCTTTGGGTGAAGAAGTACTTCCTTTTATCCGTTTTAACCTGTCTGCTCAGCAATTTCATCGAATGCCCACGAGTTCTTGTATTGTGAGAAAGAAAGAAAAGTACTTCTTTCTCTACTTTCTCCATCCCATGCATTATCTTGTAAACCTCTATCATGTCACCCCGCAGTCGACGTTTCTCCAAGCTAAAGAGTCCCAAGCGTTTCAACCTTTCTTCATAGGGAAAGTGCTCCAGCCCTTTAATCATTCTAGTTGCCCTTCTCTGCACTTTCTCCAATGCTATAATATCCTTTTTGAGGTGCGGCGACCAGAACTGCACACTCCCTAAAGTGCCTACTTGGCCTATTTGTTAATCTGGCCCTGGTTGCAGTCCTGCCCTGCTATTTTTAAAAAAGCTTTAAATTATAGTTGTGCAGGCTCCTGATATGAACTGGGACTGTAAGTTGGAGAAAGTTTTGTTTCAAATACTTTGCTCCTGTGCCACCCTCTGGGCTGTTACTCGCTAGCTTATATTTCCCAGCAGGGAGAGGCAGTTCAGATCACAAAAAGGTATGGGTGCAAAGCATACACTTTCCCCACCATGTCATAGTTGTAATTCAAGGCAAGAGTCTGCACAGCTGCAATAAAAGGTTTATAAAGAAAAAAGGTTTATAAAGAAAATAGCCATTCGTGAATTTCAACATTATGTCATTTGACAAGTGATTAGTTAAGCTACTTTCTGCCAAAAAACCCCCAAACAAACCCACATGAGAACAAGGCTGGCCTACCTTGCAGGGTTGTTATAAGGGTTACAAGATCAGATGTGAATTAGGAATGGCAGCCTCCAGGTGGGACCTGGAGATCTTCCAGAATTACAGCTGATCTCCAGACTACAAAGATCAGTTCCCCTGGAGAAATTGGATGTTTTGGAGGGTGGGCTCTATCTCATTGTATTCCTCTGAGGTCCCTGTCCTCCCCAGACTCCACTCCCAAATCTTAAGGAGTTTCTCAACCTGGAGTTGGCAACTCTACCCCCCTGCTGGTGGCCAAGCAGGACTGGGCAACTTTAATGTGAAATGCCATCAAGCACTATATAAATACACTAAGGCGCATTAACATGTCAATCATGGTAACTAGTATATTCCCCTGCCATAATTCAGGCTCTTGATATTTTACGTCCTTTATTTTTAGTCCACCTTTCTCCCTGGGACTCAAGGCATACTACAGGAAATAACATAGAGTCAGCCATTTCAGCAGCTTCTAATGATGCTATGCAACAAAACTGTAACGCCATCTAAAACTTCGACACAGCAAGGAGACAGACTTTTAGGTGCTTAGAACCTACCGATCGTGCTTCTACAGACAGATGCACATGTAATAAAATCCAGTCTGTCAACGCATACAAAGGCTAATAATTTTGCAGGGATGCAGGACAAGAGACAGGCCATTCAGACTCTGTTGAACTTTTCAAGATGGACCAACATGGGACTTTCCACGTATGCCTTGGGTCTGGGCAGCCTCCAGAAATATCCTGGCAAACATACCCCTGCTTCAGGATTTATAGCGGAAAACCTGAGCCTTTATTTATTTAAAGTGTTCCTTCTCCCTTTAGTCCAGCTGCCATTGTAGTGGGAGCTCACATCTGGAGCTGGAATGCTGTCACTACAAAAAGGAAATGAATAGGAAATGGAATGGTTATGACAGCTGTCACTTTTCTAAAAAGCAGCTGGCACCATTTTTTTTAAAAAAAAACATATTAACCTATCAAGGCAGAAACTGTAAATAAACAGAAAGAAATAAGCTGCTGTTGCTTTTAAATTTTTCTAGTGGTGTTTATATAGGTTAAAATGCTTCTCTTTTTTATTAGCCTGGTTTTGAACAATGCATTTGCACTGGGAATATAGTTGTACAACTACCATTGCAGGTACCCCATCACTGTAATCATCTGAATGAGAGATTATCTGTATAGTAGATTAACTTTAATAGGCTGGATCCTACCAGTGGGGGCAATTTCCATTCTGCTAGAGGAGGCATGTTCCTCTGGCAGAAGAAACCTTCCCCTAATACAAAACAGGAGAGCACCTAGCATCTGGGGATAGCGCCATCAATGGGAAGAAATCACATGCACTAGGCTAGTGGGATCCAACAAACTCATTGAAATAAATGAGCTTTACAGAGCTACATACTCAACTACGAGCTCACAGCTCAAAGCACTAACTGGGGCAGCTAGGGAAAGCAGCAAGTCATTCTAATAGGAATCAAAAGAAAGGTGAACAAAGCAGGAGTCAAGTTTCACCTTTAAGACCAAACAATTTTTATTTAGAACGTAAGCTTTCGTGTGCTCTTAAGCACACTTCATCAGATGAAGAATCCTGCACAGTGAGCAAAGCCATACATAGCTGAGCAGAGCCATACATAGCTGGTAGGCCGTGGCCCAGAATGCACATGGTACAGATTTAAGAACCAATGACTGTGAAGTAAAATTATCTGGTAGGCAGTGGTTTAGAATGTAAAATGGTACAATGACAGAATAGTAAAATTAACAAATTGAGCAAACCTTTAATCTGAGTAGCATGATAGGTGAGGAAGAGATCAAGACCTCCGGAAGAGGCTCTCCCTCTCTAAATGGCTCTCCTGATCCTTGATAGGACTCCATCTCTTGTTATTATGATTATTATTTTAAAAAGAGGACTCCAAAATGATGTTTAGCTTCACTTCTCTCTCATTAACCAAACTGAAACACAAGGAATAGGGATGTCAACCTCCAGGTGGGACCTGGGGATCCCCTAGAATTACAGTTCATTCATTTCCAGGTTACAGAAATCAGTTTCCCTGGAGAAAAATGAATGCTTTGGAAGATAGACACTATAGCATTTATAATATAGTGGGTTCTTAGGCACTGAAGAGATGAGGTGGCAGTGATAACAAGCTCTTTATTGAGTACAGCATTGCGTTGGCTGCACTAACTGAAATGGCAAAAGGGGTCCACTGGGCCAACTATATACAACACTGGGTTCCCACACTAGCACATTATTGGGTCATTCAAACCAGCAGGGGGCCTGTGATTGGAGCACGGCAGTTGGGATTTGGATCCTACTGCCCATTATTCCTATGTCCCCAAGGTCAGTCCTTCAGGCTTCAATGAGCCAAGCATGAGCACCATTTGGTAACACATAGATTCATATACATAACAGCACTGTACCCCACTGAGGTTCCTGTCCTCCCCAGACTGCATCCCTAAATCTCTAGGAGTTTCCCAACCTGAATTTTACAACCCTGTCCTACCCTCCAGCCCCCACCAGTGGCCAGGGAACAAGAAATAATAAAGCCAAATAACTATAATAAAGTAAATTTTATTATTCTTTTAAAAATGTCTCTCCTCAGTCATAGTTCACTTAACTCTCAAGGTGGCTTAACAAGTACCATAACAACAACATGATAATAAATACTTTTTAAAAAACCCATCAATATTGTAGTGACCTCTCTCTCTCGGCTTGACTTTGCGAACGAAGATTTAGGAAGGGTGCAGTAGTCCACGTCTGCTGCAGGCTCGCTGGTGGCTGACAAGACCAATGCGGGACAGGCAGGTCCGGCCACAGAGGCTGCAGGGAAAAGTCTGATTTAGGGTTGATGCTGTAGCAGTGCGATTCTTCCTCAATCTCCTTTTGTCCTCAAGACCAGCTATGCGTGCGTTCTCAAAGGAAGAGACAGCATGGTGGATGGTGTGCCTCCATGCTTTGCGATCTGAGGCTAGGTCAGACCACTGGTGATGGTTGATGCGACAGGTGCCAAGGGATTTCTTCAAGGAGTCCTTGTACCTCTTCTTTGGTGCCCCTCTATTTCGATGGCCGGTGGAAAGTTCGCCATACAGAGCAATCTTGGGAAGGCAGTGGTTTTCCATCCTAGAAATATGCCCTGCCCAGCGCAGCTGCGTCTTCAACAGCAGTGCTTCGATGCTTGTAACCTCCACCCTCTTGAGGACTTCAGTGTTGGTCACAAAGTCACTCCAGTGGATGTTGAGGATGGTGCGAAGGCAGCGCTGATGAAAGCGCTCAAGGAGTCGCAGGTGATGACGGTATAAAACCCACGATTCGGAGCCGTAGATGAGGGTTGTCATCACAACCGCTTTGTCATCACAACATTGTTGTGGTTGTCATCACAACATTGATCTTTGTGCCTTTTTTCAGATGCTTGTTGCTCCACACTCTTTTGTGCAGTCGGCCAAATGCACGATTTGCCTTTGCCAGCCTGTTGTCAATCTCCTTGTCGATCTTGGCATCTGAGGAGATGATGCACCCCAGGTAGCTGAACTGCTGGACTGTCTTCAGAACTGATTCACCCACAGTAATGCAGGGAGGGTGATAATCTTCCTGGGGTGCAGGCTGGTGGAGAACTTCTGTCTTCTTCAGACTAACTTCTAGGCCGAATAGCTTGGCAGCCTCTGCAAAGCAGGACGTCATATGCTGCAGAGCTGATCCCGAATGGGAGACGAGTGCAGCATCATCAGCAAATAGTAGCTCTCGGATGAGTTTTTCCATTGTCTTGGAGTGAGCCTTTAGTCGCCTCAGGTTGAACAGGCTGCCATCAGTGCGATAGCGGATGTAGACACCATCGTCATCATCTAGATCTACTGCGGCTCTTTGAAGCATCATGCTAAAGAAGATGGTAAAGAGAGTTGGCGCGAGAACGCAGCCTTGCTTTACACCTGTGCCTATTGGGAAGGGCTCCGAGAGGTCATTGCAGTGTCTGACTTGGCCTCGCTGGTCTTCATGTAGCTGGATGATCATGCTGAGGAACCTTGGGGGACATCCTAAACGTTCCAAGATTTGCCATAGGCCTTTCCTGCTAACGGTATCGAAAGCTTTGGTAAGGTTGACAAAAGTCACATATAGACCCTTGTTCTGTTCCCTGCATTTCTCTTGGAGCTGCCTGAAAACAAATACCATGTCGGTGGTGCTCCTGTTAGCTCTGAAGCCGCACTGGCTCTCTGGGAGGAGTTCTTCTGCAATGGTGGGCACCAGTCTGTTCAGGAGTATTCTAGCAAGGATTTTGCCTGCGATGGAGAGCAGGGTTATCCCCCGGTAGTTGCAGCAGTCTGACTTTTCCCCTTTGTTCTTGTGTAGAGTGATGATGATTGCATCGCGAAAGTCCTGTGGTAGTTTGCCTTGTTCCCAGCAGGTGACAAGTACTTTGTGAAGTGTGCTATGTAGTACTGTGCCCCCATGCTTCCAGATCTCTGGTGGAACGATGATCCGTATGACATTCCGCACTGGGCATTACTCGGGTGTGTAAGACATCTTGAAGGTCTCTCTGGCGCACCAGAATGTAGTCGATAAGGTGCCAGTGCTTGGACCGTGGGTGCATCCAGGTTGTCTTCAGGCTGTTCTTCTGCTGAAAGATAGTGTTGGTGATGGTGAGCTGGTGCTCCGTGCAGAATTCTAGCAGGAGGTGCCCGTTATCATTGCAGTTGCCAATGCCTTTGACTTACCCGACCAGTAGCGGGTATAGCCAGCACCATGTTCTTGAAGACTACCTTCCTCAGGGAAACGGACCTCACTGAGAGCTGCTATGTCAATATTCAACCTGAGAAGTTCGTGGGCAACTAGAGCAGAGCGTCGTTCAGGGCGACCACTGTCTACTGTGTCAAGCATGGTTCTGATGTTCCAACACGCAAGCTTAAGTCTTTGCACACTTTGTGAGGCAGGTGCATGCCTTTTCTTTGTTGTTATTTTTTGACCGCAAGTAAGGATGCCCGTAGACCGCGGCTAGCCAACTGGGGTGGGAGAGACGAGCTTTGTTTAGGCCACCTTTTCTAGTCCCCTCTCCGTGTGGAGCAAGCAGTGCTGTCCCTAGATAAGGCTGCTTGGTTGTTCAGGGTGCTGCCGAAAGATGCTTTCGTCTCCGGGTCAGCATCAGGTGACCAATACCCTGAACCGCCTACATGCAGGATCAGGACTGCGGCTTCCAGTGGCATCTTCCACCTGCCGTTTCGCCCCTTGCCCATCGCTGCAGGACTTGGTGTGTTGTGGATGTGGATATGCCCTTCAGGCCTGCGCAGAGGAATTTTTAGGTGAAGCACAGTGTGCGCAGTACTGGCTCCACCCTTTCACCTTGGGGTCATCTGCCATGGCCCAGTAAGCTGGGACGCCGGCAGCGAGTCCTCCAGGTGGTAGGTGTTACATTAACGAGCTCTATCTGCCCAGGTTTGATGTTAGAGTTTTCCTTCTCTTGGCTGGCGAGGTTGGTGAGCCCAGCCTGCCCATCCAGTTATACCGCCGGACATTCGGTCGCACCATGACATGGCAAACTCTGTGAGAAACGGGGGGGACCAGCGGGAAGGTGTTGCCACGGATGCAGTAATGCAGGAGAGGCCATTGCAGTGACCATCTGCCAGGCATAGCCGGACAGTGACCACGCGGCGTTCACTACACCGGGAAGGAGAGGCTATGTATTGGGCATACACTTTCCCTGGGGGGGCAGGATACCCAAGAGGGAGCCCACCCCTCCCCCCCCCTGTAGTGACCACAGAATAACTAAATAGCAGAAGTTTCCTTAAAACCAAAAAAGTGCATCATATCAAGACAGTGAATGAAAACCAAAAAGATACTGATACAGTTTAACACAAATTAGGGGAGTAAATGCATTAAAAGACACTAGAGGTGTAACCCATTAAATATCTATGAGTGAGGTGTACAAACAAAACAAAGGAGTGTAGTAGGGTTGCCAAGTCCAATTCAAGAAATATCTGGGGACTTTGGGGGTGGAGCCAGGAGATGTTAGGGGTGGAGCCAAGATAAAGGCTGTGACAAGCATAATTGAACTCCAAAGGGAGTTCTGGCCGTCACATTTAAAGGGACGGCACACCTTTTCAATTCTTTCCTTCCATAGGAAATCATGAAGGATAGGAGCACCTTCTTTTGGGGCTCATAGAACTGGATCCCCTGGTCCAATCTTTTTGAAACTTGGGGGGTATTTTGGGGAGAGGCACTAGATGCTATACTGAAAATTTGGTGCCTCTACCCCAAAAAACAGCCCCCCCCAGAGCCCCAGATACCCGCGGATCAATTCTCCATGATTTTCTATGGGAATAAATCTCTATAGGGAATAACAAAGTTCCCAGCAGCCATTTCCCTCCCCTCCCCCCGCTTTCTGATGACCCTGAAGCGAGGGGAGGGCCTCCAAACCAGGGAGATATAAGTCTTCATCTGGTATTATTAAAGGGAAATAAGTTACCAGGGCCTGATGGACTTACTCACTCCACAAAATCAGGCATTTTAGGAGATACTTAAAATTCATTTGAAAGAAAACCTGGGTGTCTCCTGAACTGACACAAACACAAAAATAATAGGCAAACCAGAATATGATACACCAAGGATGAGAACAGATGGCCGACTCAGGGTGGCATCAAGCCACCCTGGAAGTGAGTCGGCTGGAAAAGGAGCGGCCAGGAGCCTCCAGACAGCCTGCAGCCCGCCCCCCAGAACAAGGAAGGGCTGCATGCACCCTGGAGGACCTTCCAGAGCGCTTGTGTGCCTGTTCCCCAGGCACTTCCTGGCTGTCCAGATGGCCTGGGAAGCGCCTTGGAGCCACCTCAGAATTTAGGTACCACTCTGAAAGTGGTACCTTTCTGAGCTGGCTTCAATCCAACCCAGGACAGGCTGCGTGTGGGGTGGGGATGGCAGGGAGATGTGCACATGTGTACGTGCTTTTTTGATCCGCCTGCCTGTAGTCCCCGGAACAACTTAAACTGCCCATCTGTTATCAGCCAAAATGTGCTATCGTACTGTTGTATATGTGATGGGATATATGTATAAAGTATGGTGTTCTTGCCTGGCTCATTGGAGCCTGTAAGACTGAGCTTGGGAACTCGGGAACAATAGGCAGCAGGATCCAAATCCCTGCTGTCCTGCTCCAATCATGAGCCCCCTGCTGGTTTGAATGGTCCAATAGCATTCTAGCGTGGGAATCTTGAGTGTATATATAGTTGGCCCTGTTTGCCCAGTAGTCAGTCTTAGAGCACAGTGCTATACCATTCTGTGATAATAAAAAGAGATATGATTACTACCACCTCACCTCTTCATTGCATTGAATCCACTATATTATACATACCTACCGATATGTTATGAAATTAATCGCATGAATTGACAGCAATAATTTTAACAGTAGTATAAAATTAGACAGACAGACGACAGACAGATGGACGACAGACAGACGGACGACTGACGGACGGACGGACAGACAGACAGATAGATAGATAGCAGGGCCAAAATGATTTCATCCCCGTGGGAAAAGGTCCTCTGACAATCACAGAATGCTAAATGTTACCAAGTACCTAAATTACAGAGTATTTCTAGATGCCCTAGTATTTCTAGATGCCAAGAAGACATTCAACAAATTAGAATGGGGCTTTCTGGTATGGGGAAGAAAATTATGGCACTATAAAAATAAAGACAGGCTAGATAAGATTTTAGAAACAGGCAAAACTGTGAAGTGAACGGCATTAAATTCCCATGATAAACGGTGCCTAGTTTTAAGATACTGGTACTGTGGAAGGAATACATACATGAAAAACTTTAAAAGTTTATTGATTTTGATTGGATGCGGATAACAATATAGGGTGGGCAGTCTATTGTTTGCCTCTAGTAAATATAGACGAGGCAACAACAGAAAAAATAAAACTAACAAACAGAAATCATAGAAATAAAATTAGGAAGTTCAGGCACTGGCAGAGGTTACACAGATAGAGCTAGACGCAGGTCTCCTGGGATAAGATTGCGGCTTGGGTAAGAGAATGGTTTCTCTTATTTTATATTGTTTCATTGCAGGTTTGGGTGGGCTTTTAATATGACTGTACCTATTTTATGTTGTGAGATGCCCCGAGAGCCTTCAGGCTGAGGGGCAGGATATAAATGGCTCAAGCAAATGAATAATTGGGAAATTATTCTCTATAGATAAAAGGAAGCAAGGAAGGGGCTGGAGGTGGGAGAGAGAGACATCTAAGAATTTATCAGCGAGCTTGTTACTGTTCTATGTCTGTTCCAAAAAGCAAGCAAACAAAGAAAGCTTCACCTGGTCTCAGTGATCAAGCCACTTATTTGAGAGCAGTCAGGCTGAGATTACTCTAGAGTAAACAGCTCAAGGATTTCAGCCCAGATGTTGGCCATTTAATCCTTTCAGCAACGTTTCGCAGACCGTATTTCAGGGCGAACGGCTTTCTCAGAAATACAGCCTATCCTCCTTAGAGCTGTAATACATCAAGACAAGCCAAACAATTTGTAATCTCACTTTCTATAAAGCATAAGCCCAAAACAGCTACATTTTCTAAAGGTGGAGTGGAGGTTTAGCTCCAACCTTGACTTCCTTAGCTTTGCTTGGCTTTCCAAACTGCTAGAATTAACTTTAAGTGTGCATCCTCGGCATATGCCTTAAATAGAGTTTGCAAGGTAAATCTCAGCAGTGCAGCTTTAACGTGATCCCTCAGAGGAAGGATGAGCACAAACTAGGCTGGAAATTCAAGAGATGCGGATCATGGTCAGGCCCCGGTAAACTCTATTGATACATCTTCAGTTAAAGGATGGGATAAATTGGGCTTGTTAACTGCGGGGTCGGTCATCCTGTGAATCCACTTTTAAAAGCAAGTCAGAGGTCACACTTAAGACTTCAGAAAACATGATTTTGGACATACCTGTGCTTTGTGCCTGAAAAGGATGTAAGAAGGAATTTCAGGCAGTAATTCTATCCCATCGGCAACATGTCATTACATTCTATGGGTTTGGGGCTTTGAAAACTTGCGGTGCGAAGCTATATTGGAGCAGCTTTGTGGTGTGACTCCCTGGACAGTCATGAAGGTTACTGAGTAAAGAATTTTTTCGGCAGGCAGGGGGCGCTTTAGTACAGTGGAGCTTACTTCCGAGGAAACCTGCTAAACAGATTGGGCTGTGCAAAGGAATGGAGAAGCTGTTCCAGCTTCATTCTGACTGAGCGGACAATGTGTATCTATTCCAGCTCAGGGCTCACAAACAAACATTTATAGGAAATGTCATATTAACTTTATTTGTGGAGTGCTTTGGAGGTTTGGAGTGTTACTATCACCTTAATTAAAAAAAAAATTCTCTTTTAGCCTCACCCAACATCTCTTTTGAAATGCTAATGACCTCTCTAACCAGAGTCAATGAAATGGTCAGTTCACACCGAAGAGCTAGTCAATTCCATTCAGCCCAACTAATGACCTCCCAGGCCAAATAATGATGGCCAATTCAAACCTCCAGCTGGAATATGACAGCTGGCAGAGAAATGAGAACAGTTTTTACCTAAAAAAGGTCGCCCCCCCCCCACCGCCTCTCTCCTACCAGAGCAATAGGCACGATCAATCTCCTGGGCAGGCTGGACAAATTGTGGAGTGGGCATTGTCTGGTGAGAGACCTTTCAAGCTGAGTAGGCATGGCCACATCATTACCTTTCAACCAGACTTACCTTGTTACACACCACCCTTCGCCTTTCAGAACTGACTGCAACCATATGCAAGTTTAAGCTTGAATCAGACATAACATGAAACCATGGCTTAATTTAAACTATGGATAGACAGGATCTCTCTCACAGGTGATCACTCAATCCTGGGGTGCCTCAACAAATGCTGGTTTCATTTTATTCTTTCTGCTGCATCAGCAGATAACAAACCTGCAGATAAGCCAGGCCATTTGCATTCAGACATTCAGTCTAACTACAGTAAAGAAAACAACTTCAAATCCTGGCTTGACGGCCCATAGCTAACCATAATTATTGGAATGGCCTGCATTCAGATAGTCAGGTTAAGCATAAAATGTTTAATTAAACCATAGCTTTGCATTATGTCTGAACCTGGCTTTAGGAAGAAATAAGCCCCATTGTACTCTGCAGTACGGTTAATTTGGAAATACTGTTCCTAATTGGAAACATGTAGCAGAGTCATTGGCTTCTTTCTTGAATACTACAGTTCTCCTTCTCTCTCATCTTTGTCTGAGCAAACTATATCTTGCCTCTCGAGCCAGGTGCATGGCTGAAACCGCTAGAAGACTTTGTGAGTTGGCTTATGTGAAAAAGGACGTTCTTGATGTCACTTCTACCTAAAACCTGGGGAGAATGACACTGTAAGGCTGGGTCCAGACCCAGGGCCAGCTCACCCACTAGGCAAACTAGGTGGTTGCCTAGGATGCCAGGAGGGGGCACCAGATTGGGCTCCCCCCCTCCTGGTGCGCAAGGAAAGGAAAGGTCCCCTGTGCAAGCACCAGTCGTTTCCGACTCTGGGGTGACGTTGCTTTCACGGCAGAAGGATGGAAGGCTGAGTCAACCTCGAGCCAGCTACCTGAAAACCCAGCTTCCGCTGGGGATAGAACTCAGGTCGTGAGCAGAGCTTAGGATTGCAGTACTGCAGCTTAATTTGCCGCCACCGCCAGTCCCCTCCACCACCACTGCCAGCCCCCTCCCTTCCCTTCCACCGCACCATGCTCCACCTGCCCCGCTTCTCAGAGGAGCATGCCACGATGAGGCTGGGCCCTACCAGCTTCAAGGCAGCTGGCATCTGAACATTTTTTGAAGAGAGAGCTGGAGGAGGCTTCGCTCCCCCTCACTTCTGGTTCTGGAAAGGTAGGGGCCAGCCTTGTCATGGCATGCTCATCTAATCAAAGGGGGGGGTGACAGAGCAAGGCTGCAGAGGGAGGACGGGAAGCTGCAGGGGGTGGCAGCAGCAGGGGGGCAGCGGGGGGCAAGGAGCCTGCCTGGGGCCTCATGCGTCCTAGGGCCAGCACTGTCCAGACCAGCAGCTTGGGGCAGCAGCTTCCCATCCCAGATGGGATCTGACAGAGGGGAAAGCGCCCTGAGGGTGATCAGACTGCACATGGCCCACTGCTGGAACAGGCTGTGCACACTCTGGGGAAGCTGTCAGAGTGCTTGAGCAGTGCTTCCCAGGCACTCACTGGCTGTTCAGACATTTGGGAAAGGCAACAGGGAAGTGCTGTAGAGATTTGCTACAATTTTGGAAGTGGTAGCTTTTTAAGCTGCTTCAACAACACCAGAGGACGGGGTGAGTACGGGAGTGGGACAGTTGCCGGATGTGTGTGTCTGAATGTTCTTTTTAAATCTGTCTGGGGGGGCCATCCCTGCATCACCTCAAATGGACCATCTGAACCCAGCTACAATCAAGAAGTGACATCACAGATGCTCTAAGATTTCACCAGTTTCTCAGGAAAAAACATCAAGACTAGCAAAATCCTAGAGCATCTGTGATGTCACTTTTAGGTTGTAGCTGGAAGTTACGTCGACAGTGTCATTCTCTCCATATTACTTTATTTGTTTGATCTATATCCCACCCTCCCCACAAGTAAGCTACAGGTGGATAACCACAGGAGAATTCACAAAACTATTAAAAACAGTTTATCATATCAATTGCTTAAAACCAGTGAAACTAATAGATAACAAAGCAAAGATTCAAAGCAGAAGCAATGGTAACATCTCTTACATGGGCAAGGGAGATGATTGAGGTCCATTGCCTCAACCAAAGGCCTGGCAGGACAGCTCCATTTTACAGGCTCTGTGAAACTGTAGTAAGTCTTGCAGGGCGTTGACCTCAGTAGGAGTATGTTCCACCAGGCAGGGGCCAGGATGCAGAAGGCCCTGGCCCTGGTTGAGGCTAAACTGACATCCTTTTGGCCGGGGACAGAAAACACATGCTGGTCAGCAGAACGCAAGGCTCTCTGAGGGACATATGGGGAGAGATGGTCCTTTAGATTTTCTCCTGTTGCTTCATTTGAACACTAGTGGGGGATGGGCCTGCTTGGCTGGGGATTGTTGAAAGTGAGCAAATGGCACCCGCTAGCAGGAATTAAATATACTGATAGCATGCAAACCACAATATAACAGCTGATTCCTGTGGAATCTTGGGTGACAACCCTATTGCTGGCAGATGTGGATCCTGAAATAACTCACTCGGTGGCAAAATATTTGTCAATAGTGCCCTCTCTAAAATGAGGCCTGGTTGTGCTGCTAATGTGTACTAAGATTTTAACTCTAATTTTATATTGTTCTAATGCTTTATATGTTAAAGAGTTCTATGGAATTTTATACTAATAGTTAGTCTTTCAGATTATTTAATTATGTTCTGTGATTATGATTATTGGTTTTCCCTCTTGTTGTTAGTCTACTTTGGTTTTAAATTATTTGTAATTTGTTTTCTGTTTACTGTCTTGTGTTATCTTGCGCTTAAGACCATTGGTCAAAGAAGCTAACAAATAAAACGAAAGAAAAGGACAGCTGAACTATGCTTAAAAGTCTTGTAAAAGAGCACTAAAAGTCTTGCAAAAGAACCTAGAAGGCCCACTTGATCACCAGTGGAAATACCAACAGTAATGCTACTTTCAGTCAGGCAGCATTTCAATTCCTTTGCAAGTAGGGTTGCCAGGTCTGTGTTGGAAAATACCTGGAGACTTTGGGGGTGGATCCAAGAGAAGGGAGAGTCTGGGGAGGGAGGGCCTCAGCATGCCATAGAGTTCACTCTTCAAAGCAGCCATTTTCTTCAGGGGAGCTGATCTCTGCCAGCTGGAGATCAGTTGTAAAAGCGGGAGGTCTTTAGGCCCCACCTGGAGGTTGGCAACCCTGTTTGCAAGGTTCATGAGAAAACAACCACTAAAAATGACATATCTGGACAAAGGATTCTGATACCATTAAATGCACTTAAATGAAATAAATGCAAAGCATTAAACAAGTCTGTCTAAACATTAATCCCAGTCTGTCTTCCCATCCTTGCTTTTTTAGGGGGAAAAAAATTCTTTTCTCATCCTGAAGCAACCAGGTTGGATCCAACCGGTTTTTCTGCTGGTGATAAGGGAAAGGGGGGTTCCCTTTGACTGCCAAAAAACCCCCTATGCTGGGAATCATATGACCTGCAGATACAAAAGCCATGTGGGATAGGGCTGAATTGAGCGAGACTAAGACAGAGTGAAAATAACTAGCTGGATTGAAGCCTATTGTCCTTTATATTTTACCTTCTCTTAGAAGGGTCTCTCTGCATTTAGCATTCTCGCACAGATTAAAGGAAGAGCAACCAACCTGACTGCAGAAATCCCAGCAGAGCCTTGTTAAAGCAACAAAAAAGGAGGCTTGCTCTCTAAGGCCCATGTGGCTTTTGAGCCTAGAAAAGCCTTATTAGGCAGATGAAAAGGAACAAAAATTAACAGCTGGCTCTGGCCACCTAGCAGCTTGCAAAGGAGTGTGTGGGGAAGAGAACCTCCACTATTAAGATACTGATCTGCAGAGCCTAGAGTTTAAACACAGCAGACCCTGGCTGCCCCAGCATACCGTGTCTGACTCCGGCTTGCTGAGCCGCTTTAAGCTCTCTGCCGAAACGGCATGAGACTTAACCATGCCTTTTCCAACCTCCAGACACCAGTGGAGGGCAAGCCTAATGCAAGGTGGGAGTAGCTGGATCAGCCAGCTCTGACTCCAGCGTCTCAACAGGGCTTTGCACTGAGCAGGGCCGGCTTAGAGCAACTTTCTCCGAACAAAACAGAGTGGCTAAACAAAGCATCCAAAGCACTTTCTCTGACCCTTTTGTCCTTTGCTGCACAAGGGGAACAAACGTATCTTGGCCTTTATTGGCAGCCATGACACATGCTGGCATAGTAAAAGCCGAACAATACCACTGCGACAAATTTCTTGATCAACGGTAAAAAAAAAAAAAACCACCCCAAAAAACCCACTTCAAAACATCCTGGGGATTGTGGCTTCTAAATTTGTTTTTGCAATGTCACTAGAAAAGCATTTCATAAGAGACGAAAATTCCATTTGCAGAACAGAGATTTAATGCACCCCTTTCTTTAAAGCCTCTTTTTGCAAAGGAGAAATAGACATTTTCCACTATGTTTCTTTCAAAGAGAAGGTGAAAGCATGCACTTTAAACCACCTGGGGTGGGGGAAATGCCAACAGAAACAGACATAACAAGGTATTAGTGATCCCATCTCTCCCCACTCCCCAATATAATGATAAAGCCAATCCTTTGCCCTATATATAGAGACTCTCTCCAACAAGAAAATTTCAGCATTTGTATAATACAAACCCACTAGTCCCATGTGGAGTCCAAAGCAGAAGAACCAAAATGAAAGAAAAAAGGTCAAGCGAGAGAGTTTCCCACATCAAAAAGAAAGTAGAAACACTCTCTTAAAACTATTTTATTTATGGATTTGATTTTTACCCCATCGTTCCTGCTAGGAGCTCAGAACAACATGCACCGCTTCAACCTTGGTTTGAGTCCAGTAGCACTCAACTTGTTTGGAGTCCATGATCAAGTTCTTCTACAGCAGACCAACATGGCTACCCTATTGAAACTACAGTTCCAGTCTTTTGGCTGCACAACAGCTTTATAAGGTAGGTTAGGCCTGAGTTCTCCCAGTAAGCAGTATGGGTAAGTAGAGGTTAAGAACATAAGAGAAGCCATGTTGGATCAGGCCAATGGCCCATACAGTCCAACACTCTGTGTCACACAGTGGCCAAAAAACCCAGGTGCCATCAGGAGTCCACCAGTAGGACCAGGACACTAGAAGTCCTCCCACTGGGTCCCCCCCCACCAAGCACCAAGAATACACAGCATCACTTGCCCCAGACAGAGAGTTCCAACAATACACTGTGGCTAATAGCCACTGATCCATATGTTGATCCAATCCCCTCTTGAAGCTGGCTATGCCTGTAGCCGCCGCCACCTCCTGTGGCAGTGAATTCCATGTGTTAATTACCCTTTGGGTGAAAAAGTACTTCCTTTTATCCCTTCTAACCCAACTGCTCAGCAATTTCATGGAGTGCCCATGAGTTCTTGTATTGTGAGAAAGAGAGAAAAGTAGTTCTTTCTCTACCTTCTCTGTCCCATGCATAATCTTGTAAACTTCCATCATGTCACCCCTCAGTCGATGTTTCTTCAAGCTAAAGAGCCACAAGCATTTTAACTTTTCTTCATAGAGAAAGTGTTCCAACCCTTTAATCATTCTAGTTGCCCTTTTCTGCACTTTTCCCAATGCTATAATATCTTTTTTGAGGTGCAGTGACCAGAATTGTTGGACTTGGGTCACCCTGGATCCTAACTACACATTACACTGCTCCTGAGTTTGACTTAGAAACTGTGAAAGAAGATCTGCTCTGGAAGACCTGAAACAATTCTTAGGTACATGCAGAACCAAACTAGAAAAGGACCTTGGGGAAACTTACATGTATTGATGGCTTGCAAGTAAGGTGGCAACTTTCTGCTTCTTGGGGCCATTTCAGATTAGAAAAAATGGTATAGGGGGAAGATTTAATCTCCTTCTTCTCGTGCTCTGAATTGGGTCCTGGCATACCCAAGTTTAAAAAATCACTCTGAGTATGGAACTCCCAGCTCACATCTGGTTTGGCAGGACCCAGTAAACAACATAATGGCTAGTGGTACTATTAGTGCAGCCTTTTAATAACTAAACCAAGTAAAACTAAGAAAGTCCTCTTTGTAGATAAGCGCAGACAGCTGCAAACTCCTTCTTGTCATTCCAAAGCTTCATTATTCCCACAACAGCCCCAATGGTTCCTATGGCCCACCATTCTCACCAGCTATCTCACTGCAGTGTTCTGTGCCCACTGTCATTTCCAGGTACTCTTCAAGGCAATCATCTACACAGAGCACATTGCAGTTATCTAATCTAGATGTTACCAGGGCATCTGGTACCAAATGTGCCATAGAGCAACCTTCCAGGCTGAAGTCATTCATATCGCCCACTACCTGATCCTTTTAGCAAGAAAAGCTGGTAATGGAACCTGGGACCTTCCACATGCCAAACAGATGTTCTACCACTGAGCCATCACCCCTCCCAAACATCACCCGCTATAAGTCCCTATCATCTAGAGGTGTTGGGGACTGAACTTAGAACTTTCCTCATGCCAAGGAAATGTTCAACCACTGAACCATGGCCCCAAGCCTGGACAGCTCAGCAAGCTGAATGTCGTGGTGCTGCTATAGACTGTCACCATATTAGCTGTTTACTTATTTGGCTAGAAAGATGCCGAGTTGGCTGTGGAAGGAGTCCAAGACAGTTTGTCTTGTTTGTTCCCTTAAAGTCTGTGCTCACAGATGCTACGCAGGAATCTAAGAGTATAAGGCTGAGAACTAACAGCAAAGCAACCATATAAAAGGGGAAATCTGTCAACAATGCATTTCCATCACATGTTTGGTGTTAACATTTTTTCATGCTAACTGTACGATTAATCCTTCTGAGGTAACACAAGACAAATTTGCATTTTGGATGAAACTAACATCAACAGTTCAGAATCTCAAGCCAGGCACTGGCTGCTTTTCAGGAATGCAGAACGTGCTAAAACAGTTCACACAATTGTGAGGCTGCTACCATACCGAGTCAGGAAAAGCCTTCTCACACAGGCCCTTTTGTATCATACTGATGCTTCCAATGAACTGGCCAGGGATGGACTGGCCATGTTGCTTTATAGGGAAACTTCCCTGTAGGACACTGCCCTGTGTGGCTGCTGGCAGCCAGGAACAAGAAGAGCCCAAGCGCATGAACTCTGCCAGTGCTGTAGGGATCTGGCAGGCTTAGACTCTTCGGCAATAACAATGAACAGTGTCGGCTCAATAGTTACTTCCTTCTGCACTAGAACAAAGTAGGAGTCCAGTAGCACCTTTAAGACCAGCAAAGTTTTATTCAGAATGTAAGCTTTCGTATGCATGCATACTTCATCAGACAATGGAATGAGGCACAGTGAACAGAGCTACATATGGCTGGTGGGCAGTGGTTAAGAATGCAAAGTAGCACAAAGTTAGAATCCAATGGCAAAATAGTGAAATTAACAAATTGAAAGAACATTTGGTCTGGATAGCATTTGCGTGGGAAACCAATAAAACAGTAATGTGTCAGAATGGGAGAATGAGGCAATAAATGTTGTCTGTTAATTGCTCTTTTGCTTTCAATTCCTTCTGCACTGCGACACCATTAAGACCTTCTGCCCTGTAACACCATTAAGACCAACAAAGGTTAATTCAAGGTATAAGCTTTCGTGTGCATGCACATGGAAACGTATACCTTGAATAAAACTTCATTGGTCTTAAAAGTGCCACTGGACTCAAACTTTGTTCTGCTGCTTCAGTCAATGCAGATCCACCTGGATCCTCCTTCTGCCCTGTCACCAGTTAGCAGTAATATGGGGGAAAGTCAACAGGTGAGCCAGCTCCCCTCACTGGTGCTGGTTTGCCAGCCTTCGGGATAGGCTTGGAGTTTCCTCAGAATTACAACTGATCTCCAGACTACGGAGATCAGTTCCTTTGGAGAAAATGGCTGCTTTGACTCTACAGCAACACTTCCCTGCTGAACTCCCTCCCCTCCCCAAGCTCTGCCCTTCCCAGGCTCCACCCCCAAATCTCCAGGAATCTCCCAGCCCAGAGGTGGCATTACTAAATAGTGTTTCCCTGAACCTAGTGTTCCCTGTAGTACTGGTTTATAGCACCTCGGAAAGCTTCTCGGCTTGCTTCTCAGCCATTCAAATTTTCCATTCCACCCCTGAAACAGGTAATAAATTTTTTGTGATTTATTAACCAGTGTAGATTTATGAAATTCTTTTGCAGTGTATTTGTTACATTCAAATGAATGTAAATGAGGGTCACAGAGAGCTAGTGTGGTGAGTCAAAGAAAATGAGGGACATAGAGAGCTGGTGTGGTGTAAAGGTTAGAGCAGGGGTGTCGAACTCATTTGTTATGACGGCCGGATTTGACATAAATGAGACTTTGTCGGGCCGAGCCATGTGCATCATAAAATGTAATGCCAGGTAGCATAAACTTTATAAACTTTATAAAGGGCACAGACACACAATTAAAGATTTTTTTTTTGCTTAAAATAAAACATGCTTAAAATATTAGGCCACTTGCAATATTTTGTTTTACAGTCTCTGATAAATGTCACCTCTTGCTATGAATTATTGCATCAAAAACTGCAGACAATGTCTGTGCTGTACCAGTCTTGAATATGTGCTGTTCAGGTGTGCACATCTGTAAGTTGCAAAGCTACTTTTGATTCACTGACATTCATTACAGAACATCTCATGGTCAATGCTTTGAGCCTAGGACCCAGAGGAACATGAAGGAACTGGGCATTGTGAGCTTTTGAACAGAAGTTGCTTCAAGTACTAGTCAAGAACATGCGAAGGCACCATGGCACAGACTGATGGCTATGTGTTTGTCTACAAAACTATAATTTCCCCCAGAAAAATGACTACAACAAAAAAAAAATACAACTTCCCCCCCAAAAAACAACTACAAGAACAGAGAGACAGCCATGTACAGTGGTCAGTGTCAGCCTACTATCTGGGAAGTCTAAATTCAAGACCCCCAATCAAAGGAAAATGTGAAAGAAAAAAATAAGGAAAATTTGCTGGGTAAACCTGGGGTGGAACACACTCTCAGCCTAATGCTGATCTTTCTCTTCTAAATAGTTCACATGCTTTCATATTAAGAAAGACTGGAGGGCCTGATTACAGTGAAAAAGAGGAGGGGAACTCAGTTACAAGCACAACAAAACTCACTCTCTCTCTCTCTGTAGCAAGGTAAATCACTAAAATGTTGCTAGTCTTAAAAGTATACTTTGTAGCTCTCCTGATTGTGGGGACTGTACACAGGAAGCTCCAGCTCTTTCTTTCCTTTCCAGGGGCAGGAGGAGGGGGAGGAGCCTCAGCCATTTATTAGAAGGAAGAGAGGCTTGTCTCAGTAGCTCTGCAGAGTGATTAATTGAGCCTGACAAACTTAATCACCCAGCAGAGCTATAGAGCCAAGCTCCCTCATTGACTGAGGCTGCTCCTCCCTCCTCCTCCCTTTGGGAGAGGGGAGAGGGAAAGGCTGCTTTGCTGCTGTGGCCTGTCAGGGGAAAAACAAAAAATGGCGACCGAAAAAAGCAGGCAAGGGAAAAGGAAGCAGATGACAACCAGTTGCTGGAGGGCCTGATTGGAGCTCTCCGTGGGCCTGATGCGGCCCGTGGGCCGCATGTTTGACACCCCTGGGTTGGAGGTTGGATTACCAGGTCCAAATGTCACACCAGTGGAGGGATTGGAGGGTTATTCCAGAAGTGGGTGGAGATGTCACGCACCATGCATATACGTATCACCCGGGAGGTTGAGGGTGATGCTCTGGTTTTTGGGCAAAGCTGTATGGTAAAATCATCCTCAAACCACATGCCTATGACACTTCCGGGTGACATTAGCATGTTGCACACAATGTCATTGTTTGGGGAGGAGGGAATTTCATCCCAGCAGCCAACTGGCCACCAACAGGCAAGAGCCCACAAAAACAGGGGATTCCCTGCCCCCACGTGGGGAATGTAATCTTAGTTAGAGGGTCAGACAAATGATCTGGAAGACCCAGGCTTGAATCCCCACTCTGCCATGGAAGTTTGCTGGGTGATGTGACCAACCAGAAGCTGTCCTGCCCCTGGAAAGCAAAACAGTGACCAGGTGTTTCATACCTGAGCCTAGCAGAGTGCCGCACCAATGTCCAGTTACCAGGCAGGCTCCAAGGAGTGCACACTAGGAGGGAGGGGGCACCTGTGCCTGCCCCTGTGGCCAAGTGGTGCCCTAGGCTGCTGCCTACTTGGTCTACTGGGATGTGCAAAACCTGAATGACACTGTATTGCGTTCCACTGTAGAAACAGATACTGGTGGGTGCATCCATTTGAGCAATGGCACATCCAGGTATGCATTCCACTGAAAGCAATACAATGCGGACTGATCACATTTGCATTTCATTACCATGCACGATCTGTACAAATGTGCATTAGACATATGGTGCGTGTCAATGAGCCCACCTCCCAAGCTGGATCCAATATCATGAAAATAACCAAGCACAGGAAAGATGCAGCAGTCTCAAATTTAAGTTCTCACGCCCAGCTAGAGGACTGTATCCAAAATGTTAACTCAGACCACCGCACTGTTTTTTGGGATCAGTGACAAAATGGCAGGGCTTCAAAACAAGTTTGGAAGCCAACTGAGACTTGGAAATCAAGTGATGGCTTCAGTAGAATAAAATACATACAGCAGTTAGAATAATATTTGATTGTGGATATTACTTATTTATAAAGTGCATAGGCTACCTTTTCAGGAAAAAACCCCCTTCAAGATGGCAATATAGCAACAAATAATCTAATGTTTACAGTAAATGCAAATATTCTAGTGCTCCCCCCCCCCACATTGCAAGGTGCACACTAAAGAGAAATATAGATGGGGGGAGGCAGAGAACCAAAAAACCAAAGGATTCTATATGATTCTCCATGAGGATTCTCCAAGCACCTTGGTGGCTGATAGCTTTCATAACTATACAAAACTGGGAGGTTTGGGGTTCTGGGGCGGGAGGAGCAGGCTGGGGTCATATGGAGATTCGAACAATAGTTTTGGTTACATCCAAAGGCAAAAGATCTAGGTAGGAGTCTGAGGAAAGGAACACAGAAATGTCCAAGTACGAAAGACTGTTGAGAGAGAGAGAGAGAGAGAGAGAGAGCACTTAGGCTCAGTGTATACAGAATGCAGGAACCCCTTTGGTTCCAGTTACCAGTGCTGGATTAAACCCTGTGGAGGCCCCTAGGCAATCAAAATCTCGGGGGCCCCCTCACAAATTATCTCAGAGTTGGAGCCCTGCTGCAGCCTGCAGGCACCTTCTCAACAGCCCCTTTGACAAAGCTGTGGGGAAGAGGCAGAGAGAGGCAAACTTCACAATGACACCAGCAGCAGCCACACCAGGCAAGTCAGGCAAAGAGTGGCTCAGTTGATGGCTGCAAGTGCAGACTGGGAGGGCTGCAAGCATGGGGGGAAATTGGAGGGAAAGTCAGCCTGGCCCCCTAAAGCCTTGGGGGCCCATGGGCCAGTGCCTACTTGGCCTAATTGTTAATCCAGCCCTGCCATTTACCAAGAAACTAGGATTGCCAAATCCAATTCAAGAAATATCTGGGGACTTTGGAGGTGGAGCCAGGAGACTTTGGAGGTGGAGCCATGAGACATTGGGGGTAGAGCCAGGAACATGGGTGTGACAAGTATAATTGAACTCCAAGGGAGTTCTGGCCATCACATTTAAAGGGGGTGGAGCCAGGAACAAGGGTGTGACAAGCATAATTGAACTCCAATGGAGTTCTGGCCATCACATTTAAAGGGACAGCACACCTTTTTAAATGTCTTCCTTCCATAGGAAATAACGAAGGATAGGGGCACCTTCTTTGGGGGCTCATAGAATTGGACCCCCTGGTCCAATCGTTTTGAAACTTTGGGGGTACTTTGGGGAGAGGCACTAAATACTATATGGAAAATTTGGTGCCTCTATCTCAAAAAACAGCTCTCCCAGAGCCCCCGAAACCTCCAGATCAATTTCCCATTATACCCTATGAGCATTGATCTCCACATAGGGAATAATGAAGTGCTCAGCAGACCTTTCCCTCCCTCCCCCACCCTGTTTCTGGCGACTCTGAAGCAAGGGATTGGCCTCTCTACTCACAAGCTGCTGCCAGCTTCTTCCAAGTAACACAGACACCCCATCCCAAGAGGAAGCCTTTCAATCGGAGACTGAAGCCTCCGGAGGTGGAAAGGCACATGGCCCTCTGGGGGCGGGGCTTCCCCCCGCCGGCCAACTGACTGGGGGCGGGAAGGAGCCTGGGAAAGCAGACGAACCCCCGCTGGGACCTGGGGATTGGCAGGCCTACAAAAACACACTTTTGGGCAGCTTCTGCCCAAAATTGTAGCTTCTGCTATTGGAACAAGGGAACAGAACTTTGAATTATCCTGGGTTTGGAACGAGGCAGAGAATTCTGTTTGAAAGGATTGTGGGAATAAGAGCTCCTTGACTTGACCTGAAATGCCTTAAGCAACAGTTTAAAAACCTTAATGTGTTACAGGGTCAGTTTTCTTCCCAGACCTCTATCATGGTTAGAGTGTTGTACTACGTTCATATTTTGGCTCTGCCACGGCACCTCACTTGATGACCTTAAACCAGCACCACATGATCACCAAACCTACCTCATAGGGTTGTTGTAAGGCTAAAAAAGAAAAGGAGAGAACAATGTAAGCCATTTTCAGTCCTCATTGGGGAGAAAGGGCTCTGGGGGAGCTGTTTTTTGAGATAGAGGCACCAAATTTTCCATATAGTATTTAGTGTCTCTCCCCAAAGTACCCCCCAAGTTTCAAAACTTGGGGAGGAAGGGGGGGAGGAATAGTTTGCTTTGCTAGGCTCTCTCAATTGCACAGTGGAGCTACTGAGCCAAGCCTCTCTTCCTTCTATTGGCTGAGGCTCCTCTCCCCCCCCCCAGTCCCCTGGGGAAGGAAGGAAAGAGCCAGAGCTTTCTTTGCCTAGTTCCCTGGATCCCATGGGAGAAATACAAAGAAAGCATTTTTAAGACCAACGAGTGCTAATGTTTTCAGCATGTTTTAAGTTTATATATATATTTGTGTTTGTCTGTGTTCTTTATAAAATTTGTATCTCTGCTACCTAGTCTTAAATAGGTACACACATGGCCCAGTCTGACTTGGCTCAGCCCAACCTGACATGGCCCGGCCGAACAAGGTCTCATTTCTGTCATATCCGGCCCTCATAACAAATGAGTTTGACACCCCTGATCTAGAATATCTAATGTGCCTGCAGCAGTTAAAGGTCTTGATTTCTGAGCATCTCATATTCTCCTGGAACCTACTGAGAAGCTGAAGACTTGCAGACATCCCACAAGATTATGCATCTTAAATCCAAGAATTAGATCAAGTTTGTGAGTTTCCTGCATTGTGCAGGGTGTTGGACTAAATGACCCTGGGGGTCCCTTCCAACTCTATGATTCTAAGTTTGGACATGGGCTTTGGGTGCTATCACATTGCATTAAAACCCAATGGGAGCTTTGCTACTTACTTACTATACTTTTTTGTTTGTTTGTTTTTACATGCTACAGATACAATCTTCCTATCTGCCAGAAGTCCTGGATCTCTAAGATCACTGCTAGACGGAAGAACTTGGAGCACAGCTTCTTCTCACAGCCCAAATGCCTGTGAAGACCCCATCCATGCAAGGTCTAGCACAGGGGACTCTGCAACCTACAACTTGAGACCAAAGCCTGGCTCAGTATGGAAGCAAATGCGTCTTGTTAAAAAAGAAATGCAAATCTTTCAGTGAATGTGCACAGGAGGGTTATGTGGGGTGCTAGAATTTGCAAAGATTTGTAATGGACTAAACCAGGTGCTTTACAGAAAGGGAAATGAGACCTTCAAAGTTGCCAGTTATCCAAATGCAAACCATGCACAGATTTATGCCAGTGCACTAAAACAATTTTGCAGGGTGCTCCAGTGTATATTGATTATTTTACCATAAGACTTTGTGGGTGCCCTTCCTGATAAAGGACTCACAACCACCAGTGTTTGAATTGCAGAAACTTTATGGATTATTAGTAGGGTTGCCAGGTCCGACTCAAAAAATATCTGGGGACTTTGGGAGTGGAGCCAGGAGCAAGGTTGTGACAAGCATGATTGAACTCCAAAGGGAGTTCGGACCATCACATTTAACGTGGCCGTGTTCCTTTTAAATGCCTTCCTTCTGTAATGTACTGAGACTGGAGACAATAATAGGGCAACATGCTTTAATGGAGGCACATCACAAGAGAGAGAACACGCGGGCCGGGTCCCGCTTATATACATAACCCGGAACAACCTCCCCGGCTGGCCAGTCCAATCCGGGCCAGTCAAACTTCCCGCCACTGATGGTCATAGGCGGAGCCTTTCGCGCGCTGCGCAGAGTCGCCTGGGGACTGCCTCGGCCATTTTGGCGTCTACTGGGAGCTGTTGGTAGGCTTGTGCCAGATCCAGCTTCCCGAATATCTTGGACCCAGCTAAGGCTGCCAATACGTGGCTGACCACCGGAACGGGGTAGGGGTTGTCCTGCAGTGCCTTATTTATTGTGCACTTGTAGTCTGCACATATCCACACCTCCCCGTTGGGCTTAACCGGGGTCACTATGGGGTTTCCCATGTGGCATAGTCGACCGGTTCCAGAACCCCTTGGGCTGTGAGGCGGTCCAGTTCTGCCTCGATTTTTGGTTTCAAGCCGAACGGGACCCGCCTAGCCTTGAGCCTAATCGGTCTGACCATGGGGTCGAGCGGTAGGGAGATGGGCGGTCCCTTGTAGCTCCCCAGGGACCCGTCGAACACGTCGGGGAACTCGCGGCATACCTCCCCGAACCCCCTGGTTGCTTGGATTTGCTCCACACCCTCTAAACGGATCCCCAATGGGCGAAACCATGCCAGCCCCAGCAGGGTGGTGAGCTGGCGCTTGACCACCAGGATGTCCAGCGGTCACGCAATAACGTGATAGTGTACTAACGCAATACACTACACCTTCCATTGGAAATAATGGAGGACAGGGGGACCTTCTTTGGGGGCTCATAAGATTGGACCCCCTGGTCTAATTTTTTTGAAACCTGGAGCTTTTTAAGGAGCAGCACCAGATGATATGCTGAAAATTTGGTGCTTCTACCTAACTCTCCCCCTCCCAGATACCCACAGATCAATTCTCCATTATATCCTATGGACACTGATCTCCATAGAGAATAATGGAATGCTCACCCTGAAGTGGGAGGAGGGCCTCCAAACTGGGGGATCTCCTGCCCCCAACTGGGGATTGGAACCTTAATTATTAATTAACATGTCAATTATCAGTAATATTGAGTTGTGTGGTTTTAGTTCAGACAATGGGCTCTCTTACACTGTTGGTCTCTCACTCTGCGTTTTGATGCAGCTTGGCTTTTGAATGGGAAAAAGTTGGCAACCACAGCACTAGCACACAGTCATTTTAAAAACCTTGAAGCAGAAGGAGTCGGAGGGCAGTCAGCAAGTTCATGGTAGCATCAGATCAGAGAAACCAAAGCTTTTCATCCTCTCTTAAATGAAGAGGGCAACAACAGGGGAAGTGGCGACCTCACAGTAAACTTTGACTGTATTTAGGACTAAGTACTGTATTTTTTCTAGCAAAATGAAATGCGAGTTCTGATTATAGAAATTACAATCATCAAAACACATGAGACGTTTCAAGACTCTCTTCTCTCCTGCGCAGATTTCTTTTAAGCGGCTATTTCTAGGCAAGAGGTCTGCCCTGGAAATACGATCTTTCTCTTTTTCTCTTTTTTTGCTGCTTATTTTCATAATGGATGGGAATTTTAAGTGGCTATTAAGTAGTTAGCATGGAATGTTTTTGCATTGTTGTAATTTATAGATACTTTGGATTTTTGTACTCGCTTAAGATTTATAATGTGCAGTCTGATGTGTGTGTTTAATCAGGCTGAATTTTGAAAATGCAATTAACATTTTTTTTGTATAAAAGAAAGGTCTCCTAACACAGCTGGTTATGGAAATGGCGGATGTCCTGCATATGGTACAGTATGTGAAAGTCACTGAAGGAATGGAAGAACTAAACTTCACACACGCTACAAACACATTGATCCCCACATGCTCCAGGATTAGAATGGACTGTCCTAAAGAGTCCTAGGGGTTTTTTCCTTCTCCCAATTTCTCCTTTAAACAAAAACAGCCCTATAAAAATACATTGTAAGTAGGGCTGTTATATAATAAAAGACATTTTAGTTGATTTATGGTATGAGTTTTTACTCAATCAATATGATAAATCTGCATAAATGTGTCGATAGATAAAGCAATAGCTCTGAAGAAAGTGGGGGGGGGTTGTTGAGAGTCAATGTAGTGTAATGGTTAGAGCAGGGCCATCCAAATCTAGGCTCACGGACCCTTTCCGTCTGGCAATCCAGCTGCCCAGGGGCCAGTGGCCAGGACAGCTCCAAACCCTGAACGCCATGCAGAGGTAATATGGATGTGCCTCAGGTGATATGGAACAAGCATCACATGTCCCCCAGATACCCACCTATTGGGCAAAAAGTTTCCCTATAGAGGTAACTGGGGCATGCATTGCCTAGAAATGGGCAGAACCCCTTTCGAATCCTGGCCTCACTGACCAAACAGTTCTCAGTCTGGCTCTCTGACCAAAATGTTTGGACACCTCTGGGTTGGAGTAGGGTCTATGAGACCCAGGTTCAAATCACTCCACTGTCATGAAGCTTGCTGGGTGTTATTGGCTCTGTCACTCTCTCTCAACTCAACCTACTTCACAGGGTCGTTGTTGTTGTAAGGCACTTTTTAAGACAAGGGATTCCCTCTTGTCAGAGAAGGGTGAAATGCCTCTTCCAATCTGCCACCTAAATTTTAATCGCTTACATGAAAAACAATGAACAACCTTTAAGAAGTAATCCTGCTAGACAAATTAGGAGGATCTATTTAAACTGACTTGTGGATTAATCTGTCGGATTTACTGTGCCATCCTAAACAGAGCTACACCCTTGTAAGCCCATTGATTTCAAGTCATTGCTGGTCTTAATTATAAATCACATTAAGAACTTCTGACAAGCATTTGTTTCTTTACGGAAGACGAACATCAAGATTTGGAGAAGACATCTTACATATTGAGCACTGTTCTTCTGCCCTGCAGAAATGAAGTAGTCATACAGCTAAGAGATATAGAATGCATTGCAATGACTAAAGGAAAACTATTTTTAAAAAAACACAGAGAGCTAGGTTTAAAAAAAAAAATAAAGCTTTGTCCCCTTTTCTCCCAAAGCAGCCAAGTTGGAACAAAGCATAAAGCTTTGGGAAGCAGAGGGACGCTAGGAAAAGAGACGAGAGCCACCGGGAAAGCAGCTGGCATTCTCATTTGCTGTCATTAGCTTGGATCACATGTCTGTTTTGAGGGGAATTGCTTTCTAATTCTGACTGGGAAGAGGAGAGAGGCGGAAAAGAGAGGGCATTCATCCCATGTCATTCAGAAAAGACCTTAAAGACCCATTTATTATGTTGCCGTCTTTGGGGAGTTTGCTGCAAGAGTCCGATTTCAACTGCGATAGACTAACTAGGAATGGGAAACAAGGGCAGACTTCTGAATAAGTGCTCTCCCATGCTTCCACACTCTGTGTGTGTGCGTGTGCGCGCGTGCACATACACACAGCCAGGCACAGAGAGAGAGTGAGAGAGAGATCTAATTTTCACGTTAAATAATATTTTGATCCTCTAAAGCCCAGGCTGCAGTCCTAGGCCCAGGTTTTTGGGAATGCCTCCAGTCAATCACTTCCTCAAATTTCCTGTTTGGCCTCCGGATGCCTACTTTCCCCCTCCCCCCCCCCAGCAGACTTCCTGTGCCTTTAAAAGCCAACTGGCATACATATCACAGGTGCCACTATGTTCATTGTTGCATCCCTATAATGGGAAAAGCTGAAGCTCTCTCAAATTCCTGCCTGTCCTGCAGGCTTGCCAAAATCAGGGTTTACTTTGCAAGCTTTAGCAGCAGACAGGTGGCAGTCAAGACACATTCAAAGTAACGACAGCTTACTTAATGCTTCCTGATGTGTCTTGGCTGCCTGTCCTCACCCTTAGTTAATGGCTGTTGCCCCCTGTTTGTTTCACCTGTCTCAGTGCTTTTAACAGCTTCCGGATACACGAGATTTTAACACAAAAAAACATTTCCCCAACTACTTAGCTGTACAACAGGAAAGGTTTGCCAATATTCCATGTGCTGTGAAAGACATAGGTTCAAATCCAGGTTCAAATCTTAACCTTACATGCTTCTAGTCCTTAACACAACAATCTGTCCTACAGGTTGCTACTCCCAACATCCACACCACAAGTGGATAGCAGCACTCTAGGCCTAGTTTCTCTGGATGAGTTTGCAAAGGCTTCCTACTCTGTGGAGAGATCCAGAAACAAATGAACGCAGCCTTCAAGGTGGAATACCTAAATACTAAACACTGAACAGACTTGAGGGATTTCTTGCACCTCTGTCTTCCCAGATGTGTCAGACCATCTCTTTCTTATCCCCCACTTTCTCTTTCTCATCCCCTTTCTCACTGTATCACTTTTCCTTAAAAGTTGAGAGTGAGGCTGGGGGGAAATGGCCAGGGGGACTAGATCGTGCGGCAGATTCCATGTTGTGAGGACTTCACCTCCAGCTGCAGCATGCTGCCTCTTAGCCCAAGACAAAACACAGGTGGGAAATAAGAATTAAAACCGAAGCTACAGAAGTGTGCTCATTTGCTAAATCAGTTCTACAGGGCTTTCCCCTTAAATGGCCATGATGGTACATTGATTGTGATTTCTGGCACTGGGCCAATCTATTTGTTTCCACACTTCCAGATTCCTGAACACACCAGATGCATCAGAATGAAGGCAAACTTTAGCCCAAAAGCTGCTGAATGGTACCTTAGTGAGAGAATTAAATTTCTTCCATTCAGATTTCCCTTTAACAGCACGACAGCATTATCCTAAGTTTCCTAAATCCACTGAAAGCAATAAGCTTAGAAGGGTATAATTTTGCAAAAGGAAATACAAAGTGCAATTCTAAACTGCTTTGAGCATTCGTACTAAGAAAAATAATTCTAGAGACTACGTGTCCTTTTTAAATGCACTTTAATGATTGTCACAGATTTAAAAACTGAAGACGATATTGGAAATTCATTGACTGAAACCTTCTGTTCTTGAGGCAACAAGAAGTAAAGTATGCCATTGCTGGAAGACCTTTTCAAAGCAGGAATACAAGTCAACCTCCTGTACTTTGGCACTTATTACTTGTTTGGCACCTTGCCTTCAACTCTGAAACTCAGTTCTCTTGTATGAGACTCAGTTCTCTTGTAATTGTTATTTTGTAACGGTTTGTCCTCAATTATATTTAGTAAAGTGGTTAGTAATTTTGGGTCACTATAACCTTGGGTTGTGTGTACAGTTCTGGAAGAAGCCTGCACATGGGTATAAACTGCTGTGAAAGGACTTCTCCATCAAACTTCTCACTGGACATGTAGATATATATTACCTTTTCCTGCCATAGTTATGTCTTAGTTTCACCTAAATGGGGGGCCCACATTTATAGGAATGGAAGAATTGCAAGAATCTTGAGACATTTTCCCATTAAACCACAACCCTTTTAAGATGCCACCAAAGCTTATTGCTATTCTCTTGGGGTCACGGTTGTGGAGGAAATCTATTTAATTGCTTGACCAGAGAAACCAAGGAAGTAAACCCACATGGGCATATCATGGAGGCTGCAGATGTCACAGAATCCTTTTTAATCCTCTTTCCAGATGACTTGAAACGACACATCTTCTGTTCTCCGACTTTTCTGAAAGGGTTACTTAGTACAATTGGTTGTAAACCAGAAGAAATGTTAGTCCATGCAGGAATCTAATTTCTCTTTATTCTTCTTCCCTTTAAAACTTGGCGAGAGTTCAGAAGCTCAAGCAAAAGAGAGAACATTTCTTTTGTGAAACTCGGAGCAAGAATCCTTCAAGTGTCAGCCTTATCAAGAAATCCAGGGAGGCTTATCAGAAGATATCCATCCAGAATTCTTTTTTGTTTTTAGTTTTTGTCAACTTTGTCTCCTTAGGCCCAAAAGTTTGATAACATTGCAAGGCATTTCCAAGGCAGAAGGAACAACAACGACTTAATCTTTTCACAAGATGTAAATCGGTTTCAGTAATTACCATAGGAGATGGTTTGCTCATATTTTCTTCCTGGGCAAAGAATACCATGTCCTATAAATTCTTCAGTACTGTAACATCAAAGCGGAAGCACTGGAATACAGATTTGGAAGAGATGCTGATATGTCAGGGTATAGATTTGATCTTTATAGATTTCTTGTGAAAGACCATCCTCCTTGGGATCTGAAAAGTACTGTGTGATGCAGTTCAGCTAGCAAAAAACTTCCAAAAAACTTGGACAAAGATTGAAGACTGGAAATAGGTAATACAGAGTCAGAAGGAGGGATACCACTATTTGCATATACCAGAACTGTACACACATCCAAAACAGGTGTGGTTTCCCATTCAAACAAAAAGGTAAATGTATATATTGGGAGCAGGGCTTTTGTTTTTAGCAGGAACACACAGGGAAGTGGTTCCAGCTGGCTTGGCATCAGCGAGTGTGGCCTAATATGCAAATGAGTTCCTGATTTGGAGCAATATGGGTAGCATGGGGTGCGGTCAGACGTCCAAAAAACCCCGCTACAGGCATGAGTTGAGCCCGCATGTATGTCGGATTTTACCGGGACGTTCACACATGCACATCTGTGAAGCGTGCTTAGCCCGTGCCCGTCCCACGCTGATGCGCCTTGCTCGCGGATTAATTTGCCACTGCTTTTAATCCGGAACAAGACGTTTCCTGAGCGCTTCCTGGGCGCTCTGGAGCGTCTGGACGGGCAATCGTTGCTGAGTTGCAACAGCGCTTCCCGCTTCCAGCTTCCCGCCACAAGCAAATGCATATCACTGCGCCATCGAAGGAAGGGGGGGGGGCCTTCTGAAACGTGCAAGCCCGGCCTTTTTTTAAAAAAAATATTTTAGTTTATTGCGTAATAGCGATATATCGATATATCGAAATATGGAAGGGAGGAAGACGATTCTCTCGGAGCCCAAGGAAAGCGGGCAGCTTTGGCCGCTCCGAGGAGGAGATGGTTTCACTTTAAAAGCCGCCCTCGGGGAGGGCCGGGACTTCCCTGGGCTGGCGGCGACCACCCCGCGCTCCTGCCTCCGGCTGCAGAGTCTTCTCCAAAGGGGGACCGAGAGGCGCGGCGACCTTCCTTCACTTCTCCTCCTCCCTGTCATCGATGTTATGTTTCACGTGCGCTTTTCTAAACAGCAGTTTGCAACATCACGTCCCCCTCCTCCCTTCTAGCCGGGTGTGCGTGCGAGTCGCGTGTCCGGCCCGGGGAACGTGAGAACCTTTGGCCGCCACCATGGGGATGTGTTCCAGCCTCCGGCCCAGGCTGCTGGGGGGCGCCCACCCGCCGATCCCTCCCTACGTGCCGGGAGACGCGGAGGTGTCGGAGCGCGGCGGCGACTGGACGGCCACCAAGCAAGAGCTCAAAAATTCTATTTCGACACAACGATATATCGATATATCGATAGAGCAGCGGGGAAACAAAAAAAAAGAGGTTTAATAGCCAGAAACCCCGCAAACCCTCCTGTTAGCGCCCAGCACTGCGCCTGCGCTAATGCGGATTGCCGCCATCTGAAAGAAGTTCCGGGAGGGCGCTGTGTGATCGAGCAGGGGACGGGACCAACACGGCACGCCATCGGAACTCCATGCTGTCTGATCGGGAAACAGGATGCGGCGGATTATCTGACATACGAAATAACGGCGCTTTAAAGATGGGTTGCTGATGGATTTAATGTAAGTGTGACCGCACCCATGTACTCCTGATACTGTGATCAGGGGAGGACTTAGCCTTGGGCCAAGTGGGGCAGCTGCCTTGGGCCCTGCACTGGCAGGGAACAGAGAGGGCCCCCACAGCCCAGCAGCCACAGTGCTGTATCTGCCAATCTCTCTGGAGCTGCTGTGAGTGGTGGCAACAATTTCAGGGCAACAGCCAGGCTTGCACCAAATCAAAATCCAGGAATCAATCAAGAATGAAGTGACAGCAAAAGTGGCCCTAAAAAGGGCTCTGCCCCCCCCGCCTGCCCACTGCCCACTGCCTACGGAAGAGGAAAAGGTGAACAAGGTCCAGGGCTGGCCCTGCCCCTAGGCAAAGTAGGTTATTGCCTAGGGTGCTGGCCTTCTGGGTGTGCTAAAGTGAGTGCCCCAATGTGACTCGGTGATGTTATCAGAGGAGGGGGGTGCCAGAAGTTAGCCTTGCCTAGGGTGCCAGACAGTCTAGGGCCAGCCCTGGCAGGCTCCTTCAGGGTTGGAGCTAGTGTTGCCAGCCTGGGATTACAACTGATCTCCTGGGATTACAACTGATTTCCTGGCATCAGAGATCAGTTCCCTTTTAGAAAATGGCTGCATTGAAAGGTGAATATATGGCATTATATCCCACTGAGGACTGTCCCTTCCACAAATCTTGCCTTCCTCAGGCTCCACTCCCATACTCTCCAGATATTTCCCAACCCTGGGGTGGCTGGTTTGCTAAACTAGTGGCAAGCACCCCACCTGCCTGCCAACTCACCTGCTGGATCTACAGTCACTGTCCCTGCATGTGGTTGTCAGGTTCCTGGTATGACTGGATGTAACATCTGAAAAAAGACTTCTGTGTGTGTGTGTGTGCATAACATTAACACACGAGTCCAGACAAAGCCAAAGACTCAATGTTTGTGTGAAAAACCAACTGTTGTGCATGTGGACTAATGTTACTATCACCGTGTTCCTGCCTGGCTCATTGGAGCTGTTAGTAAGAGCTTGGGGTCTGGGGAACAATGGGTCATAGGATCCAAATCCCTGCTGCCCTGCTCCAATCACAGGCCCCTGCTGGTTTGAATGATCCAATGGCGTCCTAGCACGGGAAACTTGAACTGAATATAGTTAGCCCCATTGGCCCAGTAAAGCAGTCTTCCTTAGTTATTAGTTACCATGCTGTAACTCAATAAAGAGCTATGATCACTGCAACCGCATCTCCTCTGTGCATTGAACCCACTATTCAACCCATTGGCCATGCTGGCTGGGACTGATGGGAGTTGTAGGCAAAAAACATCTGGAGAGCTACCGTTGGCCACCCCTGCACTATATTATACCAACGCTGTGCTACTTTCACAAGGGCTTGGAGGTCCACAGCTTTGGGCTGGACTTATTTCCTTCTCTTCTCTACAGTCCAGTAGAGACTATAGAGAACCCATGCAAAGGCTCTGACTGATTCCTCACTAGCCTTTGTCACGATTCCATGCTCCTTTTTCCTGCGGCTCTTACATCTGATTTTGCACATGCTTCCACAGGGCTTTTCAAGTGCCCTCCATGGCTTCAGGATTCTCTGAAAATCAGGATCCTGAAGTGGCGGAGGGAACTTGGGAAAGAGGGGGAGCAACTTGTGGCCCCATAGCAGTGTGTGCAAAATCAGATGGAAAAGCCACGGGGAAAACGAGTCCAGAATCAGGACAAAGGCTAGTGAGGAATCAGTCACTGTTTGTTTTCTTTGCCCTATTTGTTTGGATACAGCAAAGAAACACCTGACTCCTGCATCTTTCTGCTAAAGTCCAGTGGGAAAAGAGGAAGAACTAACCCCCATTTCCTTCATCAAAGTTGCCACAGAGGAAAGAAAGGGCAACCTGGGTAGTATCACCACCTGCAAAATCCCAATGAGAAGGAAGAATATTGTCCCTGATCCTTATGAGCAGGGCTCAGATTCAGCAGGAGCTCACAGGAGCGCAGCTCCTGAATCTTTCTGAGGGTTCCCCCTCCTTCTCCCCACCTACCTTGTCCATTGAATAGTAGGTGCAGCTGCATAACAATCCCTGGATTAGGAGAGTGGGCAGCCAGCCAGCCACCAGGGGCTTTGTCACGCCCCCAGCAGCCCTCATTAACCCCTGGGGAAGCCTTTGCCACCCTTTCTCCACTTCTTATGTGATTTTGGGCAGCAGGTGGCTTGCTGGTCTTTTGACTGGGGGGTGGGGTGGCCGAGAAGAGCCCCAGTAAGCAAGGCCTGCTTGGTTTGGTTGGATCTCTAGCCAGCCCAAGCAGACCTCGTTCACCCAGGGCACTCCTTTCTTGCATTGGGTTGCTTTTGGCTGGGGCGGCAATATGTTAACGAGTTATGCTAATGAGCTCTACCACATATTTTCCTACAAAATGACCCCTGCTTATGAGATTTTAGGAGCAGGGGGAAAGATGAATATTTTCGCTAGCTTTGTGTTGCATTCTCCCAAAACATGAACACATGAAATCAGACCGTCAGTCCATCAAAGTCAGTATTGTCTACTCACATTGGCAGTGACTCTCCAGTGTCCCGGGCAGAAGTTTTTCACAGCACCTGCTGTCACATCCTTTAACTGGAGGTGGTAGGGATTGGATCTGGGACCTTCTGCATGCCAAACAGATGCTCTCCTGCTGAGCCCCAGCCCCTTGCCTGTGTAATTTACACGCAGCAGCAGGACTGTCACTTTGCGGTAAGCGTTCAGAACAGAGGTGCTCACCACTGGTCAGCAGATGTGTTCGACTGTGGTAGCTTGCTTGTGCTGGATCCTTCCAGAAAGTTTTGTAACGAAATAAATCTTAAGTGTCCCTGTTGCTGATATTTCTTTTCTTTTTTTAAAAACATCTGTTTATAATTTCGTTTCTGTTAGCAAGATTCCGTTTCTGCTCTTTTTTTGCTGGTTTGTTACGCTATATTCGCACATTGTCCAGCTTCTCTATGCAGTTGCTGCGATATTTAGCTGTAGCGCATATGTCATTCATACACACAATATATATATGCTGATTTCTTGATGTGCAAATAACACTGAAAAATATATGCATTTATGGGAGAAACCTGGTGTGTGGAAGCACAAAGAGGTATAGAACCAGATAAAGACCAGGGGGTTGATACAATTCACATCTAGTTGAGAGAGAGAAGCCTGATCTAAAGAATACAGTTCCCTATCACAAGTGGCCAGCTAATCCAGCATCATGTATGTGCAAGTAAGATGACATGGCTACAGCAGGAGAGACCTGTAGATGAAAACTGCTCCTTGGAGGATCACAGGGAAAGGGAGAGAGACACAAAGGGCACATGGAGAGAAGGAGGAGTCATAAATTCCCAGATTAGACAAAGAGAGACATCAAGAAGATAGCACATAAACACATCTAGACAAGGCTTTTTTTGAGCAAGAACACACAGGAACACAGTTCCGGCTGGCTTGGCATCAGAGGGTGTGGCCTAATATGCAAATGAGTTCCTGCTGGGCTTTTTCTAACAAAAAGCTCTGTGTGAAGCAATGGTGATGTCAGAGGATGTGGCCTAATATACAAATGAGTTCCTACTAGGCTTTTTCTACAAAAAAAGTCCTGCATCTAGAGCCAGGCAGAGTCCCCACCCCCAATTTCCAGGCACACTGAGTCATCTTACCCCAACACAGTCATGTGTGCACACCACAAGCAACAAAAATCCTAATGCATCCCCTTTCACCTTTCTGAAAACAGTATGATCTCTTGAGCTTGGATAGGACTAAGCTTGGCAGTATCAAATGGCAATTTCAAAGGGAAGCTCCCCCTGGTAAGGAAAAGATAATGTAATTTCAACTATTTAAACCTAGGTCTATTTGTCAATGCTCAGTGGTCCCCTCCATCCATGTATCAAATCTGCAGGAACTTCCTTTTTTTTATTTCTACAGCTTATCTCTCCTGTGCCATGAATCCGCTTTCAACATCCAACTCCTTGACTGAATATTTTCACTGCTTGTCACCATTATGTGACAGAATGTCCTTCACTACTGGCAAAAGTTATAATGTTTGTAAACATTCCACAACACCACAGCAACTCAGCCAGTTGCAAAGAAGTTCACAGGCAGTCAACATTCCATATTAAAACCATTATTACATGATTTGCATCTGTTACTGCTTAGCTTTACAGAGCCTCAACAATTGTGGGTTTTTTTTATGTTGACATATCCTCTGAGAAATAATTGTATGACTATTAATAATGTAGATTTTGGAGAAAGCAGTAGTTGTTTTTTTTCCTAGACAAACAAAATGAAGGCCATGTTCAGAAAAAGGTGGAGAAAAGTTCCAGATGCATCATCGATCAATCTATCTCCCATTGAGGAACAATTCTAAGAGGATCGGAATGGAATTTGCAGGGGGGGAGGTCTCCAAATAAGCCAACAGTCGTTTAAAAATTCATATGCTAATGATTATTTTCCCTATGATGATGAGAAATGCCAAGATCAAACGATTCCAAGAACAGAACATTGCAATGAAAAAAGAGAATATTTGGCCAACTTGAAAGACATTGCCAAATACTTGTAATTCAAGCACCTAACTCCAAGCAGAAATTCCTGCTTTTAAAGAGATTATATGTGGAGGGGCGAGGAGAGGATTCTGACCTACAAAATGTTGATTACAGCTAGCACCATCCAAGTGCATCCCCGCTGACACTGACGACAGGCTGCTGAAAAATGCTTGAACTGGAACTCCCATATACAAGTGAGAGGAAGTTGAAGTTGTCAGCATCCTTAGAGCAAGGGGTAACGGTTGTGGTGTGTTTACTGAGTTGCTAGGAGTCCACACTGCTTGGACTCAGAACAGGCGTGAGTTCTAACACCACCATCCAAATGACATTTTAGCACATCTGCAATTAAAACAGATCCTCGGTGGAAGAACTCTACCAAACAGCATGTTGATCATACAATTCATTCCAACCTGGTGATTTTGCAAGCTGGTAACATTTAGTGGTAGCCACATTGGCCACTTAATGAGCAAACAAGCTGGAATGAACACATGCATCATACAGCGGCTGACATTACAGAGCCATGACTGAACCACAAGAAACATATTTTCTGTAGATCAGACACAGAAGGAATATGTCCATGATAGCTGCTAATAATTGAGTGCTGTCAAAAGTTGCAACCGACTCAGGTCAATCCAAAAACCATGGGATTTTCAAGGAAAGAGATTAGCAGAGGATGTTTGCCATTGCTTTCTTCTGCAAAGCAACCCAGGTCTTCTTTGGAAGTCTCCCATCTGACAATGGCCCACCCTGCTTAGCTTCCAAGCTCTGATGAGATTAGGCTAGCCTGGGTTATTTAGGCTGCCCATGATATTTAATGGAGAAGAACCAGGGTAGGGTGGGGGAAGCAAGAGCACAGTAAGACATACTAGCCTTGAGAGAGGAAAGCTCCTCACTTGTAAACAGACAGGTTATCGTGCCAATCTAATCATCCACCAAACCAAAGAAATAGTCCATAATGATGTCTGAAATCTATCAATGCAAGAACCAACAGGAAATGAAGACTGGCCAAGCTGCTAGATAGACTTGCTTCACATAACATCTGAACAACACTTGTAGGTGCTTTATAGGTAAACAGCAGGTATGAATTTAGAGAACACTGTAAAGAAGGATAGGACAAAAAGGAACAGGAGATTTTTTTCCTATGAAAAACAACAGTGTCATGTTGTTATATTAGGATTAAGCAAATAAATAAAGCACCTCTGTAACAGTTTGGTTCGTCTTTATAAAACCATGATTTTGGGGTTTTGTTCTCAGTAGAGCAACTGAGCTACCTACAATCATTGTCTTTTTTGTGCACCACCCTCAACCATGCTTCCAAGTTGTCCATATTAGTTCTGATTTTTTTCTGGAATGAAAGAAGGGGTTAATTCCACTTTTTTGCATTTATATGTGCATGTGTGTGTGTGTTTGTGTGCACCTGGAAGTCATGGTGACCTCTGGTAACTGACCTCTATTGGAGTCCTGGAGAATATTAAGAGAGGTGGCTGAATAATGCCTTCCTCTGTGTTAAAGCTGCAGTACTGCAGAGCCAGTTTGGTGTAGTGGTTAAGTGTGTGGGCTCTTATCTGGGAGAACCGGGTCTGATTCCCCCACTCCTCCACTTGCACCTGCTGGAATGGCCTTGGGTTAGCCATAGCTCTGGCAGAGGTTGTCCTTGAAAGGGCAGCTGCTGTGAAAGCTCTCTCAGCCCCACCCACCTCACAAGGTGTCTGTTGTGGGGGGAGAAGATATAGGAGATTGTAAGCCGCTCTGAGTTTCTGATTCAGAGAGAAGGGCAGGGTATAAATCTGCAATTCTTCTTCTTCTAAGCTCTGCTCATGACCTGAGTTTGATCCCCTGTGGAAGCTGGGTTTTCAGGTAGCCGACTCGAGGCTGAGTCAGCCTTCCATCCTTCCAAGGTTGGTAAAATGAGTACCCAGCTTGCTGGGGGGAAAGTGTAGATGACTGGGAAAGGCAATGGCAAACCACCCCGTAAAAAGTCTGTCGTGAAAACGTTGTGAAAGCAACATCATCCCAGAGTCGGAAATGACTGGTGCTTGCACAGGGGACCTTTCCTTTTCCTGTCCTCCCTGGTATTCCAAGGAGGTCTTCCATCCAAGTACTTGCCAATGTCGATCCTGCTTAGCTTCCAAGATCTGATGAGATCAAGCTTGCCTGGGCTATTCAAGTCACAGAGTGTTCATTCCACTTTTGAGTACCAAAATAGTACAAGCCAGACTTGCTGAACTGAAAGAATACTAGCAATATGAAAAGTTAACTGGAAAAAGTTATCTCTTTCTTCTACCAGTGATTTTCTCTCCAGAAATGCAAATTCTTTATAAAAATCAAGGATTTTTAAAATGTTTATCCTACCCTTTCCCCTTGGAATTTCAGGCAGTTTTCATTGCCCCCTCCAATCCCTCAACCATGCTCACTGCAAACACCAAGCTCAGCTAAAACCAAGAGCTGAAAAGAGAGAGAAGACTTCAGGATAATATGTGAGCAAGCACAGTTTAAAAAAAAAAAGCAAAGATTAAAAATTTGGCTTTGGAGATGCACGGGAGGCTTGTTAATTATCTGCCAGGTTGTTCCACGGCTCGGCAGGCGCACATACACAACACTCAATCAGGCACATCAGGGTACTTGTTGCGTTTTAATAATTGCCTTCCTTGGGTATATTGGCAGACAGTGATCTTAAGGCCAAGTACAATTTGCTACTTGATAAGTGTGATTATGGTTCAACAAGGCATGGCCTGTTGAGTTTTGCTGCAATTATACAATCTATTAGCAGCCTTCGCGAAAGGACCAAGCGATACGTTTAAAAGGCTGCAGAGGCTGAAGATGGCACACCTGCTGCTAAGTCATACCCTCAGCCAATCGGATTGTTCAAGTACTATTCAGTTATTACACACATGCAGTTTACCTTCATGCTAAGACTAGCAGAGGAGTTCGCTCCATGTTCACATCCCACTAGCCCTGACCTAGCAGTCGGAACTACTGCGTTAATGTAATTTCCGGGGCTGCAGAATATTGTTATGGAAACACAATGGGAAATGTCAGGCTCTAAAAGCAATGCCTGAAATTAGACCAGATGTCTTATAATCCATCCTCGCACAAGTACATGTCAACTGCATTTCATACGTTCTGAATTTGAAGCTCTGTTTTAAGTTTGCAAAATTTGCTTGGAAGTGTGAAAGTTTTGCCCTTTCGGATTCATAGTTCGGTATCCAAACATTCTAAATCTGCTGTGAATCAACAAGAGCAGGTTTTTACAATGTGATTATTTATAACATGAATCAGGGCACCGCATGTTAGGATACCACCAACCAACTGGAAATAATGTTTCTTTTTCACATGCAAAGTACATTCAGTGAAACTGAAGAGTCTGAGAAAAATGGTCAGATGTTACAGTTTGATTGAGGTAGCAGATTTGAACCACTCTGAGGTTTCCCACAGACAGGCTTCGTTTTGGGCAGGAGCTCAAAGGAGTGGAGCTCCGGAACTTCTAAATCTTATTGTGTTCTTTCTTTCTTATCTCCCTCCCCCCAATACTTGCTTCTGGGTTCCATCGTTCAACCCCCCGTGAGAATTTTGCTGTAAAGATTTGACACACTTTACAATATGTCCCCCCACAAAAACGGAAAATAACCAATATATATAAAGGAGACAAATGGAAATCTTCATCATGCCACTGCGGCCACATAAGAGAAAGTCATTTTAAAAGTACGATGGGAATAAAGTTTTATTATGACGATTATAATTCAAGAAATTTTAAGGTAGATGCTGAGTATTATTTAGTTCACCTACCAGTGATATCAGGGGTGTGTGGCATATGCAAATGAGTTGTGCTAATGAGCTCCAGCATTTCTTTTTCTACAAGATGACCCCTGCCCACAGAACAGTATGATCAAAGTATAATAAGTAAAAATAAACAAGGTCCACATGATGCCATGACTTCATGGTAGAACACCAGCTTTATATGCAGGAGATCCCAGGTTCAGTCCCCAGCACCTCCAGTTAAAGGGACCAGGTAACAGGTGATGCAAAAGACTTCTACTTGAGACCCTGGAGAGCTGCTGTCAGTCACTCAAGCAATGCTGACATTAATAGACCAATGGTCTCATCTGGTATATAAGGCAGCTGCATGCAGAAGACAGCTTCCTCCTCAAAAAAATATAGAAGATACTTTTAGAAGAACTTGGCAGGATTTTGTGCAAGTACAATGGGAGACCATTGATTGCTCCACAGAAGCAAGCAATGTTTGGTTTGTCTGGAAGATCTAGCAGGGGAGTACAGCTATCATATATCCTTGACCAAAGAATGGTATACTCCTTCTACCTGGGATGGTCGTCCTCTTCCACCAAGCATGCAGCTTCGGGAGAGATGCACATGGAGCGGTGAGGGAGGTAGGGGACACCTGCCTAGCCAGCCAGATCAGCCGAATCAACCCTGGCAATCAATGGGGAGGCAGATGTCACAGCCAGATCACCCTCACATCTGTTGCAAGCAATGTCAAATCACCTGTTTGTCTCTTGCCTTGAACACCCTACAGGGTTGCCAGAAGTTGGCTGCAACTTTCCACCAACAATGCTGAAAAAATATAGAACAGGTATCCCTCAGAAACATGCTAAAGCAGAAAGGGAGGAAAGAACCAAGATGCATCCTTTGGGCTGGATACTATGGGCTTGTTACACTATGCTAATATTTCCTTCCACACAAAGAGACTTCGGCAAGTGGGGGAGCCCCTCCTACCTTTTTAGAGCATTGGCACCCCTCCGTTCCTCCAATGAGCTCAGGATGCTCTTCAAGGAGTGCTGGCATTACTGGAAGATCCAACCTGTTAAATCGACAGATGGCACAATCTTAAACCAAGTTAGTCTAGTTACTCAGACTGGAGTAACTCTGCATAGCATTGCATTGTAAGTACACTGTATATAAGTGATGGCATCTAACAAGCGCTAAAAGCAACCTGTAAAAAACAGTAATTCCTACATTGCTCCACTGCTGTACGGTCAACCAATCACAGTACTTTGGATACAAGCAGCAAGTTTCAGTATTTGGTTCAATACTGAGTTATGACCAAAAGAGGCACAAAGTTGTCCATGGGTCTCCATTCGTAAAGGAACTCGGTGTATAACTGTGAGGAAAGACACATGCTTTATTTGCTCCTAAACAGCTTTAGTTTTGAGTAACACACTCCGTATTGAATTGGACTTGGAAGTTCACTGAAGCTCAGCTTGTTATTTTTTAAAATAAATAAATAGCTGCGCCTTAGTGAGCCCCAATTCAAGGCAGAAAAGCTGGATATAAGTATTGCAAATAAATAAAAGTCACGCCCAATAGACAAGCTCACTGTAAAGCAGCGCATCAGCATGGAAATCAGTATTTAAGGGCAGGAGCTCCCTTCTGCGGTTTACACACTTGGCACTAATTAGATGTTATGTGTTTAGTATACACAGTATTGCATTGCATTCATTGCACACATCTTGATTATTCTCTACATGTTCTAACTTTACTTAAATCAGAGAAATTCATGACTTCCTCTGTGGATTTCCACAGGAAAGACTTTGCAGCAGGCATTTGTTTAGCAACACTCCATTTCATTTCAACCATGGATGGGCCAGAGACTAATAGCAGAGGTCTGGGATTTTGACACTCATTCAGTTTTGACACTCACTGCAGGGGCAAACCATGTCACTTATACTGAGAAGGCTCTTTCACCTTGAATGGGAAAGAGAGCTTTCTACAGGTGAAGTAATTGTACATCAGTTTTGGGGTGAAGAATCTGGAAGACTCATGCCTTAAAACAAAGCTTCATGTAAGAAAACAGAAGGCAGGCTGACTGCTGTAAAAGGCAGGCTCTGCTAAAGCTTCAAAGTGTATCTGTAGCCCCAACCCATGGACAGCTATAATGGCTGTGGCCCATGAGCTGAAAAGACCATCAAGAATTTGGTCCATAGCAGCAAATCTTCCACCTTTGAAGGCACTCCAAGGCTCCGGTAGATTCAGTGCTGGAAAGATAACTAAATATTGTATATTCAGGGAAGAGCACACGGCACCCAAAACCATGGCAAGGAAAAGCCGTACAAAGAAGACAATAGAAGCTACAAAGCCTAGGCATAGATAATCAAAAAGGTTTCCAGAGAAAAGTGTAGGTCTTTCGTGCAGAGTTTACAGATCTCCTGTGATAAAGCAGAGGCAAGTTTACAATAACTCTGAGCCAGAAGTCAGTGTTTCCCTTCTGACTCACTGCCCTCCATGACTGCTCTTAAGTTTAAAAAAACGTGGAGGGTTTGATCAGTTTTCCCACTGTCTCACACAGAACACCAGTTATGCTTTTGAATATATACACTTCCATATACAACATTGCATTGTATCAGCAACTGAGGACTCAGCCCTGTCTCTGTTGTTTACAGAATAATGGGAGTCTCTGTAGACTCCATCCACCAGAGATAACCTAGAGGCCTGCATATAAGGTTGCTAATGTTCAGATGGGACCTGGAGAGCTCTTGGAATTAGAACTGATCTCCGTTGTCCGTTTCCCTGGAGAAAATGGCTGCTTTGGAGGGTGGACTCTATGGCATTATACCTCACCTCATTCCCCTCCCCAAACCCTGCCCTCCCCAGGCTCCACCCCCAAAATCTCAAAGTATTTCCCAACCCAGAGTTGGCAACTTTAGTTGTACAGCTTTTGACCAATTTATTTATGTCTTTATCCCTCCCCCCCCCTTTATGTATTTATACCCAAGCTAGTCTGATCTTGTCAGATCTCAGATGCTAAACAGGGTCATCCCTGGGTAATATCAGGATGGAAGACCTCCATCTTCTAGTGGCTTCTAGTGTCCTGGCCCCACTGGTGGACCTCCTGATGGCACTTGGTTTTTTGGCCACTATGTGACACAGAGTGGATGGGCCATTGGCCTGATCCAACATGGCTTCTTTTATGTTCTTATGTTCATTTATGTTCTTATGTTCTCCACGTTGATGTAGTGGTTAAGAGTGGTAGATTCTAATCTGGAGAACTGGGTTTGCTTCCCCACTCTTCCACATGCAGCTGCTGGGCAACTTTGGGCCAGTCACAAGTTTTCTCAGAGCTGTTCTCTCAAGAGCAGTTTCTGAAAGAGCTCTGTCAGCCACACCTACCTCACAGGGACTTGTGCTCTAAAGGATGCTAAACCTCATGCAGTTTCCTCACGAAGCCCATTCCACATAGCGCAAGTCAGTGTTCAAAAAGAATGGGGTTTGGTAGATGTCAGGTGGGACACCTTTAGGAGAAGGCATTTTAATATCTTACCTAAGGTATATATCTTATGTAAGTGTAGATGACTGGGGAAGGCAGTGGTAAACCACCCCATAAAAAGTCTGCCGTGAAAATGTCGTTATGTGACGTCACCCCAGAGTCAGAAATGACTGGTGCTTGCACAGGGTTTTTACCTTTTACCTTGCCCTTTTTAAGCCTGTAAGACAGATTTACCCACACACCCTATACAAACTCGCCCACAGATATAGCAATCGCCAGAACAGTCCATGGACCTACTGAAGCCATACAAACGGTATTTGTCAACATTTGCTATTTTCTAATACTGAAAGGGAAAAGATAATTAGGAAGCTATGTTACATGATCATTGCACCATCTCTGTTCTTTAAGTTTATTATTCTGGATCTTTATAGTATTAAAGAAGACTGTTACCAAATATCAGGAAATGTTATGTATATATATATACATGCTTTGGAGATTTAAGTTTCAAATTTGCTTCCAACCATTTTGCGGTCAGCCCACAAGCTTCAGGGAGGGGGGGAAACACATATACCAATATATGTTAATGTGACCCTCAAGGATAGAAATAAAGCTGCTTTGTCCATTTTTCCTGACCTTCCCATTCCGTGGGTGAGACAGAGAACATTTGAAATGAATCAAAATGTTTCACATCTGCCTCTTGTTATTAGGAAATTCTCTTTCTATTTATAAACAAAATGCTTTGCTGGGGTTAGGCTGTGGATTCCACTGCTCGGCAGACTTGCATTTCCTCAGCCATTTGAACTTCAGTCCTCAAGCAAAGGTATGTTATAAATCTTCTGGAATCCATCAGTGATGGAGAGGGTGAGGGAAGAATGGGGGAGAGGTAATTAGCTAACAACCAACATGAACCATTTGCTTGGCTTTCAATGGCTACAGTCAAGCTGGAAACTTCATGAAAAGGAAATCATGAAAATTGCATCAGGAAGACTAGGCCAAGCACAAGAGGATTTTGGCTTCTTTCATCTGAATACCTCAACCATCACAACTAATTGCTTAGAAGTCATGTATCCAGGGCTTCTTTTGTAGAAAAAGCCCAGCAGGAATTCATTTGCATATTAGGCCACACCCTGTGATGTCACAGTTGTTCCGCGCAGGGCTTTTTTGTAGAAAAGGCCCAGCAGGAACTCATTTGTATGTTAGTCTACACCCCCTGACACCAAGCCAGCCGGAACTGTGTTCCTGTGCGTTCCTGCTCAAAAAAAGCCCTGCATGTATCTCATCTTTGTTCCTCTGTAGAAGACCTGAACAAATGCTTGGGGAAGGAAATGGAATTATTGAGTTGAGACTTTCTACATAGGCAGGGCCGGTGGTGATGTCACCATTGTTTCACATGGCGTTTTGTAGAAAAGGCTCAGCAGAAAGTCATTTGCATATTAGTCACACACCCCTGACACCAAGCCAGCTGGAACTGCATTCCTGTGTGTTCCTGCTCAAAAAAAGCCCTGTTTATTTCCAATAGTGTGACTTCCTACATAGATATAACAACCATCGAAAGTAAAATAAAGGTAAAGGTAGTCCCCTGTGCAAGCACCAGTCATTTTCGACTCTGGGGTGACGTTGCTTTCACAAAGTTTTCACGGCAGACTTTTTACGGGGTGGTTTGCCATTGCCTTCCCCAGTCATCTACACTTCACCCCCCAGCAAGCTGGGTACTCATTTTACCGACCTCAGAAGGATGGAAGGCTGAGTCAACCTGGAGCCGGCTACCTGAAAACTCAGCTTCTGCTGGGGATCGAACTCAGGTCATGAGCAGAGGGCTCCGACTGCAGTACTGCAGCTTTACCACTCTGTGTCACAGGGCTCATCTGCAAAGTAAAATAGTTACTCTTTAAGGAGTAATTTGCTGACACAAGAATCTAGTGCTTGTTTCAGATTTATCTGGGACTATTTTATCTGGGAAAGTAAAATAGTCCCAGATAAATCTGAAACAAGCACTAGATTCTTGTGTCAGCAAATTACTCCTTGAAGAGACATCTTCTTACCCAAAAAAATCAGCAAGCAAGACATGGGAATGGCAATTGGGCCAGGCCAGAAACATTACCAGTTCTGGTTGGAGACATTCTTGGAGATATCTCCATGTGATGCAAGGCAAACTGCTTTTTCTGGAGCGCATTTGTTCCAGTGGAGTGAGATGCTTGCCAGAGAATTCCCCTGTTGTTGACCCACAGCCCCCTCATTTTCAGATATAGTACTTCTGAACATAGAAGTTCCACTGAGCCCTGGTACCTAATAGCTGCTGCTGATTGACGTCACCTCTCCTCCACAAAATCACCATGTGCCCATTTGTGTGTGTGCGTGCATCTTTTAAAGAAACAAGTCAGTGCTGCCTAGAGGGATAAGGCCAGGAGGCTCTGGGTTCAAATCCCCACACACCCCTGGGCATAGCTGGGCAACCTTGGTCCATTCATTATCTTTCAGGCTAAACAGGGCTGTTGTGACTGTGAAAAACTGGGGGGAGGAGGTGGGCACTAAACTACCAGGAAGCAAAGTGAGATTTAGTGGAAGCAGAAGAGATGCCATCCCTCACTGCAAGCCCAATTTGGCTGAAGTCTGGGTTTGGAAGCCAAAAGGGCAGGAAGATGAGCCAGGCGCTTGCCTGGCAGAGCCCTGTGTGAGCAAGGGCACATTTCCATGGCCGCTGCCTCACTTCTGCTCCCATGCAGGGGGGCTTGCTGATGACGAGGAGGCAGGAGTCAGCCAGGCTCTGCCCCCATGTGAATCTGTCTCCCTCTTGCTGGTGGTGGTGGGGGGTGTTCTCAGCTTGGCGCTCTCCCCCTCTCTCCTTGGAAGCCCAACAAGGCTGGGGAAAGGGATTTCTCTCCCCTCAGCATTATGCACTGTGATCAGCATGGCAAGTTGGGAATCGCTCTTCCCGCCTTTTCTTTTCCTCTTCTCCTCTCAGAGCTATCAGAGCCAGGAGCTGCTGCTAAGAGTGTTTCTCTGCTCTGCACCAGTCCCCCTTCGCACGCCGCGTCATGAAGGCGGAAGCAGCCACAGTGGCAGAAGTGAAGGCAGCACTCAGTTTCTCCCCCTCTCTCTCCCCAACAATGGATATCTTATGCAGGAAGGCAATAGGGGAGCTCCAGAGCTGATCCCCCCCGCCAGCAGCTTGGAAGGGTGCATGGTTTGATTTTTGTAAAGCGCATCTTGCCATTAGTTTGTGAAGGGAAGCTGCTCACTCTGGCAAAGATTCTTCCCTCAGGTGGCACATGTGGGGAGGGGACACCTGTCGCCCCTGTGGCCAGAGGCTGCCCTAGGCAACAGCCTACCTTGATGACTCCCTAGTGCCAGCCTTGTACATAGGAGTCTCTGCATGCCTTTCATGTTCACTCACAAACTCAGCTTATTTTGCCATCCATCCTGGTGATCAGTTTGAGAGCCAGTTTGGTGCAGTGATTAAGTGCGCAGACTCTAATCCGGGAGAACTGTGTTTGATTCCCCACTCTTCCACATGGACACACACTGAGCCACGAATCACAATTCATGCATGGATCGGGCCAATTTGTGGTTTGTTCTGAATCAGTCCAGACCTGATTTCATCAATTCCAAGCAATGCTGTGGGTGGACTTCTGGGAGGCCTAGAAACACCCATAGAAGCTTGATTGGCAGCTCTGGGATCACGGAACTCCCATTCTGTAGCGTGAAGAGTTGTTGTGAGACCTGAAGCCGAGCTTTCCTGCGGGCACCTGCTTTGGAGGACTATAACTTGGACATTCCAAATCCAATCTTCACCAAACATGGAGGGGAGGTAGAGGAGAGCTTGCTGAAGATTCCTGTTGAGTTTTATACCTCCTGAACCAAACTAGCCAACAAAACATGAACTGGGTCAGAAATCAAACAAATCATGAAAAGAAATGAACCACTATTTTCCCCAGCTTGTACCCATCCCTACTCCACATGCAGCTGCTGGATAACCTTGGGTCAGCCACAGAGTTGTTCTCTCAAGAGCAGTTCTCGAAGAGCTCTCTCAGTTCCACCTACCTCATAGTGTGCCTGTTGTGGGGAGAGGAAGGAAAGGAGATTGTAAGCTGCTCTGGGACTCCAAGTGAAGGACAGGGTATAAATCCAATCTCTTCTTCTCAAATAGCTGTTGCTCACTCACACTGGCATAAAAACCATGCAATGTACTCTATTCAATGCTGGCAATTTAAAAGTTGTGTCTGATGGTGTGGGCACGTACAATAAGGGGGCAAACTGTAATAATGCCTTATTTATACAAGTTGCTCCACTTAATAACCATGACCACAGGGAATACTTATTTTTATTCTTTTAAAAAATATGCCACTTTCCCGAAGAATTTGTCCAAGCTCCCTCACAAACCAATGCAGAAAAAATAAAACAGTATAAAATAATTAAAAGCCCAATCCTTAAAAACCCACTAAATAAATAAAATTGCTTTGTTCTTAGGCTGAGAAAAGGCACAGTGACCGATCAACTACTGTGCAAAAGTACAAGGCTGTTTGGCATAGTGTTATGCTTGAGACAGATTTCACCAGGGAACATCAAGGTGATCCTATCACGAATCTGCCTCATGCGTAAATGGAGGAACTTCAAACAAGCTATGGCCACCACAAAGTTCTCAGCATACCTAGCCTAAGGGATGCAACCCTGCACTCCACTATTAATACATCAGGCCTTCTGAAGTCCTTAAGATTTACCCATGCAGAACCAGATGAGAGGTCGATGGCTGAAAAATAAATAAACTGGAATGCATTGCAATCCTAATTCAAAACTGCAAGTGCCCAGCTAATTTAGTGCGTGTGTGTGTGTAGAAGGCTTAAGCCATAACAAGATCCAGTACATAATTGTAAAGGATAGAACTAAATTTTCCTGATCAATAAATGGCTCAGCAAGATCATCTTCAAGGAGCAAGCAGGTGCGAGGAGGTACGTATGGGTCACAATACCAAAAAGGTTTGCCTGCATGTTCTGTTCCCACACACATCACTTTCTCCACACCTCCTTCGCCTCTAAAGTTGCGACTTGGGGAAAAAAGGAGAGTCAGCATTCCTCAGGGGATTAGATCTGGCCTGTGGCTTCCTGCTTTTGATCCTCACTTTAGAAAACCTGAAATCCAGACTTAAGTTCTGTCTCTTCGGATCATTCCTCACCCTGTCACCAGTAGCTGGACAGGAGATACCAAAATAGACAGATTCCCCCCCACCCCCCCCCCCACACACTTTTGAATTACCTTTTACTTTTTACTTAAATGGATCAAATGATCCCCAAATGCCCCCTAAGCAGCTTGACTGCTATGAAACCAATGTAATTCTCTAGCTTTTGTGAGCTTTACAAACAGTGAATAGTACTTGATTGTCTCTGCTGAAAACTGAGGGCAAGAGGGACTTTCACCCTTACTAGAGAGCAAAGTGTAGTGGTGGCATAAAATGTCTGGGTCAGTATCATGCAGTTAGAAGAAGGCCACAGATTTATACCCCACCCTTCTCTCTGAATCAGAGCCTCAGAGCGGCTTACAATCTCCTTTCCCCACAACAGACACCTTGTGAGGTGGGTGGGGCTGAGAGAGCTCTCATGGAAGCTCCCCATTCAAGGACAACCTCTGCCAGAGCTATGGCTGACCCAAGGCCATCCCAGCAGGTGCAAGTGGAGGAGTGGGGAATCAAACACGGTTGTCCCAGATGAGAGTCCACACACTTAACCACTACACCAAACTGGGTCTCTTTTATGTGGCAAGTGATTGAACTGGCAAGTTATGTGGCAAGTGATTGAACTGCATGAGCTGATGACATCAGGATACTGCTGCCAATTAGCAGTTATATACCTGTAGATTGCTAACTATCAGCCATTGCTGCCACCATGTAAAACTTGCTGCTCACTGGCAGCAGCTATGTAGACAGATCCAGGTGAGCAGCTGTGTTGGTCTGAAGCAATAGAACAAAGTTGGAGTCCAGTAGCACCTATTTTGGGGGACTTCCCATCAACTTTTCTGCAGATGAAAGAAGGAACCAACTTTTCTGCAGGTGAAAAAGGAATGCTGACCCTCCACAAAAGGTTATGATGAGAATAATGGGATCTCCATGTATAAATCTCATCTCATGGGGAATAAGGGCTGTAGTAAGCAGGGGAATTTTACAAGACTAAGTTAAAAAGCTGGCTGGATCCAACCCTATATCTTTTACATAACACAGCAGAAAGCTAACAGAAGTTAAGGAAAACAAAACAGAGATAAGGTTCCGAATGGAGGGGTCAAAATTAATTATCTGTCGACTATTATGCATAAGGTCAGGTTCTATCACCCATTGCTGCATGGTGATCTCCATCCCGACAGAGGAACACACACACACACCCCGCCAAGTTCAGGCACCCTGAGTCCAAGGTGTACAGTACCAGGAGCTTGGCTTAAAAATCCTATTTTGATATCTGGCTCACCATCCCATAATTCAGATGTTTAAGACCTATATATTCCATAAGAAGAATAGTCCTTTATTCTGCAGAGAAAAAGCTGGAGGCTTTGCATGATGTTAAAAAAATCCCATATGGTTGTTAGAATTATCAGCAATCTTTCCTGAAAACTCCCAATCTTGGTGTCTTTTCCAGATCTGCTTTGTGAAATCTCAATTGCTTCTTTTTCCTCCTTTCTCCTTGCTTCCCCCCCCTGCATTTCAGCCACCTGCAGTTGCAGCCCTTCCCAAGGGTCTCCCCCAGTTCTGGAAACTATTTGTCTTGGCAAAGGGCTATTTTATTATCTGACACCTTATGGAAAATGGTGTCAACTCAGTGCCTAGTAAAAGGCAAGACAGGCAGTCTCACACTCACTCCAGGTTCGATTTTGTGCGAGACTCAAGCATGCTTCACTTGGTTCCCAGAGTCCTCCCCCACGCCGTTTGCCATCATGGCCCAACTGCAGGGAGACAGCTGCCAGTTGTTGCTCAGTAGCTGGTCAGATCTCAGTAAATGTTTGTCAGGCTGACCCCCTCCCCTCCAAAAAAAAAACACAACCCTGAAAGTGAACCCCTTAAATTACATTTGTTGAAAGATCCTCGATGTCTGTTCCTACTTTGCCTTTTATTCACAGCTAGGAAGCACTACTGTAAAGCTTTCTCAAACCTTCTCATCCTACCTCATGGCTAATGTATATCAACTGGATTCCAGTCTGTCTACCGTTTGTTTCTGAGGAGAACAGCTACTGCCTGCTTTCTGTGCAATGATATGGAAAAGTTAACTCACTTTTTCTGAGGAGAACAGCTACTGCCTGCTTTCTGTGCAATAATATGGAAAAGTTAACTCACTTTTTATTTCATTCAAAGACTGAAACCGTTTTGGGTAGGCAATACTGTAAAATATTGTTATATATATTTTAAAGAGCACACTTTTTTGTTGTCTGTTTGTTTTTTGCTAGGTGGGAAGATAGTTTTTTCTAGGAACCAGTTGGAAGGAAAGGCTGATGTCTGGTTACCCCAATGAGGTTAAGAACCCATCTTATTGGTGGAATTTCCTGCCCACATTGCATATGCATCCATGGTGGAAAGTGCAGTCAAGTCATAGCTGACTTATGGTGACCCTGGAGAGGCGTTCAAGGCAAGAGAGGTTCGGAGATGGTTTGCCATTGCCTGCCTTCACATCATGACCCTGTTATTCCTTGGAGGTCTCCCATCCAAATACTGGCCAGGGCCAACCCTGCTGTTTGGTATAGTGGTTAAGTGCGTGGACTCTAATCTGGGAGACGTGGGTTTGATTCCCCACTCCTCCACATGCACCTGCTGGTGTGACCTTGGGTCAGTCGCAGTTTTCACAGAGCTGTTATCTCAAGAGCAGTTCTCTGAGAGCTCTCCCAGCCCCTCCCACCTCACAGGGTGTCTGTTGCAGGGAGAAGAAGAGAAGGAGATTGTAAGCCACTCTCTGAGTGAAGGATAGTGTATAAATCCAATCTCCTCCTCCTCCTTGATCTCACAAGATTGGGTTAGCCTGGCATATCCAGGTTCAGGGCTGCATACACTTACGGCCACTTTAATCATCATCATCATTTCATGTTATTTTATTTACTTCATCTACACCCCGTCTTTCTACACAACAGGGACACACAGCAGCGTGCAGCCTTCTCCTCTCTTCCATTTTATCTTCAGAACATCCCTGTGAGGTAGGTTAGACTGAAAGGGTGACTGGCTCAAAGTCACTCAGCAAGCAGAGCGGAAGCTAGAACCTGGGTGTTCAAGGCTGTAGACCGACAATCTGACCACTGCACTATACTGGCTCTCAGAGAAGACTCTTAAGAACTGAAACCATGCCCTAGAAAGCCCAATTCACATTAAGGGAGGAAGTGTAGGCGATGCCCAGATCTCATGCAAAATAACAAACAAAGGATCAGCCAGAGACCTGTCGTATGCCCAAGAGCTCAGGTTCATATCCGGAATGTGCTTACTTCCTTACTGAGAGTATTAGGTGGAACTGAGAGTGAAGCACTGAAGTGATCAAAGGAAGTGGGTCAACTATATTTGAAACTGCTTGCCTCAGACTTTCCCACCCTTTGAGTGGGGTTCTGATTCATCATCATAGCACATGCTTTTAAAGCAAAAGGATCCAAGTTTGATTCCTGGTGTCTCTATTCCAGTGTGTCTCTTCTACTCCATCTGCAGTAGTAGGTGCTAGAAAAGTTAGTAGCTTGTCTTTTCAGGTTGATAGCACAACCACACGTATCCATATGATACGTGCTACTCAAAAGTATTCACAGCTGACTTACTTCCTCTGCACCTATCCATAAACAGCTCTCTTCTAGTTGAGATTTATTGATGATGTTTCCACCACTTGGACTTATGAGACATTCCACCAAGACCTCACCAGCTTTTACCCCACCTTCAACCTGACCCTGGACCACTCCTAGGGTTGCCAAGTCCCCCCTGGCCACTGGCGGGGGATGGGCGGGTTAGGGTTATCAGATTCAGAATGGGACGCTCCTGGAGATTTGGGGACAGAGCCTGGGGAGGGCAGGGGCCTCAGTGGGGTACAATGCCACAGAGTCCACCTTCCAAAGCACCCCTTTTTACCAGGGGAACTGATCTCTGTAGTCGGAAGATGAGCTGTAATTCTGGGGGATCTCCAGGAGTCTGGCATTCCTAAAGTCCACACAACAAGTTCATCTTCTGGAACCACATTACAGTTACATAGTGGACAGTTAAGTGCTGCTTTGTCCATAAAAATCCACTAAGTATTACAGATATTTGTATGCTTCTAGCTATTTTTTTTATTTACCACATTTTTATCTTGCCCTTCCTCCAAGACATCACGTATCATTTTCACCTCCTCCATTTTATCTTCACAACAATCCTGTGAGGTGGATTAGGTTGAGAGAGTTGAGTGGCCTCAGGCTACCTACTAAGCTTCTTGGTCTGTGGGAACCAGGATTTGAACCTGGGTCTCCCATATTCTAGTCTGATACTCTAACCACTACACTATCCTGCTTCCTAGAGCATGTCACACTGTATTGTCCAGACCTCAACTTGACATCCTCAGCTCCTGCTTCTGTGCATCTCCACAGAGGTAAAGTTGGGTTTGCCACTTGCCAGTCTCCTGATGTGGCAAGGAGAAAAAAAGGTACCGCCTCCATGTAAGGTTTACAAATGTACTTTTAAAGTGATAGAATTTCACTCTAATGACTTGGAACAATACAATTATTATTTTTCAAAGGATCAAAACCACAGCAAATTATTACAAAACACGACAATCAACAGAGAGTGGGACATAAAACCTTTAAGTCCAACAGGTAAAGTTCAGAGTATTCACGCATTCATTTTCTCAGGTAAACATCCACAACTCCCGCAGTAGAAGAAATTCCCAGACTCTAGTCCAAATCCAATTCTCTCATGTGCAGTATATGAATTTTCAAACATGCAGCTAGATGAGCCCTTCCGGAACTTTCAAACCTAGTTTTCACTGAAAGCTTCATCTAAGCTTCACATTCAAGACAAGGCATTTCATCAGATCCAAACTCTTGGAAGTGCAAGAGTTTGGAGTTTGGATCTGATGAAATGCCTTGTCTTGAATGATCCTCACTTCTGTTGCCAGATCTCCTGATGTGGGAAGGGGATTCTCTGCCCCCAGCTCAGAAAAACAGCAGGAGAAAAATTAAAAATGGACCTATGGCATGATCTCACTTTCAGGAAAAAACCTGGAAGTGACATTACCACCTCTCTGGGAATCTCTGGACACCTAGTCTCATTTTCAAGTTCTAGACTCCTCCCTCCAAATCCTTCCTGAGGCTTTATCTTGCCATCCATTTTGAATGAGCTGCTCCAAACTGGGTTGCCATTCCCCAGATCAGGGCAGGGGATCCCCAGGTTTGAGGACTTCTGCCTGCCAATGGCCATCTGGTCTGTGGGGAAATCCCCACCCCTAAACTGCAGTGTCACCACATGATGATCCTCTGATTTGGGGGCAAAACTCTATGGTTTGATGCTGATTTTACCATGATGTTTTAGCCAAAAACCAGAGCGTCGCCCCCGATGTCACTGACACGATAATGTCACTTCTGGGGGATGTTGTTTACAATACTACAGGTGGCCAGATCCAGGTGGGGAAATCCATGGAGATTTGGGGATGGAGGACAGAGAACTCAGTGGAGTACAATGCCATACAGACTACCCTCCAAAGCATTTTTTCCAGGCGGAACTGATCTCTGTAGTCTGGAGATGAGATGTAATTCCAAGGGATCCTTGTGTTGCATCTGGTCCCTTACTGTTAGTCTTGTTTCTGACAATGCACAATTTTCCTGTTAACTACTGTATTCTGGACTATTGAAATCACCTGTAAACCAACTCTACAGTATACACATTTTAAGGAGAATACATTCCCAAGGGTGGAATTCTAGCAGAAGCTCCTTTGCATATTAGGCCACAAACCCCTGATGTAGCCAATCCTCCAAGAGCTTATAAGAAAGAGCCTTGTAAGCTCTTGGAGGACTGGCTACATCAGGGGTGTGCGGCCTAATATGCCAAGGAGCTCCTGCTAGAATTCCACCCTTGCATTCAACAATAGTGTCAGAGGGTATCTAAGTTGCCCAGCAGTAGAACAGCTAGATTTCAGTTGAGTAGCATCTTAGAGACAAACAAAACTTTTTGAATAAGCCCTCAAGAGTCAAAGCTCCCTTTGCCAGATACCTGAAAACTTATACTCCTCCCCCCCCCAAAAAAAAATCTTGTTGTCTCTAAGGTATCGAACATTCCAATCAAAACATGCACCAATGACAGCCACAAATGGGCAGCTTCAACATGTTTCTTCAAGCAGGTTTCACGATTCCACTTATTATAATGCTGTAAGGTGGTTTGTTGGTTGCCAACTTAAAACAAAAAGTTTCTTGTTTGCAGTGGTGAAGGGGAAAATGCAGGCAAACCTGCCATGTGGAAACCCTGTGGTCGCCATGCTGTGTCAGCAGATGCAGCTGTGGGGAAAGCACAGAAATCCGTTCCTGTGTGGGAAACACTATCATTTAATTTATTTATTTAAAACATATTTAGAGTTTGGGGTTCTCTTTCTGCATTCAAAGGGAAGAGCCTGTGGGGATACGGACATCCCACAGTGCTTCCTGTCAGGGTCTGCTGCAGTATTTTCAGGTGTTCTTGGGTGAGGCTTCCCAGTTCTACTTCCTATAGCTCCTGCGTTTCCACACCACCATTTTAAACTTCTGCTTTCCCCCAATTCCCAGCCAATCTCTGTTCTTCTTCCCCCCCTCCCCTCCTGCTCCCTCGACTCATCTTCTCCTCATGGATGAGGGCCCAAAGGGTTGGGTTTTTTCCTCCCTTCTGTTTTGCTGGACAAAGGGTTGGGTTTTTTCCTCCCTTCTGTTTTGCTGGACTAAGAAAAAACAGGGAGGGTTAAGAAGCTGTAGAAACATAACAGTAATATCTCCAAAGTCAAGGGGCATCCTTATGCAAGGTGAGTCATACCCAGGGCTTTTTTTTGGTAGGAAAAGCCCAGCAGGAACTCATTTGCATATTAGGCCACACCCCCTGATGCCAAGCCACCTAGAATTGTGTTCCTGTGCATTCCTGCTAAAAAAAAAAAAGCCCTGAAAGCAAGCAGAAAGCAGTGAGTGGGTGAAGGCACGGGCTGCAACAAAATAAGAGGAAGACAGAGAGAGGCAAAGCAAGGAGAGAGAAGGTGAGGTCCCATGGAAGGAGAAATTCCCTTCCTCTTCATAGGTCCTATTGCTTTTCAAGGCATTGAATTGCAGCAGGAAAGTTCCTTAATCTTTGGCCAAGTGTTGGAGTCTCTCAATCCAGAGTGTCAAATTGCGCCAGCTAACAACAAAGGCAGTGAGGATAGCAGAATCCAGGCAGCTATGGGGAATAATTGTATTACAGCAAGACTGGGGCAAGGATACTCCACACCCCAACTCTTCACAGCCTCCATGTCAGTACTGAGGAAGGTTATATGTCCTGACCAGGTTGTTTTAAATTGGGTCGAGCTTCAAGGAGAGAAATCGTTTTCATGGAACAGGGTCACCACAAGACTTGGCTATTGAAGCCACCAGCAGTTGGCAGGTGGGGGTGAGAACAAAAAGTGAAAATCTGGGATGTTTTCTCCATCATCCCAACTGATAGTCCCAGTTTCATAGTGTTCTGCCAGGTCCCAACAGATGCTGCGGTATTCGCTGAAGTTTTTTTCCCCAGTTGTGCAAAACACCCAAAATGGAACTATGCATCATAGCAACTGTTTTTAATGTTTTTAAAAATGTAACAAATTTGCTTCCAGCTGGGAAATGACATTTAAATAAATAACAGTAATCAGGGATGAGGAGACTGCTCATTCCCAGAGATTTCAGAATTTTCTGCCCCTTGTGCAATTATTAAAAGCGCAGAAGGCCTGGCCAGAAAAACCAGATGCAAGAAAACAAGCAAGACTCAAGCTTAAACTTGAGTTTTCCAGGGATGATTTTTGAAGTTGAAAACCAAGAAGAAATACTGTTTACAAATTGGAGGTATCCTCAAATCTTCCAGAACTGTATGTAAGAATCTTTTTCCTCTTTTCAAGTGTAAAGTATGAATAGGCACTTTTTTCTGTTCTGTCCTACCTTTTACCAGTAGACACCTTTCTAACTTTCTAGACTGGGACTTGCCCATTCTCTAACTGACATTCTTCAACAGCTGACTTCAACCTACATATGTTTGGGGGAGGGCGGCCTGAAAATCTAACTAATAAAAATCTAACTAATAATAAAACTTCTAACATGTATCTAATCATATCTGATTGAGCAGGGCTCTGTTTAAGGCTCTCTTTCCCATCATCAGAATTAGAAAACTGCTGTTCATTTTCAAGGAAAGCTCTCAGATGATTGCGGTATTAGGCTGAAGTCGTCTGAAGGTTTTTGTTTAAAGAAGGAAAATAAGTTTCTAGTTCTAATGATGGGAGAAATAATCATAAGGTGAGACCTGGGGTGCGGTCACACGTACCATTGGTGACGACACAGCTCCGTCTGGCTGACGGATTAAATGCGTTCGTTCAGATATGCACATCTGGCAATCGAGCGTCATCCGGGGTCATTCCGACTTGCTGCGGATCAGTGCCGCGTTAATTGGACAGCACATAAAGTCCGGCCCTTTTTCAAAACAGCGGCACAAGATTGGCTTTTTGTTGTTTGGACAGCTCACACGCAATATTGCCTCTCACCTTTAAAAAAAAAAAAAAAAAAGCCCTAGCAGACATGCTCATTGCCAGATCATCCGGGAATCTGAGGTGACGCTTCTGCTTCTCCAATCAACACAGGATCGGAGGGAGGGGGGAAAACGTTATCCCACTATTCAGAACAGGAAAAAATTCTTTTTTTTCAATGTGGAGGATTTCAAGATATCATTGTCACTGCCAATTTCTAGGAAAATAATTCCTGGCAGTTCCGTGGTTTGGATCAGCAACTTTAATTCTGGAAACTTTCGCCCTTCCCCCCCTGCCTCTGAAGAAAGTTTTGATTTCCCAGCTCCAAACAGTTGGGCACATGTTCAATAGACCCCCTCCCCTCCCAGAAATCATCATCTGATTACGCATGCTCCAAGAAATGAGTGTGATAGTATTGGATGTCTGATCGCGCACAACAGAATGAATCGCATTCTTGGATGCTCGTCTGAACTGCCCTGCATCGAATCAATATTCAGCAGTTCAGATTTGAGCGCTACACACACGCTTTTAATGGTACGTGTGACTGCACCCCAGATGGATCAGTCTACACCCTAGTACAGTGTCCCATTTTCAGCAGTTGCTGGACAGCCCACATAAGTCTGTGAAGCCCAGAAAATGGAGTATGAGGGAAAAGCTTTTCTTTTCATGATTGTTCCCAGCTTCTGGTAATTTAGGGTAGACTGCCTCTGCACATGGAGTGCTATTCTTGGTTATAGAAAAAGAAAGGAAAAGTCCCCTGTGCAAGCCCCAGTCGTTTCCGACTCTGGGGTGACGTTGCTTTCACAACGTTTTCACGGCAGACTTTTTATGGGGTGGTTTGCCATTGCCTTCCCCAGTCTTTTACACTCCCCCCCCCCCAGCAAGCTGGGTACTCATTTTACCAACCTCGGAAGGATGGAAGGCTGAGTCAACCTTGGGCTTCCGCCAGAATCGAACTCAGGTCGTGAGCAGAGAGTTCAGACCACAGTACTGCAGTACTGCTGCTTTGCCATTCTGCGCCACAGGGCTGCTTAATTCTTGGTTATGCTCATTAGTAAAATGCCTGTCCACCAGACATTTTTCCAACCCTTTCAAAAGTCATTAAAAGAGTGACTTCCGGGGTTGGAAAATGGCGAGTTGAGTTGCTTTTCCTAACAGGGGCAGGCTGGCACTTCTGTTCAGGGTAGTAAAAGGCAAATTAATGCCTTCTGCCTACATTTCTCAGCTAGAGAATTGTCCAAGATATGCACAGATACTTTGAGGAGAATTATCTTGGCTGAAAGGGAGTCCCGGGGGGGGGGGCTCCTTTGAGGCTTTGAGGGATCTCCGGAGAGAAGTTGCATATTCAAAAGTACATTAAAAGAGGTTCAGGAAAGCAGCCTTTCAGTAGCTTTGTCTTTCTTGTAAAAAGTGCAAGCACCAAGTCGTTAACGACCCATGGGGTAACGTCACATCAGGACATTTTCTTGCCAGACTTTTTGTTTCAGGGTGGTTTGCCATTGCCTTTCCCAGTCATTTACACTTCACCCCCAGCAAGCTCGGAAGGATGGAAGGCTGAGTCAACCTTGAGCCAGTTACCTGAACCCAGCTTCCACCAGGATCGAATTCAGGTCATGAGCAGAACTTGAACTGCAGTACAGCAGCTTACCACTCTGTGCCACAGGGCTCCTCTTTCTTGTAAACCAATATACAAAGTAACATTCAAATAGAACCATTTGAAATTGTGGGATGGTGCCTGTTTTACAAAGTATGTCCTTGACTATGTGGAGTTGTCATGTCAGAGATTCTACTGACATCAGAAAATCTTGAATGCTAATTCTTGGAAGTAAGCTGACATGTGTCTGATCTCTAGAAAATTTCTGATAGTTTTGTAAAAAGTTTGTCTTTATCCGAAAAATACATCAAACCAAGTGATATATCTGGAGTCCTGGTCTCTGCCTGATTTTTGCAGTGGACTTGCAACAAATATTATTTCTGCATAATTTTTGCATTGGACTTGCAAATATTGCATATGGAAATTTGACTGGACTTTTCACATAAATTGTTAATGAATTTATTGTATATTTTGTTGTGCAATTTGGAATTTTCTGGTAGTAATTTTGTGAGAGGTTAGAAAAATAACTAAATAAAATTGTCTTTTATAAATGTCTTTATTGTTATTCTTAGCATCTTTTTAATAGTAGTTTTATTATCTGACTGTATACTGGTTTACAAGAAAGTCAAAGCTGCCGAAAGGCAGAAACTCTTATCAGAGTTTCAACCAGGGCTTTTTTCCCTGGGGGAATGCGGTGGAATAGAATTCTGGAACCTCTTTGTGGAAACAAAATTCTCAAAAAAAATATTAAAAGTTAATGAGGGACACGTGTGTGTTTCTCCTTCATTTCCCTCTTGAGAGTTCCAGCACTTCTTTTTCCAGAAAAAAAAGCCTTCGTTTCAACAGCTTCACCTGTTTCTTGAGAAACACAAGTGACATGCAGGACTTCTTTTGAACAGGAACACACAGGAACATAGTTCCGGCTGGTGTGGTGTTAGGAAGTGTGGCCTAATATGCAAATTAGTTCCTTCTGGGATTTTTCTACAAAAAAGCCCTGTGTGAAACAATGGTGATGTCAGGGGTGTGGCCTAATATGCAAATGTGTTTCATCACTGGACAGTGGATGTGGAGGATGGAACTTTCTGGGCTGTGGGCATGGCACAAGAGTTTGTACAAAGAAAACGAAAGTTCAGTTTTGTACCTGAGGAAGGGATTTGGGCTGTAGGCTTTCACAATGGTCAGTACAGAGCTCTGACTTCACCTCTTGACCTTCTGTATCTAAATAGCCCCCTTAACAAGATCCAGGTTTGTCTGGACTATGAAGGAGAGATTGTCGCTTTCTCTGATGCTGAACAGCAGTGTCAGTTCTATTGCTTCCATTCAGCAAACTCTGGGGGAGAAACAACTCTTTCCTTTCTTCCACGTTGGGGGCATAAAGACTACCCTTTCCCTATGTTAACTGCATTGTCTCCTGCAAATCTGTTTCTGTTTAAAGTGAACTGCCAACCCTTCCAAAATGAAAGAACAACAAAATATGTGCCTAATGCATTTTCCATATTAAGTTCAACTTTTGCTAAAGTTTTATTTGTTTTGCCAGTTTCCTTCTTATCCAGGTTTCTGTACATTCTGAATGAAACTGGAGGTACAAAACTACATTCTAGGTGAAAACATGTGCAAGATAGGGTGGGATATTTTTCTCTGGTGTGTCATCTGTAAAGGCCTTACACTAATGGAACCTCTACCTGTTTCTGTAGGCAAAAGCTTAGCTTGTCTTTCTGAGCTTAGCCAGTAGACTACTGTTTCTCATAAAAGATCTCTTTTTCAAAAGTAGTGATGTTCTGAACCACCTAGTCTTAAAGACAGAAATGTAGTCACCATTTAAAACAACTAGGAAATCCAGCTTTTAATGAGAACTTTTGACTGGATTTACTCGTATCTGGGTATAGGTGAAGGAATATAAAATGTATGGACCTTGTGTCAGTTTTGAATGCTGCGCATATTATTAGCAAAGACACGGGAGTGGTGATCAGGAATGAATTAGGGCCCTGCTTCCAGGTATTTTGCTGTACAAAGCTGCAGTTGCCAGGAATATGCATGTGCCACCCTCATCTGATATGAGACATTAATTTTGCATGTGGATATTGTATGCTTAAACACAGAGAGTATTGTAGGACACATCTATGAGTCATGAGGAAAGCAAGGAGTTTATCTAAGCTAAACTCTAGCATCGGAGATGGAAGAAAGATACTAGAAGAAAGAGTGATATCTATTTATCCATTTTGGAATAGCAAATGCATGAGAGATCCCCATTGCTTGTGTTTATTGGAGACCTGCTTTATGTCTTGCAACTTCTTATATTCTGGAGGGGGGAATTAAACTGTTGGTTTCTTCAAGGGTTGCCAGACTTTGGGGGTGGAGCCAGGAGCAAGGTTGCGACAAGCACGATTGAACTCCAAAGGCAGTTCTGGCCATTGCATTTAAAGGGACTGCTCTCCTTTAAAAGCTTTCCCTTCACTGGAAGTAATGGAGGATGGGGGAAATAACAGAGGATGGGAGCTCACAGAACTGGACCCCCTGGTCTAAACTTTTTGAAACTTACGGAGGTGTTTTGAGGAGAGGCACCCAATGCTATGCTGAAAATTTGGTGCCTCTTTCTCAAAAAACAGCCCTCCCCAGTCCCAGATACCCACAGATTGATTCTCCATTACACTCTATTGGGACCAGTCTCCATAGGATATAATGAGTGACCAGCAGACATTCAACCCCTTTCCTGCTTTCTGATAATCCTGAAGCAGGGGGAGAGCCTCCAAACTGGGGAATTCCCTGCCCCGCCCCTCCGGGAATTAGCAACACTAGTTTATTCTCTACCATAACAATGCATAGAGATTAGGCTATAAGTTTTATTTTAGAAAACACTTGATTTTTTTATAAATAGCATCTGGATGAAAAATGAACAGGTGAGAAGCAAATTTTGAGACCACCTTGACTCTCTGAATACTTTACAATCTTTCCATGTGACTTCCAAAAACTTAATAAATGCTATTTGTCCTGGGGGGGAGGGCGAGTACATTAAATGAACCCTGCCGGATCAGACCAAGAAGGCTCATCTAGCTCAGCACCCTGTTGCCAGTAGGAAGTCAGTAGGAAGTCCATAGGCAGGGAACAGAAAGGACAACTATCTCTGTTCTTTCTCCTTAGCATGTCATATACAGGGGAATATTTCCATGGGAGATGGAGGCCATCGCAGGTAATACAATAGATCCAAAACACAGGTTGCCTTGCTGGCAAAACATAAATGTCCTTTTTCTCCAGCTTTCTCTTGGGAAAGCAGACTATCCTGATGAATGTAGAACATATGAATATATGAAGCTGCCTTATACTGAATCAGACCTTTGGTCCATCAAAGTCAGTATTGTCTTCTCAGACTGGCAGCGGCTCTCCAGGGTCTCAAACTGAGGCTTTTCACACCTATTTGCCTGGACCCTTTTTTGGAGATGCCAGGGATTGAACCTGGGACCTTCTGCTTCCCAAGCAGATGCTCTACCACTGAGCCACCGTCCCTCCCCAAGGTGCTACTTCCTTCCGAGGTCAGTAAAATGAGTACCCAGTTTGCTGGAGGAAGGTGTAGATGACTGGGGAAGGCAATGGCAAACCACCCCATAAAAAGTCTGCCATGAAAACATTGTGATGCAACATCACCCCAGAGTCAGAAATGATTGGTGCTTGCACAAGGCACTTCCTTTACCTTTTTTTACTTCTTTGGTTTTTATTGCCCAGAAACTAACAATCCAGAGGCAGAATGTTTCTGAACATGGAGGTAACCACCCATTCATATGAATTATAGGTTCAGCAACTTGAATCCCAGGGATGATATTCGTAGATGGAAGGAGAAATGACTTTCAGCAATATCCCCCACCATGTTAAACCTCCAACTCTCCCTGTGCTATTTCTGAGGGTCTCCTTTTCCCCAGGAGCAGCTTTGGTGGGGATGTAATCTGGGCTGCAGCAGGAAGGAGAAACAGAGATTGAACTGAGGGCCTTCTACATGCAAATCATGGGCTCTAACCATTGAACATAGGTCCTACTCTCAGTTATATATTCATTACGACACCAGCTGTTGTTACCTATGCACAGACATACTATTCTTCTCTGTTGGCTCTCCTGGATCTCTAGCACAGAAGTCTTTCTCAGTGCCTGGGATCCTTTTAACTGGCAGTGCCGGGGACTGAATTGGAGACCTTCTAAACGTGCTCTGCCACTGAACCGCAGTTCTACACATTCTAAGCAGACTTCAGGCATCTCCTGACCAAACTAGACATGATTGCACATGGGTTGGGGTTGGAACACTAAAGCCACCTGGTGAGTTAATGGCAGAGATAAAAAGAAAGGATGGGCATCCTGATTCATAGCCTCTGTGCCAGCTCCTTGCATGTAAGGACTCTTGACATGAGATAACAGAGGACCTTGTAGTTCATGCTTTTCACTGCCCAACCATAGCAGCTCTTGTATAGTCTGAAGTTTTTCCTCCTTGCCTTACAGATTGTATTGACTGACAGTTTTGAATTCACAGAGCTCAAAAACTTCAAGGCCAGACAATCTCAAGAGTAACCCCCTTGGACTATGACGGTTCCTTCCTCTGCAATAATGAAGCCCTTCTGGAAGACCCCATTGTACCAATAGGCTACAGACTGCAGATTTATACCCAGCCCTTCTCTCTGAATCAGAGACTCAGAGTGGCTTACAAGCTCCTATATCTTCTCCCCCCACAACAGACACCCGGTGAGGTGGGTGGGGCTGAGAGGGCTCTCACAGCAGCTGCGATAGCTATGGCTAACCCAAGACCATTCCAGCAGCTGGAAGTGGAGGTGTGGAGAATCAAACCCAGTTCTTCCAGATAAGAGCCCACGTACTTAATCACTACACCAAACAGGACGTACTTGGAGATCTGCCAGTCCTAACCTCTAAGCAGGATCGGATCTATATGTTTTCTGAGGGGGGGGGGGCAAAATTCAAAAATGACGCCCCCTTATGGGCCATTCTATCTTATGGTCCCATAGAATACAATGGACTCCATACCCAATTTGGCGCCCCCCCTCCATCAGCGCTCAGGGCAAGCACTCCCCTCTGCTCCCCCCCCCAGATCCGGCCCTGCCTCTAGGCAGTGATACTCCTCCCAGGGGCAAAGCCAAGAAGATGTTGAGGAGTAGCTGTTGATGTCAGCATCTAGTCTGATGGGGTTTTGTTGGAAAAAGCCACTGGCTCCAAAGAAGAATGACATGGAAGCCAGCAGCAGCTCTAAGGAGACCAAGGCAGTAGGGTATCAGTCCTCCTTTGCTGTTTGTTCCTGGCTTCTTTTATTCAAAGACAGACTGCTTTTGTATACAGAAGCTCTATTTAGCGCTCCAGAAAGTTCAGTCTTCCACAAATGCCCCTCATCCATAGGCCAAGGTGACTACTTTGCTCAATCCCAGAAGGGTGGCAAATTTAGTTCTAGCAAAAATCAGGGGCTTAGGGTATCCTAAAAACTGCTCCACATATTTAAGCTGCTGAAAGACTGTCTTCTGTGTGCGATATATGAAATCTCAAGGATGTCAACTTTTATGCTAGCTTTTATCATATAAAGATAAACTTTGAAACTTGCTTGAAATTTTTTAGCCAGTTAGTGTGCCAAGAGAAGATCATTGTTTAAAGCCCAGATTAATAACTCTTGTAGAACTACAAAATAATGTTTGTATATACACATCCATGCTACAGTCACCTCGAGGCTGGACTACTGTAATGCCCTCTACATGGGGCTACCCTTGTGCCGGACCCGGAAGCTGCAGTTGGTGCAGAACGCTGCTGCCCGGCTATTATTAGGGCTCCCTAGATGGGAGCACATTCGGCCGAGGCTCCAGAGTCTGCACTGGCTGCCAGTAATATTCCGAGTCCGGTACAAGGTGTTGGTCATCACCTTTAAAGCCCTATATGGCCTAGGACCTGCCTACCTTAGGGACCGTCTCTCCCCACACGTTCCCCAGAGAGTACTACGCTCAGGCTCACAAAACCTGTTGGTAGTCCCCGGGCCAAAGGAGGCCCGTCTAAAATCCACCAGGGACCGGGCCTTCTCAACAACGGCACCTTACTGGTGGAACCAGCTGCCGGAAGAGGTACGGGCCCTGCGGGATCTAGGGCAATTCCGCAGGGCCTGTAAGACAGTCCTCTTCCGGCAGGCCTATGACATTAACTGACAATGAAAACATCCTGGATGGAACAAAATGTATTTATAGGCCGCCGGTTTTAATTATCCTATTTTATCCTGCTTTTTATTAACCTATAGTTTAATTGTATTTTAAATGTTTCAATCTGAAGTTGTCTAATTTATCATGTTGTAAGCCGCCCTGAGACACTTAGGTGAGAAGGGCGGGGTATAAATCTTAATATAAATAAATAAATAAATAAATACAGCTGGTGCCACTGCCTTTGGAACCCTGTGTATAATTCAAAAAGGAGCCTGTAGAGCAGTGAAAGGTGCAGACAAGGTCAATCAAAAATGATCCAAATGTAGGAATTCCTTCCCTTTGAGAAAAGGCTAAAGAGTTTGGGGGCTTTTCAGTTAAAAGAAGGAGGACTAAATGCAGGTGGGAAGTAGGTATGGCAACCACCTGGCTCAGGTGGGAAATTGTCCAAGGAAGGGCCTTCCCACCTGCCCTCATCTCTCAGGCTGGAGGAAAAAACCAGTGGGGGCAGGAATGATGTCAGACTCTCCCTATATTAATACCATGGAGTTCATGGAGCATCAGTTGATATGCTGACATCATATCTGAGTGTTTTGTTGGATGCAACACTGGCACACCGTATGATGTCATTCTCACCATTTGCGTGGCCCTCGAAGCTCCCAGGAATCCTTGGCACCCTATTTGAAGTTAGGTGCCTCTAAGCTAGATTTAGTGATCTCACCTAGATATCTCCAACAAGGGAACAACGGCAAAATTCACCACATTGCTTATTTGTCTTCCATCCCCAAAGAGGAATGCTGATAGCATCTAACTGGAAAGACAGAACTGGGATATGTTTAAGGGCATCTGCTAAATATATCTATGACATTTATTTATTGAGGCTTGCTTAAAAGGGGCCTCTCCCTGGCTCTAGGCACATCCAAACCCTTTTTCAAAAAATCAAGGCAAGTTCCGTGTGGTTTGGACCAATGCCAAAGTACTTTTCTCTGCACACCCAAACATAAATTTCTTTGCACTGTGCCACCTTCACCCAGTCAGCCCTCTCCACTAACAATGCAAAGGAAATGAAGAGGTTAGACGGCGAAATGGAGAGCTGGGCAGACTGCTGATGCTTCCAGGAAGTTACCAACCACAACTCACTCTGTCTCTGTCTATCTGTCTGTTTGTCTGTCTGTCTGTGTGTGTGTGTATGTACACACACACACATATAGCTCCCAGACTAAACTGAGCCTGCCAAATCTATCTTGAAGCTAATTTTTATGACTTAGTTACATAAACCTCTAAAAAAAGGAAGGTTAACGATGGAAACATTGACATAGCCCTAATGAGGGCAATTAGAACCAGGCAGCCGAAAGACTGCATAGGAAAACGAGTGACTAACCAAGACAGGGAGGAAGAAGACAAGCCCCTTCGAGAAGGCCTCCAGCTTCTTTCATAACTATATATTATGAAGACTGGTTTCTAGAGCACCTTTAGTCACTGGCCATGATACGTGAAACAAAACTAAAGGCAGAGACTATGCTTTAAGGCAGAAACTAGATGGGATGGTAGTAACTAACCTGTGTCTGGATTCAGTCGTTGGCAAATTACTTAGGGATGTCAGCCTTCAGACAGGACCTGGGGATCCCCTGGAATGATAGCTCATCTCCAGACAATAGAGATCAGTTCGCTTTGAGAAAATGGATGCTTCAGTTCTATGGCATTCTACCCCACAGAGGTCCTTGTCCTCCCCAAGCTGCATCCCTGACTCTCCAGAAATTTCTCAACCTGGATCTAGCAAACCTCTCCCACATTCCCTGTTGGTGACCGGGGGAGGGATCTGGCAACACTCGGGCTCCTGACTCCAGGCTGGAACATTCCTGGAGATTTGGATCCCATGGAAAGTAGAGACTGAGGAAGGGAGGAATCTCAATGGGGTGTAATGCAATAGGGTCCACCCTCCAAAGCTGTCTTTTTCTCCAAGGGAATTGATCTCTGTAGTGTGGAGAACAGTTGTGATTCTGGGAGATCTCCAGGCCCCACCTGGAGGCTGGCAACTAAACTATAAAGTGGGGGTAGGAAACAGTAAGTTTTGATGTGTAGGTTGGACCTGCAGAAGGAGGGAGTTGAACTGTTTCCCCTAACTACATTTTCCCCTTCCCCAAAGTAAGATAGTGCTTGAAGTTGTTCACAATAAAACAGAAATCAGCATAAAAAACGTAACAAAGCCAGTGGCACAATCCCAACCAGGGCATCCAAATCAGCCACCAGCCTCTGACCTAAGCAATCTTCATAAAACACTTCTTAGGTTATAAACAAAACATAAAAAAAAACTGCTTTAAAATCTGCACCCCCTGTCAGTTACAAGCCAGTTCTGGCCTGGTGAGTGAAGGAGAGTAAGGGACGTGGCCTGGTGAGTCTCAACTGGAAGGGCATTCCACAGGTGAGGTGCCAGAACTGGAAGACCTGTCTCTAGTCCCCACTCGACTCACCTCTGCAGGTGAGGCCATGGAGAACAGAACTTGGGAAAAGGATCTCAACTGGCAGGCTGGACCAGTTAGGCTTCTTGTCCAGATGAAACACCCTGCTGGAAGAAAAACCAGCTGAAGAGAATTCATTAAGAAATCCAGGACTTTTTTTGTAGCAAAAGCCCAGCAGGAACTCATTTGCATATTAGGTCACACCACTGACGCCCAGCCAGCTGGAACTGTGTTCCTGCTCAAAAATAATCTAAATGCAAGGTAGGATTCAGTGCTCCAATCCTGCCCACCCATTCTGCAAGTTCACCCTCCCGATGGGACCTGAGGATACCCTTGAATTACAGATATATGGGGTATATCTAAACTACAGAGATCAGTTTCCCTGGAGAAAATACATGCTTTAAAGGTATTGTACCCCACTGTATCTATGGTATTATACCCCACTGAGATCCCTGATCTCCCTGGGCTTCACTCCTAAATCTCCAGTAGTTTTCCAACCTAGAGCCGGCCACCCTGTGGACCTCTCATCCCCCACCGGTGGCCAAAGGGGATCTGGCAACCCTATATCCAGTGCAGTCTGTGTTATGATAGGCTGATATTACACCTTTTGGCACCAAAAGACAAGGGAAGAAGAGAACCAGGAAAAATGAGAGGTGGCAGGGGGGGAGGTGGCTTTAATGCAGCACAATTAAAAAGCAAGATTTAAAGCAGATATTTAAAGATGTCAGTTGAGGGCCAGAAGGAAAGCAGGGGGTACAGAGTTCAATGGGCAACATCAAAGGTCTGGTGGATTAAGTTCTGAAACAGGCCCCAGTCTCTAAAATTCCTGCAGGAGCCCCTCCTTCCAGACCCAAATATCCATACATTCTTTGCAGCACATGTTTTCTAAAGGGATTCCTTAAAGGCAGAAATTCATCCTCCCCCTTACAGGCACATAAAAGCTACTTTGACCAATCTTAAATGGCCTTTCAGAACTAACATCTCCACCCTCTCTGTGAAACACATGGGTTTGGCTTTGTTTATAGGTCCATAGTTGTAGCTAGTCTGGGCCAGAACTACCTTAGAAGGCATCCTTATTTTTTATTTTTTAGACACTATTATGCATCTTTAGGAGCTATTATTATGCATGTTCCTAAATGTTCCTTGGTTTCAGATGCCATTGAACATGGTTTTAAGAAAAAAAGAGTTACATAATTTGTTTGCTTACATTCATGTACAGGGGAGGATTAGGAATATGTAAAATGAAGCCCTTTGTTCTTCAAACCATTTTTGAAAATATATTCATAACTCTAGATTCTGAAAAATAAGATTTTTACACAAGAAGCCGCTGTAATTATAATGAAAGTCCACCATAGCAATAACTGGGAGTTGCAGGGTTGAAAGAGACACTCAGGCAATAAGAAGATAAGGAAAGTACCACAAACATGGTGGATATGGGGTGGGGGTAGGGTTGCCAAGTCCAACTCAGGAAATATCTGGGGACTTTGTGGGTGGACCCAGGAGACTTTGGGAATGGAACCAGGAGCAAGGTTGTGACAAGCACAATTGAAGTTTTAAATGCTTTCCATTGGAAATAATGGAGGATAGAAGTACCTCTTTTGGGGCTCATAGAACTGGACCCCCTGGTCCAATCTTTTTGAAACATGGCAGGATTTTTGAGGAGAGGCACCAGATGTTATGCTGAAAATTTGGTGCCTCTACCTCAACAAATAGGCCCCCCAGAGCCAAAGATACCCATAGACTGATTCTTTATTATACTCTTTGGGAACCGGTCTCCATGGGGGATAACGGAGTGCCCAGAAGACACTCCCCCCACCACCACCTGCTTTCTGATAATCCTGAAGCCGGGGGGGGGGGGGGTGGAGGGCCTCCAAACTGGGGATTGGCAACCCTCTCCAGGGATTAGCAACCCTATCTCGCCCTGGTTGGCTATGAGAAGCCATCTTCCTTCCTCAGAATCCTAAACACCTGGAAGAGAATTTCCTGCACATGTCTCATTCTGGGGGGCAGGGAGGGAATTATGTACCTTTTTTTTTCTTTTGCACAAAATTGCAAAGGGCTAGATTCAGCCAGCTTTTTCACTTAATCTCACCCATTTCTCTTCCATACTACAGCCCCCATCAGATATTATTTTTGTAAATACAGGTGCCACAATTCTCAACATTGCCTTTTTTGGTGGCCAAAGAATTACCCTTCCTTTCTTTTTCACCAACAGGAAAAAATCATTGGATCCAAGTTATGAACAGCCTTTGCAACAGTTTGGGGTTATTTATTTATTTATTTTCCTGTGGTCCTGAAAATTTTCTATGGTTTCTGGTTATTTCTTTTCCTAATATTTTTCTGGACTGTGACCAAAAGACTTGAAGTTGTTGACACATATACATAATTTCTGTTAAGAGCTGGATTTTCCACAGAAAACTAATTTAATTGCTCTCTGGAGCTTCCCAAGACATAAATGGACCTTTCCACTACTGTGACCAACTTTGGTAAACTTGAATCCAAGAATGGGTAATAAAATTGAAAACATACTTCATGTTTCCTGCAGCATTTCCATACAGCACTGGTTCTTATTCACTTCTCTATAGACCCTGCTCGATCAGTTACTATCATTTCCAATCCCAGCACTTTAGCATGTTGTTTTTTTAAAGGAAATTCTCATCAAGTTCCTTAGGGCATATCTACATAGGATGCTCCTTCCCTTTTAATGTACATGCTGTACTAGGGTTACCATATTTTGAAAAGCAAAAAAGAGGACGTATTCCCCAGTTGACTATTTCAAACAAATGGTCACTATGACAAATCTCATTTTAAATACCCCTACTATTTAAACTGTAATAATTGCTACTAACTAGGAATAATCCTAACCTTCCAACCCCAAAAGAGGATACTTCCATCATTTTTAAAAAGAGTCCTAAAGAGGATGGACACATAGAAAAAAAGAGGGCATGTCCTTTAAAAAGAGGACATCTGGTAACCCTATGATGTAGTATTACTATAAGTGTAAGGTCACTTGAAAAGGTTACAATATAGGGATGGAGGAGTTTCAGCAACAATTTTAGCTTTGCAACATTTCACATTTTTCTTAACAGTCCTCAATATGAGTTTGTCATGATTGTAAGCTTAAGAGGCCTTGATAAGTTATAACTTCCCCTGCCAGGATATCTGGCCCCTGTAGCCTCTGAGGCCTTCAGAGTGACCTCTTTTGCACAGACTCTAGCAAGGATATGTTCTTAATCAGGGAAATGTGGGGCTAGTCCTTCTCTTTCTGCCTAAAGCACACAGGATTGGTTATTGTCTCCTTGTTCAACATTCTAACTACTACACAAAAGGCTCCTACTTTCCTAATTCCATGTCCTTCAACTGCTCTCCCTTTTGGACCGGAGCTACTCTACCTGTGGCAACCTGAGGTCCTCTTGCCTGACCCACCTTTCTGAGATATCAGGGGCAGCTCAGCCAGTCACTGTTTGAGCATCATTGTCACTCCAAACCTCATATGAAATTTCAATATAGATTGCTTAAACAGGTGATAGAAAGAAGGCACTGCGTGTATTCCAGAAACCAAAAGTTTAGTTTCCCTTTCTTGTCAGTTCTTTCCAAGCATTTTATTATTCCCAGAGGAATACCTGGGGTTTTCCTAGCATGCACACAGCAGGTTAGTGTCCTTTGATCTATCCTAATGTTCACGCTGGATTATATACTGCTTGTACGGATCTCTGATTTTTTCCTTATGTACTTTACTCCTCTTAGCTTTTGAAATCTAATAAATCAAGTGACATTGTTATGTACCTCCGGCAGCGGCACGTTTTTACTTTTATGCATTCTCCATATCACCAGGGTAGGAATTTTTTTTTTTTCGGTCAGGCAGTAGTTCATTCAGTAGTCTCTCTGTCTCGTCCTGGAACTTATTAGTGGCCTCTTCCACTGTTTCTTTCATTGAAGCTTGACACCAAGCTCTGAAATAAACTGTTTTCTTAGGATTTCCTGCGGCACGTATTTCCTGTGGTATCTTGTTTAAGCTCTTAGTTGGCTCTCCACCATGTTGTGATGGGCCTCTTTAATCCCCCTTTTCCACTCCTTTTTATCTTTATGCACCACTGAGGGCTGTTCAGACACGTTCCCCTTTCTGCCTCCTCCTCTTCAAGCCATTGAAGTAACTAATGCTTAGTTCCATTCAGAAATGAAGAGCTAACCTCCTCCTCCCCCAGAGAAAGGGGGGGGGCTTATTGTTTATGGCTAATAAGCATCCTGAAACCAACTGCCAAATCTTCCGCTTCCTTTTCAAGCCTCTTGTTTTATCTTCCCTCACTTCAGTGCTTTTCCTAGCAAGTTACAGCCAAACAGCATGTGGCAGCTGGATCCTGGTGACAGAATATTAGCTTCCCATAGTATATTTTGAATACTCAGGGTCCAGAACAAGCCCTATCATGGGGCATGCCTATTGTAGGCCTTTGGCTCGGCCAGACAGCAAACTTGGGGCGCTGTTGGATAATAGAACATTTGTCAATTATTTACATTTTTAGAAAATATCTGTCATATGATGATGGATGAGGTATGTTTGGAGAGGGAGGACTGTATGTTGAAAGGACTCCTAGAGCGTGCATTTGTATGTGTGCCAATGTAACCCTGTGGAGGATTCCTATGACTAATGGCTGGGTGACCCTCTGTCAGGGAGGGGGGACAGTTTTGCCTTCCCTGCAACATTGTTTTCCATGTTGCATTATTAGTTTTCCCTGTTTACTAATTTAAAATATTTTATCTCCCCACCACCACCATTATGAGTACAATAAGGCAGTTCTCAACAAGAACAACAACTACAGAAACATTCAAATCTAAATACAAATTCATACCAACAAAATACAAAAAAAAGTAGACAGGACAGTTCTTCTGTAGGGTTTGGGGCCTGTAATAAAGTAGCCAGAGAGTCTAAAGTAAGGACAAGGAGTCTGGGCTAGATATGGCCACGAATACACGACTGGTCTAGGAATTTAGAACTCAGTGTTAAGTGGTCTGAATGATTAGTGAAGTTAATAGCTTTGGAAGAAGAGACCCCTTGAAAGCCGACTATCTCCACTGCGGCAGAGGTTCTCCCTGCTGAGTTTTAAAGAATCTTTTAATGGGGCCATTGGTTTTATTATCTTTTCATCCTAAAACAAAGGTGAGGGGCCATATCTCCCAGCTCCAGTCAGCTGAAGCACAGGACACACATGTTGGTCTTTCTTCCCCTCCTGTTAAAGTCTTCAGGTCCTCAAGTCCCGAAGCAGACTTTTTTTTGAAGATAGACTCTTCTCTGCCTTTCTCAGAACAACCGTGAATCCTTGCTGAACTTAAGTTGTTAGATGGTAGGTTAACTATAATTAAAGATAGGGGTGCAGAGAGATTAAAACTAGTATTTCATGTCCAGTTCCCCCTCAGATGCTGACTGCATCACCTCAGGGATCCCATGGGCCACCTTCGTTAGGGACTTTGCCTTCGGCCCATCCTTCCAACCCCTGCAGCAATCCTTAAATTCAGATTGGCAGGAAACAGAGATCTGGCTACAAGTAAAAAGACTGAGGTGGCAAAATGGAAGTCAGGAAGTGATGGCTGCAGTAGTCCATAGGGGGCAGGGGATCCCCTGGATTGGAGGCCCTCCCCCCACTTCAGGGTTATCAAGGGGGGGGGGAAGGGAAATGTTTGCTTGGCACTCAATTATACCCTATGGAGATCGATTCCCATAGGGTATAATGAAGAATTGACCCATGGATATCTGGAGCTCTGGAGGGCTGTAGAGGCACCAAAAGGCATCCGATGCCTTTCCTCAATTCCCCCCCCCCCCCAAGTTTCAAAAAGATTGGACTAGGGGGTTCAATTCTATGAGCCCCCAAAGAAGGTGACCCTATCCTCCATTATTTCCAATAGAAGGAAAGCATTTAAAAGGAGCACGGTCCCTTTAAATGTGATTGCCAGAACTCCTTTTGGAGTTCAATCGTGCTTGTCACACTCTTGCTCCTGGCTCCATCCCAGTGTCTCCTGGATCCACTCCCAAAGTCTCCTGAATCCACCCCCAAAGTCCCCATATATTTATGGAGTTGGACCAACTAGTGGTCCTGGTTGGAGGTGGTTACAGCATTAGCCAAAAGATTTGAATGAAAGGTTATACTCCCATTAGGGTTGCTAGTCCCCTGGGTTTTTGGGGTTTTGGGCTTCTGCCCACTGGTGAGTGGGAGAAACCCCACCCCCAAACAGCCACATTGCTGCAGGACATCCTTGACATGATGACATTACCCAGAAGTGACATCATCACACTGGGGACATTGCACAGTGACACTCTGGTTTGAGGACAAAACTCTATGGTTTGAGGCCAGCTTACCTCAGAGTTCTGCCTCCACAACAGAATGTTGCTGAGAGACGCCCCTGACATGATGACATCACTTTTGTCCTGGAATGCCCCCCAAATCCCCCCACTGGCACAACAAGGGGACCTGGCAACCCTAGCTCCCATGTCATTGCCAAGGAAAATATCTAACATTTTAGAACAAGGCAAATATTTCATTTCTTTAATTATTGCCTTTCCAAGAGCTATCACCATTATAGCAGAGATTCATGGAAAAGGCCCATTCATCTTCATGGCAGCACTTTTATGATCTGCTGCTAACAATTTAACACACATGAGGAAAATAGAGCACCGTCCCTGTGAAATCTGAAAAATCAGCAATATAAGAAGGAAGTAAGAAAATTGGCTTGACAACATGTCCTGAGGCAGTGAATGTGAATTCCTTCCTTGATGTGAAAAGAACAGGAACTGCTCAGCCTTTTTGATATGCCCAGACTGAGGGAGCTATGATGGAACCTTTCCACTTCCCTTTCTCAAAGGCTAGATTTTTCCCTTCATTTTTCTGTCCCTTCACTGACTGAGCAGCCCTGGTAATGTGTTTTCTTCTCCCCTGAAGAAACTTTGGCTGTCCCATCCTGTCAGTAAGATATATTTTGGTTATTTGCTCAGGAACCTGAAGGAAGTGATGGGATCACCCTTTAACTTAAACCCTTGAAAATGGCACTTGAGACACTTTTAAAATTCAAAAATAACAAAAGGTTTTATTTAACATCAAGTGGAAAGGAGAGGTGAAATCAGGGGTTGAAATTGTGTCGTAAAGCTAGTATAAGCACAGACTTTTGTTATTATACATCAGGCTAATGAGAGGTTCTTAAATTATTTACAGTTACTTTAAATCTTTATATTGAGAAGCTCTAAACACCATAATACACTGCATTTGTACCATTGCTGACTCTTTTGGTGCCCAGAAGGCTGGTACCCTCCTTCCAGTACCCAAACCCCTTGTCTTGGAACACCTGTAGTCTTCTTGAGTTGTTGACTGACTTTTAAAGTCTTTAAATACAGTTTTTAACCACACTAAACCTGGGAATTCTGTACTCCTCAGAGATAATGCTCCCTGTTTGACTGGGTAGGGAGTCTTCTTCTCTCTCTAGATCTTTCCCTTTCCCTTTGGCCTGAATGGGAGTCTTTTCTACTACCCAAACTTCCTTGCCAAACTTTCCCCCAGTTCTCTGTCTGTGTTCAAACTGCTTTCAGCTAATGCTGAATTCAGACTGCATTCAAGCAAAGTAGAAATCTGACTTTATCAGCAATAGACCCTTTTCTATCAGGACTAGTCTCAGTTGGTCTCAGTACATCGATATTCTCAGTTAAGGCAGGAATCTGTCTCCCTTTAGCATCCAGCTCTCTCAAGAGTTGTTTTCTTTTGCTCAGCTGATGCCATCCAATCAGATTGCCTGAAGCAACCTGTCACTCAAGCCTCTCTGGCTCTGTGAAGAATTAACCCTTCACAGTCCTTTAGCTGTTGGTAGCATTTCTAAGCCTCTTAAAAAGTGCAGTCCATCACAGGAGCTTTCACTGAAGCCAAAGAACAAAAGAAACAAAAAGGTACCACATCTTAGACAGCTGATTATTACTTCTGCCATTAAGAGAGTGAGGGAATGCACCAGGGTGGATTATGAAGCCATGAGAATAATCCTACATAGGAATTCCAGTGCCTCAGGATTTATTGGTCATTGCTGCTAAATGATGCTGTTGAAAGTGATTTTCCTTAGGGCTGTGTCAAATATTACAGCAATTATTTGCCTGGAAAGTAAACCCCATTGAACTCATTAGGATTTACTTTTGAGTGAATGTTCATAGGCTGGGCTGCACGACCCATTGATCAAAGGGAAAACTTATGTCTGAGAAAACATATGCCTAGAATTAGCTTTTAAATTACAAAAGTGTTGTGCACTTCATTCATTGCTAGATTACAGATTTTGCAAGGTCCTGATCTGCCATTTCACATTAGCAGCTTTGCTTTTCCCCACCTCAGTACTTAAAACTCTCTTGCCACAGAAGTACCAGAAATGTGGCTTTGAAAGAAAATCAACAAGAAAGACAGGCAGCCTTGCCTGCACATCCAGCCTAACTCAATCTACAAAGACTGTTTGCCAGAACATTTGGTTCATCACTTATGAAGGCCTTGAGAGTCAGTCTCTCTCTCCGCCCCCCTTTTTCTTTTAAAATTCCCCCCATCAACTTCTTTCCCTAGTTGTCCAAAGTGATCACAGCCTATTCTAGTTCCCCAGTGTCCCCATGGTGCCACTTCAGGGACATGGGGAGCTTTTTGGAGTTGCTTCCCATAGCTGGGGAATTAGATCCTAGGCAAGCTGCAGATTGCTGCATTGTTATTGTAATCTTGCTGAGCACAATTTTGCTGCCTGCTCAGAACTATCCGAAAGAAACCCTCAAGACTTGTCTTCACAGGTGTCTTATGTAATGACTTGATTAAATGCAGTGGTTAATGGCAAGCAAAATCCATTAGCTAGTAGATGGCATGGGATGTCAACCTGATTTTTATTGCAAGCATTTTTTTTTATTGCAGCCTAATGAGAGAGTCTACGAGAAAGCAGGTCTGAACATAACTGAAGTCCTATTTTTGATTCTCTGACACATGCAGTTATTTTTTGTGCCAATGTATTATTCTGAGCTCCCTAATTCACTGTATATAAGATGCATCTTTCCACAAACCTGCACAGAATCCACTATCATTTTATAAACTGAACATTTTGAAATTGCTGGTAACCCAAACTTTGCACACTAATCAGTGCCCACGCCATCATATAAGAAGTAGCAAACATGTTAGAACTTGTTATGTTATGAAAGGCCACATAGATGAGAGACTGATTTCAATACTATCCATTGCCATTTGCATTGGGAGTTTCAAAACTCAGGCACTTCTGCTCAGTAAATTAACATTTGTGTGATACATAAAAAGGGATTTTAAAAAAAATTATGTATGTGTCTGGTGTAGGATGGCATTTTTAGTATTTACACTCAAAAAATGTTTGCCATAGTTTCAGAAACAATTTTTCTGAGTCATATATATATATATTTTTTTTAAAAAATTAAATTGTCATACCAGTTATATATTTGTCCTAGAGAGCCAGTTTGGTGTAGTGGTTAAGTGTGTGGACTCTTATCTGGGAGAACTGGGTTTGATTCCCCACTCCTCCACTTGTCCCTGCTGGAATGGCCTCGGGTTATCCATAGCTATCGCAGAGGTTGTCCTTGAAAGAGCAGCTGCTGTGAGAGCCTTCTCAGCCTCACCCACCTCACAGGGTGTCTGTTGTGGGGAGAGAAGAAAAAGGAGATTGTAAGCCGCTCTGATTCTCTGATTCAGAGAGAAGGGCAGGGTATAAATCTGCAATTCTTCTTCTTCTTTTGGGGAACAAACATGCATTGCTTCTGTGGTGCTCTACCTTGGCTCCTCTTTACAAAAAAAGCCATATTGGTTTAGGCTTTCTTGCATTTTTACAGTTTATTGCTTGAATCCTGAATCTCTTACATCTGAAATGAAACTTTCTCAAAGTTTTATTCTTAAAGACTAAATGATCACCCAGTTCTTGGTGCTCACTTGTGTTTCAGTCCAAGAATTGCATTCTAAATGTTAGTGCCGTCTCCACCCCCCCCCCCCCAAAAAAAGAGCAAAAGTGGACCTCTTGATGGCACTTGGGTGTTTTGGCCACTATGTGACACAGAGTGTTGGACTGGATGGGCCATTGGCCTGATCCAACATGGCTTCTCTTATGTTCTTATGTTAAGTTCAGTTCAAGCAGGCCACATGCTGGATTTTATTTTGGCATGGGGATAGATATAGATCTGACTGCAATTGAGGGAGTACTATGGTCAGATCATTTTGCCCTGAAGACCTGGCTGGCTGCCCCAGCTCTCTCCTATCTAGGCAGGAAGCAAATTTATGCTTGCCTACAGACTAATTGACCCAACTGGGTTCCAGAATGCTCTGCAGGACCTGATGCCCCCAACTATTCATTAGATGCACTGATAGAGGCCTGGAATACCCATCTCTCTGAAGCTCCTCGGTGTCCACTCCCACCTTAAATTAGCCCTTTGGTATATCATGGAGCTTAGGGGGATGAAATGGGAACTTGGATAACTAGAGTGAGTTTGGTGATGGTCTCGTGATGAAGCCGCAAGAACATCTTATAGGATACTTATCAAATCCTATGAGTTGGTGGTGAAAGCTGCCAAAAGGGAATTTTACACAGCCTCCATTGCATCTGCTAGCTTGTGCCTTGCACAATTGTTTAAGATAATTAGGTCCTTAATTTCCCTCACAGAGAGAATCCAAAATGCTAGAAATTCAGCCATTAGCTGTGAGGTTTTTGTAAACTTTTCTTGCAGATAAAGTCTTGTCACTCCACCATGACCTGCCTGCCAATATTGATACAGTATGTGAACTCAGGCCCCCTGGCCATCTTTGGATTCAGTACTTGACAACTTCAGCCAACTCTCTCAGGCCAATGTTACAAAATTCCGAGTAATGTTAAGCCAACCACTTGCCTCTTAGATCTGTATGTGTCATGGCTGGTGAAAGTGATGAGAGAATATGAGGCCCCCTGATGAATACTATCAATCTGTCTCTTAGTTCAGGGGGCTATATGTGGAGGGGGGGTTAAAAGAGGGGATTTAGCAGCACTCTTAAAGAAACCATCTTTGGATCCTACTAATCCTTCCAATTACTGCCCAGTTTCAAGTCTTTAATTTCTGGTAAGGTAATTGAGAGAGTGGGGAGTGGAGCAGCTTCAGAGTTTCCTGGAAGATACATTGGCTCTGGACTTCTTCCAGTCTGTCTTCTGGGACAGAGAAAGTGCTGGACACCCTCACAGATGACCTTCTTAGACAGCTGGATCAAGGCAGGCCGATGCTGCAGTCATTACTTGACCTGACAGTGGTATTCAACACACTCCATTTCAACCTGTTGACCCACCACCTTACCAACATAGGAGTCCATTGTATGGCCTTGAAGTTGATTACCACATTTCTCCAAGGTTGGGTACAGAGGATAGTGCTAGGAGAGAAGGTATCATCCAGATATCTCCTGTTATGTGGGGTCTCTTAAGAAAGACCAGTAGTTGGTAGTATCTTTAGAGCTTTTTGGCATAAGAAGACAAGGCTTTGTTCCTGCTTAAAATTAAGAATGGCTTACTCTGTATAAGAAATTTATAAATATTTTCCTCTATGAGGTCTCATTGCTGCATTGCTTGTATTTTGAAGAGCATTATGCCAACTTTTAAACTGAAGGTTTGGAACCTGATAAAAGAGAAATAAATTGGCTTGCTCCATATAGAAAAGTACATTGCAACAATGGGTGAGTCCTAAGGGTATATGTTCCTTGTCAGAGTTAAGTTGAATAATTTGGAGATAAAGTTTTGAATTCATCCCAGGGTCCTAAAACTGCACCATATTAGTTCAATAACAAACTTTTATCAGAGCATTGTTCTGTATTTTTAAGGTGGCACCTGCATGAAGCCTCCGTGCTTGTATCCAGTATCCATGGAGAGTTTTTTGGCCAGCAATGAAATTGAAGGCTTTGCACAGGTTTTAAAAAAGAGACTGGCTTACTCTTTCATTCCATACAGCTCAACAACAAGAAGACATTAAGAATACTGATGAAGTGGCAACACGAAACGCGTCTATTATACCTAGTTACTTGTATGCTGTATTACTAAACAACAATGAAACAACTGCTGAAAATGGTTATTTTTGTGTAAATGATGTTTGTAAATTCGAAAGTATTTTTATTAAAAAGTATGGTAGCCTATATAAATCACAGTTATGTTTTCTGTTTCTTGTAATGTCCCTCAGGGGCCAATTCTCCAATGCTATTCAACATCTACCTGGGCCCCCTCACCCAGGGGGTGCAGAGTTTCAAGCTGTCTTGTCATCAATATGCAGATTACGCCCAGCTGTATCTGTTGATGGATGGACATCTGGGCACCATCCCAGTGAATTTGGCTGAGGGATTGAAGGCTATGGTTGGATGTGGTTGGCTGGCTGAAGCAGAGCCAGTTGAGACCAAATCCATCTAAGATGGAGGTTCTGTGGCTGGGTGGGAAACTTCAAGGGAAACGGACCTCTGTAGTCTCTAGATCCCAGGAATCACCAGGCCCCACCTGGAGGTTGGTAACCCTAGTATTGATTGTATGGATTATTGAATGTTTTTTTAGTAACTCATAACCTGTAATAGATTTCTCACACTTCCAACCTATAAATAACTATTTATATTTCTTGTAAATGTATATCAAAAAAGTCAGGAGTCATTCATAAAGTATTTTCTTAAACTGGAAATGCGTTTTCCATGGCTATCAGTTTGAGCAGTTGCATTGTTACTGACTTCCTTTAAATAAAAGTTAGGTCTCAAACAGTTATAATGAAATTACATTACAATTGACAGAGCCTATTCATGGGAATTTATATGAAGCAGTGCAAACTTAATTTACTTCTCTTTGACCTAGAGCGGCTTGGCTCCACCTCCGACATCATTTCAATGTACAATAATTAATCCAAAATGCTAAACTATTATTACCACTGAAAGCACTCAGATATACCTACAACTGAATGCTTTCAAGAATGCAACACAATCGTTTGTTTTATCACTAAAATATAGAACTTCCTTTCTTCCCCCCCTACAAATACATTGTCTCCTCCTTTCCCACACTGGGGGAAAGGTTCCCTTTGTAGCAGCAGAGCATGTAATGGATTTCATTGCTCCTGGGAACCAAGGAATTTGACCCTTAAACAACATATCACTAAGTAAAAAATATGTTCCGATCACAGTTAAGTTGAACTAACAGTACAGGTGGCTAGGGACCACTTTGAACATTGTCCTTATGACCCTGCTGTAACATCACAATGATCAATGTTTTTTTTTTCCCTTAGGGTTGTGTTTTTTGGATTTTTCCCCCTAAGAAATAGGGGTTGTGTTAGGTAAATGGAAATAAACAAGGGTTTCCTGTCTTCTATGCATTTTGTGAGCACAGGAGCTCCCTGTGAAGAATGCCTTTAGCATTGCAAATATTCAGCTTTGCAAATATTCAGATGCCTTTAGCATTGCAATATTCAGTCTGAATTGATTTACAGTGGCCAATTAGTCATTATAAAGGATGAGGGTGCAACAAGAAAGCCAGTTTGGTGTAGTGGTTAAAGAGCAGCAGGACTCTATTTTGGAGTATTTAACGATGAAGATACGAAGAATGAACGGATTAAAGGTTAGGGAACAGGAGGAGGGGTGGTTTAGGAAGATGGTGAGATATTTGGAAAAGTTTAAACAATTTAAGACGATTGGTTGGTTAATAAGAAAATGAATGGATAAGATGTTTAAATAGAGTGATGGAGTTGTATTTGGATGAAATGTTAATAGTTATAAATTTATGGAATATTATAATGTATCTATGGCCTGGGACTCTCACAGAGGTGGATTGGTGTTGGAATATATAACAATAAAATTTAAAAAAAAAAAAAAAAGAGCAGCAGGACTCTAATCTGGAGAACTGGGTTTGATTCTCCGTTTCTCCACATGCAAGTCAGTTGGGTGCATGTGCTTTTAAAAAGCCTTTAATTAATTTAAAATGTTAATGTTTTGTCACCTGTCTTTAAATAAATAGTTGATCAATCAACTGGCAGCCCAAGAAGCAAAATATTAAGCATGTAAATTTCTGTGAAACTGGAATTCAATTAATACAAATGAAGAGGTCTGATATCCTATGTAAGAAATATGCATACATGTTAAAACAGCCAACTTTCTTAACCAATATTTATCTATCGTAACATCCTCTCAAAGCAGAATGTATTTGAATCACCATTTTTTGCCTCTAAAAGAGGGCTTATATCGAGAATGAATATAAATCTCAAATAAAGGTTAGGATATATACAGTGTACATTCAGTTAAATAATATTGGGTTTATTTTTGAACTGCTCAACTGTGACTAGAAAACTGCTAGGTTAGACATTTGCTGGTCCCACAAAGTGGGATGGATACTGCAGGCTTTGTTTTGCTAGGAGAAGTGCTCTCTACTGGCAGAAAGAGACTTCCCCTCACACAACAAGATCTTCGGAGCGTCTTGCATTAGGGAAAAAGTTCCTTCCACCAGGAGAATGATGCCTTCACTAGCAGATCTAACTCCTGTATTTTGACCATGCTGTTAATAACATTTTTCTTGCCAGCTGTCAGTGCACATGCTGGCTGCTGAGGTAATTTTAATAGCTTCAGTTGAAAGGTCATCCCTTTCCAGTCTTTAAAACTCAAAACACCTGAAAGATGACAGCATCGGTTGCTAACCGAAATGTTTTGATTGGCCGGTCCACGTCTCTGTTCCAATTTAATTATCATGAATTAGTTTGGCTGAAGTAGAACTTTTTTTTTAATTAGTAGTACAAGGTATGTGCTAATACAGGTGACAGCTTCTTCTGAAGACCAGAAATCTTATGCCACCAAGTAGGGGTATAACATTGTCACCAGTGAGATAAACTGAAAGTGGGAATACTAAGAGCTAGTTTCACGGAGTAGTTTCACCTGAATGGGGTTGAGGGGGCATGGCTCAGTGGTAGAACATCTGCTTGGCATGTAGAAGGTTCCAGGTTCAATCCCTGGCATCTCCAATTCAAGGATCAAGTAGTAGGTGTCAAGTTGTAGGTGATGTGAAAGGCCTTCAGAAAGCCACTGCCAGTTTGAGTAGACAATACTTACTTTGATGTACAAAGTATAAGGCAACTTCATGTGTGTATCTAAACTTATAACTCTGTTCCATTCTGTTTTTCTTTCATTGTCTAAGGAGCTTAATTTCATTAGAATGTATACTCTGGGATACAAATATATGCAGACCACCCTATTTAATTATTGCTTGTTGAGTTATTTATGTCATTCTGACAGCCCTTTTTCACAACACATACCAGGTCACAAACCATCTGCCTCCCATTATTGAAGGATATCTCTTGCTGTCACAGAGTTTTATCCTACCAACCTTTCTGCTCAATTCTGGCCTGTTTCCTTCTTCGCTGCAGATCTGATTCCATGTGGCTTTTGTCCCACACTGCATTTTTGGAGGTCAAAAGGTGTCCCTCGTTTTACTAGCAGAAAAGCCAATAGCACCTCGTTATCTAAACTGGTGGAGAAATGCAATTGGTATTTTTATCTGTGGCCAGGGGTGCAAGGACAACACATGCATCACAACCATAGATATGGCCACAGCACATTGATGGTGGCTACAGTTTTGTAAGTGAACATATGAAGCTGCCTTATACGGAATCAGACCCTTGGTCCATCAAAGTCAGTATTGTCTTCTCAGACTGGCAGCGGCTCCCCAGGGTCTCAAGCTGAGGTTTTTCACACCTATTTGCCTGGACCCTTTTTTTGGAGATGCCAGGGATTGCACCTGGGACCTTCTGCTTCCCAAGCAGATGCTCTACCACTGAGCCACCGTCCCTCCCCCTTTTTTGTATGCATCCAGTTAGTGAAGCCATTTAGTAAATCTACTCATCTTTCAGCACAGACAGAATATGTAAATGGCCAGTGCTTTCCCAATAGGGTTGCCAAGTCCAATTCAAGAAATATCTGGGGACTTTGGGGGTGGAGCCAGGAGACATTGGGGATAGAGCCAGGAGCACGGGTGTGACAAGCAGAATTGAACTCCAAAGGAGTTCTGGCCATCACATTTAAAGGGACAGCACACCTTTTAAAATGCCTTCCTTCCATAGAAAATAATGAAGGATAGGGGCACCTTCTTTTGGGGCTCGTAGAATTGGACCCCCTGGTCCAATACTTTTGAAACTTGGGGGGCATTTTGGGAAGAGGCACTGGATGCTATACTGAAAATTTGGCACCTCTATCTCAAAAAACAGCCCCCCCAGAGCCCCTGATACCAGCGGATCAATTCCCCATCATTCTTTATGAGAACTGTTTATGGAGGTGCATAATGGCTGTGGGGGTGGGGCTTCCCCCGCCGGTCAGCTGGTTGGGGGAGGGGGGAAGCCTGTAAAACCGGGGGATCCCCCGCTGGGACCTGGGGATTGGGAAGCCTTTTTTCCCAAATAGCTTTTATGGATGCAGCCTCTTATTCCATACGAGTAAGACAACCTACATGGGACAAAGGAAACAGCACAGTCTCTGAGACAGGAATGAACAAATGAAATTTCCTCCTATGCTATTTCCATAAAGGATTCCCCTTATGTCCCACACAAATGAATTGAATAAATATACTCCACTGATTTGGGTATGACAGAACCCTCAGTATCCTGCAGTTTGAGAAATGATACTCTAATGCTCATCTCACAGGGTTTGTTGTTGTGAGGATCCTATCCCATCCCATTCCACTTGTTGTGAGGGTAAAAACAATGATGGGGAGAACAGAAACAAAGAACTGGAAGGGATCCCCAGGGTCATCTAGTCCAACCCCCTGCTGTGCAAATGCAGGATTTTCACAGCTATCCTCCCAACTCCCCCGGTGACCTCTGCCAGAGGAAGGCAAACAAACAAACAAAAACAAATAAACCAACCACCAGGATTCTCTGGCCAATCTGGTCTGGAGAAAAATTCCTTCCTCACCCCAAAATGCCGATCAGTATTACTCTGGGCATATAAGAAAAGGTCAAAAGAGCTGAGCTTTAGCTCCTCCCTCTCACAATCTGCCTAACTTCATAGTGAGCCATCACAGAATCAGCATTGTTGCCATACGGCCATCTAGCTCTGCTTAAAACCTCCAAAGAATGTTGTAGTAAGCTGCTCTGAGTCCTCATTGGGGAGGAAAGGGGGGCACAAATACCTAAATAAAATAAATGGGATAAAGTACAGTTTGATCCATGACCTCTAAACCAGAGCTGTGAAAATGGTGATCTGCAGCAAAGAAGGAAACAGGCCAGAGTTGAGCAAAAAGGTTGGTAGGATAAAACTCTGTGACAACAAGAGATATCCTTTAATAATGGGAGGCAGATGGTTTGTGACCTGGTATGTGTTGTGAAAAAGGGCTGTCAGAATGACAGAAATAATTCAACAAGCAATAATTAAATAGGGTGGTCTGCATATATTTGTAACCCAGACTATATTGCATTGGCATCGGGGGTGGGTAGGGGATCTGTCCTCCAAGTTGCAGCTCAGCTCACACAGGTAAAGGGGCAAGTGAGCCTGCAGTAAAAGCCACAGTAGAAAGTTTGGAAAATTAGTTCCCAGAGTCAGGTGAGCCTTTGATGCACTCACCAGATCAGGGAAACACTTGCAATTTTTTTGACAACTGCATATATACCAACTCTAGTAACTAGAATATGGAAAATTAATAATTCTTAGCAGGCTGGTTCCATTTTGGTTGTACAAACACAGCCAGAAAAGTTAAGACAGCCAGGTTTGCGCTCTGGTGTAAATCTGACAGGCACAGCTTGCAGTATGATTTATATACCAGCTACAAGTCAGCCCAAGCCTGTCGAGCACCTTTTTATTTAGATAGCCCCCTTCTTAGAGAGAAGGGCTTCGCTACACCCATGGCAACTCTTAGAGATTCAAGAGCCAGATTCTCTGCCCCTCACCCTATTTCAATTTCCCAAGGTTAAATCAAAAAGTGACGTGTCAGTTCCGCCCCCCACCCCCTCCCAAACTCCCATGGTCTAAGAGAATAATTCATCCACCAAGGTGACTTCTCCTGGCAAACATAAAGACATCCTAGGGCGATATTTTTTTAAGCATGTGTGTAATTGTTTATGATTGGTATCTGCTTTTATTTAGCATAAGATTGCTCACACTGTCTCTTTTTTCCCTTTGGCCAAGACAGCCTTCTTGGAGCAAGAGATCTGCCTCTTTGGGGAACTGTATACTTTATGTACCTGCCCTCTTTGCCAGCAGGGCTGTAATAGAATCGATGCATCAAAGCAGCCCATTTGAGGAAGCCTATCAGTAACAGGAAGGCTTTCTAGCACACGCTGCTGCTGACTGTCAGGAAGGGATTAATGCGCATTTGCTCATTTTCTTTGCTGCTCTCCCCCACTCCTGCCTGCCCCCACCCCCATAAACAATCGGGGAGATGGGGGGGGGGGACAAAGACCATCCCCGGGTTTGACTGAAGTCTCCTAAGAATGCCTCCTGAAGCCCAAGTCAGATAAACTGATAAACTGTTTAAAAGTTTTGTTCGCTCCTCCTCTACTAAGGCAGTTTTATACCCTCTCATGCAGATTCAGAAAAAACAGATGGCACATTTTAGAAATGTTACAGGGTTTATATGCTACCTGTTTGCAAGAGTCCATTTTCCTCTTGCTTTGAGAGGGAGGATGCTGAGTGCTCCATCAATGCACAGAACAGAAGGAAACCTCCAGAGATACCACACAGAATGGTGCACAATTACTGTGGCATGCATTTTCATCATCAATAGTAGGATGAGACAGTAAAGGGGGGAGAGGACATTCCGTGCTGGATTAAACCCTGTGGAGGCCCCTAGGCAGTCAAAATCTCAGGGGGCCCCTCACAAATTATCTCAGAGTCTGAGCACTCACCCCGCTGCCCACGACCCGTGCTGCAGCCTGCAGGCACCTCTTAAAAGCCCCTTTTACGAAACTGCAGGGGAGAGGTAGAGAGAGGCAAACTTGGCGATGACACCAGTATCAGATGCAGCAGGCAAGTCGGGCTAAAAGTGGCTCAGTTGCTGGCTGTGCATGCAGGCGGGGAGAACTGCAAGCAAGAGGGAAATTGGGAGGGGGGAGCCAGCTTGGGGCCCCTAAAGGCATGGGGGCCCATAGCCAGTGCCTACTTGGCCTAAATGTTAATCCAGCCCTGGAGACATTGGTAAAAGGGGGTAATGGTAATATAACATGTTTACAGTTGAACAGATTTTGAGTCCAGTGGTACCTTTAAGACCAACAAAGGTTTATTCAAGGTATGAGCTTTCGTGTGCATGCACACTTCTTCAGATTCATAGAAATGGAAGCTAACATTTCATATATCTAGGCAAATGCCTCTACATAGATGAACAGCAAATTCACCTACAACTGAAAGCTAATTTGCTATTCACCTATGTAGGAATATACAGTATATATGAAACGTAAGTTTCCATTTCTATGTATCTGAAGAAGTGTGCATGCACACAAAAGCTCATACCTTGAATAAACTTTTGTTGGTCTTAAAGGTACCACTGGACTCAAAATCTATTCGATTGCTTCAGATCAACACGGCTGCCCACCTGGATAAATTTACAGTTATTAATATTAATGTCTTATCTTCCACACAGAATAATCAGACTTTAAAAAAAATGATTTTAAACACCACATAAGAGCTTGCCTTGAGGCTTAGTGGGAGCAGCAGGCTAGGCCAGAATAGCATCCCACACAGCTTCTTAGTGGCCCTATACCTGCAGACTGAGTAAAGCACATTCAGCCACTGAACACTTCTTTGGATTTCTTCAGTAACCAAAGGCTCTTCTCATGTTTTAACAAGTATTGCTAAGATGGGTCACAGCTCAGATATGCATGCCATATTTATTTCAGGCACCTGTCCTGGAAGTAGAAAGGACGAAACAGGACATTTTTCATCAGATGCCCAGGGTGGACTTTTGTGGCAGATGATAAAAATACACGCACAGAAAAAGTTCCAAGTACAGTAGAGGTTGTTTTTCCTGCCAAATATATTGCCAGTCACTATCTCCATTGGGATATGTTTTATGTGCTGCATTTCTATCTCACCACTATCTCAGGATAGTCTGTGTTGAGCCATCCCACTTTTTGTCCCATGAAGTAGCGTGGGATGAGAGAAAGGGACTTGACAAGGCCATAGTCTCTATCCCTAGGCTCTATCCAACTCTATCCATTGGGTCCCTTTGGTAATATACAGGGCTTTTTTTTTTTTTTTAGCAGGAACACAGTTCCAGATGGCTTGGGATTGGGGGTTTGGCCTAGTACGCAAATGACTTGCTGCTGGGCTTTTTCTACCCCAAAAAAAAAAGCCCTGATGATATATGACCAGAACATTTCCATACATAGAGTATGCACTTGGTACTATGTCCTCAGCTGAATCCAGCCAGCCATATCAGATAGGGTTGCCAAGTCCAACCCCAGAAATATCTGGGGACTTTGGGGGTGGAGCCAGGAGACTTTGGGGGTGGAGCCAGGAGACACTGGGGTGGAGCTAGGGGGCAGGGGGGGAAACGGCGCCGGGGAGCGTGGCGAGCCGCCCCGTCTCGGAGCGGGCAACACCGCTGTGCAGCTGCCGCCTCTTCTCCACTCGCCGTGGCTGCTCCTCCGAGATGGGCTCAGCCTGAGCCCATCTCGGAGGAGCAGCCACGGCAAGCGGAGAAGAGGCGGCAGCAGTGCAGCGGCCTCGCCCGCTCCGCCTCTGGGGTAGAATTGGAGGGGGGTGGAGGCGGGCCGGGGGCATGGCGAGCCACGAGTCCGGGTCCTAGAAGGGCCCGGATTCACGGCTCGCCATGCTCCTGGCCTGCCTCCGCCCTCCCCTGGTTTTGCCTGCGCTGCTGCCGCCTCTTGGCTGCTCCTCCGAGATGGGCTCAGCCTGCGCCCATCTCGGAGGAGCAGCTGCGGTGGGCGGGGAGGGGGCAGCGGAGGCGCGGCAGCCTCACCCGCTCCAAGATGGGGCAGCTTGCCATGCTCCCCGGCGCCGTTTCCCCCCTCCCCCCGCTTCCGTTTTTTTGGGGAGCGGGGAAAGAGGGTGGAAATCCTGGGGTCCCCTGCCAGGGCGGGAGGGTTGGGAATCCTAATATCAGAAGATGATGATACTGGATTTATACCTTGCCCTTCACTCTGAATCTCAGAGTGTCACAATCTGCTTTACCTTCCTCCCTCACAACAGACACCCCGTGAGTTGGGTGGGGCTGAGAGAGCTCTCCCAGAAGCTGCCCTTTCAAGGACAACTCTTGTAAGAGCTATGGCTGACCCAAGGGTATTCCAGCAGCTGCAAATGGAGGAGTGAGGAATCAAACCCAGTTCTCCCAGATAAGAGTCCGTGCACTCAACCACTACTACACCAAACTGGCTCGCAGTCATTGCCATCCTATGCAGCTTTTCTACACACCCTATGGTTCTCAACGTAATTTTCTCCAGTGCCCAAAGAGGATGTCTCCTTCCTCTCCCACCAGCAGAAAAACTGACTGGATCTAGCCTCATTTTAATGTATTTAACTTGTGTGGGGTTGTAGCATTAAAATTAGTACTTAAAGGTCCCTTCACAATTCCTTCTCACTCTCTGTTTTAACTGCACATGTCAATTTGCTCTTCATTCTTGACCAACAAGAACAATCCAGCGGATGCTACCAATTTATTAAGAGAAGGCTTGATGCCTCAGTTGCCAGCCATCAAGGAAAGCACTTACTTTACAAATTAGTATCCCCCCCACCCCCAACACATCTATTGAATAGATGGATGGTCAGGGTGGGGATGGGGGCTGGTAGGGTGACAAAGCAGTGCGAAAATGTGCAGACGTGAAGTCTTTGAAATAATCCAGATCCAAACACTCCTATGGACAAACACTGAGTCAGCCAGGCCAGACAGGGAAGGAGAGAAAACAGAGAGAGATGCCATACTACTTCCCATCCACCTCCGCTTACCCAGCAGAACCAGCATGCCTCTTTTTAGTTTTCTGATTTTTTTTAACATGGGAAAGCAATATGAAACAGGCATTTATTAGCTACTTCTAATCTATTTTTAAGGGGGGGGGACATTTTGATATCTATTTTATTTTAGTTACTTGCGTACGCCCTGCCTTTCTCCCCAAAGGGACTCAAAGCGGCTTATACCCTTCTCCTCTCCTCCATTTTGTCTGAACAACAAGCTCATGAGGTAGGTTAGGCTGAGGAAATGATCTAGTGAGCTTCCACACCAGAGGAACACTTTGCAAATAGGTCTCCCAGGTCCCAACCCTGCAGACTAACCACTGCTCGTTGAGTGCTTCTTGAAATTTGCCCTCAAACTGCAGTACAAACAGAGAGGTGACAGCGCACCCAAGTCCTAAAATGCACTCAGGAAGTATTTATTTAGAAAATGTATATGCTTCCACTCCAGAGACCTGTTCACGTTTAAGTCTGATCTCTCTGATCCGTGTTTCCCTCAGAAATCTTTTGTTCACCTCTTCACATGAGACTGTCAAATGCCTGGTTCTTGACCCTTTTTCTATTTATTCCTCCAGCAATGCCTCCCCAAGATGGCATGGTCAAGTGGGATTGGGTCCCTTGCATCAATAACACCATAAGCATGCTTGATTTCCACAGTATACAAGAGTCAGGTGAGACAGCTTTTTCTTTCAAAGACAATAAGTTAAGGACTAAAAAAGTTGTCCGACAAACTTCTGCCAAGCAGACTGTCTTGTTATGTTGTGGTGTTAGCACCCTCTGGGGGCAAAACATATCATAGCAAGCTAGCAAACAGAAACGGTCTTTAATGGATCAAATTTGTGCCAAAAAGGTTATAATGTCAAGAAAACCGCTTTTGAAAGTGACCAGAGAGATAGCAAATAAGTAGTTCCTTTGGTGAGTTATCAGTTTTGCACTAGGTACCTGAGGACCTGATATAAAACATACGACCTCAGCAGTGTGTTTTCCCTACCAGTCTGGTGATATTTAAAGGACATAAAAGTGTGAGATGAACCCATGGGAGATATCCATGACAGCTTCTTCTACCACACATTTGGGCTACCAGATCCCATCTAGGCAGTGCCAACATGATCCTGGTGACCTCACATCATCTTATTATTTCACCATTACTAGAGTAGTAGGGGATTCAACAACAGGAACCTGATAACCATGGCATTTTTGTTAAATAATTAGTATTTTTGTGATATAATTAGTGTGGTCTTATTCTGAGTGTCATTTTACATGGGAAGTGTTTGACTGGCCCATGGTCACCCAGCAAGCTTCCATGGCAGAGTGAGGATTTGAACCAGAGACACCGATTTTCTAGTTCAACCAGTGCCAGCCCTGCCATTAGGCAGACTAGGGCACCAGTCTTCTGGGGGTGCCAATTTGGGCACCCCATGTGACTCAGTGACATTATCAATGGGGGGGAGGGGGACACCAGAACTTAGCCTTGCATAGTATGCTGAACAGTCTAGGGCCAGCCCTGAGTTCAACACTAACTACACTGGCTCTCTATCATACTACACTATAATGTTGTTAACCATTCAGTTGTGTCTGACTCTTGGTGATTCTATGGGCCAGCTCTCTCCATGTTTTCCAATCTTGTACACTATGCTACTTCTGTAAAAACAAGCAGCTTTATAACCTACTTCCATGAATTAACATATCTAGATGTTAATACATGTTTATGCCTTGGCATAGCTACACACTGATCATATGAGTGGATAAGAAAAAAGGGGGAAAGGATGAATAAGAAAACAAAGCCAGAAGTGCTTAATTGCCAAGGTTAAATGAACCACTTCCCAAACAATTAACCATACATTCATCTGATGTACAACATTTCATCTGGACTGAACCGATGTAAGAGTTGAGATAAACCCTTTCCATGCCTAGTGATATCACCTGGGCCCTTACAACATACTAAAGTCAGAGCCAGATTTAGGGATAATCAAGATAAACTGCAGTTTAGGGTTCCACAATATGAGGGCCCCCTAAGTAAGCTAGGGGAAGGTTGGGGGCAGCATCATAATGATGTTACCTCAAGAGAAAACCTAGAAGCAACAGTGAGTTGCTCTAGGAATTGCTGAAAACTCTATGATAAGATCATAGAGCTTCTGGAGATTCCTAGAGCTGCCTGCCATCACTTCTGGCAACGCTATCAGGGTTTTAAAAGTTTCCCCCCACTGCCACTTGGAATAGCAGCAGGCAATGAGTCCTTGGGGTGAAAGATCCCCTACCCCCACTGGGGCCTTGGCAGCCTTATTCCTCACCTATGGCTGATTCCCCCCAGGTGGAAACCACCAGCCCAGTTTATATTTTCAGTTTCCAATCTCTGAAAGCTTTATTTTACGGGGCCTCTTAAACTGACAGTGTTTCAGACCCCATCATACCAATCTGGTCCTGTCTGCAGGCCTTCCCTACGTTCAGTGCCTCTCCGACATTATGTCTTGAAACACTTTTGTGCTGTTTATTGTAAGCAGCAGTGAGAAGCCAGTTTGGCCAGATAAAACTTTTGATGAACCCTAAGACCCTTGAACACCTAATAATGCAAAAGGCCTGGATAGGAGAAAGAGACCCTAAAACTAGGAACCTGAAAAGAAGAGGCACTCAAACTGGTGTCAAAACCCATTAACTGAGTATATTTTGTCTACACAACAACGTTGTGAGGCAGACTTTCTTGAGATCACCTAGCAAGCTTCCATGGCAGAGTGAGGATTTGAAAGCGGGTCTCCCAGGTTCCAGCCTAGCATACTAACCACTGCTCCATGCTGATAGTATGGTGCAGTGGTAAAAGTGATAGGCTAGAATAGTTCATAAATGCACATACATGTAAGGAACAATCACAATACAAGGTATATTCCCACAAGGGATTCACAATACGGCTCAAGGCAACCTTTTTGAGCTGTTGCCGTTTTGCAAATAGGGAGTTGAGACAATTAGTGTCAATTTGTGAATGTACTGTGTGAGACATTAAAAATAGTTGGAGGAGAAAAAACTTGGAGTTGCCTTCCATTTGGAGTGTTCTTAAAATTACTGGAGTTGTCTTCATTGAAGAGGAAATTGTAGAGTATAGATTTGCTGGAAGAAACTTTGAAGCAGGATATCAAGTCGACCTCCTGTACATTGGAACTCTGCTTCATATTGTGAATCTCCTGTGGGAATATACCTTGTCTTGAGATTGTTCCTTATATGTATGTGCATTTATGAACTATTCTAGCCTATCACTTTTACCACTGCACCATACTATCAGCATGGAGCAGTGAATTGTAGCACATTACACTTTAGTAATTTTTGGTCACTATAACCCTTCAGGTTGCTTATTGTTGCACAGTCTTGAGTGACCCCTCTCTTCATTTTTCTCACCTGGGGACTGGCATCCCTAAGCCCCTCCTCCATGATTGTTCACAGCAGGCTCAACAATTTATGGGTTTTCCAAAAACTGGGGAAAATAACCTAAGTGGATCCCTTGTGTGTAATACATTGAATGGATTCAGAGGACCAGTTATGGGAGATCTGTAATTTTTGTGAATGAGCAGTGGTCTAATCACATGAGCAGTGTAACAGAGGAGAAGCTGTCCACAGAAGATGGCTGAAGCTTCTGTGAGTAGGATCTCTGCACCCCCGACACATTCTGATCCTAGAATTTGCTTATCTATCATCTCTATTTTCTTTCCTAGGTTTACAGAATTCACGCACATAGGTAACTTTTATTCATTTGAATGTGCAACCCAGCCATCCTTGCAGTGACTACGATGGAAACTGCTAACCCTGTACCAGTCACCCATCACATATGAAAGGTGAACGAATCGGAGGCTTTGCCTCTCCTAGTAATAGTACATTTCTCATTAGAACAGTCTAATTTAAAGATTTATGGCACTGGCCTTGTGATCTTTCACAACCTTTCCCAGACCCAGCTTGCTTATCAGAATAACCTGTGGACTGGTACACACATGTTCATGATCAGCTGCCATGTTAAGTGGTGAGCTGCATCCACTAATGACTTCTCATAGACCGCAAAAAGAACTTTATCATTTGATGTTAACCCAGCTAGAATACTTTTCATGGGTGGTAGCTCATACATCCAACCAGCTGTGATTTTTCCAGCACAATATTCAATCACATATTTATAAATTATTCTTTAAAACTGGCTGTCTGAAAACTCTTGAGCCATAGATCATGAGGCAGCTTCTCACTTTAATGCAGTATACAATTAGCAATAAAAACACAAAGAGACATAAAAGCAGCAGCACAAAATAATAAGAATAGGTACAGTTAAAGTTAACTCACCTGAAGACTCATACACTGAAAGCCCAGGGCAACAAAAATGGGAAGTGCCAGGTTAAAAAAACCTTAATAAGCTAGGTGCCAGACAAACAGCAATAGAAAGGGGATTCCATAATCAGGATACCATAACTGAGAAGATCCTCTAGTACAGGAGTGGCCAAACTTGCTTAATGTAAGAGCCACATAGAATAAATGTCAGATGTTTGCAAGCAGGCAGACAGGAAGTAAAGCAAATAGATGGGGTGGGGAAGGGGGAAAGGCAGAAAGAAAGCAACTAACTTCAAATGCCTTCTCCAAACCAGCTGATGTGGTGGGGGGGGGGGGGCTTTGAGATTTACACAGTATGAATGAAAGAACCACATGTGGCTCCTGAGTTGCAGTTTGGCCACCCTTGCTCTAGTATTTATCCAGCCCTATCTTTAAGAAGTACGTCTAAGGAATAACTTTGAGACTTTCCCCCCAGGGTTTGGGGGGGGGGGGGTTGGAGTCAAGTCACAGCCAGTTTAGGATGACCCCATAGGTTTTTCAAGGAAAAGATGATTTACCATTGTCTACCTCTGGGTAGGAGCCCCATGGCACAGAGTAGTAATCTGCAGTACTGCAGTCCAAGCTCTGCTCACAACTTGAGTTCGATCCTGGCAGAAGCTGGGTTCAGGTAGCTGGCTCAAGGTTGACTCAGCCTTCTATCTGTCTGAGGTGGGTAAAATGAGTACCCAGCTTGCTGGGGGGAAAGTGTAGGTGATTGGGGAAGGCAATGACAAACCACTCCGTAAAAAGTCTGCCATGAAAATGTTGTGATGTGACATCACCCCATGGGTCAGTAATGACCTGGTGCTTGCACAGGAGACTACCTTTACCTTTTACCTCTAGGTAGCAGCCCTGAACTTCCTTGGTCTCCAGTACTAACCAGAGCTGACCCTACTTAGCTTCCAGGATCAATAGTGTTATAGAAACAGAGCATCTATACATCACTGGATGTTCCTCTGTAGTGGTGGTTTCCAACTAGATTGGCTTGTCCGCATAGAATAATCCAGTTGTGAATGACTGGATATTGTGCCTTCAATGTAATATAGCAATGACGTGGAGATGCCGCTGAGCAACATACACTATGATCTGGCTCTCACTTTAACTATATTTTCATAAAACTGTTGTACACTTGACATCTGCCTGCCCATCTGCTTATTTCTCAACTTGATTCATTTCTGAGTGAACTCCATCCTCGCTCCTGTAATTCACCAGCAGCTTCTCCCTTCTTCCTTTTCCCCTCCATGCTTGTATAGTTAAATTCTACAAATGAATACAGCCATTGATAAAAAAAAAAAAATATTCAGCTAAAAATGGATTAAGAATTGGAATGCTGGGATGGTGCCAAGACTTGAATCACACCAGCTCTTCATTCTGGTACTGCCGAGCATCAAGTACCAGGAAAGCAATCTGAACGCAGTAAGTAAAAATAATAATGGTCAATGAGCAAATCTGCCCCAAGGGTTTTAATCTTTTGAAATGTATTCCTGGGTCACTTCCGGGGGGAAATATTATTGCAGGTAAACCCACAGATTATGAAAACAATTTGTAGATGAATGGTTCTTTTGAAAGTATGAGACATGCAGAACAACATAACTAGGTTATAATGTGTCCACTGGGGTTTTAGCGCTAGAAAACAAGTCCACGAAAGTGTCAAGCACAACTTTAAAACCCAGTCTACCTGTCTGCTTATGCACGACAGTGTGAATTATGTTTGTCTGAACAGCCTAAAAGCGGGGTGCGGGGGGAGGGAGATTAATTACTGCAATTTACAGAATATCCCCCACTTTGTCACCTGGAGGCAATTACTCACCAAAGGTAAGCATGTCTTTGCAAAACTGTCTCAAAATACTGTTGAGATCTGGTATTATGTAACGGCGAAGTGCAAGCGCTATAGCCTGGGATCAAGTCCTCTCTCATTCATGAAGTCAGTGAGTGTCCTTAGGCTTCAGATCCCCTACTATGTAATAAAGGACAAGAGCATTGGTCTACCTGATGAAGTTGTTGTAAGCCAATACACAGCAGAGAGAGAGAGAGAGAGAGAGAGAGAGAGCGCAGGTGCATATGTTTCATCCAGGGATCTGTAAAATACTGTCTCAGAATGAACTAAAATTAATCCTCCCATTGCACCAATTGTATTTTGCTCTGTGCTTGGTACAGCCCTCCTTTTCTTCCTGTAAGCCAAGACAGCCCACCAATCAAGGATGGTAGCCACCAGCGCCCAGAATAGGAGGAGGATGCTGGGGCACAGAGTGTTGGCCTTTGTGCAAATAACCTCCTTTAGCACCATTCTGCTCTTCTTGAGAGCCAGTTTGGTGTAGTACTTAAGTGCATGGACTCTTATCGGGAGAACCAGGTTTGATTCCCCATTCCTTCACTTGCAACTGCTGGAATGGCCTTGGGTCAACCATAGCTCTGGCAGAGGTTGTCCTTGAAAGGGTAGCTGGTGTGAGAGCCCTCTCAGCCCCACCCACCTCACACGGTGTCTGTTGTGGGGGAGGAAGATAAAGGATATTGTGAGCCACTCTGAGTGGAGGGTGGAATATAAATCCAATGTTTTCTTCTTCCTCTTCCTCTCTGGGCCAGTAAAAAGGCTGTTGAGCTGGCTCTGGTACTCACCTGAGCTGCAGGTGTGCCAACTCCCCTGAACATCAGGTGTGTTGATGGCACTGAGGCTGAGAAGCAGAGGCCTCCTTTGGAAGGGGAGAGAGAGAGATCTAGCAATGAAGTTAATTTCCTGTTGCATTCATTCCTGCTTTGGGATCCACAGAATAGAAGTAGTTTTAGACAACCCAAGACTCTCATCAGCAGTGTCTCTAAAATGTATGCCAGTTATCACTTCACGAATCTCACCAATGGTGAAAGTTTAAGCTAGCATACAAATGCACAGAAGATTTCTCTGAGACAGAGAAGCTACAACAACATAGACAACTCCAACAAGTGTTTGGAAAGGAGCTGGAGGAATTTCTCTCAACCTCACTTTGACTGACTTAGCTTAAAAAAAGAACAAGTTGAAAGTAGTTTTGAATAGTGGGGGAAATTGAGACTTCTGAAATGGAGAGGGCAGCGGGGTCCCTTGCCCGCAGTTCATTGGCTTAGAAACGTCATTGGTCTGCTATAATCAGACTCTTAAGATTTAAAGAAAAAGGAGGTAATTCGGGGTGGGGGGAAAGCGATACAATACTTGGCAGAAAGAAAGGCAAGAATATAGAAAGGTGAGAAAGTTCGTATTTTCTTCAGTGCTGCTAAAAAGGAATGAAGAGAAGAAGAAAGGAGCTACTGAATTTGAGTGTTTAAAGCCAACGATGGCTCTTAAAGCGTGCAGTTGTGCAACCTGCCACCCCTGTAATAAAAAGCAGGTAGCAGGAGCAACTATTTCAAGATGGTGAAGCTTTTTCTGCCAATTTGGTTAGGAACTTTCATGTGCCCCTCAGTGTACTGAGAAAGGCTTTGTCTGGGTTAAGTACAAGCATATGAAGACAGTTGAGGAGATTTAGCTGCTTTTGCACAGGATATGGCATGAATCCAACATCCAGTATGTCACGTCACAAACGTTTATATGGCAAGAAGGGCAATTATGGCTTCCTATGATGTGGAGGTGCAGCAAAGTGATGCACAACATGGAGAATCCACACAATTTCTGATACGGAAGTGACTTTTGTGCAAGGAATTGTCATTGGGAGTTTGCACCGCACAGCAGAGCAAATTAGCCTGCACTCCTAAAAACACCTTGTAAGCTCTTGGAGGATTGGCTACATCAGAGGGGTGTGGCCTAATATGCAAAGGAGCTCCTGCTAGAATTCCACCCCCGGGTAAGCTCCATTGATTAAAGTAATAATTACTCCTGAGCAGAAGTGCTTAGGATTGCTCCCTAAATGTTATATTAAGCCATCTTTGGAAAGTGATTTGGAATGGTTCAGGCTCCTTTTGAACATACATGAAGCTGCCTTTACTGAATTAGTCAGTATTGCCTAACAGTAGCTAGCTCTCCAGGCAGAAGGCTTTCACATCATCTACTACCCAGTCTTCTTAACAGAAGATGTTGGGGCCTCAGTCTGGCACCTTCTGCATGTAAAGCCAAGATGCTCTACCATTGAGCCATAGCCCTTCCACTTTCTGCATTTAGTTGCCAGTCAAAATGAAACATGGATTCCTCACCTCACTTAATACTGTGATATATTTCACCAAAAGAATCCGTCCTCACAGGCAAGATGCAATGGTATGACTACTTAAAAATAAATCACCTACAGCAAAGATTTTGCTTCTCCCTGCAAATTTTCATTATGCTCCATTATTTTCTGGCTAAATAATTCCCATGTTTTGGGGCTCACAGTTTCTCTCATAGCACTCATGAATACTTGATCAGCACCTTACTTTTTTTGGAGGGGGATTTTTTTTGTATTTGTGTGTGCATGCGTGAGTGTGTGCATGCCTGGAAGTCATGGTGACTTCTAGTGACCCCTACTGGGGCATGAAGGCAGAGAAGTGGCTTGATACAGCCTACCTCTGCCTCCCACTCCTGGTATTCCTTGGAGGTCTCCCATCCAAGTACTTGCCAGGGTCTGCTTAGCTTCTGAGATCGGATGAGATCAGGCTTGCCTGGGCTATCCAGGTCAGCAGCTGCCTGTGTTTGTTTATAGTGCAGCAAAGCAAAGTCACTGCTCATGTCTTTAGTGTTATAGTTCAGTATTATAAGACTATGTGGGAGGTTACCCAGAAACAGGGCAGGGCAGGCCCTTGGGCCCAGATGCGTGGCTCAGCCAAGTAGAGCAGGGTGGTGGGACAAAGGGCAGAAAGGTGAGTAGCCTCAGCAACAGGGCAGTCCTTGCACTCTGCCCCAGGGAAGCTCAAAGGGTGCGGAGCCACAGAGCAAGCCTGCTTGAAAGAACAATGGCCCTCCAGGTGTTTCGAGGAAAGATAGAGGAGTCCTTGCACTCTGCCCCAGGGAAGCTCAAAGGGTGTGGAGCCACAGAGCAAGCCTGCTTGAAAGAACAATGGCCCTCCAGGTGTTTCGAGGAAAGACAGAGGAGAAGGGGGGGAGGCACCAGAAACAGAATGGAACAGTCACACCGCTTGTGCATTTCCATGGTGCACCAGGGCAAACAGATGGCTGGAAACCTGCAATGGAAGAGTTTCACTGGGGATTTAATCCACATGTGAGTTGTTTTACCATAAGGTAAGGATGAGTGGAACATGGGAGCCAGATCTGCATGTGTGATTGCAACCATTTAATCCAGAGAGGAGGGGTAGCTATGGTAGACCAAACTGCTTGTGTGATCGCACCCAGTGACTTGGCATGCTATATAAGGAGTTCTTAACCTTGCTATCCCCAGTTCAATGAGACTTGATGATCAAGCATTACTCATGAGTACTAGACTCAGGAAATATCTAGGGACTTTGGGGGTGGAGCCAGGCGCAAGGTTGTTACAAGGATGATTGAACTCTGAAGGGAGTTCTGGCCATCACATTTAAAGGAACTGTGTCCTTTTAAATGCTTTCCCTTCATTGGAAATACTGAGGGGTGGGGTACCTTTTGGGGGGACTCATAGAATTGGATCCCCTGGTCCAATCTTTTTGAAACTTGAGGACAGTTTTTCAGGAGAGGCACCAGATGCTATGTTGAAAATTTGGTGCCTCTACCTCAAAAAACAGCCCTCCAGAGCCCCAGATACCCACGGATCAGTTCTCCATTATACCCTATGGAGACCTCTCCATCGGGTATAATGGAGTACCTAGTGGATATTTCTCCCCCCCCCCCAAGCTTTCTGATAACCCCAAAGCAGTGGAAGAGCCTCTAAACCAGGGGACCCCCTGTCTCCAACTGGGGATTGAAGACCTGGAGATAATCATGTACTACGCTACTAATATATATTTGCTATTTACTATCACTACTTTAGCAATGAACACTAGTTTGCTTCCAAGAATCACTTTATATAATGAAAAAAGGATTATACTACAGCTTAACAACCACTCATGAGAGATGCACAATGACTTGATAAATACATTTTACATTGAGAAGAACACATAGGTTCCATAGAATGAATGTACACCTAAAGTCCACTATCACTGAGGAAATAATCCTCTTCTTGATGCACTCAGTAGACAAGGTGCTGGCAATTCTCCTAGAATGAAGAAAAAAGTGACAAGCTTCTGGTAAAAAATGGGCGTGTTTGGTAGGTAACGTCCTTCGTCTGACTAATAACTTGATTACTCTGCAACTAAATATACAACTACACACGATATATCACTTAATTAAATGTAATGATGCAAAGAGAAACTAAGAAAAGGCTTGGTAACTCACCCAATGCTCAATTCTTTGTGGATACAAAGTACAGAAATCACTTTCACAAGGCTCAAAAGGTTCTCCTAAGTGGCATGAATGCCGCATTCTATCAGTGGGGATTGGCAACCCTAACTAGAGGGAAAGTAACAAGCCCCAAGAAAACAGGAAATAATCACACTGAAAAGAGAACAAAGTATATTTAAAGGGACAGCAGCCCTAGGAAGCTTCATTAGTGCTTGGTCTGCCCACAAAGGACACTCTGGCACTGTAACTCCATTTAAAATTGATCACTCATGCAAATGATTTTTTTTTTAAGCAAAGAAATGTGTTCACAGGAATGTAACAGGCTGACCACTTAGTCGTAAGGATGGCCTGTAAAATGTAAGTGACCAAATCATGGCAATTGCTAATAAAAAAAAGTCCAGGGGCACCTTGAAGACAGACATATGTATTCACATATGAGTTTTCTTGAGACAGAGCTCACATCTTCAGATACAAAGAAAGAAACTCAGTTAAACAGCTAAATGTGGAACTGGCCTCCAATGTTCCCTCTAAGCTGTGGAGTCTTATGAACAAAAATTCTACATTGTGAGCTACTGGCATTAAAGATGTGACAGAGCAATTTGGCTACTGCATGAATTAGTTTGCTCTGGGGCCATCTTTCCTGAGCTAAGACAAAAATGTGTGAGCTAGTGGCTAAAAATGGTGAACTGGCTCACATTAACTCAGCTTAGAGGAAACACTGCCGGCCATGGTTTGTCAAGATACGCATCCTGTCTCCAAAGTCAGCCAAAACCAGGCTATTGCAGTGACATTACAATAAATGAAAGTGATGTATGGCAGGCAAAGGTGGTGCTTGTAATGGTGGCTGGGCATCAGGCAGGGATTCTTGAAGACACAACAATCAAGTTTATTAGATGGTCAACAGACCTTTCAGCAGTACAATCATTAAAACAAAATGCAACAATTATACATGTTTGATTTTAAAAAGTTCTTTCAGAATCCAGGATCCAGTCTCAACTGACTCCACTGAAAAAGACAGCTATTTCCCCAATATTTCTCCCCAGCTCTGACCCAGATGGCCCAAGCTAACCTGGTAAGATCTTGGAAGCTAAGCAGGGTCAGCCCACGTTAACACTTCGATGAGGAACCACCAAGGAAGTCCAGGGTTACTGTGCAAAGGCAGGCAATGGCAAACCACCTCTGAATGGCTCTTGCCTTGAAAACCCTACAGGGTCACCATAAACTGTCTGCACAGTGCAACCTGATGACACTTTTCAGCACCATTTCTCCCCAGCAAGAAAAAGGGGCAACAAGGGGTTCTGCTGAATCACCAAGGGTGGAGCAATTACATAATCTCCTAACTCCTTTATAAAAATTAGAAAAGATTCTTGCAGCAAATCCATGAGTGCTCCAAATAGCCAAGTTTTCCTATTCGTTCATGTAATATAACCTGTTTTCTCCAGCAGTTTTACTAGAATGTGCATTCTTGTTCCTAGCCTTTGTTTTGTGACCCATGATATTCATTGTTGTGGACTGATCCTTTTGTGGGGGGTGGGGAGATGGATGGGGTTAAATTATTGTCAAAAGCAATTCTGTATGGAACACTGAAAAGAAAGTGTCCCACTCTCAACTTCTGCTACAAGTCCCTTCTCTCTCTGACAGACACAATACCAATAAGAAGTTTTCATTACTCTTGCCCCTGGATTAGACCCGATTGATCTCATTCGTATTCAAGCCCTATCATCCTATGATCTTCACAAACTCATTTCATAAGCTGGTATACCCAAGTAAGGCTAAGTTGCAAGGGGAACATCCACCCCCCTACCCCCACCTTCCTAACCTCAGCAGCCAGGCATTTTGCTCAACTTCTGTTCATGAGCTTTACTGGCAAGGTAATACCCAGAAGGTGTCTGGCAAATGTTAGGCTGAAGGCAAGTGATATAACCAGCATAAATTTGTGATGACCTAATTTGTTTTTCTGCCCTGATATTAATGAACAGGCTATTACAAAGTGTGGTTGAAACAGCCTTTCAGCAATAGTTTAAATGGCTTGTTTCTACGTTTTCCAAACTGTTAAGTATTACAGAGTCGGTTTGGTGGTATTTACCTATAGCTGAAGGTGCAAGTTCTTACTCTTAGGTTATTTTTATTTGCAACATATGACTGAGTTCTATAATCACACCTGGAATTTGTGTGTGCATACTATATAAAATAGTTGGGTTCAAAAAGGCGGGGTGGAGTAAGCAATCCTAAGAGAGTTTAACCCTTCTAAGACTTATTTCTGTGGATAGAAGAAGAGGCCGCAGGGGAAGAAAAACTAATTTTCTATTCTCTTCTTCACCCCAGTGCTCTAATTCCCACCACTTCAGTTTCTCCCACTCCTTCTGAAGGTCGTCCCATCTATTTGGCCATTAAGGCCCATACTTTTTCAACCTCAATCTACTCTGCAAGAAACAGGTGTAATCAAACCTCAAATTAGCAGACTTGTGGACAAACAAAAGCATGATTATGTAGGGCCATGCTGGCATAGTACCACACGTTTTCAATACTTGTGATTATAACTTTCTTATATTTCCTACATAAGGTGATTAAATTGGCCTTCAGTGTGCTCCTTCAACATCCTTGGACCAAAACATTCTGTTCCGCCAGTGAGAGAACCTTCTTCCTGCACAAAGAACCATTCATCCAGTGGAAGGAGAGGGGTATTTCATCAATGGGAGGCCCTTCAATTAATTAAATGAAACCTCTGGGATCCCACCCAGTGCTTCTAGACATTACAACTGTGTACTTTTTAATTTAAAAAGAATTATCCAAAAGTGAATTTACTGCATCTGTATGTGGATTGTCCCTTTCATCCCCACAATTAGAAGCCACTAGTAGACCTAGAACCTGTCTAATCCTGTTTTAAAGCTGTCTACATCTGGAGCCATCACCATATCCTCTGGCAGCAAATTCCAGATTGTAATCACTTCATTGTGTAAAGAAGTATTTCCTTTTATCTGCCCTGAATCTACTGCCCATCAACATCATTGGGTCCCCTTGAGTCTTAGGATTTCAAAAGAGGGAATAAAGTTATATCTGTCTACTTCACTTTTGAATGAATTCTGAAGCGAATGCAAAGGGGAAATGATGTGGCCCAGTGGTAGAGCATCTGCTGGGCATGCAGAAGGCCCCAGGTTCAATCCCTGGCTTCTCTAGTTTAAAAGATCAAGTAGTTAGGTGATGTGAAAAACCTCTCAGCCGAAAAGCCCCTACCACTTTGAGCAGACACGACTGATCCTGATGGACCAATGCTCTCATTCAGTATAAGGCTGCTTGTGTTTTGTGATGCAAATTAGCATTCTGACCTGCACAGAGTTGACACTTGTACTGCAAAGCTACTGAGAAGCAAGAACTGCAAAAGTGCCCATCCCCAAAGATTTAATGAATCCAGTAATTCATTCCAGGGCTTAAGTTCAAGCACTCCACCAGGCCTATGAGCTTGTAGTGCCACAAGTATGAATAAACTCACCTGGCTAATTTCAGAATGCTTCTCTTTTTCATTAGACCACAGTTGGTTGTAACTCCCCATTTACTGCATTTTTCTTTAAAAGAGTAAGCCTTAACTGAAGATGGAATTTCCATCTGTTACTCCTAGTGCCACAGGCAGTACTTTGTTACATGGGAAACTGCCTCCGGGCAATTTAGAAGCTGTAGGCTTCTAAGGTTCATATGAATTCTCTAGATTCTTCTTTTTACATCCTTAACAGCTGCTTATTGGAACTGCAGAGTATCCAAGGATGCCTCTGTGGAGTTATCAGGTCCCTCAAATAAAAGTCTGCCCTGGTTCTGTAGTGCTGAAAAGATGCTCATATATTTATTAGCTTCACGATGTCTATTGCAATGGCCTGGAATGTGTTCTCCATCAGACAGTCAGCATGGAATAGCGGAGTAGGATCCAGGAGACCCAGGTTAAAATGCAGTTTAAACTCTGCCATGGAAGCACATTAGGTGACCTTGGGCCAGCAGCCTCGTTCTCCCAGCCCAACCTGCCACACATGGTGATTGTTTCAAGGATAAAACGGAGGAGAGGAATGTGACTCTGGAGAGAGAACACAGAAATGCCCTAAATACATTATTAAGATGTTTTGAGTCATCACTGGTGAGCAAAGGTGGACTTCTAGTAGGAGCTGCTTTGCATATTAGGCAACACAGTCCTGATATAGTCAATCCTCCAAGAGCTTACAAGGCTCTTTTTGCATTGGCTACATCAGGGTGTGTGGCCTAATATGCAAAGGAGCTCCAGCTAGAATTCCACCCCTGCCAGTGAGAAAAGGCAGGATATAAATATCCACACACATACCTAGATAAAAATTAGATGTTGCCAGCTGTGTTCAAACCAAAAACCCAGCAACTTATTCTTCCCATTATATCTGTGGCATCATCTTAATATACAATGCATGATGGGATGCTTGGAAGACAATGAAGCAGAGCTGGGGGAAGAAACTCCATGTCATATAGGGTTGCCAACTGCAGGTCGGGAAATTCCTTGAGCTTTTGGAATGGAGCCGGGGGGAGGGCTAATGGGAGATGCCTCAGCAGGATACTATTTATTTATTTATTTAGACTACTCTCCCCCATGGGACAGGGCTCAGGGTGGTGTACATTAAGGAAGTATGTATGTAATTGTTATTAAAAAGTTATCAAAAATGTATAACAATGACAACAACAACATGTCCTGCAGTCCACACTCCAAAGCAGCCATTTTTTCCAGGGAAACTGATTTCTGTCACCTGGAGAACAGTTGTCATTCTGGGAGATCTCCAGCCCGCAGTTGGAGTTTAGCAAACTTAAAGCCACATGCTTTGTATTTCTAAATGCTGGTAGGGAAAAGGGGACAATGCGATTTAGTAGAGCTGCTATTTGAGCAGGAACTGCAAACCTATAGTAACATGAAGCTCAGGCCCCAGTTTTTCTTGAATCTCCCAGTATAATTATCCTCCTCACAATTTCTTTAAAAATTGGCTGAACAACTCAAACAAAGATTATAGAGACCATTGAGGAGTATAGCCCCAGGGAATCTACACTACATTGCAGTATCCAAAACTGAGACACTTAAAGTGCCATTTCAGTACTGCTTTCTTTACCTGGATTTGCTTGCTTTAGCCCCCTTCTGGAATCCCCAGCATTCCAGTTTGTGAAGATCTGAGGCTTCCAGCTGCCTAGCCATTTGGAGACTACCTCAGTATATAGCTTGACCCTGCAGAATCATACAAGGATTGGTAATACAATCTCTCTCCCTCCATTATTATACATGGAACAAGTGTGTGCAGAGCTAGAATAGCCTTTATTTCCTGTGGGCATTTTGTGCTTGACATCATTCTGTGTTTTAACTTTTAAATCAATACTATTCCTGACTATATCCCAGCCTCTGTTGCTTTCCACACTTGTTCAAGAGCCCCTTCACTTTTTCTTGGATTGACAACTCTGTGTTGGAAAATTCTTTGAGATTGTGGATTGGAACCTGGGGTGGGCAGGATTTGGAGGGGGAGGGTATAATGCCATAAATTCCACCCCCTAGAGTCTCCAAGGACATTGATCTCCTAGATCTAATTCTAGGAGATTTCCAGGGCCCCACCAGGAGGTTGGCAATCTTAATTTTTTTACTGATCTCGAACGATAAGTGTAGCTGTCTAAGCCTAGATTTCAGCAAATTTTCAATCCAGCTAGAGCAAGACAGAAGGACAACAGAGAGATAATTCCTTCTTGTGCAACTTTGTGTCCTGTTTGGGAGATACCGGGAGGGTAGCCAGTAGGGATGAGCACAAACTGGAAAAATGGTGGTTCATGTTGGTTCATGATTTGTTTGATTGCATGAACCATGAACTTACATGGGCCACGATTTTCCTGAACTGGTTTGTTGTTCATTTGGTTCAGGAGATGATAGAACAGACCCCTTGCAACTCACAGGGAGTCTTCAACAGGCTCTCATCCACCCACGCTCCATGTTTGGCAAAGACTGGATTTGGGTTGTACAAGTTATAGCCCCACAAAGCAAGTGCCCCTAGGAAAGCTCAGTTGTATCTTCAGGTTCGGCCCCTGAAACCACAGCAAGGAACACCTTCCCAGCCAGGAGACATGTTTTAAAAAATTATCCCATTGGTTGGGGAAAAAAGAGTCCCTCAAAGCCTTTCCTAAATCAGTCATGCAGCAAACAATTCTCACAACAATTAACTCTTCTCTCTTTGTGCTGCAAAGTGAAAGCAGTTGAGTCAGGGTGTGGTTTTATACTGGTATATAATCTACTCCATAGTTGGCTTTCAGAGCTGCAAACCAAGCTATGGACAAGTCCTTTGGGTGTTTCTAGGGCTCTCCACAATTCTACCCCCAGAGCTGTCCAGGAATTGATTGAATCAGTGACAGGTTGTCTGGAGAATGAACCACAAAAACAAACCATCCAAACCTCTAGAGGGGAAAGGCAGTTCATTTTTGGGTTTGGGGATGATGTGACCAAATGAACCAGTTCAAAATGAATCACAAATTGGCTTGGTTCATGCTCGAACTGCAGTTCGTTTTTTGGTTCATGCCCATCCTGTTTCAAAGCATCCTCCAAGACCTGAGCAAGAAAAATGGAAGGAAAAGCATAAATCAATCACTGGTGAGGAGGTGGAGCTTCAACAGAAAGTATATAAGGAAGGCCCTGCATAGAGAGGGAGGATGTCTACTCCCTGAAACTGAGATTACTCCTCACTGCCTGAAGCTGAGATTACTCCTTTTGAAGTAGGGTTTTCAGCTCCAGGTTGGAAGATCCATGAAGATTTGAGGGGTGGATTCTGGGCAGGGTATGGACTTCAGCAGGGTATAATGCCATAGAATTCACCTTCCAAAGCAGCCATTTTCTCCAGGGGAACATTTTGTCTGTCATTGGTGATCAGTTGTAATCCTAGATTCCAGACACCACATGGAGACTGGAAACCCTATTTTGGAGGGAACTTACTTTTAGGCAATCTGGCTGGTGTACCGTCCACCTAATGCACCGGCCAGCACCTACCATCCCTGATGGAGGCTGTGGCAAGCTGGGCATTGGAGTTCCCAAGGCTTATAGTCTTGGGTGATTTCAATGTCTATGCGGATGACATGGCCTCCAGTCGGGCGATGGACCTAGTGTCTTCCATGGCGACACTGGGACTCTCCCAATTTGTCACCACTCCCACGCATCAAGCCGGGCACATGTTAGACTTGATCTTTGCGTCCGGGATTTTGGTGGACGATATCACTGTAGAAGCAGTGCCATGGTCGGATCACCTAGCCCTCAAGGCTCGTGTGGGTGTGCCGCCCCAACCCTGTATGGGCGGCGAGCCTATTTTGGCTCGCCCGCGGAGTCTGATGGACCCAGAACGGTTCCAAATGGCTCTGCGGGATCCCTGGCCCCCTAGCGATTCCCTTGATGACCTGGTAGAGGCTTGGCATGACAGGCTACCCAGGACCATCAATGAGATCGCACCCCGGCATCCTCTGCATCCCCGAAGTAGGCTGGCTCTATGGTACACCTCGGAGCTACGGCAGCTGAAACAGGGACTCAGATGACTAGAGAGGTGGTGGTGGCATACTCGTGACGAAGCGACGAGAACATCCTACAGAACGTTTATGAAGTCTTATGAGATGGCAGTCAAGGCCGCAAAGAAAGATTACTTTGCAGCTAGGACTGCGTCTGCAAATTCGCGCCCGGCACAATTATTTAAGATAATTGAGAATATGACTACTCTGCCTCAAGGCAGACCAAATGCGAGAGAATTGGAAATCGGCTGTGAGGCTTTTGCGAAATTTATTGCAGACAAAATCTCGTCGCTCTGCCAGGACTTTCCCGCCACGTTGGATACAGTACATGAAACCGAGGCTCCGTGCCTGTCTTCTGACTTTATCTTGGACCACTTCGACGCACTTAGCTTAGGGGAAGTCGACGGAATTCTCTACAGAATGATCCCTGCCTGTGCCCATTATAAAGCCCACTAGCATTCTGCCAGCCTCTTTCCATGGACTGGTCTGTCTTTGTGCATGTCTGGCATCTCCCCCCATTTGCATCCTTTTTTGCTCCCCATTAATCCGAAGGAGGAAAAGTATCCCCACCATAGCCATGCTTATGCTGGAAAATCCATTGTGTGGGCCGACAACTGCTTAGGGTTGCTTGGTAATAAAGTCAACCCTAGCCAAACAACAACCTTAATACAAACATTAAGGATCCATTTTAAATGCCTGTATCAAGCACTGATTTAGTTTTGTATGGAGACTGATGACCAGAACATCTAGCTTCAGACACTATTATGTGTTAGGTGTCTTGTAGATGCAAACCAGAAACAAAGCAGGTATCCCCATTTAAGCAGGTTCACTGCCAGGCTTTATGATCAGAACAACACGGTTACCAAAGCAAGCTCATGAAACAGGCTCCATATGTGTCTTGCCCAAACTTTTCAAACATGCTAGAGGAAATTGGGACTAAGTTCACTGAAATCAATAAATTTACACCAGTCCAAAAGTGGCATGAAATAAAACAGACTTTTAAATGCCTGATGGATGCGGCTAGACTACAAAAGTGCCCTGTCAAATCCTCAAAATTTGTTTAGGGGTTGTGACTTCTATTAGAGTTAATTAGTGCCCCTGGGGTTTGCAGGCAGCCAATTTTGAACTAAAGACAGCATCTGGTTTTAAAATTGAGTTAGTTCCAGAATGGCTTGTGGGGTCAAGGTGTAAGGCAAAAGTGTGGCTATTAACATGGATTTATTTACCTTTCCCCAAAGACCTCAAGAAAGCGTAACTGTGGTTTACTTATTTTATTCTCCATAACCCTGTAAGGTAGGTAAGGCTGGCCTGGCAATGACCCACTACTATCCAATGAATTTTATGACTGAATGGAGATGTGATCTCAGCTCCACCTGGATCAAGTGCTGTGCTCTGTGGACTATACCAGGGGTGTCAAACTCATTTCTTTTGAGGACCAGATCTGACATAAATGAGACCTTGTCAGGACAGGCCATGTTGGGCCGGGCCATATGTGTACCTATTTAAGATTAGGTTTAAAAAACCCTTAAAACATTAGCACTCACTGGTCTTAAAGGTGCTTTCTTTGTATCTCTCCCATGTGATTTAGGGAACAGGGCAAAGAAAGCTGTGGCTCTTTCCTTCCTTCCCCAGGGGCCCAGGAGGGGGAGGAGCCTCAGCCAATAGAAGGAAGAGAGGCTTGGTTCAATAGCTCTGCTGTGCGATTGAGCCTGGCAAAGCAAGCTTTCCCTCCCCCCTTCCTCCCAAGGGAGGAGCCTCAGCCAATGGACAAAATAGAGGTTTTGCTCTGTAGCTCCTGTGTGATTGAGCAAGCCTTGCAAAGCAAGCTGGAAGCAGATGACAGCCAATTGTTTGGGAGCCTGATAGGAGCCCTCTGAAGGCCTGATTCAGCCCCCAGGCCACATGCTTGACACCACTGCCAAACATGCTTTCAATCCCAGGTTAGTGAAACTGTCACTTACTGCAGATCAAAAAAGTTTCTTGAATATCATGCCCGATTTATAGAAATTTCAAAGACTAAGGGCCTAACTACATATATACAGTCCTAAGGTTATGGCCCTTTTCACACTTAACAGTGGAAACCGGAAGGGAGCCAGTATTGTGCCAGCCTGGAGTAAACTGGGACAGGGATGGGAGTTTTCAGACACATGTTTTTTTTCCTGGTAGGGTTCTGTGATTGACCATTTCACACTATTCCACTTTTATCTTGCTTCCATGAGCGCTGGCTGTTTTCATGCCCTTTTTTGCCGGCACATGATTTCCAGCTTTTTGGGGGGGGGGACGTTGAGCTAAGATCGTTATAGTGCTATAGCGATGTTTCAAAACAGCACCACCATAGGATTGGATACACAGTTCAAGTGGGAAGAGAGTTTACAATGCCTGGCAATCTGAACATGGTCTTTGGCTCCCCCCCTAACATTTATACCTGCTGCAGCTTGGCACAAGTCACTTTCCAGCCAATAGCCTGTGAGCATATCAGGCTGGGTTAGCAACTTCTGTCTCACCGATCACTGTTGGTCAGTTCTCCCGCTGAAACCTGCTGCCCTATGGGCAACCCCTCTCCAGGTGGCAACAGCCCCCCCTCCCATAAACGTGCCTCAGAGTCACCTACAAACCAATCACATTCCCGTGACTCCTGTGTGGGCATGGAAGTAATAGCAACAGGTGACAGACCAATGCCTGGTGCCCTGATCTCTCGCTTGAACTGTGTATCCAATGGGGCACTTGTTACAAAGTGTCAGCTGCCGCGATCTCAGGCATCTCAATGGAGCCCAGGCATCCTTATGGTGGTGCTGTTTTGAAACATCTCTATTGCACTATAGCGCTATAGCGATCTTAGACCAATGTTCCAAAAAACAAAAGCTGGAGTTCGCGTGCCAGCAGGCAAAAAAGGATATGAAAACGGCACTCCTGGAATCACTACGGGACATTTCACACAGCATCCCATAGTGATTTCAACCCAGAAGGAGGGGTTGAAAACTGAAAGAAACTGCTCTTTGTTAATAACGACTCAGGCATGCCTCACTACCGGGACAGCCATGGGACTGTGTGAAAAGGTAACAGTATTCTGGTAGCAGCCAGTTACTGAATTGGATCTGTCTGAAATGCCAGCAGAAACCCATTACTGTTCAGTAACTGACCAGCTGCCATACCGAAATACTTAGGCTGTGTGAAAAAGCTCTATATCTCAGTCTACCATGAATCACCACACATGAGTTGCAAGTTCCCAGTTGGTAACTCAGTTGCCAATGGGGACAATGTACTTAAATCCTCTTTTTCCCCCCTAACCTGAAATGATTCTGGAGAGTTACTTTGGCCCACTGTGGAAGCATACTGATGGGTACATGTATACGTGGTGGCCCTGGGGGCACTTCAGGTCAGCATGGGGCAGGAAGGTATCCTCTCCTCATGACCCTGATCCAAACCTACCCACCAGAGGATTTGCAGCACATCTGATAGAAAGGTTTTGTGGCAAACCAGTATACAACCCATGGACTCTGCAGAAAGAATTTTCTATGACAAGTGAACATGCTAAGAGCAGGCTTCCTGAATATTGTGCAAATGGACACCAATTCAGAAGAAGTTACTTACACTTATGCCCTACTGAGATCTGTGAGAAACATTTGCCATAACTAAATTAATCCCATTTATTTCCATTGGGTTTATACTTCAATCCTATGCAGGTGTAGTTACTATTTTGACAGGGCATGCAACGGGCTGAGGCACTCCCCCCTTTGTAAGTACAGGAGCAGCCACATGCCCCCCCACAGCTGCTTTGGTGCTTGAAAAGGCCCAGGGAGGAGAGACAACATCAGCTCAGCCCAAAGCACTCTGGGCCTGATCAGGATCTTGTGCCACTTTGAAAATGCTTTAAGAATGGCAGCAGGGTCCACAGGTCAGATCTATGCACACTGTCATGTGCATATTGGCCTTTACTGTCCAGTAAGCAAGCACAGAATTTCAGCCTTCAGCACACCTCATTTTCTCTGGGTTAGGTTTGTACAGTCAAACTGATTTGAATGCTCCACAAACTGGTTAAAAAAACACTGTGCCATGTGTATTTATTTAACCTAAATTCTGTGTCAGCTAAGCCATTATGATGCTTATCAATCATTTTGCTTGTGGCAAATGCCCAAAGTGCATACTAAAAAACAGCACCAATAAAAACAAATACTCAGCATAACGTAACTGCTATACATAAATGCCACATTTAGTGCTAATAATCATGTAAACTTCTTTATTCTCTTTAGATAGTTATATCTCAATTTCTCCCCATTGGGGACACATCACATCTTTAAGTGGTGTGAAACCAAGTGGTGAAAGTCACTAGAGTGAGTTTTTCACTCTTTGGTTGCTCCTGCTGAGAAACTATCAAAACAAGCTCATTTTCTACAATCTACCTAAAGTCCTTCTCTTCTCATTAATGATTCCACCCATATGCCTTCGCTGCTGCCTCTAATGCCTGGAACCCTCCTTCAACAACCTACACAGTGTTATCCCTTCAAAACTCTGCTCAAAACTTACCTTTCCCATCAAGCCCTTGGCTAAATCCCTTCTATCTCCTCAGCCGTTACAGAAAGTATGGACGTGAGGGCAATCTGGCTGTCACGTTCACAGGGTGCAGGCAGGCAGGAGTCCAAAGCCAGTCCAAGGTCAAAGTCCAGGAAGTCAAGCAGAAACCAAGTCACCAATGCAGAATCACAAACCGGAATCAGAAGTTAATCTCCAAAAACCAAAAGGTCAGGGTGCCAAGGAAATCAAGCAGGTTAGGATCAGGAAGGAGCATGGATGCAAGCCAGAGAATAGACTTGTTGCTTCCACAAGGTTACCAGGTCCTGGGTGGGAGCTATATAGGAGCCTCAATCAGCCTGCTCCCTGGGTGGCAGTGACTCTGCTAGAACTCAGGGCTGAGAGATCTGAAGCATCAGCATGCCTCATGTCTTCACTCTGAAAGTTCTTTCCAGAGCCTGCTTCGAACTCTTGAGATGGGAGAAGGAGAGCTTGGAGGAGACTGATCATCAACAGCTGGCACTGGTGCCTGGAGAATGATTGATGGGCCAGCTGCTGTTTGCTCATGACACTGGCTGTGACATCTGTCACCCAACTGATTGCCAGGGTTGATTAGGCTGATCTGGCTTGCTAGGCGGGTATCCCCTACTTCTCTCACCGCTCCACGTGCGTCCCTCCCGAAGCTGCCGCTTTGTGGAAGGGGACATCCCAGATAGGAGTGTATCATTCTTCGGTCAAGGGTATACGATATTCAAATACATGTTAACTTCAGTTGGGCATATTTTTCCCCATTTACTCAACTTCTTCCCCCCACATGCTTGTATTCCTCTCTCTCAGAATTTAGATTGCAAGAAAGTTCCTCAAGGCTGGGAACGTGACTTGCTTACGTCAATCAGTCTACACTATTGGCACTGTTTTGTTAACAGGTCAGCTATTAATAGGTAGGTTTTTATTTAAGGTATTTATGTCCTGCTTGTCTCCCCAGCAGAGAGAAACCCTAAGTCAGTTACAACATAGTTCCTTCCTCCTCCATTTTATTCTAACAACCATCAAGTAAGGTAAGCTAAATTCAAAGTAAGTGGCTGGTCCAAAGCAGAGTGAAGAGTCCAGCCAGGGTCTCTCACATCTTAGTCTGACACTCAAAACCACTACACAACACTGGGATGGCTTCTTTTTTTACCATTCTAGTAGGAGCGCTTTATTGCATTTCTATACTATTGCATAGCAAATCTTTCCAAGTAGAACTCGCTTAAGGGGAGGAGGGGGAAAATAAGTATATTTATTCATTTATACATACCCCTTTCCCTTATTGCTCAAGGCAGTTTACAATCCCCAAAATTAAAATATATATACCAAATATGATATAACCCCATTTAATCCCCTCCCAAAGGAAATGTCTGCAGTTTAAACCTCAGTAAAAGCCCTTACAAAGAAGATGTTCTTTGTGTCTCCTGCAAACACCATTAGTTCCCAAACACACATCCATTTTTCTCAGCCAGGAAGGCAGACTGAATGGAGAATCTCTTGGGCGGCAGCAGCAAGGGACAGCATGAGACATTGGCCCTGATCCCTGAGCCCTGGCTAAAAAACCTCCTTTCTTGATTAGTTTGCTGGACATGGGCAAACTAACAGAAAGGGGGGGGGGGGGAACAGTCCCATGTCTACCTTCAGGAATGAGGCAGGAGTAAAATACAGAGAAAAGGGTGAAAGGCTTGGACTGCCTCCTCTGCTATTCATAATGTATAAAACTATTTGATATCTAGGCCACCAGAAGGTATCCGTTCCTCCTTCTTGAAAGAACCATCCTGCTAAAGTGAACAAAGGAGGAGACAGAAGATGCAATGCATATTGAAAGTAAGAGAGGTGAGACACAGCAGGTAGAGAATCAATGACAATACAGACAAGGGGGAAAAAAGAATTTCTTAAGATCCCCTCCCTGTTCTGCTTCTTTTATTAGAATGCCTTGCACCTTTTCCTTGCTCTTTTCTTTACACAGTAAAGTTATGCTCAAGTTAACTGTGACACTTTGACAGAGCGCATCTCATTGTAATTCAGATCAGGGGTGCAGCTGTGACCCCCATGCAGGGAAGGGTGCTGGAACAACACGGGCTTGTCTCCTGGCAACTCCTGACAATTCCTACAGCCACTAGCTGTGAAGATCCTAGATGATTATAAAAATTTCTTATTTATAGTCATTCCAAGGCTTCCCCAATGACTTCAAGTTGTTCTTTTGACTTCAAGCTATGTTCTTTTCACTGAAGTTCAGGCTGGTGGTTCAGAAACCTTCAGGGTTGGATCCAACAACTTTTCCTTATTAAGTAAAAAGTCTTACTCCAACAGAGAAGCTTCTGTCATTGCAGCAAGATTCCTTCCTCTAGAGTAAGACTCTTCATTTTGGGTAAGGAAGCCTTTGGACTCATCCCTGACAGACCTACTGAATAAAGTCTCAAAGATAAAATGGCAGGTCTACAGATGTATGGAACCTTTCAACAGCAGGTTTGGCTTTGCCTTTTTTAGACTGGTGGTCCATTTTAATATGTTAGAAACGTATCAGGGTCCATCTCTCCGTTACTGCTGAACCCTTAGGCTTGCAGGCTATGAAGTCAGCTTCCAATATTACATTTTGTTTATAGCATCTCTGTGGGATACTCATTCAGAACTGTATGGCAAAACAGCAGATACTAGAACATATGAGGGAGATCCAACCAGCTTTCCTACTCAGTCACACTCAATTTCTCTCTCTATTTGTGGACCTAATTCCATGCAGCTTTTGTTCATACAGGACCCACGATTCTAGTAAAAGAGCTTGTTGGATCAAACTCATTTTCTTATACATTCAAAATCCGTTAAATCGTGTATTTTTAATTCTAAATTTCACTTGACAGTTCCTGGGTTGTTTGATAAGAAATGTAACTAATACATGTTAAGATTTCATTTCATAAGTCAATACATAAGGTGCAGTAGAATGTGAGAACAGTCTGTCCCCATAGTGTTTGGGTAGATAATGGTGATGTGAAAGCAAGCTTCAGAATTCTAATACTGAAGCACATGGGTACAGTTTAGTCAGTAGCATAATGGTGTTTAGGTGGCACAAAAATGCATGCATATTTATCCATCTTTTTCAGAAACTGGGAAAGGCGGTCCTGAAGAATGAGATAGATAAGACCCTGAGTGCGATCACACAAGCAGTTTGGTCCAACATAGCCACCCCTCCCCTCCAGATTAAATGGGCGCCATCACACATGCACATCTGGCTTCCATGCCCTTCTTATCCTTACCTTGCACTAAAATGACTCCCACACAGATTAAATAGCCACCTGCAGATTCAGGTAGCTTCCCTAGTGAAACACTTCCATGCAGGTTTCCATCTTATTGCCTGGCACATCATGGAAATGCATGAGTGGTGTGATCATTCCACTCCATTTCTGGTATATCCTTTTTTTCCCAACTCCATTCTGATTACTTCAGCACCCCTATAGAACTGGCCAGGAGTGCATGTGCACTTGTCTGCTTCTGTGTTTGCACAGTGGGAATTTGGGGGAGGGGGACTAAAGCATTTTTAAAAGGTTAAAAAATGAAGAGGGGGAACCCAACTCAGCCATGGGTCCATGGTTGCGGCATGTTAGCAGTGTGGATGACCAACCATGGGTGTGCAGTACTATGATGTTGAAGCCAAGATACTGCCACGGCAACCTGCCCATCTGACCACACCCCTGGACTCTCTTACCTTGGCCTAGGTAGTTATTTTTCCACCAGTGTACAAAGCTAGATAAGTCACTTAATTTGAAAGTGCATCGTTACATGTTAAAATAATGAAGGAAAAAGAAACAATAAAGTCCTATTTGTCTGCTGATAATGAATCTGGCAGGTTTCCTCTTTCAGTTTCATTTATTTTGATGGTACCTGGCAGTCTGGTTTACAGAGTTCAAGCACTCTATGAGAAGGAGAAAAAGTGAGGAGGTAAGACACTATCATGGAATCTCTTCTATCATTATAGCCAAGCAAGTCTTCAAGAAATTTGTCCTAATTCTGTCCACACCATTCCCCTCAGTCATCAACCGCTTGAGAAGGGCCTTTTCTCTTTTGAGACTGAGCATTTTCACAATCTTTTTGGAATTTCAGCTATAATATGTGGCTCTCTCTCTCTCCATACCTTTTCCTTGTAGTGCATACACAAGTGCTCATACATCACAAATAATATTTGTACCACCCTTGCCCCAAGGATCTAATTCCCAGGGCAGTTAGCAGCATACCTGGAACAGTCCCGGTAATCAAATGTCCTTCACAAATAGACATTAAAATAGCAGAAAACAGAGTTACACCTAGCACAAAGAATTAAAAGCCAGTAACTCAATTGCAGCAATAAAAACATAACTCAAACCAACAGCATAATACAGAGAGAACAAATGATAGCAATTACATCAGTGCTTACATTTACAGTATAATCTTAAACAGAGTAAGTCTATTGGAATCAATGGGTTTAGAAGAGTGTAACCCTGTTTAGGATTGCACTATTAGTATCTTACATGCACATTAAGCAAGAGGTAGGATGATGATGATGATGAAGAAGATGATGAAGATGAAGAATTGGATTTGTGAATCCCCAGAGCACACTAATTTATTTAGTAGCTCACAGCTTTAATGCTAGTAACTCAAAACTTTAATGCCAGTAGTTCAAAAAGTAGAATTTTTGCTCACAAGACTCTGCAGTTTAAAGCGAATATTGGGCACCACCACGTTCACTGGGACTTCTGTAAAAAGCAACTATTAGTTTATGTTGGTTTCCATTTTCCATTTGTCACAACTGGGTGGCTAGAATGGGGCCCATACTGGAGGCAGAAGGGGAGTGACAGATACTGACTGGAGAAGTTGAAAGGAATGCACATGGTACCAGGGCACTGCTAAAGCATATCCAGCAGGACAACTACATACAAAAAGGAAAAAGCAAACATCCCTGGATGTGTAATAGAAAGAGTGCAAAGAGCATGCATCTACAATTGAAGTAACTCTAACTGAGTAGTGACATCCTTCACTTTTTTACAATAGGAATAACCAACTAATAGCCTGAGTATAGATCTGGCCCTCCCCCACATCACTGTTATCAAAGGATGACAAGTTTCTGCTCATAGTCCCATAGATAAGGAAATGGCCCACTTAATGACCAACAAGGCTTGAGGTAAAGTGACCTGGAGCAGAGTTACATTTCAGGATGTAGCAGCAGAAAGCATGTAGAAAATAACAGGGCCTGGTGCTTGTCTGAGTTATAGTCTGAGTGTCCTTGGAGTCAGAACTCCCCATGACCTTAACCCAACCAACCACAAAGCCTCAACTAAGTCCTTGTATCTCCAGGAATGATCTTGTTGATTGATACAACCCCACCCCTGAAGTGAGGCAGAAAGGAATTTTTGGATCTGCATGTTGTGGTGTTACTATGAGAGCAATCCTAAGCATAGGGTTGCCTGTCCAACTCAGGAAATACCTGGGAATTTGGGGGCTGAAACTTGGAGACTTTCTCATTCCTTTAAAAAAAAAAAAGCAGTGCAGTTTCCCTGAATACAGTCTATTTTCCCCTCGTCCTCATTTGTTGCCTTCAAAGGGTTCCCCAGAAGCTGCACTTCCACTAAATGAAAGTAAAATTTGTCATATCCCCACAAGTCCCTTGCCAGACTTTGGTAGCATTTTCAAGAATGGCTTTATTAAGAGACACACACAAAGAAGCCAAAATAAAGACAGTTTGCAAGTACACACTTTTGTGATCTCACTGGGGCAATTTACTCATGAGAGTTGCTGAATGTAACAGTCTGCTGTACTTCAACCAACTTCAGACTAACACAGAAATATGAAAGTAAGGTACAAAGCCGTCTATGGGGTGCAGTTTTACTCCATATCAGATTCTAATTAATTCTTTACTATCCATTTTACTATACAAGCCACTTCTGAAACAAAAGCAAAATAAACAGAGGGACTCTGCTCTCTTCCTTTCTCACACACTACACACTCACCAAGAAGAGCCACATGGCTCTGTCTGCTCACCCTCTTCCACATGCAGCTTTCCTCCTGCTGAGATTTAAAGACACACACACATTCCAAAACACAGTTTGCAAGCTTCTTATAAACCTGCAGAGTTTTAAAGGCACATAATGGCTGTCAGGATGGGGCATTCCCCATTGGCCAGCTGGATGGGAGCAGGGAGGAGCCTGCAAAACCGGGGGATCCCCCTCCCAGACTTGAGAACTGGCAAGCCTACCTACTCTGAATTCTACTATGGTCTATCCAGGGGTAGCTCTCCAGATGTTTTTTGCCTACAACTCCCATCAGCCCCAGCCATTGGCCATGCTGGCTGGGGCTGATGGGAATTGTAGGCAAAGAACATCTGGAGAGCTACCATTGGCCACCCCTGATTTACTCCCAAGAAAGCATCCTTAGGATTGTGCTGTAAATGACTCATTAGAAAAGAGCAAGAGTCCTATTTTTGTTAAAGCCTAACAGAATTTGTTGCAGGGTGTGAGTTTTTGTGAGTCACAGCTCAGTATTTGAAGAAGTGAAATTCTTGTAGGCTTTAAGGTGCTACTGGACCCTTGCTTTTTTCTGCAGCTACAGACAAATTAACACATTACACATCTTGAATGACTCATTGTTATGCTTTCTTTACCTTCTTCAGAGGGGACCTTAAAGACAACTACTGTCCTTGAATGATTGGAGGATTGATTCAGGCTCTCCCCCAAAGGCAGATTTAATAGCAGCCAGACTTCCTGCCCACATCATCCTAGCTTGGAATTTTTCTTAGAAGGGTTATCATCTGAGAAATGTGAAGGACAAGTGCAATCAGAAAAGAAAATGGTGTTCAGCAGTTCTACATGTGTGGCTGAGTGGGTGTGTCAAAACACATGATATGTTCAGAGTAGGGTTGCCAATCCCCAGGTGGGGGCAGGAGATCCTCCAGTTTGGAAGCCTACCCCCCCCCCCGCTTCAGGGCCAACAGAAAGTGGGGGAGGGGAGGGAAAGGTCTGCTGGGAACTCTATTATTCCCTATGAAGACTGATTCCCATAGGAAATAATGGAGAATTGATCCACCGGTATCTGGGGCTTTGGGGGGGGGTGTTTTTTGAGGTAGAGGCACAAACCTTTCAGTATAGCATCCAATGCTTCTCCCCAAAATACTCCCCAAGTTTCAAAAAGATTGGACCAGGGGGTCCAATTATATGAGCCCCCCAAAAGGTGCGCCCCTATCCTTTGTTATTTCCTATGGAAGGAAGGCATTTAATAGGTGTGCTGTCCCTTTCAATGTGATGGCCGGAACCCCCTTTGAAGTTCAATTCTGCTTGTCACACCCTTGTTCCTGGCTCCACTCCCAAAGTCTCCTGGCTCCACCCCCAAAGTCCCCAGATAATTCTCGAATTGGCAACCCTAGTTCGGAGATCCATGATCAGATTTTTCCATCATATTTTAAAGCTGAAATACAGCAGTGTACGGCCCTGATTTGGATCAGGGGGTTTAACTCTTCCGTCCCTGCATGGATTCACTGATCGAAGCCATCTGCCCATCATTTCCTTTGATATAAATGATGAGCAAAAGACAGGTTATTTTTTCACTTTAAAGAGGGTTCAATTAGAAAAGAAACAATGTACAGAGTGGGTTAAAAAAAAACAACCTCCCATCCCTTATGGTACCAATCTGAACTCGGAACCCACGTGGCTGTAATTCAGCTTAGAAAGATGCTGGAAGAGCTATCTGTAACATGTAGTTTGACCCTGAAAGAGAGAGACAGAAAGATATTTCATGAAAGTTTTAGCTTTCTTTGAGTTAGGTATTTAACTTCTTTGCCCTCTAAGGTTCACAAGCTCCAGAACTAAGAAGTTCCTTATGGCTAGCAGCTGCTGACTTTCTGAGGGGAGACAGACCACCCCACTCCCATGAAATAAAATTACATGCCGGGGAATTAAATTTGTCTCCTGGACTGCTGTCTGAAGAATAAAGTGGCCATCTTTACGATAAAGGACAATTTATGAAGATAACTAAGCAGCATAAACAGGAAGAGGAAAGAAAATTACCAATGATCAGTACTTTTTTTGTAGCAGGAACTCCTTTGCACAGTAGGCTATACCCTACCTCATGTAGTCAATCCTCCAAGAGCTTACAGTAGACCTTGTAAGAAGAGCCCTGTAAGCTCTTGGAGGATTGGCTACATCAGGGGTATGTGACCTAATAAGCAAGTGAGTTCCTGCTACAAAAGAAGCCCTGTCAATGATGATCAGAAAGCATCAGACTGAACTGCTGCTATGTAAAACCAAGTGCCTCTAATTTATTTTCTAATTCTTTTAAAGTTAGTATAATATTTTATGTAATTGTTTGTATTGTATGCAGGTCATGCTTCTTTGAATATATTCGTATTGGCTGTGAGCTGTAACATTAATAAATTTGATTTGACTTCCAGATAGTGGGCTAGGCATGATTGCCTGATCAATTGTGCTTGCAAACTGAATCCCATTACAAAAACAAGAACAAAAAGACCACCTTAAGGTATAGTAACCCAATAGCAAAAAAAACAATGTATGAATATAGCAATATCTTAATTCTTGGTTTTAAACAATTTTATTGATAACATATGGTAACAATTTCCGTGAATAACTTCTTTTCATCTATCCCATATGCTTCTTTCTAATCACCCCTCCCCCTGTTACTTGACCCCTGCCAGTGTTATTTACTCAAAATACTAACATTAAAAGGTACCCTTAATTAGTAAGAACTAAAATTAATATTCTTCTTTCTTCTAAAGTTTAATCATTATCAAAAATTGTCCAAAGTCCTTTTACTTTCCACTCGTCTTCTACATAACTTCTAATTTTTTTCCACTCCCTTTTAAAATCTTCTAAATCGTAGTCTCTTAAAGTTCTTGTAAATTTGTCCATCTCACTCCATGTCATAACTTTTACAATCCAATCCCATTTTTCTGGTATTTTTTCTTGCTTCCATAATTGCGCATATAATGTCCTAGCAGCTGGAAGCAAGTACCAAATTATAGTTCTATCTTCTTTTGGAAATTTTTCCATTTGTAATCCCAACAGAAAAGTCTCTGCAGCTTTCTTGAATTCATATCCCAAGATCCTAGAAATTTCTTGTTGGATCATCTGCCAATACTTTTTCGCTCTTTCACAAGTCCACCACATATGGTAGAAAGAACCTTCATGTTTTTTGCATTTCCAACATCTGTCTGGCATCTTGTTATTCATCTATGCCAATTTTTAGGAGTCATATACCATCTATACATCATTTTAAAACAGTTCTCTCTAATACTCTGACATGTTGAAAGTTTCATAGAGTTCTTCAATAAATATTCCCATGTATCCATCTGTATTTCTTTATTTACATTTATTGCCCATTTAATCATTTGAGATTTCACTACTTCACCTTCTGTAGACCATTTTAAAAGTAACTTATAAGTTTTTGAAATTAATTTTTCATTATCTCCAACAGAACTTTTTCCATTTCTGTTTGATCTCATCTTATTCCTTCAGTTTTAATATCATTTTCCACCAAACTCTTTGTTTGTTGCATTTGAAACCAATCATATTTGTTATTCAACTCCACAGCAGTTTTCAATTCTATTTTGCCACTTTGTATTTTTAATAGTTGATTGTATGACAGCCATTTTTCCTCACCTGTCTAAGCTTTATTTTTATCACTTCTGCTGGCACTATCCATAATGGTTTTCTTTCATCACCATATTTCTTATATTCCATTCAGGTATTCAACAAATTATTTCTTATATAATGGTGAGAGAAAAAACTATCCCTCTTTTTCTTCCCATAATATATATAAGCGTGCCAGCCGAATTTATTTCCATGACCTTCCAACGCTAAAAGTTTTTTATTCAACAGCGTCACCCAATCTTTTATCCATACTAAATAAACTGCTTCAAGATATAATCTTAAATCTGGTAGTTGGAATCCTCCTCTTTCTTTAGCATCTATTAAAACTTTCATTTTAATCCTTGGTTTCTTCCCAGCCCATACAAATTCCGAAATCTTCCTTTGCCATTTGTTAAATTGTTTACTGTCTTTCACAATCGGAATAGTTTGAAACAAATACATTATTCTCGGCAAAATATTCATCTTAATTGCAGCTATTCTTCCAAGCAATGACAAGTTAAGCTTATTCCATTTTATCATATCTTCATCCATTTTACGCCATAGCTTTTCATAGTTATTTTGAACAGGTCAATATTTGGGTGTTCAATATTTGAACACCCAAATATTTTACTTTAGAGGTAACTTCACATCCTGTTAGTCTCTGCAACTCCTTTTGTTTATTTACTTACATATTTTTACATAAAAATTTTGATTTTTCTTTATTAACATAAAATCTCGCCAGTTCTCCATATTCTTGTATTTTAGCTAACAACAAAGGTGTTACTTGTGTAGGATTTTCATTTATAAACATTATATCATCTGCAAATGCTCTATATTTGTAAATAAATCCTTTAACTCTCAACCTTTCTATTTCTTTATCATCTTGTATTTGCATCAATAAAATTTCAAGAGTCATTATAAACAACAAAGGTGAAAGTGGACAACCTTGTCTTGTACCTTTGCTGATTATCATTTCATCTGTAAGATCTGCATTTATACATAACCTTGCACGTTGTTCAGTATATATTGCCTTTATCATTCTTATAAAGTTTTCCCCCAACTCTATTTTCTCCATTACTGCAAACATAAAGTCCCAGTTCAAATTGTCAAAAGCTTTCTCTGTATCCGCAAAGAATAATGCAACTTCCTTCTCTGGATGTCTTTCATAATGTTCTACAATATTTACAACAGTTCTAATATTGTCTCTTATTTGCCTTTTAGGGAGAAATCCCGCTTGGTGTTCCTTTATGAAATTTATCAAATATTGTTTAAGTCGTTCTGCTAAAATTCTTGTATATATCTTATAGGCATTATTTAGTAATGAAATTGGTCTATAGTTCTTTATATTCGTGACATCTCTATCTTCCTTAGGAATCAAAGAAATTACAGCTTCCTTCCATATATTTGGTATTTTCCCTTTTATTCTTATCATATTCATCAATTTTTGAAGTTTCAGTACTAATTCTTCTTTAAAAATTTTTGCCGTATATCCATCTGGCCCAGGTGCTTTTCCAATTTTCATTGCATTAATCGCTGCTTCAATTTCTATTTTTTTCTATTGGATCATTCAAAAATTTTTTTCATATTGCAAATACGCTTCCATCCTTTCCTTCTTTACTTTAACACCTTTAAATGATTTAGCATAGTACTTAAAAATTATCTCTTTATTCCTTCTTGATCTACCATCTCTCTTCCATCAACCACAATTTTATTAATAATTTTACTTCCTCTCTTTTTCTTCAGTTGCCAGGCCAAATACTTTCCAGGTTTATTCGCTCCCTCAAAGGACTTCTGTTGTAATTTTTTCAAATTCCATTCCAATTCCTTATTTAACAAATGTCTCACTTGTGCTTGTAGTATTGTAATCTCCCTTATAATTTTCTTTTTCCCTGGCCTTTTCCTCAGTTCCCCTTCTTTTTTCTTTATTTCATTTTGAATGTCCACCATCTGTTTTTCTTTTGCCCTTTTGTCCTTATTGTTTAATGTAATCAATATTCATCTCATTACGGCTTTATAAGCATCCCACACCATCTGAAATTCTATATCATCTTTATCATTTATTTGGAAGAAAGCTTTAGTTTCATTTTCTAGAGATGTCACTAATTCTTTATTTTGTAGTAAATCTTCATTTAATCTCCATCTTCTCACTTTTTTAGACAATTTTGTAATCCATAATATTGGGTTATGATCTGCACCTATCTTCGGTAAGATCTCTATTTTCTTAGTTATAAGGCCTAAGTCCTTTGTACCCCATAACATGTCAATTCTGGAAAAAGTATTATGTCTTGCTGAAAAAAATGTATAATCTCGTACTTCAGGATTAAATTTTCTCCATATGTTTTGCAAGTTTTCTTGTTTAACCAGTTTAAAGAAGGATTTTGGCAATTTTCCTTCTTTATTGTTATTTTTTTTTCCAGATCTGTCCAATATATTCTGAATTGTTCCATTAAAGTCTCTCATAATCGTGACATGGTCGTATGTCACTTCATCAAGTTGTTTTATAATGTCTTTTAAAAAAACATCTTTTGCATGATTTGGTGCATACAGTCCCAATAATAAGGTTTTTTCGTATTTATTATTACTTCTATTGTCAGAAATCTTCCATCTTTATCTTTAAATATTATTTTGGGTCCAATTTTTGTTTAATATAAAAAAATCACACCCCTTTTCTTCTGTTCAGCCAATGAAAAAAATTCCAGTCCCAATTGTTTATTCCATAAAAAAATTATAATCCTTTTGTTTAATATGATCTTATTGTAAGCAAATTATATTACAGTTTTGTTTTTTAATCCAATGAAATATTGCCTTTCTTTTTTGTGGTGAATTTAGTCCATTTACATTCCAAGATAATAATTTATAATCCATCATGGTGCAAATTCTTTATTCTCTTCATAAAATTTACGCAGCTCCTGTGTATTTGTTATTGTAATCCTTCTTCCTTGTAGCTCAAAGCTCAAACCTTCAGGTATTATCCATCTATACCTCATTCCATTGTCACATAGTTTTTCTGTTAATTTCTTATATGTTCTCCTGTCATTTATCACTTGTCTTGGCAATTCTTTCATTATTCTTTCTCTGCTTCCTCCCACTATCAATGTCTTTTCAAAATTTTTATTCAAGATTTTCCCCACCATTTCTTTTGTCATATATCTTATAACTACATCTCTTGGTAAGTTATTTTTCTTGGCATATGATGAATTCACTCTATACATATAATCATACATATTTCTAGTCCCTTCAGGATGTTCCTCCAAGAAATCAGCAATTATTTTTATTACATGTTCTTTTAAGTCTGTGCCTTCTTCTTCAGGTACTCCTCTCAGACGTATTTGTGTCTCCATCAATTTACAGTCATGGATTGTTATTTTTTCTTGCATTTTTAATAAGTTGGAATCCTGGAGTTTAACTTTCCCTTCTACCTCCTGCACTTTTTTTGACACCACCACTGTTTCATTTCTAAGCTCTTCCAATTCCTTTTTAAAGTCCTCAATATCTTTTTTAAGTTCTTTTTTGCAAGCATTCATCATCTTTTCCACCTCTTTCATCATCCTGGCTTCCGTTGCTTCCAATTGATCTTGCATCTTCTCCAATGAGGCAGCCCTTGCATGGGTTACCTTTGACTCCAACATTAAAAAAACAGCGAAAAATTAGATATCACCAAATTAAATTTCAACTATCAGGTTTGATAGATTAAAACTTGCCCTTTCAAATGAGCCTAATTTCGCCGTCCTCCGACCTTCCCAGGCTCAGATATTAATTTTTTTAAATTTAGCCTCCCAGTAATGGCCGCCGATGTTTTTCTATGGCAATACAATCCTAGAGTAGGTCCACTTCAACAGTTACTTCCTGCTTTGCTTGCCCCAAGTCACGTTCTCACTGGTAACAAAGTCTCACAATAATTGACGTATTTCCTGTGTTGACTGTAGAAACTGCAGATCTCTGACGATGGTGCTTTCACTCCACAACCGCAGGTAGACAAAACAATAAATTCCTTTCCAACTTTTAACACTATCCTTAATTTAACAAAGTCCAAAATTCACCCCTTCTCCTTATCTTCTTCCAAGCTTTCAAACTTTCTCTTTCCCACATTCTAATATTATTTTGTTTGTTTTAAAATAGTCCCAGAATGGTAGATAACAATTAGTACCTTCTTCTAAGGTTATCCAGATCAACACTGGTCTCGTACAGCATCAGATGTTTAGCAGTCTCAAAGAAGATTAGGATCTTGTCAAGTTTATGTCAAATAAATGACTGTAAGCTTCTGCAGATGATGAATATGCAACTCTTCTCCGGGGATTCCTCAAAGCCTCAAAGGAGCCCCCCCCCCCCCTGACTCCCTTTTAGCCAAGATAAATCACCTCAAAGTTTCCTGTGCATATCTTAGACTAATCTCTCACTGAGAAAAGTAGGCAGAAGGCAAAAATTTTCCCTTTACTACCCTGAACAGAAGTTCCAGTCTGCCCCCCTTAGAGAGGCAGGTCAGCTCAGCATTCTCCAAATCCTGGAAGTCCAGCAATATCTTAATTCTTAATCAAATAATGAATTTGACTTTTATAACAATACTAAGTGTAAATATATCCAACAATCTCTTTAGCTATACAGAGGACCCAGTAAATGTTATTCCATACAAATGAAGTCTACTTAGGGTTAGGGTCTTGCTCTTGTTCTTGGGAAGCCTTTTCCATGCAACAGGAGCAGCCACCTAAATCTGTGTCGAAGCAATTCTCACTAGCCTGAGTGGAGGAACTGTTAACGTTCCCTTGTTTGATGATCAGAGATGTCTTATGGACACACATGGGTGGAAGGGTTTGGTTAATAAAGGGCTTCAAAAAGTTAGCACCAGCACCTTGAACTGAGCACAGAAGGAAAATGGCAGCCACTGAAGCAATCTTAAACTTGGGGTAATGTATTCAAACTTCTTAAGCCATCAACAGCCTAATTGTGGTGTTCCAGCGGAAGCATTCATGTAATCTTCAGGGGTAGCCCCATGCAGAGTGAATTACAGTTGTCCAATCTCAACATTATCATAACATGGATTATCATGGCTAAAAAAGCCATATGAATGGGGGAAATGCACTTTTGCAACCTGGTTTAACTGTTTGCCAGCAGCAGAATTGAATCCAACAGAAATCCCAACTTCTTAAATGACTCAGTTAATGACAAAGTCATGCCATCCAAGGAACTTCCGCCAGAATCTCAACCTTCCCAACCAGTTCATAAGAAAAAATCAAGAAACTCACTAAAAATACAGGCAAGGAGGAAAAATCAATCTCTTTTTGTAGGCCGTTGAAAATAAGTCCAGTACAGTATTGGGCAGTCATGAGAAAAGGGAGATCTTGCACACTAAGGATTAATTTCTCTAAGAGGATCTTTCATGCAGTTCCTACCGTCTGGTTTGTAAGGGGAAACTTCCCAATGGATTACACCCTAAAATAGCACAGCACCTGTGAACTAGCACTATGCAAACTCAAAAAGTGGTACAGAAAAAGTCTCTATTGGCTTTTGCGTGACTTAAGGATGGTTTCACGAGAGCTTGCATCCTGATCCATTGAAAGCCACATTGCCAAAATGTTGAAGGAGTCATAAAACATTTCCTACTGGAAGGAAGCCATGGGATAAAATCTTTGAAGTGAAATTGACTTTTCGATAGAGTTTAAGTCTCTTGGCTTTAATATGGCAGGATTTGAGCTCATTTACTAGCTCTGGCAAGTTACCACTTAAAGTGGTGTTTTTTTTTGGGGGGGGGGGTTAGAAAACCTTCATCCAGTTTACTTTCTTAAAGTGAGAAAATTCATCACATCGTGCATAATTCCTCTCGGCTTTTTTAAAAAAGAAAACAAATCGTGTCAGGCCAAACCTGTAGAGGAAATTAAGGATATTAGTACATGTTTCCTGACGGATGGGTTTTGGTATTCTAATCACGGGAGAAATTGAAATGGTTAGGTATAGGCCACTTCAGAAGGCCGTGACTGCCACAGCGGAAAAGGAACGGCCCTGATTGATAATGTTCATACAAATCCTCCTAATATGTAATTGGAGTTGAATTGCCCCAAACATCACACGCCAAACCTTCATCTGCTTAAAGAACAAGCCATTTCATTTTATACTTAATAGTTTTACATTTGAAAGGAGGAGGGGAAATCCCTGCAAAAGCATGCCAATTGTTCCCACCAAAATGAGACCAGGTTTCCAGCGAAAACAGGCGCCAGTACTGCTGTATTAAAAAGCTTGCTTGCACATTTAAATAAAATGAAAGCTTATGTTTTGGCAGGATCTTGATATTAAAAGACCGTATGTGAGTAAAGCCAAAAGGCAAATTGCAGAAGTATACATAGTGTCCAAGCTGGTGTAAAAGCACAAAGATAATGAATTTTGCTCTAGAAGCCAGTTCTGCAAAGCTGAAAAGGCCCAACTGATACATTACACATCTGTCTTTCCTGGTCTAGAACATTAGGGTCAAGCTAGACAAGATAGCATCCACAGGCCTGACCATTGGATGCTGTTGCCATTTTAAAATTATTTTAAAATGTTGCAAGGGCCTGAGGTAGGGTTGCCATTTCCCCAGCGGTGCCAAGGATACCCCAAATTTTGGGGGCTTCAGCCTGCCGCTGGCCAGTGATGTCATCATATGACGTCCCTCCCCACCCACCCCCAGAACATCCACCAAAGTCTCCTGCTCCAGGCACAGTAACATCTGACCAAGCAGTGCTCCTCTGAGCTGAGCTGGTGTGAGCCAGCTCACAGTTTTTTAGCCTCTGGCTCACATATTTTTGTCTTAGCTCAGGAAAAATGGCCCCAGAGCAAACTAATTTATGAGTAGCTCACAACTTTAATATCAGTAGCTTACAAAGAATTTTCGCTCACAAGACTCCATAGCTTATTGCCCTAGCCCAAGGTGAGCTGAGGGGCTTTTGTCTCCTCCACCATGATGCTTTTTCAAGTGCCAAAACTGCTGCAGAGGAGGGCAGCCATTTTGGCAATTGAAAAGGCACAGGGGAGGGAAGCAAGAGCACTTCAGCCCAGCGTGCTGCATACCCAAATCAGGATTGGGCCCTTGTAACATTTTAAAATCACTTTGAAATGGCATTGGCCAGAGGCTGAACCCATGGATCTAGCTTGGCACACAAACATGGTCATTTTCTTTAGCCAAAGCCTGGAAAATACTGTCTATTAGAAAACAAAGTGCGTCTTGTTTTTCTGAGCACTTCCCACAGATTTATTCCTCTGTGTGTGCTCGCTGATGGAGTGTCCACACTGGCAAATCTGCATTTATCTCAATTTCTTCCTCACAGTCCCTTCATAGCAGTCACCCCCTTGTGCTAACTTGTTGCTAGCTTTTTGAAAAATCAGCTATTACTATTTTTGAGTGAACCCCCACCCCCAAAAAACTTACTGGAATGGGAGGGAATGACAAGGGCAAAGGAACAAGGAGGGGAAATGGCATCAAATGTGGGCAGCGAAGTTCAGAAATCCACACTTTCTTCTGTCCACATTTGGGCAAACTGGTTTTGTGATCTTTCTTGAAAGATAAGTGCAAAAATGGTTTGGGAAGTTTTGGGGCAGACCATCAAAAATCACAGAATGTGACATTAGAAGCATATGTGGACAACATCATGTGGACGCTCCAAAAAATTGTGTGGAGCAGAGCAGATCCTCCATGGGGAAGCAGCCTCTGTCTATATTTTACACTAGTGATTTTTCAGCTTTCAGTCTTCAGGGAATCCTTTCCATGGGAATTTGCTCACCAAAGAACTTTTGCAAATCTGACATGAAAGCTCTGCACTTGGTGAAGAACTTCAGGGAGAGGTCCAAGGTGCTGATCCTGAGTGCAAGACCTCACCATTAGCCGATAGGTTGAGAATGTGCCCCAGGACACACCTGTGGCTATACATTGTTGGAAAAAATTGAAAGCAATGGCAGACAAGATGCATCAGACTAAACTAATTGGGGGGGGGGGGGGTTGGAGGTGAGGGGGGCCTTGTCTTCCAGCTTCTCTTTTTCCAGCATGCCTATGAGCAATGGCTCACCAATGGGGAAGAGGGGAATATTCCCTCACCCTGGTTCTCTCTGTCCTTGGCCTCTGGCTGCCCTCTGGCCTCTTTCCTCCTTGGCTACTTCCAGGCAAGCAGGACTCCCTTCAATGCAACCCAAGCACTGAGTGGCCTCTTCCCTCCCTTCTCCAAGTCTTTAAAAGCCTCTCCAAGCACTTCCTTTTCAGGGCTAGAGCCCATCCCACACTTCCCCAGTCTACTTCTGTCCTTCTGGGCCTTTCTCCTACTCCAGGGAGTCTCCTGAGATTGCCTTTCCTTTCCCCTATTTCCCATTGCTACCCAACTGCCCCCTTCTGGTGTTGTTTCACATTCCTTCCCCTGCTCAGGAGGCTTGCTGACCTCCTCAGAAGGAGGTAAGGTAAGATTGCCAGCCTCCAGGTAGGGCCAGGAGATTTCCCAGAATTTCAACTGATCTCCAGATGACATATGACATTGCCAACTTTTCCCCGGAATCCCCTATTCCCAGCTACTGTTTCCCTCCACCACTCAGAATGGCAACAGGAGGGGAAAAAAAATTAAAATGGCTGTTGGGTTGACAATGTAATAACACTTCAGGGAAACCCAAAAGTGACATCAAGTGACAAAAACTCCAGGGTAAAACCAAAGAATTTCCAGTTATTCTCACAGTGACATGGCATCACTTCAGGATGCAGACAGGATTAAGTTAGGGACTTTTTTAAAAATGGGAGGGGACACTTGATTCATTTAAAACCCCTGACCTATAAAATCCTGGCTACACCCTTGAGAGGCGAAGTCCCACCACCTCTTGCTCACCCTTGCTGCTCAGCCGAACAGGAAGGGAGATAGAGGCAGGGCCGGCAGGCCAACTCTTCCTACTTTTCACAGCTGCCCAGCTGTGAGAAGCACAGAGACCACTGCCTCTCACTCTCCAATCTTCAAGAAGTCGGGGCAGGGCCTCCAGAGGGGTCCTCCCCATGGCTACAGGCCTGCATCACTTCCAGGTTTCCCCAGAAGTGACATAATGGCACATACAACTCTGGTGCACCCCTCAGATCCTCATCCTTCAAGCTCCTGCCAGTTGCCAGGTTGTCTGCCAACCTGCCAGTTGTCTGCCAACCCTACACAGACTTCCTCTTTCTCTTTTCTCTTCCTCCTTCCCTTAGGAAAAAATGACTGTTTCTCAGGTCAGACTCAGGAACTGTTGGTGTTGCCAACTCCACATCGGGAAATTCCTGGAGATTTGGAAGGTGGAGTTTAGCCAGGGACCGCAGCAGAGTATAAAGCCCCATTCTCCAAAGCAGCCATTTTCTCTAATCTCTGTGGTCTGGAGATTAGTTGTAATTCCTGGAGATTACCAGGCTCCACCTGGAAGATGACAACTATATGGGTAGTCCATTGCAAAAAGAAAGATTTCATATTATGCATGAATTGAGCTGTTACAACATTACAAATCTTCAAGAGAAGCACTACTTAGATATCCGGCAGTGTTGCTGGGAACTGGATGATCTGATTGAGAACATCCAGAGCCATATTATCAATAGGCCAAGTAAACACTGGCCTATGGGCCCCCAACCTTTAGGTGCCCCTGCCCCAGGCCAGTTTCCCCCTCTCCCGGTTTCCCCCCTGTTCGCAGCCCTCCTAGCCTGCACATGCAACCAGCAGCTGAGCTGCTCTTTGCCTGACTTGCCCGGTGTGGCTGCTGTGGCCATTGTCTCCAAGTTTGCCTCTCTCTGCCTCTCCCCTGCAGTTTAGTAAAAGGAGCTTGTGAGAAGGTGCCTGCAGGCTGCTGCAGGGGCCATAGGTGGTGGGACGGGCACCCTGAGATAATTTGCAAGGGGGCCCCCAAGATTTTGACTGCCTAGGGGCCTCCACAGGATTTAATCCGGCACAGAGAACATCCTCTTTCCACAAACTTTGGACCAGTGCCAAATGCCAGGCTGTTCCACACAGCAGAGCAGGAGGAATCAAAAGGGATGCAGAGTACAGAGGCAAAATATGACTAGGAGGAAGCTATTGTACCATTGGTTGGATCCAACAAGCTTTTCCTGCTGATGAGAAAGAAAGGAGGGGTCCTCTTTGTTTGAATTCCTAAAAGGGCAGTGCTAAGAATCAAGGGCAGTGCTACGAATCAAGGGACGAGCATGTATGGGGGCTATAGCAGTCAGAGGAACTGAGCAAAATTTTATCGGAAAGCTGGCTGGATCCAACCTCATGTTTTTCCAGTTGAGCATCAACAGGTCAAACAATGGCGTGAACTTCTTTCCACACTGCTGATCTTTGGATTCTAAATTAAACAAACGAGGGCCATGTGTTATGTTATATTACTTGGTGCTGCAAAAGTGCACTCTTGCAAATTAAAAATTGGGGAGAACATTTATGCTGCTTATGAGGACAGAAATACTGCAAAACAAACCTCTTCTATTATCTATCCATTTTCATGCAGGTTTCGAATGGAATTAGATTTAGAACCCCCTACTTTTTTTTTTTTAAGCAATGGGAAAATATTAGCCAGACATTTCAGAACCAAGGCAATGGGGGAGGGGTGTCGATACGCCCCAAAGTGGCTCTGATGGTTTCTATATCAATGCTGAAATCCCTAAAACGTACAGCATATTGCAATATCCTTGGTGCCAAAAAGGATTTTCTTTGGCAAGGTAAATGGAAATTGAGGCTTTTAATGAAAACGGCAAGGGTGCCAAAAATCACAAATGCAAGGCTATAATGTCTATACACTTGTCCTTTAAAAATATAAAGCAGAGAACACTTCAGGATGGGTTTTTTCCTCCCTTATTTTGATTAGTCTGGAAGCTGAGCTCAGAAGTGCCCAGTTTAGTTGCTCATATTTTCTAGAGAACAGAAAAGGGAACCTCTTAAAATGAAACTAGGCCCTTGTCAAACAATTTTAACAAATGAAAATGGCATGTGGGTCATGCTGCTTTTCCAGACATTCATCAACTTCTGTTGAACATTAGCTCAGGAGATGACTTGTCCTGTTTCTTCTCCAGCTTGCCTTTTGAGATCAAAGTGCCGTAAGCAGGAAGGTGGCTGGTCTCTAAGAAACACAGTTTTCTGTTATGATATTGTCTCTAGGATTATTAGGTGTCTTTATAAGGCAGTCAAGCCTTGCAGGTTTCTAATAGGACTCTAATTACCAGATGATGCTCTACAAAGATCATTCTAGGGACCACTTGAGGCGCAGCCTGCTGCTACACTGAAGCACTGTGAACACTTGTCTCTTGAATTGCACTGATCTGTCTGTAAGGATGGCCCAGCTAGGGTTGTCCAGCTAGGGTTGGGAAATACCTGGAGATTTGGGGTGTGGAGCTGGAGGAGGAGGAGAGGGACTCCAGCAGAGTCTAGTGCCATAGAGCCCATCTTCCAAGGCGGCCATTTTCTCTATCTGAACTGATCTGTATTGCCTGGAGATCACTATAATCCCAAGATATCTCCAGCTACCACATGGAAGTTGGCAACGTTAGTGCCAGCCCTAATAAAGACTTGCTCATGGAGGGCCAGTTACCGTTACCATGGGTGCATAGTCTTGGATGCTTCAGATAGAAGCTGTTTATTGTCATATAAATTTTGGCAGCAAAATACTTAATCTCTGTAGTGTTGGGAAAACTGCTTCAGTGGGGAGGGTGTAAAAATACAATTGTTCTTCTCTGCTATGCCTCCAGATTGAAAAGTAATAGCTATTTGCAATTTTCTTTTGTGTTGAGGAATAATACCACTTCTTAGCAGTTACATAGTTGAGTTACCAACCTCAAAGTGAGGAGGAAATGGCTGCTTTGGAAGGCAGAGTCTAGGAGAAACAGAAGTCCTAGAATAATAGCACATCATACTGCTATCACATCACCCTCTTCCCAAATTCCACCCTCCTCAGACACACACACACACAGTCTCCAGGAATTTCCCAACCCAGTTGGCAATGGTAGTTCATAGCACTTTACATCACTGTAATCTGTAAATCTGTAAAGCCCTGTAAAGTCAGCTAATATTATTTTCTGATGAGGGATTGAGACTGTGAAGCCTCATGTAAAAGATAATGAATGGGGTGTAGAAGTTGCCTGTTTTAATAGTACTTGTGACAAAGATGACCTAATGCTGTAACCCGTTGTTAGTTTTAGAAGCATACCATTTGAAAAACTGTGTTTGGTACAGCCTAAATGATACAGAAAAGGAGTTAAGTCAAGGTGACAGAATGGAAATCACTAAGATTTTGCATCGCAAAAGTCAATGCTTCTTAATCTCTCAATCTGCCATTCTGACATGTGTTTTTCCACAATTTTAATAGATGCATATAGGGTAAAACCAGCCATTCCTGTTCAGTAAGGTTGACAACTTCCAGGCAGGACCTGGAGACCTCCCAGGATTACAACTGATCTCCAGATGGCAGAGGTCAGTTCCCCTGGAGAAAATGGCAGCTTTAGAGGATGAACTCTGTGGTATCAAATCCCTGCCAATCACCCTTCCCAAGCTCCACCCCTACATGTCCACATTTGTCCATTCTACAAGTTTAGTAGCCACATCCTCCTAGCCTTTAAAGATCTGAACTCTTCCTTCTTCTTCTTAACTTTCACCAGCAAAGTTGCACATGCAAACAGGTGCTTAAGAAATGTGAACACTAATGATATGAACTGAGTCAACTGCCATCAGACTCACAATTTCATTCAGAATTTGAAAGTGGATAAAAAAGCTCTCAAGTTATAAAAATTTCAGATCTTTCAGTGAATATGGACCTTTATTCTCCTTCTTCTCCCCCCTCCCCCTTTATGAATCCTTATTCAAAAGTGAAACATTTGTTCAGTTCAGGAAGATTCTCTCTAGAGAAGGAAATAATTTTTATCAGTGAGACTCCCTGGTGATCAGGTAGACTTGGAACTGCTCTTAATCAGCCTTTCTGACATGGTAGCTTGAATAGCACTTCCCATGATGCTTTGTGTGTCTAGCTTAATTCTTTCCTTTGAACTCACCACGACTTATAAGTGTCTTTTTTTCTCTTTGTATGTCTGAAGTTATCCCTCTATTAACTTTAATTGGAAAGGTACCTTTTGTTCCCCTAGAGTAGTCATGCACTGCACACTGAACTCCCTAGGTTTAAATTTCTGGGGTAGCAAGAGTTCAGTTTTCTGATAACTCAAAAAAAAGGAACGGGAAAAAAAGAATCCTTGGTGATAGATCTGATAACTTTATCATTTCTGATAAAAATTGAGAATATTTCATAAAGCAAAAATGTTCCATTGATGTATATTTGCAAATCCTATTTAGACTTAAAGATATGGGAAGTTCGGAAGGAAAATATCAACATAGTTTCTCACCCACACACAATGAATCTCTATATAGTGCTTTGTAGATTTAATGTACTGCACTAAACTGTGTTTTAAAAGGTTTGCTTTGCATCATACGGTATTAAACTTCGGGATTTAATGCTGACTGTATTACAGGTTCACTATCCAGCTTGTCTGATTTTTGTAGACCTCTGTTCAAATAGGAAGGAATGGTCAAGAAAATCACTCCTGTGTGTTATCATGTGAGAGTTAATTTTCTTGAAAAAAATTGCTTCATTTATACCTCATGTCTCTCACCGATGCAGACCCAGAGTGGCTTACATCATTGTCCTCTCCTGTGTTTTATCCTCACAACAATCCTGTGAGGCAGGTTAGACTGAAGGCATGTGACTGGCCCAAGGTCACCCAGCGAATTTCCATGGCAGAGAGGAGATTCAAACCTGGTTTTCCCAGATCCTAGATTAGGGGTGGCCAAACTGTGGCTTGGGAGCCACATGTGGCTCTTTCACACATATTGTGTGACTCCCAGAGGTCAAGTAGGGGCTTAATGCAAGCTTACTGTCAAGTAAGTGTGCTTAGCATTGGGACCTCAGTCAGCCTCTGAGTGCTTAGGTAGGTGACTATTTCTGCCATGTGTGAAGCAGGGAAGGAGGGAGAAATAGGCAGGCTTGCAAGCTCTTCTCCTCCACCACAGAGGTCGCCCAGAGACCTATAGTGGGGGAAAAGAGCACAAGAGCCAAGGGAACCACTGGAAAGGGGTATGGAATTAAAGAGGGCAGTGCAGGGTTCCCCCTTAGTATTATAGTTCTTGTAGGAGCTGTATTTGCTAACCTTGGTGTCAAGGCAAAGAGAGATACATAATTATGCAAACAATGGTCAGTGATTTATATGGGACATGTGTGTTTCCTTCTCCCACTGATGCCAAAAAATAATTCCCTAACATTTCCCTATACCAGTGTTATGGGTACTGTTATTCTCAGGTACTGTTTTCCAAAAAGTCTCTTTCTAGCTGGTTGTGTTGCTAAGTGCATGCATACGCAGTTTATCTTTATGTGTAAAAAAAGTATTAAGAGTTTTAATAAAGACATGTCTGCAATATTTGTTCATGTCTTGCGGTTCTCAAACATCTGATGTTTGTTCTATGTGGCTCTTGCGTTAAGCTAGTTTGGCAACGCTTGGTATAAACCCTTATAGACTCATGAGAAGAGATTTCGGTATTATTTCTGGCAATATGCATGTTTTTAACACAACAAATTCTATCCACGAAGAATAGAGTCCAGTTTTGCTTGATGTTTAGCATTTTTAAAAGAATATTTAAGATTATGCGCACCTAACAGTATATTTTCCACCTCATGAGATGCTTATGATCTGTTCTCAAATCTGTTTCTCTTATTCTGTATCCTGATGGTATCACAATTGTGTCATTTTTTTTAAAAAGATCAGAGATTATTCCAGAACTTTAACATGCTTATCATCTCAATAACACACCTGGATAGATAAAGAGCTCAGGATGGAGTTTAAACTGTTTGACAGCTATCATGCCTTGCAAATAGTTCAGTTGTATGTGACACAGGAAATACAAAGTAAGATCCACTATCTACAAGTCATAAGTAGTCAAAATTAGTCCAGAGATAGTCCACATTGTCTGTGTGTCTCCAGAGGGATTCCTTTGCAATAGATTGCTACCTACCCAATTTGAGAACCCTACTTACTTCAAAATGAGAGCCAGCATGGTACAATGGTTAGAATGTCAGAGTATGATCTGGGAGATCCAGGTTCAAATCTCCACTCTGCCATGGAAGTGTGGTGGGTGACCTTGGGCCATTCACACACTCTCAGCCCAACTTAGCTCACAAGGTTGCTGTGAAGAGAAAGTGGAGAAGCAGAGAATGCTGGAAGGTTGGGGTATAAATTGAATAAATAATAAATGGATACAGTGGCTGTACTTCCCCGCAACACTTGGCTCTCTTGCTTACCCGACTATCTGAATGTTTGGTTTTGCTTATCTGAATAAAAGGTATTGCATGGCTTTTCTTTGCATTTAAACACCCATCTGAAAATTCTAGCCCAAGATCTTGCCAAATTTTAAAACAATCACGATAATCTACACAGTATCTCATGCTTGCTTTGCTGCTAGGATCCTCTGCAATTCATACCTGTGGTAGGTCTTTAAAACTATGGGTATTTTCTACAGCTGAGCATACAACAATGAGAGCAGATTTTATGAAAAGCACCCTTGTGAAGTTTATCCCTGATTTCAGCAATGACTTGAGGAAGAGAAGTTGTGAAATAAGTTGAAAAGCCACTCCAAATGAGAACTGGAAGTATTGTTCGGACTTCATCATTTAGCCAAATCTAATTGGCTATATTGCTGTCATCAGAAAGCCTATTCAGAGTGAGGACAATGCTTCCTGCCCTCATTCTGAGCTGACTTTTTGATATTGTCATGTAACCATGATGGTATATGTCCTACATGATCATATCAACTCAGGAATAAATATGGATTTTTCAAAAATGTTGTAAAAAATAATCAGGAAAGGTGTTCATTAGTGCAATCCTAATAACACTTTCCTGGAAGTAAGCCCCATTGAAGAAACCTGAGTAATAGCCTGAATAGAATTCTTATGCATTAAACTCTGCATTAAACTTTTCATTCATCTTGAACCTCTTTTTAGTCCAGTCTTTTATAGCAAAAATTGGGCACAGACCTACTCACTACTACGGTTTCAAATCTTGCAATTCAGTCCTATGTAGAGTTCCCACATCCTAACCCCACTGTAATCAATGGGTGCTTTCACACAGTGACTGTTTACAGTGGATTATGCTATTCTTGCACAGTAGAAATCCAGTTGCAAAGTGCATTATTTAGCGTGTGTCTCTCTGTAGTATCTCTGCAAAGGAGTGCACTGTAAATCACATCAGGCTTTGATTCTTAAAATACAGTGAACTTAGGAGGTAAGACTATTTGCTTAATAATGTCCAGGATGGTTTAAGAAGCAGAGTGAAGGCCAAATAAGACTTAACGGTGTCCTTGTGACTGCTACAAGGATGCTTTTGCCAATTTAAGTGATTTTAAAATGCTGCAAGGAACTGATCCTGAATGGTCCTACAGTGCAGCGCCTCTTGTTCCTCCTGCACATTTTAGAGTGCTGAAAGAGCCATCAAGTTGGGTGCAGTCATTTTGGCACTCAATAAAGTGGGGGCGGGGGGGGGGACAAGAGCACCTCAGCCAACAGTGTTGTGGCTCCTCGTGGCATTTTAAAAATTAGTTATATCTACTTTGGCCCTTGGAATTCCAGGCAATTTTGACTGAAGTGGATTTTCACAAGAGAGATTTTGGTTGCTGAATAGGAGAAAGGAATTCACAGCAAAACTATTCAGATGGGCTAGAGGGAAAAAGAATGGGGGGGGGATCCTCAGTCAGATTTCACGTGTGTCTAAAATAAAGAGTTCCACAGCACTCAAATGATGTAAGGGCATGATTCAGCCAAAGCAAAGCCTTTTAAATATCATTGATTCCAATATAAGGGATCTTAAGCATGTGCTTCATTCTCCCATTGAAATAAAGGGTGCCTAAAATGCTTGACTGTGGGCTGGATTGTGAACTGATTTGTGATTTAAGCATTTGTAGGCAAGGACCCGGTTCATTATGTAACTGATGAACACAACATTCTGCTCTTTATTGGGAGCATGGTATGTTAATTTCAAAACCACAAACCACCTCCACAAGCTGATTGGGCCTCAACAAAACAGGACCTCATAAGGTTGCCAACTCCAGATTAGGAAATTCCAAATAGTGATGGAGACTGGGGAGGTTGGACCTCAGGAGAGAATAATGCAATAGAGCTCACCCTCCAAGGAAGTTCTTCATATCTTTAGCACGGTGAGTGCTGGCTGAATCCCAGACTAGTAGACCTCTTTGGCCACCTCGCAAAACAAGTGGCAGCATTAAACCAAGCCATTTTCTTATAACTGCTTGTGTGCACCAGGCTTTTTCTGTTTCAAGAACATAAATGCCAGAAATACGTTCAATCTTATCTTTCTTGCTCTTAGTGACAATAAGAGGTGTAGCTTTCTTTCCATCCAGACGAATGGCCAAAATACAGGTAACACGTGAACTTTCGTGACCAGTGGAGGGAACGTAGATTGAGGAGGCACCCCTCTGTTCAATTGTTGTTTGGGCTCCTTGACCCATAAACACTGCAGTTTCATCCATAGCAATCATGTTGCAAGGTTGGTATTTAGAAAAGTCGATGCCATCAACAAAGGACTTGAATGCAAGTGCTCGCTTAATAACTTCGGCATCTTCCAACTTAAACAGTGTTGTTGATTTTCTTAGAGACAGTTCATATCGCTGAAGGAAGCCATCCAGCCAGTATTGTGATGCTTTGAATTCTGGGGATATTTCGAACTGTGGTGCCATTGCAAGCAGCGGCGTCACTAGGGCGGGGCCAAGGGGGCCATCGGCCCTCACCCAGAGCATTCTCATTGGCCCCAGGCACTGACCCATGACCCCCCCCAACAGGAAGGGGCTGGCCCTGGGACTAGAACGCTGCTGCTGTGTGTGGGCTGGCCGGGATTCTGAAACCGGGGCCGCGCTGCCGCCGGCTCAGCTAAAAGCATGTGGGTGAGTGGGGGAAACTTAAATGCTGCAAAACTGGTATCTTGGATTACGGGGGCTGGTCATGTGACCAGAGGGTGGATGAGGGAGGGGCCATGTGAAGTGGGCGGGGTTGTGTGCGGAGGGGGTGACGCAGCCCTCCAAAAGGGGTGATGCCCAATGGGGGGGTGACTTGAATCAGTTACACCCCAGGGTGCAACCCACCCTAGTGACGCCTCTGATTGCAAGGGCAAATGCTTGAATGTCAGCCCTGCGCACAACCAAAGACTTTGCTCTCCTGTCAGCAATCCATTCACAGATTATGTTTTCCAGCTCAGGAAATAAAGGTTGCCGACCTGAACCACACTTGCGTTTCTTAGCATTTCCTCTGTCCACATGTAGACTGAGGTTATCGTATTCTGCCCGCCATTTTCAGACCATTCTGATATCCAACTTCTTCTCTTTGCAGAAAGCCGTAAGATTCTTGCCCTGGGAGTCCTCGACAATTCCTTTCTTGTATGCAACAGAATAGCTCTTTCTTTTTGCACTCATCTTGTCTAGGGGTACAGATACTCAGGAAAAGCAGAGATAGGCCAGCAAAGCAGATGTGTAAGGGCTGAAATATTTTTGGGGGATCCAGCGAGCACTGAGACCAATCTGCACAGTGGAGCTGGGATGATCTTTCTGGGCTCAGTAGCAGACTGCTTGCTGAAGCTTTTCCCCTATCCCCTGGTGTTTGTGGTGGGGGGTGAGAGAGGCCCACAGACTGTTGTTGATCGGTGATGGGGAGCAGCACCTCTACTGGTGTTTCTGTAGGGTGAGAGAGGCCCATAGACTGTTGCTGGACTGGTGCTGGGTAAAATAGCAGCTTTCCTTCTTCCCCCTGGGGACACACAATATGGTAAAAAAGTGGAGTGTCCTGCTCCTCATTTCACTAAGGAGACTTTCACTGTAGAGACCTCCAGTCTCTATGTTTCCATCTCCACTTGAAGCTTCAGCGTGCATAGGATGGCCAGGACCTGACAGGGGGAGCCGACTTTGTTGGTGGGGCTGGTGCTAGAGATGCGTGAACTCCTTTCCCCTAGCCGTTCGCGCGTGCACAATAGGATCCCTGCAACTGCAATTACCACACGCGCACCCACGCATGCACGAACGGCTAGGAGAAAGGAGTGATGTGGTTGCCACCCGCGCAAGTGTGAACGGCTCGGAGAAAGGAGTTGTAGCATATAAAAGGTATTTCAGTCTTCCTTACCACTCCGCGCCGAAATTCATGGCGTGGCTATGCAGATATGTTGCATAGCCACACCCATCACTAGGTCTTATTATCAGGGTAGGACTTATATTTAACAAATGCATAGAAATCCTGCTAGGGCTTATTTTTTGGGTAGGTCTTATTTTCGGGGAAACACGGTACATTTGCCTGTCATTTTACATTTACAGGACACATTCTCTCTCTCTCTCTCTCTCTCTTATCTATCCATCCATCCATCTCTACAGTCTTTTTTTTCCAGCTGGAGAGAAAAGCAGGGTATAAATATCAAAATAATGAGAGTGAGGAGCGGAATTCTTTGACACTGACAGTAACCATACTTCTAATCTCATGAAAGACCAGAGAATTGTCTAAAGAACGAAATATATTAAATCCCATTTTACGAGGGGTGGGTTTGGAAGTGGGTAAACATCATTAAGATTCATTTAACACAAGGATATGTTCTTATTTAATTGGTGTACTTTTTCCCTTATGAGGGACCCTGACAAATCATAAGTTTCCCATTGCAATTAAATTCATTCCTGGACAGTATCCATCTGACTAGATGATAAAAATCAGTGGCTTTGACCCAAATAACTACTTTAGGTGCATCCAGGGAGATTCCCCCCCCCCTTTGAACACCATACTCCCCTCATCCCCATCACAAAACTTTAAAAGTCTCTGCAATTTCAAAATGGTTTACTACATACGCGGCAGGCAGCTGCCTCAGACAATTACATCTAACGGTTTCTCGGATCCACAGAACTAGTCTCACAGCATTTAAGTCTTTAAAATATGGCTTCAGAGCAAGGTTCCCTTGATCTTATGCCATACATCATTAAGAGAAACAGTGTGGTGTAGTGGTTAGAGTATCAGACTGTCTACTTGGCCATGGAAGCTTGCTGAATGACCTTGGGTCAGGGTCAATACTCCCTCCAAGCTGTGGAGTCTTGTGAGCAAAAATCCTACTTCATGAGCTACTGGCATTAAAGCTGTGAGCTACTGCATCAATTAGTTTGCTCTCGGAGCATCCTTCTTGAGCGAAGACAAAAATGTATGAAATGGAGGCTAAAAAATTGTGAGCCAGCTCACACTAACTCAGCTTAGAGGGAACATTCAGGATCCAACTAAACATGATGGCAGCCATGGATTAACCATTAAGCAAAATAAACATGTGCTTGGGGTATCAAGGGAAGGAGGGCACTGCTAGGGATGCCAGCCTCCAGGTGGGACCTGGGGACCCCCTGAAATATTACAGGCCCTCTCCAGACTACAGAGATCAGTCCCCTTGACAAAAACGGATGCTTAAGAGATGGACTCTATGGCATTGTACCCCACTGAGGGCCCTGCCCTGCCCTCCCCAAGCTCCACCCCCAAATCTCCAGGAGTTTTCCAACCTGGGTCTGGCAACCCTACCTCCCCTTCCCCCACTGTTAGCCAGGGGGACTTGGTAAGCCTAACAGAGGTTTGGTTTTTGCTTATATTGCTTACTGCTATTTAGTGTTAATAAATATTGTTAAAAATAAAGTTTATATTGTTATATAGTTGTGGGGTCTGGCCTGGAAGAAAACTGAATTTTAAATCTCTTATTTCACCTTCGGCACTTCTTGAGTCTTAATGTCTTGTCAATTAAACAATGGAAGGGCCAAGGGGCACCACTGCTGGGCTGTGCTTAGGGACTCAGTTGGCTTTAACCTGGCCCTGCTGAGGACACTGCCACACTTAGTCTGGCTCTCATACCTCACAAGGTGGTGGTGGTTGTTGTGAGGCTGCAGTGGAGCAGAGGAGAGAGATGGAAGCTGCTTTGGGTTTCTACTGGGAAGAAAAGCAGTATATAAGTAAATATATTTTACAGCCGTATAGGCATAATACATGACCTACCCTTGCACAATAACCTATAGAATATTACATAATATGAATAGATTACTGAAAGTATACAGCAGGAAATGTAGAAACTGGAGAATGATGTGTTCCAGTTTTTAATTTCTGACCGCTTAGAGCAGTAACGGGCAATGGGATCCCCAGTCCCAACCTGGGGTTTGGCAACCCTATTTCCAAGGCAAATTGTTGAGACTACAGATAACATGTGGTAGGTATATGGAACATCATCATTAATACAACTATTCCCAGTAACATCACCAGGCCCCACTCCGTAACATCATCAAACCTCACCCATGACATCAGCAGAGTTTACCCAATAAATTCTCAGGGTTTAGGATGATGGTAATCTAGCATTCTGAGTTCCCTGTTATGCCTGGGAAATAGGAGGAAGAGACTATCGGTGTGCGCCCCACCAGAAATCATAGCAAGTAGGCCACTCCTGAGAGAGGATGCGATATATGATCCCTCTAGACACCTGCATTTGTGTTCAAAGGCAGGCATTTTTAGGGTAGAAATGGCAATACAAATATTAGCAGACTGGTTTTATAGCAGTAACTACCTGAAAAACAGAATTCTACAAATGACATTTACATGCTAGGATTGTTTGCTGATGATAACTCTAACCCAGACTTTGATGTAATCAGATGAAACTACAACTAATGTCTGTCAGCTGTGAACCAATTTATATTGCAGCCTCAGTGGACACACTGCCTATGGAGGACTAGAATAAGCAACATTGAATTTAAGCCATGATTTGTGAATGCTTTTTTGCATGTAAATATTTAAAGAGAGGCTGTTTCAACAATAGTGAACATTTTCCACTAAGGAATACAGCACACGCCACCAAACTAAGATGCATAATGTTTCCAATATCTACGGATTCATTATTTTGAATAGTTCCATACAAGCAGCTTCCTTAATCTCTCCAGCACAGTTACTGTATAGATTTGGTCTCTAATGAAAGAGTGCACGGCTATTCTCAATAGATGTGCCTGCATTCACTTTTGAAACAGCCAGCCAGGCCTTGGGAGCTGGGCGATTGACGTCTGTCTTAGCGTTTAGGCCTTGCTCTGTTGTGGGAGGAGAGGTTTCCTTTAAAAAAGGAAAGAAAGAAAAGAAAGAGGCATTTGGTTTTCATTTGTTTGAAAACTGTTTTGTAACCTTGTAAAAGACCAACACGTTTTATATAAGGAAGTTAACCAGTTGTCTTTGGGCAATAGGAAGCGTTTGCAATTATTGCATTTTTAGAAAGGGCAATCTCACGAGTTCTGTAAGAGCTAAAACACAGCACTGATGTCATTTGAGATTTTTTAAAAAAAAACACCTTAAAACTGCATTTTTAGGAAAATATTAAATATCCCCACAAAAACAATGGGTTGTAGCCAGCAGAGTCAGGTTTGCCGACTCCAGCTTTGTAAATTCATGGAGATATTGGGGGTAGCGCCTGGGAAGGGCATAGGGTTGCCAAGTCTGTGTTGGAAAATATCAGTAGACTTTGGGGGGTGGATCCAGGAGATGGTGGGTTTTGGGAAGGGGATGGTCCTCTGATACAATGCCATAGAGTCCACCTTTTCAAGCAGCCATTTTCTCCAGAACAGCTGATCTCAGCCAGCAAGAGATCAGTTGTAAAAAGTGAGTGATCTCTGGGCCCCATCTGGAGGCTGGCAACCCTAGAAGGGCAGAGTTTGGGGAGGAGGGAGGGAATTTAGCAGGGATGTTGTGCCATACAGTCCACCTTCTGAAGCTGTCATTTCCTCCAGGGGTACTGGTCTCTGTAGTGTGGAAATTGGTTGTTGTAATTCTGGGAGATGTCCAGGCCTCACCTAGAGGTTGGTCACTCTAAGCAAAGTGTTCCTGACCTGTAGGCTCGAGGTCTTCCACCCATGGAGCAGAACTTTCTCAGCTTCCCCCTTAGGGTTGCCAATCCCCAGGTGGGGGCAGGGGATCCCCCAGTTTGGAGACCCTCCCCCCGCTTCAGGGTCGTCAGAAAGCGGGGGGAGGGGAGGGAAATGTCTGCTGGGAACTCTATTATTCCCTATGGAGATTTATTCCCATAGAAAATCATGGAGAATTGAGCCGCAGGTATCTGGGGCTCTGGGGAGGCTGTTTTTTGGGGTAGAAGCACCAAATTTACAGTATAGCATCTAGTGCCTCTCCCCAAAATACCCCCCAAGTTTCAAAAAGTTTGGACCAGGGGGTCCAATTCTATGAGCCCCAAAAGAAGGTGCTCCTATCCTTCATTATTTCCTATGGAAGGAAGGCATTGAAAAGGTGTGCCGTCCCTTTAAATGTGATGGCCAGAACTCCCTTTGGAGTTCAATGATGCTTGTCACCGCCTTGATTTTGGCTCCACCCCCAAAGTCCCAAGATATTTTTAAATTGGACTTGGCAACTCTATTCCCCCTCCCATGGCTGCCTGAAAGACCCCCCCTCTCCTGTTCCTGGAGAATCCCCTCAAGTACATAATTTCAGGGGACATTTTTAGGCTACCACAAGAGAGGGAAACTGAGAAAGTCACACTCTGTGGATAGACATCCATGCTGCAGCAGAAATGCTTTGTTGGATCCAACCCACTGTTTGGATAGTCTTGCTTTTAACACTGTGGTGTAGAATGGAAAGCACTGTCAAATAGAACACCACTACCAAGTTCTGTTCTTTCTTGATGCTTGGATGCTGGGTAATCATTTTTCCAGCATTCAAAATTCAAGCAATCTGTCCAACTATCTGCCTTCCTTTGCCTTTTCTGTCTGTCCAGCAGGAGGTTAATTTACCAATCTAATCTCAGCCTTCAGCACTGGGCTCCAAGCAACAGGCAATTTGCTTGCCAGATCTCACATATTGGCAGAAGTACAAGAGAAATAGCCACAATTCCCCAAGTAGCCTTTACCTTTTTGCAGCGAGAGACTCTCATTGGCTGAGGCTAGCCTTGTTATTTCCTCTAATCAGCCACACTATTAAACTTTGCACAGAAAACCAAATGATGGAAAACTATAGCAGAGTCATTGCTCACAGCACATCAAGTACTTGAATATCAATATTAACTGTCCCACTTGGTTTATTTTAGTCTCATGTACTGCAGGAACAAACAATCACTATAAAAATGTGGAACGCTGAGGTTTAGCCCCAAATACATGTAGTCTAAAGGGGAAGATATTTGATATTTCTCACTGCCCACTTAAAAACCTACTATTGCCTACTTTTTGAAATCATATATATTAAGCCAAGTAATATCTTTTCATAAAATTTGTATCAAGAGCCTGTTAGCATTTCTTGACATTGTTACTGTTTTCTCTTAATTTCAAATAAAAGTTAAAACATTTTTTAAAAAGAGCCTAAGTTACAGGTATAGGATTGTCAACTCTGGGTTGGAAAATTTCTAAAGATTTAGAGGTCTGGAAAACACAGGGTTTGGGGAGGGAATGGGCCTCGGTGAGGTATAAACGCCATACAGTCCACATTCCAAAGCAGACCTTTTCTCCAGGGTAAGTCTAGAGATCAGTTGTAACTGGGAGATCTCCAGACCTCACCTGGATGTTGGCAACCCAAGGCTTGACTGAAACTTTATGTAATGACTGCCTAGTTGAACCACCATAAATAAGACAGGATCTAATACACTGTTTTGTATGGTGACACTCAGGACTTTTTCTGGGGGCAAAAGGAGCCAGAACTCTCAAGAGGGAAATGGAAGGGAAACACACGGGTACCCCTCAAAAACTTTTAAACTTATGTGGTTTTTTAAAAAATTGTTTCTACAAAGAGGTTCCGGAACTCCATTCCACTGCGTTCCCACAGGAAAAAAAAGCCCTGGTGACAGAAATCCAAAAAACGGAGTAGGGCAGCCAAGATGATGAGAGGGTTGGAGCACTTTCCCTGTGATGAAAGCCTGAACAGTCTGGGGGTGTTTCACTTGAGAAAAAAGGCAACTAAGAGGGGATATGGTAAAGGTTTATAAAATTATGCATGGGATGGGAAAAAGTTAATGGAGAGAATATTTTTCTCCCTCTCCCAAAATACTAGAACTTGAGGCCATCCAATGAAGCTGATGAGCAGTAGGTTCAGAACAGACAAAAGGAAATACTACTTTACACAGAGTGATTGAAATGTGGAATTCACTGCCAGAGGATGTAGTGATGGCCACAGGAATAAACAGCTTTGAAAGGGTATTAGAGTCATGGAGGATAAATCTTTTACTTTTGGTTCAAACCATTAGCTCCACCCCATGACTCCTTCCTTCTGGGCTACTCTGAATAAATGTGTTTGAGCTGGCCCAGTGACTCCCACATTCTCCTTAACCATCTGCAGTTAAATTAGAGTTAAGAATGTAGCCTCTATGAAGCCCAAATTATAAAAGCATTGCAAGAAGAAGAAAACACAGGCAGGACCAGCTAACCCATTAGGCAAACTAGGCAGTTGCCGGGAGGGAGGTTGGGGGCACCAAACTGGGCTCCCCATCCCCCTCCCAGTGCCCCAGGCAAGTACCTAGTTTACCTGCCTCCCCCTCCCGCCAGCTACCGCTGCCCACCACCACCGCTGCCGCCACCCGCCCCTCCATTCCCTTCCCTTTGCCTCCCCCCCACAGCTCCCCCCTTCCCACCACACCTCCTCCTCCTCCCTCCCTTCGGACCCTTCCCCATTCCATGTCAATTTCAATGCCAGAATCAGCTCTATCGTTCCAGCTATCTAAAGCCCCCCCTCTTCGGCCAATCACGAGTAAAACCATGCTGCGGGGCCGGGACACTCTTACAGTCTGTCAGGACCAGCATCCTGAAAGCGCAACCCCACTGCCACTGACTCCTTTCCCATCCAGGAAGTGGGGAGGAGTCAGCGGCAATGGGATCATGCTTTCAGGATGCTGGTCCTGACAGACTGTAAGCACATCCCAGACTCACAGTGCGATTTTACCCACGATTGAGTGATCGGCTGGGGAGGGGGGGGGGGGCTTTAGGTAGCCAGAACACAGTGCTAGAGCTGGTTCCGGCAATGAAATTGGCATGGGGTGGGAAAGAGTCCGGACAGAGGAGAAGGACGTGCCAGGGAGGGGGGAGCCGTGGAGCCACGGGGGAGAGGTGCGGGGGCGCTGGGGGGCACCAGGCAGCGAGTCTGCCTAAGATGCCATGGGGCGTTGGGCCATCCCTGAACGCAGGGGACAGCAGAACACACTTTCCTCACAGAGAGGTAATGAGAGTGGGTGCAGTGTAGCGGTAGAGAGTAAGCAATCTTCATAGAAGATCCTGGCTCAAATTTCCTCTTGTCTATGAACTCCTTAGGTGGATGTGGACAACCATTTGTCTATCTGCTTCGGTCTGCGATATAAAATCTTGTAAGGTTTGCTAAGACAACCCAAAGGCTGTGCGAACAATCTGAAGTGTGATATAAATGCTGTTTGTTGTTATCACCTGAAGAATCAGCAAAGTCAGAGCAACCTACTACGAATGGCACAGGAATATGCCAACCCACTTTTTTCTAACCCTGCTTACATATGAACTCAATTAAATGAGCAGAGTACTGAAAGGGTTAACTACATTGTGCATAAACAAAATTAATATTCCAGAGGTATCAACCAAAGTAGCTCTTTCATGAGCCTTTACTACTAGTTGCAAGATGATTCCAATATATAAAGGTAGGGTTGGATCCAGCTAGCCATGCCCAATTCCCTGCCATACTAAAGTTTTCATCCCATTGGTCCATGCAGGTCCCATGACTGTCAGCATAGCTTTGTTGGTAGCTGAAAATGACCCCTGTGAAAAGGTGGTTGGATCTTTGGAAGAGATCTATTTCTACCTGCCAGAATCTGCAGGCACGAAAATTAAAAATCTGTGGCATGTCTCAGATGCTGTTCTTTGAAGACATCAAATGTTAAGTTGTTGGACTACAGAGATCAGACAGAAAAGCTCAAAACTCAACAGAGTGGGTTATAATCTCTGTAGGGGGGGAGATAATAAATTATTGTGAATTCCTGCTGAAGCCAAGTTTGCTTTCTTGTTTTGATAGAGGGCTCCCTCTTCTGGACTTTAATTTCATTTCATTTGCTGAAAAAATGGCATACTTGCTGAAGAAGATATAAGGTGAATCCACAAGACAGTCCCCCCCGCCCCCCTCTCCAGCATAGAGCTTTTGTATGTGTGTTGTCATGTACAGATATGCTAGGCACAGGGAAAGGAGGGAATCCATGAAATTTTAAAACTTCCAAACCTGTCCTTAATTCTTTCTTGGAAATCAGCAGCACGACAGTGCTAAACTTTGGCTTTTTCAAATATCAGGAGCATAATCAAGGTGAGTGCCTGGTTTGCGTGAGCCCAGGATAATGGAGTATAACTGGGCCATTTTTGACTCTGACCTAGGGTTGCCAGCCCCCAGGTGGAAGTGGGGAATCCCCTGACTTTACATGCTCCTGCTCGCAGACAGCTAGCTGGCCAGCGGGGGAAGTTCCACCTCCAACAGCCACCACCCAGCACGATGTCCCCACTGTGATGCTGTCACATGGAAGTGATGTCATCATGCCAGGGATGTTGCATAGCAATGCTCTACTATTTGGGCAAAACTCTATTGTAACCACAGAGTTTGGCCCAAAATAACAGAGCATCACCATAAGATGTCCCCAGAATGATGTCACTTCTGTGTGATGTCATCACACTAGGGATGTCAAGTGCAGCAATGTCACCCTGCTCCCCCCACTCCTGGAAAGCTCTCTCCCATTCCCCTGCCAGTGAGAAGGTAGAACCTGACACCTCTACTCTGACCACACCCCCTCCATCTGACCTTTGTCTCTACCTTTTCTTCTTCACCCACTCCCTTTTCCATGTCAATTTGGCAAAGAGATCATACGAAATTTTGCTTTCTTAGTTATTTTTAATTACTTATATAACGCCAGAGAGAAGAAAATGTGCCTTCCGTGATATTATGTGGAGCACTATTCTATAAAATTGGAATCGTTTGCGTAAAAGGAATACAAGTATCGTTCTGAGGAGCCTTCAGTTGGAGGGTCTGCAGAAAAGTTTCTCTGCTCTCATCACTTTAAAATGAGGAGGCCAATGCACATCCCTCATACTGAAGATTTTCATTTGGAACCATCCAGTTGAGAGAAGGGAAACACAATTTTATTCAGGGCTTTTTTTCTGCAGGAGCCCACAGGAGCGGTGCTCTAGCTGGGCCGGCCAGGGCTTCGGCTGGCCCGACCTGCCATGCAGCTGCCACTTGCTCCCAGGTCAGGCTGTGTGGCCTAATATGCAAATAAGCTTCTGTTGGGCATTTTCTACAAAAAAGGCACTGGTTTTATTACTCAAAACAGAATCAATACAAGAAAAAAACTTATTTTTAAAATTGAGAAATGTACCCCTGGTTTTTAACCAAGACTTACATCTGTTACCGCTAATTTAACCCTCCAAAAACATTACAATCCAAATTTTTGTTTATACGTGTGTGTGTGTGTTTAAATTATCTGTTTAAACTGTTGCCCTGAGGGCCCCACTTGGATAAAAAAAGGTGGCTAAGTATATTTTCTTAACAACCAAATACTGTGATATGCTGGCTAACACATATCACAGTGCTTGGTTGTTTGTTATTTCTCTATTATGACCTGTGATCCCATATTGTTGTTTTAAGTGTAATTTCTTGCCTGTGCATACTTGTGTAACAGACAAGATAGGGTTACCAACATCCAGCTGGGGCCTGGAGAACTGTTTTTACAACAGCTCTCCAGCTGGCAGAGATCAGCTCCCCTGGACGACATGGCTGCTTTGAAGGGTGGACTCTATGGCATTGTACCATGCTGAGGCCTCTCCACTCCCAAACCCCACCCTCTCCCAGATCCACCCCCAAAGTCTCCAGGTATTTTCCAACACAGACCTGGCAACCCTAGAGAAAATAATTGTGGTAATTGCAGCAAAACCAGTTCAACAACTTCTACTTCAACATACAGCATCCCAAGATGACTGAGACAGAGCTTTCAGCGTATGTTTTGGTAAATGCTATAAGGCCACTTCCCGGCCATTTGTTGCAAAAGGAAAAAAAATGACAGGGATCAAAAATTACAAAAAAAGGGGGGGGGGAACAATTAGATCCCAGTGCATTTTGCAACGAGTTTCACCAGGAGATACCAGTCAGAAACTTCTCTAACCCCCACCCTGCAGCCTTTTCTTCCTAACCTTATACAGAATGCATACTTTCAAACTCATCATGTTCAGACTATTTACAGAGCAACCTTGCATTTCTCAAAATGTACTGTAGTCGATAAATTAGCTTATTGTTCTTAATCTTAGACTGGACATCTTGTCTGTCCTTATTTCATGTTATGTCTTATGCCAATAAAAGGTATGATGATGATGAAATAATGTATGACTTCCTCTCTAGATCCAAATTTATATCCTTTTCCAGGGCTTTTTCTGATCAGGAATGCACAGGAACACTGTTCAGGCTGGCTTGGTGTCAGGGTGTGGCCTAATATGCAAATCAGTACCTGCTGGACCTTTCCTACAAAAAAGCCCTGCCTTTTGCCATGTATCCATACAATATTTGATATGAAAAACCAGAACTGCCTTTTATCTTCTATTTGATACTGATAAGGAAGTTTTCAACAGCAACAACAAAAACCCTCATGGTTTATTCCTAAGGAGAATTACTCTTGGGATCTCCCATACCTTCTGCTTCCTTCCTTCCATCACACAGACCATGGCAAGATTGAAGACTTCCTGGTTTAGAACTAGCAGCAATTTTTATGATTAGCTGCTTGATTAAACTATATACATTAAAGCACCTAATCAGAATTTCACAAAAGATTGCAGTGAGTTCTAAACCAGAAAACCTGCAATCTCAGCTTGGCATGCATAAAAGGGAAGAGGGGACAAATAAACTCAGGGATTTCCACTAGGACTACCAACTCCAGGTTGAGAAATTCTTGGAGTTTGGGGAGAGGGGAGGGTTTGGGGAAGGGAGGGGAGGAACCTCACCAGGATTTAATGTCATGGAGTCTACCCTCCAAAGTAGCCATTTCCTCCATGGGAACTGATCCCTGTAGGCTGGACTCTAATTGTAATTCTGGGATATCTCCAGGTCCCAACTGGAGCTTGGCAACCCTGATTTCCAACATTGTAAAAAAACTATGATTCAGTTGTGATTTCTGAATGCAGCCAATTGTGTGTTATTTTAAAAGTTAAAATAGATTATTTGAGGAAGTCCTATAAATTAGTGGTGAAATCACTGATTGAGAAACTGGAAGGTTTCCGTCCACTGATGTTAGCAATTGCAACCGATAGGATTGATTAGAAGTACCAGGAAAGATGTTTCTCAACTTCTGAACTATGGTTTAATTTTCAAACAATTGGGGTAACAGGAGATGTCTATACTTGCCTTCCTCAAAGTGCGTTAACCAGCAAAGAGAATGTGTTGTTTCCTGCAAACTCGCATACATAATTTTAATCTATAGACACCAACTCCAAATGTCTATGAATCTCCCAGGACAGAATTAGCAGTCCTATGATAATGTAGGAAAGGAGCTCCATAACTAGTTTAACATGCCTTTGTTGTCTTTAAGAATTCTAATATATCTGTATATATACAGTCAATTTAAAGTGTTCTTGGAGCCACTGAGAAGAAAAAACTGTAGCTGCTTCACACACAAAGTATTGCCCTGGTTTGCCAATGAGAGAAACATCCATTTTCAGGAAAATCTACTGAAAGGATGAACAGATGAGAGAGCAAGTCAGATGTCCGAAGGGAAGGGAAGGGGGGCAGGCTTGTACATCATTTGCTTTGGGGAGTTATCTTGAAACAGGAAATTGCTTAACAACAGTGACTGAACAGTTCAGAAAAGTCTGGAGGAACCAGATCTATGAGAGGCTTTGTTCCCTTTTTAGCAGACGGCCAATCCTGTATGGAGAGAAGGCAGCTTACCCGAAGCAAGACAGGATGTACAGACGCCAGCCCTGGGCTGGGAAATACCTGGAGATACTGGGGGTGGAGACCAGAGAAATACATTGCAATCTACTATTCCAGTTTTTCCTGGAAGTGGTATCATGTGCCAGTGCGATGCTGGGCACACGTGTCCCAGTGGTGCCAGGCCTGAGCCTGGCATCCCATGCCCCTAGTCATAATTTTAAAAATGTTAATATGGCAGCACGTGATTATATAGAAGAAGAAGAATTGCAGATTTATACCCCACCCTTCTCCCTGAATCACAGACTCAGAGCGGCTTACAATCTCCTATATCTTTCTCCCCCACAACAAACATCCTGTGAGGTGGGTGGGGCTGAGAGGGCTCTCACAGCAGTGCCCTTTCAAGGACAACCTCTGCCAGAGCTATGGCCATTCCAGCAGTTGCAAGTGGAGGAGTGGGGAATCAAACCCGGTTCTCCCAGATAAGAGTCCATGCACTTAACCACTGCACCAAACTGGCTCTCCTATATGAAAACAAGTTGTGAAACATATCAAATGCTAAAAAACTAAGTGTCTAAATTTGAGGCCCAGGCCAAATGGCCTTTCCAGTTGATGAGACCTGACTATTGCTACGGTTCAAGGATAATAGAGATTTCGCCCATTGTTTTCCATTCCTGCAGCCATTTCTGGCCCCTGGTAGGATCATGCCCAGTATCAGAGAACCTTCATAAAGTAATAGCCACACAGGCTGAAGTGAGGAGCGACATCAAAACTCATCCCTCTTTTGCAAGCACAGCTCCACTAAGGGAGGTGGCGAGTTTATATCCTGATGACTCTTCACAGCAGTTTCTTTTGTCTCTATAATCAAAATGGGCCTTACCTACAAAGTAGACTGTTGGAAGCAAAGGACTTTGTGCTGTCTCTTAGATTTCAGAGGACACTACAGAGAGTCAGAAAGAGAGAGAGGCCGGGAACCTGATCATCCTTCCCTTTTACTGCTCTGATGCTATCCCTTTGATGTGTTGTTTGCTACTTTCAAGGAATCTGACATCGTCTCTCCACACTATGCTATTCTTCTCCACCTTGCCACCATGGGGGCAGGACATGCTTTTTGCATCTCTATCCACCCTAGCTAGTTAGACTAGATTAGAATCTTGTCTCTACTAGATTAGAATCCTGTCTCTAGAGCTAGTTTGGTGTAGTGGTTAAATGAGAGGACTCTAATCTGGGAGAACTGGGTTTGATTCCCCACTCCTTCACATGCATCTGCCAAGTGACCTTTGGGTCAGTCACAGTTCTCTCAAGAGCAGTGTTCTGAGAGTTCTCTCAGCCCCACCTACCTCAAGAAGAAGACGACGACATTGGATTTATATGCCGCCCTCCACTCAAGAGTCTCAGAGCGGCTCACAATTTCCTTTACCTTCCTCCCCCACAACAGACACCCTGTGAGGTGGGTGAGGCTGAGAGGACTCTCACAGCAGCTGCCCTTTCAAGGACAACCTCTGCCAGAGCTATGGCTGACCCAAGGATATTCCAGCAGGTGCAAATGGAGGGTGTCTGCTGTGGGGATGGAGAGGGAAAGGAGATTGCAAGCTGCTCTGAGACTCCACGTGAAGGGGTGGTGTATAAATCCAGTTTCCTCTCTTCTGCTGAATCCTCTCTAGAATAGAGCTCTTTACAATAAAGGACTCATCTTAGCTTTTGCAAAGATAAAGAGACTCTGTCTTGTCAGCACATGCAAACCAGACAGACTCTGCTAACCTAATAATCGTTCATCGATAGCTTTACTACAGAATGATTAATCCAGTTTAACCACAATAATAATGCAAAAGAGATAAAATTTTGAGTCCAGTGGTACCTTTAAGACCAACAAAGTTTTTATAATATAATGGGTTCTGTGCAATGATGAGGCGAGGTGGTAGTGAACATAGCTCTTTTATTGCATACAGCATAGTATAGTGCTGCCTCAAAAGACTGAAGGCTGGGCCAACTATATACACACACACAAAGTTCCCACGCTAGCATGCTATTGGACCATTCAAACCAGCAGGGGGCTTCTGATTGGAGCAGGGCAGCAGAAATTTGGATTCTAATACCTATTGTTCCTAAATCCCCAAGCTCGGTCCTACAGGTTCCAATGAGCCAGGCAAGAACTCCATATACTAGATGTAATCCCAATCACATACACAACTGTTTTATTCAAGGTATAAGCTTTCTTGTGCACACACACTTCTTCAGAAACAATGAGATAGAAATTAAAAGCTGGGTGAGCACATACTCTGCCTATATGTATGGACTGATAATTTCCATTTCATTGTATCTGAAGAAGTGTGTGTGTGCGTGAAAGCTTATACCTTGAATAAAATTTTGTTGGTCTTCAAGGTGCCACTGGACTCTATCTTTATTCTGCTGCTTCAGACCAACAAACATGGCCACCCACCTGAATCCAGCAACAGAGATAAGTGACAGATGTTTGCAGTGAATAAGGATATTGTTTGCCAAGCTTTGAAATAAAACTTGGAAAACCATATGTATTCTTTTGGTGGATAGCTGTATTAATTTGGCTCCAAATTTCAATTTTCAAGGGTAGCATGTGCAAACACATGCCTCTCCACAGCCTCACATATCTAAATGTATCCATGCCACACAAGGTTTTCCAGCAATTATAAAATGTGATAAAAATATAATATTACCATGCAAGTCATGAAATTTTAAATGTTCCTATTTTGCATTGCTCCTGTTTCTAATAATGAAGGTGACTGAGGAAATACGTACCCCCCCTAATAGCTTAGCAAAAAATCTGCAGGATTTGGATTTCACTTTAGCTCACCTCTTTCTTTTTAAAATCTAAGTAACTGAAATCTAAAACTAGTTTATAACCTGTTTGAAAAAAGTAACCTAATTCCTTCTGCCTGATCTACTCACCCCTGCAGCGGATGTTTGGGGAAGACAACTGTCCTTATCGGATAAGAAAGGAATGCAATGCTGTCATTACTTCTCTCACCTTTCCAGAAAAGCTGGCTGGGGCTGCTGAATGTTTTAGCCCATCCCACCCCACTTGGTGCTTTGTTGTGCACCCCAAGGGAGCAAAAGCATTAAACAGTCTTTCAGTGAGAGACCTCCAGTCTTTGCGCTGGAAATCTGAATGGGACACACCTGGGCTTTTTCTATGTTGGTGACATGTTCCCCATTAGAGCACAAATATGGTCAATTCTTTCATGCTAGCACTGTACAGACTGAAGTCAAACTGAACTCTGAATCAAAGTCAAAGAGGTCTTTTGTGTATGTCTCTGCAGCCTGTCGACCAGCTTTTGTTTTTTAGCTTTCTTGAACACACTAAAATTCACAGGTCTTGAGGAGCTAAACCAACAAAGCCAGAGGTGCCACAGAGCCTAAAACTATAGGATATTAATAACAGTCCCATGCTGATCTACTTTTAGCAATTCTGCTTATATTGCTGTGACTGGACTTAGAATCATAGAGTTGGAAGGGACTTCCAGGGTCAACTAGTCCAACCCCCTGCACAGTGTAGGAACTTCACAAATACCTTCCCCCCCCCTCCACCCCATACATCCCCAGTGACCCCTGCTCCATGCCCAAAAGATGACAGAAACCTCCAGGATCCCTTGTCAATCTGGCCTGGAGAAAAATTGCTGACTGAGCCCAAAGTGTCAATCAGCATTTTCCTGGGTGTGCAAGAAAGGGCCACAAGAACTAAGCACTGATGCAGCCTTTCCTGCCCTCTTGAGGAAGCCTATTCCACTGAGGAACTGCTCTTAATCTCATTTGGTGAATTAATGGACCGCATGAGTAAGTCCCTGCACATGGTCCATTGATGCATTGGTTGTGAGCCACTCTGAGCCTGCTTCAGTGGGGAGGGCAGGATATATAATCCAATAAACCATTAAACCATTTCATGTACAATCAGGCAAAGGTTAGTCTCATTCACTTGTGTGAACTGTATAAGTAACCGTGTATGACTGGATAACCATGCTCAAAGCCTCAGGGTTGGATCCAACCAGGGTTTCTGCTGGTGCAAAAGGAAACAAGAATCTTCTTTGAACACACACACACAAAGGCTGTGAAGAAAGAAAAGAAAAGAACTGGCTGGTAGCCCTGACTTGGATAGCCCAGGCAAGCCCAGTCTTGTCACATCTCGGAAGCTAAGCTGGCCTTGGCTAGTATTTGGTGGGAGACCTCCAAGGAATACTTGTGACACAGAGAGGCAGGTGATGACAAGACACCTTTAAACATCTCTTGCCTTCAAGCCCCACTAGGGGCCGCAAGAAGTCAGCTTGACTTGATGGCATTTTTAAAAAACCTTTTAAAAAGAATTGTCTGGTACAAGGAGAACAGGACAAAGACTGATAGCTGGTTTAAATGTTTGCGGGATGCATTAAGGGTGTAACTAGGTGGAGGCCATGGAGGCAGCGCCCCCTCCCAAATCTATCATACACACCCTCTCCTGGTCCCCTGAGCCCCCCTCTCCTATTGCTTACACTTCATTAATTAAATTAGTGTCTCCGGGTGTCCCCTCCATAATCCTCGATACAGACCTAAATGCATTGCTTATAGTGCATTACACAGCAGAAGCAGCCCTAACTAGCCTGTTCTTGTCAGATCTCAGAAGCTAAGCAGGGCTGGCCATGGGTTAGTGCTTGGATGGGAGCCCTGTAGCCCCAGGGGTGCTTGTGGGGACACTGCCCCATGACTTCCAGGCTGGGCCCCCTGACCTCCAGGGAGCCCTTCAAGGTGCAGCGATTTTTGGGGGGTCATAAGTGGCAACTGGAGCCGGGATAGCTGAGTAGGGCACAGTGTACTGAAGCAGCAAAAGCAGCAGGTGGAGAGGAGGGGGGCGGAGGAGCAGGAGACAGAGGAAGTCATGTGGAATGGGGTGGAGGAGAAGAAGATGGAAGATCCTCCCTGCTTGCATGCAAGGTGCAGGCCCTTCTTGATGCCAAAGTCTTAAGGTGGCCACATTCAAAGCCTCCAGTTTTTGCCACTACCCCTGAAAGTTTCTGAGAAGTGGCAAAACCCACAGTGGATGAGAAAGAGTGCCCCCTTGGGGCTTCCGGGGTTGGAACATGGCGAGCTGACCTGCCTCTCACAGAGGGGCAGTACGAGTTCTTTGTTTTAGACATAAAAGGCATTTTAATGCCTGCTGTCTACCTGTTTCCAGTAAAGGAACTTGTCTAGGACATGCTTGTTATCTCAAGGGGAAAGACACTGGCTGACGAGAGACCCCAGGAGGGGTTTTTTTCGGCTTTGAAGAACCCCCGATGAGAGATTGCATTCCATCGTCTACAAAGAATCTCTGGAGTCATTGAATTGACTTAAATTCATCAAGGTTCCAGCCTTCTATAGACTATAATAACTTCTGAAGGAAAACTGGACGGTATAAGCAAGATTAGACGGCGCTAAGGTAAAAGATTCTTATCTATCACTCCGGGAGCAAATTAAGACTGTTTAAAGAAAAGTGCTAAGATCCAGAACTATTTGTCAAAGTAAAAAATTAAGGAGAAGTGGAAGGGGGTAAAGGTGGAATTTTTGGAGCTAAGAGAAAGCAGTAAAGTGCAGAAGAATACTTGCTGTTTGGAATTTTTGCGGCTTTGAAAAAAAAACCCAGCCATAACAAAGCTGCAGACTCTCATGACGAAACAGGAAGTGACGACTTCTTCAAGTATCGTGAGATTTACAATCATAGAGAACAGGACTTCATTGCCAGAGAGTCAGGAAGCAAGTGGCAAAAGAAGAGGAACCTCCAAACATCCGGGTATATGCCAGAACCAGGAACCATAGAGAATCATCGGAGGCCATTATAGAAAGGCCAAAGTTTTATTAAAAATAAACTGGATTTGGACTATAAAAACGTTTAAAACCAACACAAATCATCCTCAAATGGTGAAACAGTTTGGACTATATATTTGGAAATAAAGACTAAGCCCTAGGGGGAAAAGGAAAACTTTTTAAAACAGAGGCTTGAAAACATCGCAGCCGCCATTTTGGGGAATTTAAGAACTTTAAAAATTAATATCTGGAGCTAGGAGGCTCCTAGGGCGGCGATTTTGGCCTTGCTGAAAAGGGCAGGCTCCAATCTATTGAATGTAACCATTGGATTGTGGATTGGTGTGACCAACTAAGATCCCATTATAAGCAATGGGCAGACAGTAATGTCTGATCAGAAGCTGGGATCTAGAATTACACGTTTAAGAGCAGCCTCAGTGGGAGAAGGAAAATGTCTAAACAAGTCCAAGAACAATTGGATGCTACAAAAACAAGATTATTAAAGGCAATGAAGGAATTAATAACGGGGAGTGAAAAGAAATTAACTAAAGAAATAACCAAAGAAATCAACTCTAGTGCTGAAGAAGTAAAGAAAGAATTTAAGAAGGAGATTGAGGAACTTAAAAAAGAGTCTCAAGCAACAACAAAAAAAACTGAAGAGATTGAAGTTAAAATAAAAGACCAAGATGCTACTATCAAGAAATTGCAGGATAAAGCAATATTGCAAGACTGTAAGTTGATGGAGAATATGATTCGTCTAAGGGGAGTGCCAGAGGCTGATCAAGAGGATTTGAAGAAGTATATGGCTACAATTTTGGCTGAATTTCTGGAAGAAGACCCAGTTGAGGTGGAACGTATGTGTGACTATATATATAGGGTCAACTCAGAATTTGCCAGAAAGCGCAAGCTACCCAGGGACGTAGTAGTGAAATTTACTACAAGGAATGTGGTGGGAAGGATCTTAACCAAGCAGTTTAGTAGTTCAGTGGTTGTGGAGGAAAGCAGAGTGAGAATCATGAAGGAATTGCCGAGAAAGGTCATCAGTGACAGAAAGCAATTCAAGAAACTGACCTACAAGCTAAGAGAGAAGGGCATAAGATATAGATGGATTTTACCTGAAGGTCTCAGCTTTGAGTATAATAAACTGAGAAAAACAATAGTGGACACCCAAGGCATGAATGAATTTTTGGTGGACAATAAAGATTTCGAGGGTACAGAATAATTGTAAAAACCATTATGGATTACAAATTAATCTCTTGGAATGTAAATGGATTTAACTCACCTCAAAAAAGAAAGGCAATATTTCATTGGATTAAAAAGCAGAAATATAATATAATTTGTCTACAAGAAGTACATATTAAGCAATATTACAAATTTTTATGGAAGAATGCTTTGGGAGAAGAATTTTTCTTGCTAGCAAAAGATAAAAAAAAAAGGAAGTGGTTTTTTATATTAAAAAAGAACTGGAGCCGAAATTGATTTTTAAAGACAATGAAGGTAGATATATTGTGGTGGAGGTGTTTATTAATGAGATAAAGACATTGCTGCTGGGACTATATGCCCCTAATGGGGTGAAAGATGCTTTTTTCAAAGACATTTTGCAGCAACTTGACCAAATGACTTATGAGCATGTAATGTTAATGGGAGACTTTAATAGAACTATTAAGAACTCTTTGGACAGATCTGGAAATAAAAAGAATAAAGATGGTAAGTTGCCAAAGTCTTTTTTTGAATTAGTAAAGCAAGAAAGTTTGGAAGATATTTGGAGAGAGTTCAGTCCTAAAGTACGAGAGTATACTTTTTTCTCAGCAAGGCATGACACTTTCTCGAGAATTGATATGATATGGTCTACAAAGGACCTGGGAGTTATTACTAATAAAATAGAGATTCTTCCGAAAATAGGTGCAGACCACAATCCACTACTGTGGTTAGCAAAAGGAGTGAAAAAGTGTAGAAGATGGAGACTAAATGAAGATTTGCTGCAAAAAGTTGAAGTAGTGAAATCTCTGGAAAAAGAAACTAAAGCTTTCTTCCAAATGAATGAAGATCAAGATGTTAAAATTCAGACCGTATGGGACGCATACAAAGCTGTTATGAGAGGAATACTAATTTCACTGAATAATAAAGATAAAAGAGCTAAAGAAAAACAAATGAAGGATTTAAAAATAGAAATAGGCAGAAAAGAAAATGACCTGAAGAAAAGACCAGGGAAGAAAAAAATATTGCGAGAGATTACAATTCTACAGAACCAACTGAGACACCTATTGAATAAGGAAGTGGAGTGGAACTTAAAAAGGTTGCAGCAGAAGTCTTTTGAAGGTGCTAACAAACTAGGGAAGTATCTGGCCTGGCAATTAAAGAAGAAAAGAGAGAAGAAATTTACAAATAAAATTATTTTAGATGGTAAAGAAATTTTAGATCAAGCTGGAATTAAAAGGGAATTCTACAAATTTTATGCCAAATTATTTAAAGGCCAACAAGTGAATAAAGAGACAATTGAGGCCTATTTGCAAAGAATAAAAGTGAAACCTTTAAGTGAAAGCATGGGAAATGTTTTGAATTATTCAATTGAGAAAATAGAAATTGAAGCAGCAATTTGTTCAATGAAAGTAGGTAAAACTCCGGGTCCTGACGGTTTTTCAGCAAAATTTTATAAAGTTTTGACAGAAGTATTAGTACCCAAACTTCAAAAATTGATGAACTGTATCAGGCAAGAGGGGAGGGTACCAAATACATGGAAAGAAGCTGTAATTTCACTTATACCAAAAGAGGAAAGAGATTCCACGAATGTTAAAAACTATAGACCAATTTCACAACTGAATAATGATTATAAAATATTTGCTAGAATTCTAGCAGAACGACTCAAACAGCATTTGAACATTTCTATTCAACAGGAACAAGCAGGATTTCTCCCCAGAAGGCAAATAAGAGATAATATTAGAACGGTAATAGACATTGTAGAGTACTATGAAAAACACCTAGGGTTGCCAAGTCCAATTCAAGAAATATCTGGGGACTTTGGGGGAGGAGCCAGGAGACTTTGGGGGTGGAGCCAGGAGACATTGGGGCGGAGCCAAGAACAAGGGTGTGACAAGCATAATTGAACTCCAAGAGAGTTCTGGCCATCACATTTAAAGGGACAGCACACTTTTTAAAATGTCTTCCTTCTATAGGAAATAACAAAGAATAGGGGCACCTTCTTTTGGGGCTCATAGAATTGGACCCCCTGGTCCAATCGTTTTGAAACTTGGAGGGTACTTTGGGGAGAGGCACTAGATACTATATTGAAAATTTGGTGCCTCTACCTCAAAAAACAGCTCCCCCAGAGCCCCCAAAACCTCCAGATTAATTCCCCATTATACCCTATGAGAATTGATCTCCACATAGGGAATAATTAAGACGTTTCCCTCTCCTCCTCCCTCCCCCCCCCCTTTCTGGCAACTGAAGCGAGGGACTGGCCTTTCTACTCACGAGTTGCTGCCAGCTTCTTTACAGCAGCAGTCACACCATCCCAAAGTGGAGCCTTGCAATCAAGCCTCCGGAGGTGCAAAGGCACATGGTCCTTTGCAGGCGGGGCTTCTCTCCTCCCCCCCCCCAGCCAGCTGACTGGGCGCGGGAAGCAGCTTGCGAAAAGGAAGAACGGCTGCTGCAACGGGGCTGGGTGGGAAGGGAAGGGAGGAGGAGAAGCATCGGGCATTGGAGTCCGTCAAGACCCGCCTGCGTTCGGCAGCCACCTCCACCCGCTCGCTGGCGAGCCAGCCTCCCTTCTCAAGATTTCCCTTGCCAGGCTCAGCACCTCCTCCCCGGACGACGCAAATGCTCCTTGGCGCCATTCCCCCCTCCTCCCCCCGCTTCCAGAGTTATGGAAAGCGGGAAAAGAGGCTGAAAATCCAGTATTCTCCCGCCAGGGCGGGAGGCTTGGGAAGGCTAAAAACACCCAGAAAAAGAGGCGGCTTTATTTTTTGCGGATGCAGAAGAAGCCTTTGATAATTTTAATTGGGATTTTATGTTTGCAGTGATTAAAGCAATTTATACAGAACAACAAGCCAAACTTTGTGTGAATGATGATTTGACTGAACAAATGATAATCAGCAAAGGTACAAGACAAGGCTGCCCTCTATCTCCGCTGTTGTTTATAATGACCCTAGAGGTCTTACTGACTCAAATTGATGAAGATAATGAGATAGAGGGTCTGAAGCTGAAAGGTTTTTCCTACAAATATAGAGCATTTGCAGATGTGATGTTTATCAATGAAAATCCATTACAAGTAACACCTTTGTTGTTGAAAAAAATTAAAGAGTTTGGCGAGCTAGCAGGCTTCTATATTAATAATGAAAAATTTAAAATCCTTAGTAAAAATTTGTCATCATGTAAACAGAAGGAGTTACAAAATGCTACTGGTTGTGAAGTTGTGTCAAAAGTAAAGTATTTGGGTGTGGAGATTACGATGAGGAACACTGATCTATACAAGAACAATTATGAAAAGCTCTGGCATAAAATTGAAGGGGATATGCTAAAGTGGAATAAATTGAACTTATCAATGTTGGGGAGGATATCTGTAATTAAAATGAATGTTCTACCAAGAATTATGTTTTTCTTTCAGACTATTCCAATAGTGAAAGATAAGAAACAATTCTATCTCTGGCAAAGAAAGATTTCAGAATTTATTTGGGCAGGTAAAAAACCAAGAATTAAGATGAAAATTCTGACAGATGTGAAAGAAAGAGGAGGCTTTCAAGTACCTGATTTATTGTTATACCGTGATGCAGTTTGTTTGGTTGGGATTAAGGACTGGATGGTTTTGATTAACAAAAAGCTATTGGTATTAGAAGGCCATGGAAATATTTTGGGTTGGCATGTGTATATGTACTATGGGAAGGAAAAGTTGGATGGTTTTTTTCACACCATTATATAAGGAGGACTTTGTTGAATACCTGGAAAAAATACAGTAAATATGGTGATGAGAGGAAACCGCTTTGGATAGTGCCAACTGAAGTCATAAAGCTGTCTCAAAGTTCACAGGAAGAGAAATGGGTTATCTATGAGCAACTGCTAAAATTTCATGGAGGCAAAATAGAAATGAAGTCGGTGGAAGAGCTAAAAGATAAATTTGATTGGTTTCAATTTTTACAAATTAAAAGCTTGGTAGAGAAAAATATCAGGAGTACAGGTATAAGACGTGAAGAAACAGAAATGGAGAAAGTGTTGTTAGGTGAAAATGAAAAATTGATTTCAAGGATCTATAAGCTATTACTGAAATGGTCTACAGAAGAGGAGGTGGTAAAACCTCAAATGATTAAGTGGGCAATAAATTTTAACAAAGAAATACAAATGGAGACGTGGGAACACCTATGGAAGAACTCTATGAAAATATCAGCGCGCTATAACATAAAAGAGAACTGTTTTAAAATGCTGTATAGATGCTACATGACACCTAAAAAACTAGCAAAAATGAACAATAACGTTTCGGATAGGTGTTGGAAGTGTAAAAAACAGCAAGGTTCTTTTTACCACATGTGGTGGACTTGTGAGAAGGCAAAATAATTTTGGTCTATGATTCAACAAGAGATATCGAAAATCTTGGGTTATAATGTCAAGAGAGCACTGAATGTTTTTCTGGTGGGATTACAAATAGAAAGCTTCCCGAAGCAAGATAGGACATTGTATGCGCAAATGTGGAAGCAAGACAAAATACCTGATAAGTGGGACTGGGTCTTAAAGGTTCTTAACTGGAGTGAAATGGACAAACTTACTAGAATCTTAAAAGAATATAATTTGGAGAACTTTAAAGAAGATTGGAATAAATTTCAAAACTATGTGGAGATGCAATGGAAGGTGAAGAGACATTTAGTGGTTTTTGATAATATTAACTGAACTCCAAAAGAGAAAAAGGACTGTGATTACTGAGTACTGTTTTAGTAGCGAAATATAAGTAGCTGAGTTTATATAGTAAGTTTATGTGAGTTAAAATAAGATTAAGATTTGAATAATTTTTAGTGATGATTTAAGGACTATGAAATATATCTTTAATGTTTAACAAGTAATAATTGAATTTTTTAAAGTGCAAAGAAGAATAGATTATGGTTATCTGATTAAATCTGTAATATTGAGGATTAAGAAGTAATGAGTAAAAGAATAAGAATAGTAGTTATATTGGTGTTAAGATAAAGTTAAGTGGATAATAATTTTTAGTTAAGATTCTATATATGTGAAGTTTTACTTTTAAAAGGTTTTTCATTTGTTTTGTATACCGGTGGAGGTCACAATTTGGAGGGTGGGAGGGGTAAGAAATTGTGTAATGTATTATAATATAATAATATAATAATAATAATAAATTTTATTTCTATCCCGCCCTCCCCGCCCAGGCGGCTCAGGGCGGCTAACAACATTTAAAACAATTAACATAGATAGATAAAACATTAAATTTAACAATTAAAATTTTTAAACATAAAAACCAGTCAATTAAATTAAATACATAATTCAAATTGCATTAAATGTATCTGGCAGCAATAAAATTATTTTGGCGCTGGTTCTGCCAGTTTAAATGGTTCCATAATCGTATTATGGATGGCGGCTCTTTATTCCAAGCAACTCAGCAGTTGATATCAGTGTAGGCTTGTCTGAAAAGGGCGGTCTTGCAGGCCCTGCGGAACTGGTCAAGGTTCCGCAGGGCCCGCACTTCCTCCAGAAGCTGGTTCCACAATGCGGGAGCCGCGGCTGAAAAGGCCTGTGTTCTGGTGTTTTGGAGTTTGACCTCTCTTGGCCCAGGGATGGTCATTTTGTTTTGATTAACTATATTTATATTTTGATAGTAGAATACTTTTCAATATATTGCAAAATAAAATTTTTGTTCACAAAAAAAAAGAGAGAAAGGGTGCCCCCTTGACTTTTTAAAAGTCCCCCTGACTTTTAAAATTCTGGCTACGGCCCTGGAGCCCACCAAGTATGTCCAGATTTGCAATGCAGAACGAGGCACTGGCAAATCACTTCTAGATATTAAAACTCCATGGCTTTGGGGTCACCATGAGTTGGTTGCAACTTGACAGCACACAATTATTATCTGTTAAATTATAAAATAAAAATTGTTCACTTTGTTATCTCAAGTTGCCTTCTTGTAGCAGAAGAGTCTGTTCGGCTACCTGGCCAGGTGGCACCATCCAACTCACAATGAGATCCCTGATGAAAATATTCTATGAAAGAGAGGGAAAGTGGCATCACTCAAATGACAGCAGCTAAGGAACCAACGGCAGTGAACAGGGGGATTTAAAAATATTTACAGCCTAAATATTTTTCAGGAGAAATTTCCATTCCTAACAATATAGCCACTTTGTCTTGAAAATGTGAAATGAAGAATGGTCAGAACTTCTCTATTATACAGTTCTATGCATATTTACTCAGAAATGGATTCCATTTTGTTTGTTGGGTCTTACTTCCAGTAACCATGTTTACGATTGCAAGCTAATGTCCCTTGGGTACCAAACAAAATGTGTACACAAACACATACAGTTACAAGTCTATGTGGAGTCACTGAAAAGGAAAGAACTTGCAAACAAGTGCCCCACAGCCTTATCAATAAGTTTGCAATTCAACCATTTATGAGAGTGGTACAAAAATTTACAGCAGTCAGTACTGACCCTTCACCTGCTACAAAGTACCTAGAGGCACTTTCTGTTCATCTAGTGCTAGAGCAACAGTTTCACACACACACACATAGTCATTCTGAGAGGTCCAGGAGCATTTGCATTGAGAAACCAACATTGCCCAAAGCAAACAGTCACTGATTTGGCTCTATTGTCATGTTTTCCGTGACTGCCCTTCATACTAACAACTGTAAATTTTCCTTCAAGCTCAGTGTGAAAAGGTTATCTTCTTTTTGAATTAGCGAAATGGAATTTTACCAATGAGAAATGGGGCTTCCAAGTCCTAATCTGAGTCATTAACATAGAGGGCGGAGGGATTTACCTCACAACTGTGAGGGCGGAGATAGGTTTGGGAATAGGTAGAGGGCAGGGGGTTGCTTCCATATATACAGCCCAGGCTTCTTTTCTAGAGGATTCTGGACATTGCTTCTCTGTTGCTTGCACTTCACAAGAGATAACAACTCAACAATGTTGAAAATGATCTCAGTCCTTTCAGCTTTAGCGCTAATTCTGATTATACAAGGTGAGCCAATTCTTTTTTAAAACACAATTTATGGGAGCATTTGTGTTATGCTCATCATGTAGATTTTCCAATTTGCTGATGATGTTGAGAAAAAATGCTTAAAACATATTTATCTGGAAAAAATTAATGCAGGGAGAATGTTGTCCCATAATATGTTTTTTTTCTAGTTTCTTAACATAATTTTCTCTGAGCTTCTTCAATCAAGACTCATATGCAGTATTCTTATTAGAGGGTTGATTCTCAATCAATGAAATGTAGTGGAAGAGAACTGCAACCCCCCTCTTGCCTGATCCACATTGAGGTGTCCAGTGCCAGATTAAACCCTGGTAAAGACCCCTAGGTAGTCAAAATCTTGGGGCCCCCTCATAAATTATCTGAGAGTCTGAATGCCTGCCCCACTGCCCATGGCCCCCGCTGCAGCCTGCAGGCACCTTCTCAAAAGCCCCTTTGACAAACCTGTGGGGGAAAGACAGCGAGAGGCAAACTTGGCAATGACACCAGCAGCAGCCACACTAGGCAAGTTGGGCAAAGAGCAGCTAAGTTGCTGGCTGCGCTTGCGGGCTGGGAGGGCTGCAAGCAGGGGGGGAGCCAGTCTGGGGGGAGCCAGTCTGGGGCCCCTAAAGTTATGGGGGCCCATAGGCCAGTGCCTACTTGCCTGAATTGCTAATCCAGCTCTGGGGGTGCCTCAAGATTATTTACATTTTACTCAAAAATACCTGAAAGATCTAAAAACTATAAGTTTTTAGCAGAGTTCTGAGATGTCAAGATTTCAAATGTTTTTATGCTAGGTATTATTCTGATTTTCGTTTATTACTTGTTGGTTGTAGTTTGTAACCCATCTTGGGTCCTGAGAAAGGTGGAATGCAAGCAAAATAAATAAATTCTGTATTTCATTGCATAATTATATTACTAGTGGTTGGAAAGGTTAGACCCCAGTCCACCAGTGGGCCACTAGCTATATTCAAACAAACTATCAAATGGTTATCAAAGATTTCAGGTTTTCACGGCTGGTAATATCATTAGGGTTTGTAGAGTCTTTCGGGATCAAGTGCCATGTTCTACTGGAGAAAGTTTTCCTTCCAGACGTTTCGTTCTCAGCTCAATGCACAGCAGCCAAGAAGGTCTGAGCGCCTGCTCCGGCTGCAACGCCACTGAGGATGTTCTCCACAGTTGAGAACGAAACGTCTGGAAGGAAAACTTTCTCCAGTAGAACACGGCACTTGATCCCGAAAGACTCTACAAACCCTAATGATATCAAATGGTTGTTTATGGCTGGGATTGTTGTAAAGAATTCTAAACCATATGTCCTTCGGTCTAGTGTGTTTAAGCAACAGAGCGCATGCTCATGAATGCTTAACACAGACTAGTTGCACTTTCACTGTTAAGCTAACCTGTGTATGCATTGCTGGGTGCAACCACAAGGACTGTAGAGGGGGGAAAGCAGGGCTTTTTTTGTAGCAGGAACTCCTTTGCATATTAGGCCACACATCCCTGATGTAACCAATCCTCCTGTAGCTTACAGTAGGCCCTGTAAGAAAAGCCCTATAAGCTCTTGGAGGATTGGCTACATCAGGGGTATGTGGCCCAATATGCAAAGGAGTTCCTGCTACAAAAAAAGCCCCGGGGAAAAGAGACCACAAAATTCTGAAGTGAGCTGATTGCCTGCTCCAAATCTGTAGCATGCTCACTGTCATGACTGCCCCCACCCATTATTAATGCTCTTTTTTAATTTTCCAGAGGCATCTGTTGCCCCAGTTACCCAGCAGCCAATCATAGAACCAAGCAAGCTGCCAAGTGGCCTGTCGAGCAAAGAACCTAATGAGGAACAAAGCGGAGAAGAAACAAATACTGAATCAAGCTTACAGTCAAGTGAGGAGCCCAGTGTTTGGCCCCCTGAAGACCCAGGAGTGGAATTAAGCAGAGAAGGAGAAACAACTGCTGAACCAAGGTTTGACTCAAGTCCAGAACCCACTGTGGAGCCCAGTGACAAATTCAGTGGAGAAGCAAATACTGAGCCCAATGAGAAACCTAGTATTCAACCATCTGAAGGACCAATATGGGAAGCTAGTGGGGAATTCAGTGGAGAAGCAAGTACTGAACCAAGTCTAGAGCCCAGTGAGAAGCCCAGTGTTCAACCATCTCAAGAACCAATATGGGAAGCTAGTGGGGAATTCAGCGGAGAAGCAAGTACCGAACCAAGTCTAGAGCCCAGTGTTCAGCCATCTCAAGAGCCGATATGGGAAGCTAGTGGGGAATTCAGTGGAGAAGCAAGTACCGAACCAAGTCTAGAGCCCAGTGAGGAGCCCAGTGTTCAACCATCTCAAGAGCCGATATGGGAAGCTAGTGGGGAATTCAGTGGAGAAGCAAGTACTGAACCAAATCTAGAGCCCAGTGAGGAGCCCAGTGTTCAACCATCTCAAGAGCCAATATGGGAAGCTAGTGGGGAATTCAGTGGAGAAGCAAGTACCGAACTAAGTCTAGAGCCCAGTGTTCAGCCATCTCAAGAGCCAATATGGGAAGCTAGTGGGGAATTCAGTGGAGAAGCAAGTACTGAACCAAGTCTAGAGCCCAGTGAGGAGCCCAGTGTTCAGCCATCTCAAGAGCCAATATGGGAAGCTAGTGGGGAATTCAGTGGAGAAGCAAGTACTGAACCAAGTCTAGAGCCCAGTGAGGAGCCCAGTGTTCAGCCATCTCAAGAGCCAATATGGGAAGCTAGTGGAGAATTCAGCGGAGAAACAAGTACCAAACCCAGTCTAGAGACCAGTGTTCAGCCAGCTGAAGAAGAATCACATGGAGGGTTCAGTGGAAAAGGAGAACCAACTCTGGAACCAAGCCCTGAGCCAACTGAAGAACAAACTTCACAGACAACCAAGGAGACAAATAAGGAAGTAAGTGAAGAAAACCCACAGTCTGGTGAAGAGCCCTGCTCAGAATCTGGTGACTTTACAAGTATACTGCCGAGTGGAGAAACACATGAAGATGTAAGTGAAGAGACAAGCGTACAGCCAAGACCGAGTGAAACTCAAACAGAGACTCCTGGTAAGTTAATTCTGCTTCCCCCCCTCCCCCATTTCCTTCACTGAGATGGTCTATACCAGTGGAATTCACTCTATTGTTCAAAGAAAGCCATGGTCAGAATTACCATCAACTAAAAGAGGAACCTTTATTTCCATTCCTGGCATGATGCTTGCACCTCAGGGAGCTCACAGTTCACCCATCCCTCTGTAGTAACTATTTCAAGGTTGGAACCAGCTGCCCCCCAAAGACCCACCAGGCAAAGGCCTTGTCTACTATTCTGAAATGTCACAGGTGCCATAGTGGGGGGTGGTGATCAAAAGAGTCACATGTGGCTCCTGAGCCACTGAGTAGGCATCACTGGATGGAGATGAATGGTCCTCTGGGGGAAAATATTCCCACCCTTTAGTGTATCATTGGCTTAACCCATGGATGCCAAGACCATTTTAGAAAAGAATTTAGCAATTTGAAAATACTGTGAGCCTTCAGTGGGTCTTGTGCTGCTCCCCTCCTGGCTGTTTCAGCCCTTGAAAAGGTACATGAGGCAGGACACACTACCAAAAGCTGTGTGTTTGCTTTGTGCTGAGTTTTTCAAATTAAATTGTATTGAAATTATGTTGTTGTTATTGTACTGCTATGCTGTTAGCTGTCCCAAGCCCCATAGCAGCCATGCATTGAAAAGATTGCGTACAGGGGAAATCTAGAATTGGAGAAAGTCAAGGCTTCCAATCCTGTAATTTGGCTCACTTGTTCGGGAAGCGGGGTGGGGAGGTTGTTTCTATGAGCAGAAAACCAGCAAACTGATGTTTTCACACAATTATACAGATGCACTGTCTTATCATCTTTTGTCTATCTGTTTGGTCAATCAGCTGTGTATCACTGGGGCAACTTTGGCTAGAGTTCTGGTGGAATAAGAACTGAATATTTAGAGGATTATTCATGAAGTGTTGGCCCCCAAATTCTTTATTTTAGATATAATCCATTTTATTTTACCAGCTAGTACCAAAAGGGCTGTGAGGGGTGGATCCAGGGTTTCCAATTCACAATCTAAGACATTTTAAGGTTACACAGGAGATTTGTGATTGGACTTCTCATAATTCTGGTGTGTTTATTAATTAGAATATTGGCAGTGCCAGAGGAATGATTTTCCTCTCCTGGCAATGGACCTTTCAGTTTGGAAAAAATGACACATACACCCCTTCATTATGTTCCAAAGAAATCCAGAGGCCCTACCCACTGCATTAAAATTAAAGTGTCAGGAGATCCAAACACAGATCTTCCATGGAAATAAAGCTTGGCTTTGAATCTGCTGAATTCATCATGGCAACACCAAGCCTGCCTAGCCTTAATAAGCAGATAAGGCCTTAGGGATGACACTTTTCCCTCTCCTTGTAGGCTCACAGAGCAAGATATGCCACAGAGCCTGTTCTTCTCTGTCAGTCTTCATATGCTTATGAAAATATCTGACAATACCCTGATCCCACACAGTTCTTGTATCCACTGTGCAGGGCATAAGAGCCCAGCCTGCCTCTCATTTTTTTAACCAAATGGAGCCACCAGCTTGACTGAAAACATAATGCCTGCCTTCTTTTTGTTTTCATGGATTTTTGGGATACCCGATTCATATCTGCATAAGAGGGCTGCCAACTTTCCTTTGGTCATGATGGTTTCAGCTATGCAACAGGAGTTTCTTTCTGGCAGGGCTACTGAGGGGAATGGCTGCAGGATTAACAGGAATTCTACACCCAAAATTTTGTCCATATTGCATCTGTGTAACCAAGAAAATCTTTTCTTGCTTCTTACATTTGCTGCCCTTGCAGCTGATAAAAGTGTAGCCGTGATTAATACTGAAAGCTTGTTTTCTTATAACCACATAAAAAGAGCTGAACAGACAACATGGTTGTCAAAGCTCAGACCAAAAAACCACAGATATTAAGTTTATCCATTCCTGATTCCAAATTTATTTCAGGAATTATGTAATACTTTTAAACTCTTTGTGCTAGTGAGATGTTAAATTGGTGTGTGTGTGTGTGTGTGTGTCGATACACCATTATTCTACCTAATATTCAACCAAATTTTGTGTGAGGAAGTTTAAAATATAAACGATTAATTGAATGAGAAATACATTGCAAATTTCATTTCCATTGTAACAACCACATTTGCAAAACTGCCTCTCACTTCTGCCTTATGTTTTCTTTTCAGAATAAAACAAAAAAGGTTTTGTGAACATCTTCCTGAGGCATTCAGATGGAAAGAAAAGGTTGCCTGTAGATAAGAAACATCAGAATTGTACGCAGCTTTAAAGCAAAGAAGCCTTAAAACTAACTGGTTGGGTTTCTATGAAACCTCAGCCAATTCCTGGGGCTTTCTTTTAATTTCATAATTTATTAAACTGTGGCAATGCCAGACTTTTGGTCTGAAGAATGCTATGTTAATTCTATTGTCCCTTTTCATTCCCACATTCACATGCAGAGTGTAATGCACAATGTTTCTTTCTGAATTTAAAATAAAAAGGAAGGACATTATCAATTTTTGCCATTATTTCTTTTGTTACTGATGTCATCTTATGGGTTGGATCCAACCAGCTTTTCCAAAGGTGAAAAGGGGAGGAGGATCCTTTGATAACTCCAGAAAGATAGACTGAGAATCACGGGAACTGCATGAACAAAAGTCATGTGGGGCAGGGGTTATATTAATTTCTTGACTTTACACCCTGCTTTTCTCTCTATTTGGAACCAGGAGTAGCTTATGTCATTCTCTTCTACTCCATTTTATCCTCACAATAACCCTGTGAGGTAGGTTAGGCTGAGACAGAGTGACTGGCCCAAAGTAACCTGGCCAGCTTCCATGTGGATTCAAACCTCCCAACCCTTAAGTCTCACAGTAACTAGTATACCACACAAACTGTTAAGACAAATATTGAACAAAAATTAGTGGGAACGTTGTCTGGATCCAGTTCTATGAGTCTGTTCCCTCAAAAATTCTTGCACAAAACTATGCTTCAAATTGTAGCTTTAAAGTTACAGTTTTCAGTGACAGCATGTGGTTAAAACTGCCAGATTTTCACAGAGGTGGCAACATTGTTAGGGAGAACTTCAAGAGCCCTGAAATTTGGCACAGATGGCAGCCAAGAAACCCTAATTACTAGGGGGGGCGGAATATGAAAATCTGTCACTTGTATAGTTGTTCAGAAACTTAAAGTACTTCGAGGTCGCACAGCGGTCTGAACTTCGGCAAACATCATTACACAACAATTAGGAATTTGGTAAACATGGTGAAGACAATGACTAGGGGGGAAAACATGCTGGAAATGACATGCTTTTGCACCTAATAATTAAAAACTTACAGTATGAATTTTACCTCATAAAAGGAGTCAACCTTCCAGCAGGGACAGACTGTTGGGTTCTGGGAGTTCCACTGCAGAATAAGGTGTTTCTAGGAGTAGAAAACAATTACAATCCCAAAGAGCAAGAGACCTGCTGTTTTATTTGCAAAATCTTTCATTCCCCCTGGTGTTACTTGCAGCCCCATTCAGCTCCACCATTATGGAACCACCTCACCAGGGAAGTGCACCTGGCCCCCTCACTTCAGATTTTTAGGAGGCAGCTGAAGACAAGTTTTATTTAGGACTGTATTGATTAGGTTTACTAGCTATCCTGAGCTGTGGTTTTGGTTTTTATGTTTTACTCTATTTGATTATTTTTTATCTATGGCATAAGCCACCTTGTGCTCTACAACAAAGAAAAGCCACTAACAAATGTTTTAGATAAATAATGAATCAATTCACTCACACAAAAAAAACCATGACTGCAGTACTCACAAGGTTAGCTACAGCTGCCCAATTCCACCTAGGATAGCACTCTTCTGCCCCCCCCCCTTTTTGGAAGCATTTTGAAGAAGGGGAATAATTTATCAAGTAACACTTCTCCCCCCTCCCCCCTTCTTTATAACATTAAGTGAATGGCTGCACCTATCCTGTTCTTGAGGGAATCACAGAAACAGGAGCGCCGCCTCACAAAAAGGAAGGGAAAAAACCCACCCCAGGCTCTTGAGTGTGGGGGGGAAATTACCATATTAGATCCAGGAAAACTAAAGCTCATTTAATCCTGTCTGCAGAACCAGTTGTTAAAAGTATATCTTTAAATGTGTAATTTCTGCCTCAGAAATGAAGATGGGAGAGGAATGACTCAAACAACCTTCAGAATTCACCTCGGCCTTCACCGTCACACCTGACAGTTACTGGGCCATCTTTAGATGTAGCCAGCAGGTCAAGTGCTGAGCAAAGAGGTACTAGGCTCTCTCCCCCTTCATTAACACGCCACTTCAGACTATGTGATGAAAAAACGACAAAGAGTGAGAGCGTGCTACCAAGTGAATGGGAAGTCAAGTTTCTGCAGGAGAGACATGGGTTTGGTTGAAGAGCTCTCGACTGGAGTGGAGTCTGGCCCCCACACAAAAGAAATGTCAAAAATCCGGTTGTACTGAAGTTGAGATTTGCATCTTCTTTGTCAGGGGGAAGAGTGCTCAGAATAAATCAGATACCCATCTCGGAGTGCCTGAAGAAAGAACCTGGGAATTAGGTCTTTCTATGCTGCAGGGAAGATTCTCACGAAATTTGAAATTTAAATCCAGTTGAGCCACTAAATCGCACTATAAGCCTGCACAGAGTTAGGCTATGGGTTTTATTTATTGAGAAAATGTGTCTGCCTCCTTTTCAAACCTGCAGGATTACCACATTGGTGAATTCCCCCACATTTGGTGAAAACTAAATACTGTTGTAGCCACCACTATCACCCTAAATCCTTAAAACAGACATAACATGAATGACAGGTATCATTGAGGGCTGAAATGTTTGGCCTTAGCGTTATGACAATGCCCACAAAATCTCCCTTGCTGTGACTTAAACTTCTTCAAGTGTTTAGCCCTTGTGGGTACTCAAAACAGGCTGCTAACATGCAGGCTGTATCTAAAATATTCCCAAATTATCTAAACAGGAATACCAACAATGGGGACTCAGAGCACTGCACATATGTTCTCTTTTCTATTCCCATATGCCCTAGCTCTTCTGTCTTTATTCTCCACGCTCTTTTAATCTTTCAGTATCCCACTCTTGATGGCAAACAAGTTGGAGACTGTCTTTGGTCATGCTATATTCTGTCCCTGTCACGCATATGTAAATATAGTCTGTTTATTCAATGCATTTTTATGTAACCCTTCTACCCAAATAAGGTTCCCAAGGTGGCAAACCACTAACATTAATATATTTCAGCATTTAAAAATGTTTTAAATGAAGTATATATACAATAACTCAATAAAACATATAAACAGACTTAACACAGAAAGACAGGGAGGTGGTCAGTAGCAGTTACTGGGGGTATGCCAACTGGAACAAAAACATCTTTACCTGTTAGAAGAATATAACAATAGGAGACAGGGAATGTGTTCTGAAGTTTTGGTGCCACAACAGAGAAGGCCCTTTTCTTGGTTCGCCACGCATCTGGGCTCAGATGGCAGGGGCACCAGAGACAGGATTACCAGAGTGGACAGATAGGCTGATATGGGAGAAGGTAGTCCTTAAAGTATAGGACTTTAAAGGTCAATACCAGCGCCTTGAATTGGCCCAGAAACAAATTAGGAGCCAGTGCAGATCAAACAAGTCTGGAGTGACACAGACCCTATGACCCACTCCAGTCAACATTTTTGCTAGAGGATTCTGTACCAACAATCTTCAAAGGTGTAGAGCGTATTGCAGTCAACTAACCTAGATGTTACCAGGACCCACATTACCGTGGAAAGATCTCTCCCCCCACAGGAAGGGCTGCAGCAAAGCTGGTGGTGAAAGGCAACCCTGGCCACCAGCGCCACATGTTTATCCAACAGGACACCCAAGTCCCAAAGCACTCCCAAGCTATGAACCCTCTTTTAGGGGAAGTGCAACCCCATGCAAAACAGATGTCCCATTTCCTTGGTCAGACCTCCCCCCCCACACACACACACCAGTAGCACCCATCTCTATGTTTTTGAGATTAAGTCGCAGTTTGCTATCATCTGTTCCAAAACTGACTCCAGGGATTCGTTCACAGCTCTCACAGCCTCCTTGGAATCTGCTGGAAGCATGAGATAGAGCTGAGCTGAGTGTCATCTGCATACTGGTGGTAGCTCAGCCCAAATCTCTAGCTTTACATAGATACTGATAACCATGGGGAACAAGAATGAACCTTGAGAAACCTCATAGGCCTGAGGCCAAGGAGCAGAGCAGCAGGCTCCCCCCCCCCCACACTGTTATCTGTAATTATATAGATAATTGCTGCAAATCAGTCATGTTAGAGACCAAACCCCAGTGCTTGTATGTGGACCAGGAGTATACATGGTGGATTTGCCTTCTTTTGCTGCCATTATTTAGATGTGCGAATTATTTAATTTTGAATCAGGGGAAAAATCCAATTATATTTTTCTTGGAAAACCCAAATCGCTGATGGTATTTCAAACAAACAGGCAAAGTATCTCAATTTCCAGAAAATATCTATTTTGGTGTAGTCATGAGTGAGGGTTCTCCAACAGAAGGTCAAGCCATTATGAACTCAATCAGAAATTTGGGACTGGATTCCTCTAACTCATTCCTAGAGCTCACATTTGTAACATGATCATAATACGAAAGACCTGTGTTTACCAGTAAAAACATTTGAGAACATACTGAATGCAAATCATACTTAGTTAAAGTCAGGGGTAGAATTCTAGCAGGAGCTCCTTTGAATATTAGACCACACACCCGATTTAGCCAGTCCTCCAAGAACTTATAAGGCTCTTTTTTGTAAGCTCTTGGAGGATTGGCTACATCAGGGGTGTGTGGCCTAATATGCAAAGGAGCTCCTGCTAGAATTCCACCCCTGGTTAAAGTGTTTGTAAACAGGGCTTGTCGAAAAAGCCCAGCAGGAACTCATTTGCATATTAGGCCACACCCCTGACATTACCCCTGACATCACCATTGTTTTGCACAGGGCTTTTTTTGTTGAAAAAGTCCAGCTGAAACTCACTTGCATCAAACCACGCCGACATCACTGCATTCCTGCTCAAAAAAAGTCCTGTTTGTAAATATATTTTTTCTTGAAGCATTTCTTGCTTTCTAGGTGCAGAACTAATAGCAACTGTGGGGGAACTGAGCCCTAGTTAGCACGATAAAGAAATATAAACACTATTTTTGGTGGAACATGGAAGGAGAAAGCATTTGCATCATAACATTCAAAATTCTTTAACATGCAACATCAATCTTCTGTTACATATTATAAAAAATTTGGGATGATGGGAGGGCATTAAATAGAAAGTTCTGTTTCTCTTTCCTAGGAACAGAGCAGGATATCTGTTTAAATATATACAGAAATTATGACTTTAACAATTAGGAGCATCTCTGTTACCAACTTTTTAAAAAAAGATGAGCTCAGCATTGATTATTTGCTTCCAAACTACTTTCAGTTTAGCATTTTATCAATTCCTGTACTTGTTAGTACACAAATTCTCCCCTCCCACCCCGATCCCAATCCACATAAGAGTTTCAGCAGTTCTATTCAAAAGATTTAAAGACAAACAGCAAGAGAAAGACAGGTTATTTTTTTTTGAAGAGACATTTTAATTATATGTTGCACTGTTAACAACAAAATTATCTCAAATGAAATGAAATAAATTAACAGTAGAATCCCCAAACTGAAAAGAGTGCACAAACAATACAATTTGACCCCAGTTAAGTGACTCAGCAATTTTTACTGGAGATCTAAAAGCACAGACCTCACAGTGCAATCCTTAGAGTGACACCATTCAAAGGCCAGAGTCAGGTAGGTTGCCATGCTGGGCTGAAGCAAAAGAACAAAATTTGAGTACAGTGGCACCTTTAAGACCAACAAAGGTTATTTCTCGGCATAAGCTTTCACGTGCATGCTTGCTGGTCTTAAAAGTATCTGATGAAGCATGCACGCACACAAAAGCTTATGCCCAGAATTAAATTTTGTTGGTCTTAAGGTACTACTGGACTCAAACTTTGTTCCATTCTAAGACTAATGACCTTAGAAGGCTCTTAACTCTGTTCAGGATTGTACTGAATGCTTGCCCCATTTAAAGATCAATGGAATTTCCAAGTACTCAGTTTAGACTGGATCATGACTTTGGCACTCTCTGCCACTATTCTGACTTAGGCATCGAGCCCCATCTTTCTACATTTTTCACTCCAACCTAGATCCTGGAACAGTCACAGCTCTGAGCCACACCCAATATGCTGGGGCATAATTCCACCTAAGCATTCCAAAGCATTTTGCTCAACTGAAACAGAGATTCATTTGTGCTTATCTTTAGATGGAAAAGAGACTTTGAAAGACATGAGGAGTCACTTTTATCTCCACCGTCACCCCTTTTTCCTCCATCCATGTCAGGATGTGGCGCAAGTTGTACTAGACATTAATGTACCTTGCAATTCCTTGGCAATGGTGACCAACAATGTCAGGCCATTGGGGGTGAGTTGTACTACATGTCATAGAGGGGCAGGGTGAGAAACTCAATGCAGGCTTGCCATTTTTGCCAGCGGCCCTGCATACCTTACATCACTTCATTCCACTTTTGCCTGTACTGGTAATCGTTAATGTTTAGCTCCAAAATTGCCTCAAGAGCTGGTGTAAATAAAACAATATTTTGGAAGAGCTATCCTATTGGCTTATAGAGTGTTAACGGCAACTGACAATCGGAGTGCGCTATTAGAACTCAGTCAGTGCCTAGGTAAAGGTGTGGCAGAAGATTCTTTGCTTTCTGTCAATGCTCTTGGCTGATGAATGAACACGCTGAACTTGACTCCTTGGTTGGCGGCTGCCCTGACAAAGCCACTGTTTGCAGTCATGGTAACAGCCTTCAAAGTATCCCCTGTCCCAAAGATGGTTAGTGAGCGGCTATTGATTTTGGAACTGAGGACTAGCTGTAAGGCACGCTCAGAGGGTTGATCCGGCACCACATTGACCCTTTCCAGGAGTAACGCGGCCCTGTTTTTCTCCCCAGGCCCTCCCAAAGTTTCTAAAATGACTTGGAAGTCTCTGACTGCAGATTCACAAGCAAAGAGCTCCTTGCCCTTCATGAATTCCTCCAGGGATGGGAGAACGCTCTCCTCTCTCTCCTGTACGGCCTGCTCCGTTAAGACTTTCTCCTTGAAGATGAAGTGACAGCCTCCGTAGCTAAGGGCAGAGACGTACGTAATCAACGTAGTAATATCCAAGTTAACTCTGTTGCACAAGTCCACCCTGATTCCGGCAGGAAAAGCCACACTGGCGACCAGATTACCCCGATCCACTTTAGTTACGTGCAGATGCTCACCACTTTCTTCATCGGACTCACCAGAGCTTGACTGGAGACCTTTGTCAGTGGGTTCCATCAATACGTTCACAGCAACAATGTCCCCACGCACCGATATGCCCATCTCTTGCAACCTCTCTGCCATGGGGCAGGACACCCCATTGTAGAAAGCAAAGATAATGTGTGGGTTGCTGTACTGCACAGGCTGCTGGCGACTGGCTTGCAGGAAGTCTTCCGCCTGCTCGATGATGCTCTTGTCTCCATACTGGCCTCTCCCCAGCCAGATGTTGTGCAAGGCTTCGGCCTTTCGGCCAACTGCCTTCACCCAGGTGTGGCCACTGTTTGCAACGACATCCACCACCAAGCTTTGCTTTTCACCAAAGCGGTTCTCATAGGCAAAGACATGGAGGACGCCCACCACGGCCTCCAGGTTCTCTGCCGACTCTAGGACGGCTTGCAGGTGTGTGAGGTTTGTACTCTGCAGATGAGACTCTTTGATGGCCACCTTGCCAGCCTCCACCTTGTGCAAGAATTTTAACTCTGCTTTTAATTTACTGCACAGCTTCGCTCCACCTTCGATGCCACCTTTCCGGGACTTAGAAAGGTCTTCCGCTCTTTTTATTAGCTCCTTAGCAACAGCAATTCTCTCACACAACAAGGAATATGCAGACATGTTGGTATCTTTATTCCTGAGAAAGAAGGACAGAGAAGTACTGTTAATGTGAGTTAAGAAAAAGCTACTTCAAAAGCCTCTGTGTCTTGGTATATGTGCCAAAGCCATTTACATCCTGATATGTGCTTTAGAAGTTACTAAAAATGCCTCTGCCCAAGGGTAAGCCACATGCAAGCCTGTTTTATTGGGGGCCCAAAAGGATTTGGAATGCATGCCATTTCAGAGTTCACCAGGCTCACCAAATTCTGTGGAACATCTGCCCAAAAAAGTAATCAAGTGAATTACTCCACAGAATTATCTTCCAAGTTCACCCTTCTGGAATTACATGATTGCAGCCAAGAAAATTATTAAAACATAGACACTCCTCATCCAAATCTCACCCTCAAACACAATTCTAAAAAGATATTCATGCCACAAATTTTAAGTCACATACACGAAATTCAGTAGTGTTTCTAGGAGAAATACACTAAAAAAAAGAGAAGAGTTGGTTTTTATACCCCGCTTTCCTCTACCCTAACAAGTCTCAAAGCGGCTTACAATCACTTTCCCTTTCCTCTTCCCACAACAGGCACCTTGTGAAGTAGGTGGGGCTGAGAGTTCTGAGAGAACTGTAACTGGCCCAAGGTCACCCAGCAGGCTTCATGTGGTTTATGATTTCTGAAATTTTGGTTTGTGTTTTTAACTTAACACTGAAAATAAAAGCTCTTGTACAGAGGGGGGGGGGGCAGCGGTAGGGAGAGAAAAACCCTCAGGATGTACTCCATGATAATCTTCAGTGATAAAAAAGCTGTTTGGTTATTTCACGGTTTGTTAGAAGTACATCACATTAAAATTCCAGGCCAGTTGAGACTTAGCTTAGAAGTTCATCAAACCTGTGCATGGCCCATCTGTTAAACTTGAAATGCTTTCTGATGCAAAAGACTGCCACCTGCTGCAATTATGATGGCACTGCAACACATTCTTTTTAATATCTAGGAATAAGCATTTTGAGGCCTAGAGGTCAAGCCTGTCCCCTGACGGCTTTCCACCAGGTCAGTGCTCTTAACCCCAGAGAAGAAGAAGAAAGAAGGGAGAAGGAAGAAGGGAGAAAAAGGGGGAAGGGGAAGAAAGGAGGTAGATGGAGGAGGAGGAGAAGGAGGAGGAGAAGAATTGCAGATTTATACCCCACCCTTCTCTCTGAATCAGAGACTCAGAGCGGCTCACAATCTCCTATATCTTCTCCCCCCACAACAAACACCCTGTGAGGTGGGTGGGGCTGAGAGGGCTCTCACAGCAGCTGCCCTTTCAAAGACAACTCCTACGAAAGCTATGGCTGACCCAAGGCCATTCCAGCAGTTGCAAGTGGAGGAGTGGGGAATCAAACCCAGCTCTCCCACATAAGAGATCACACACTTAACCACTACATCAAACTGGCCTCTCTAGAAGAATACTAATGTGCCCCTCAGCCATTTTCTCTCCCACTGCAAAATAGCCAAAGGGCTCTTCAGCACCTGTTCTTGTAGGATGAACAAAAACAGGTGCTGAAGAGCCCTTTGCCCATTTCATGCCTAGGCCAGAAGGGCAGAGGGAAACAGCACTGAGCCACTGAGCGCCTCAGTCACAGTCCCTGCTGAGGGAAGAAAGGGTTAGAGCCTTTTGGCCCTGTCTCAGATAGATTTATAGTGAGCTCCAGTATTGGCAACCCTCCATTCTTTGTTCACTTGAAAAAGGGGTCCCTGTGAAAGATATAGTGCCAACCAGCTCCCTGCAAAGAGGAGGAAACAAATCCCCACGTTGCCCTGGATTGGGCTAGTTGCTCTCTCAGCACTAACTTCCTTCACAGGGCTGTTGCTGAATAGATTTTGAGTCCAACGGCACCTTTAAGACTGGAGTTTTAATCAAGGTATATAAGCTCTCGTGTGCATGCACGCTTCCTCAGCCAGATGAGGAAACAGAGGTTCTCATTAGCGAGGAAAACAAGGCATAAATTAAGACAAACGCATATGTTTAAGTCTACTTTAAACAAGTTTAAGAGACTGACCTAAGACACAAATGTCTGCCACGGCTCTTCCTATATAGCTGAACTACTTCAACACCCGTACCCTAAACAGGATGCAAGCCTGTTTAGGATTTGAAGTAGCTTCATTTTGCATAAGATTGCAGAAATTATTTTCTATCTCGAAAGGGTTCGGAAGGACGAAAATTAAACAGAGCAAGACGCTAAAAATCCAGTTCTCTTTCCCTTTTAGACAGCCACCTTCTCCCTCTTCGACTTCCGCTAAAGGAGAAAGCTGTTTCTGCGGGCGCTTCTAATAAGGGCCTTGTGGTAAAAGCAGATGGTGTCTTTTCTTCCGGTTGGCAGCCGGCAGTCACAAGCGTGAGGCCCGTTCCGCCATGATAAATGATGGCAATAAAATTCTCGTCTCTTGATGGCGAGTTCCTACAGATTTTAGCAGTGCTGTTCTATTAGGGGTGCTTACTCTGAAGTAAGTCTCATTGAGCTCGGTGGGGTCTACTTCCTAGTAAACGTCTTTAGGATTTCAGCCTGAATTTCCTCTGCTTCCATTGCCAGCCGGCTGCAAACTTCAGACCCGCTGACCAAACCTGGATTTACTTCTGAGTAAACATGCACAGAGCAGCCATGCAAGCTTCATAAACTCTAGCTGCATCCCAGCCATTGCTAAACCGGCGCGGGGGAGGAGGGGCGGGGGACGAGAGGTGCAATCTGAAGCTCGCCAAGGCAGACCAAACTTCAGCTGATGCAATAGGAAACCTTTCCCCCGGACGCAGCCGCCAAGACTTCTGTTGCCCAGCCAGCGATCTCGCTGCAAAGTTGGCAACGCTTGGCCGATCGGCTTCTGGACTCTCGTTCGAAAACCGGGCGGCGGGTGGGTTTTCTCCAACGCCTGTGAGAGTCAGCAGGAGCCAAACAAAGCTGGGCTTCGCTACTCTTCCAACTTCCAAGAAGTCTCCTTTCCCCAGACCAGCCACATGCATGGACCGCAACGTTCCCTGAGGTTCCCCCTCCTTTGGGGATGCCTCATCTGGATCGCTGCTGAGCGCCTCCTCCCCCGCGCCCCTTCTCCCCAACGCCGCAGTGCTTACAGTTGCCCCCATCACAGCACAGGTGTCGTTTCGCCGACCTCCTCCTTTCTGGCAACCGAACAAAGAGATACATCTGAAAACCCGGGCTGTTACTTAGCCCACACTTCCGGTCCCGAATACACGCCTCCATATGCGGGGCAACAGTGAATTCTAAATGGACTTGATCGGAATAAAGTAATTGGTAGGGGAGGGGGGGGGCGCATTTATGGCATTCACAGAGTTCCATTCGTTTAAAGTAGATTCAGGAGAAGAGCGTGCACACGAAAGTTTATACCTTGAACAAAAAAATGTTGGTGTTAAAGGTTCCACTTAATTCAAAATTTGCTTAAAAGTGTATAAGGCATAACTTAGCCTAAGAAGAGTCAGTAAACAAACTGAGGGTCTCGAGGGTCCAAAATAGCTGTTATTTTGCACCCTCAATGGTCAGCTTCATATTTGATTTATGCCCTAGAGTTGCCAGCTTCCAGGTGGGGCTTGGAGATCTTCCAGAATCACAGTGGTTCTTCAGACTGCACAATGGTGCCTTTGGAAGATGGGCTCTGTGGCATTATACACTGCTGAAATCCCACCCCGCCCTCCTCCTCCAAATCTCCGGGAATTTCAGAATCTGGGGTTGACAACCCTGCAACCCAAACAGTAGAATGGAAAGCAATTGCAGAAGTCCTTTCCGCAGGGTGATGGGGAGGCGGGTCCTACTGCCCTGCTACCCCTGCCAGTTCTCATTTATTGCCTCTACACAATGTGTAGCTATTGCCTACTCCCCTGCCCCAGTTTTTTATACTTGCAGAGAGCTTTTAGGAGAGGCTGTCGCTGTAGGGGAAATGATGGCTCATAAGGCACCATGTCAGTTCGATGTGTTAGCCATTAGAACCAGGCCCTGCTTTGAGTAAAAGATTAGTCCAAAGCATGGAAACAAAAGTGAACCCTGAAATATATATAATATAAGGCATAAAAACTAAGCACGTTCACGAGTAAATATATAATGTAGTATAAATTAATGTGTGTGTGTGTGTGTGTGTATACACACATCCTGAGGTTTCCCCCTCTCATCTCTTTACACACATTACTTTATAGTATATTTCCATGATCTTGCTTCAGACTGGAAACCTTTTATCAACTGCACTGGGAAGCTGGAACTATCACTAGGGAACTTCGACTACCATACCTCATTGCTCTTTAATACATCTGTGTCCCAAACTAATCCAAACTTCTGAACGCACCACAACGCCCCCATGTGGCAGCCCTCTTACTTGTCAGGATGAAGTGTGCTTAGAGCACACAAAAGCTTACGTTCTGAATAAAACTAAGTTGGTCTTAAAGGTACTATTGACTCCTATTTTGTTCTACTACTTCAGACCAACACAGCTGCCTACTTGGACTTGTCAGGACTGTAATGCAAAAAACTCCTTTTAGTTACCTTCCCAGCCAATTTTTCTTCTACCTCCCGCATTTACGCATTTTTGGTTTGCTTTGTGGTAACAGCAGCTTTTGCTACAACAGGGCGTAAATTCAGGCAGTGGCTTAACCACCACTTCAAGGACACTCAGCTGCATTTGTGTAGTACTGCAGTTCCTATCTGAGTTGACACTGGCCAAGAGTGAAGTTGTAGCCCTAGGGGCTCATTCAAACAAGTGAGAGCCCACACTAACAGTCAATAGCAAATTACTGTGTGTGGAGAGGCCTCATTTGTAGCCCACTTTTCCACCAAAGTTTATCCAATTTTATTCTCACAACAAATCTCTGATAGGTGGGTTGAACAGAAGCTGAACCACTAATCTCCATGTCTTTTTCTCTCAAACCTTAAGGCCTTTTTGCACAAACATTACTGTTATTCCATAACTTTCGCCATGCACTTTGTGTACAAGCCAGAAGACCTCAGGCCACTCTGCCAAGCTGCAGTCCTACAAGTGCATATTAGAAATCTCTTTTAATTCAAAGGGAATATATTCCAAACAAACATGGATGGGGCCATAAAGCTGCAATGTACTTGAGCTTCATTGAGCAAAGCATGCACATTCACAAGTAAACGTGCACACAATCCATTAATTATCATTCAACCAGTCTACAAGCTGCACGATAAAACGTCAGGGGGTAATTATGCTTTGGCAGCAAAGTCTTAATATTCATTTCCATGTACTGCCCTTGCAAAGGGGAATCTGGGTCATGTATGACTGTGTGGTGCAGTGGCTAGAGATGCACTGGATTCAAAGCTCCACTCTGCCATGAAGCTAGCTGCGTGGCCTCTGCCTAACCCACCTCGCAGCCTGGTTGTTGTGAGGGTAAAATGGAAGTGGGGAAAATGCAAGAAGCTTTATGTCCCCTCTCGGGAAATAAGCACGGTATGAAGATTTAAATGAATAAATAAGAGATGGCCATCCAATATTTCTTCAGCATTTAATTACAGGATCATAAAATGCTATAGCATAGATTGAAGCAACCTGCACATGCTTGGCAAGAACAGAGCAAGCACCAGCCTCCTTTTCAAGTGACCACCTGCAGGCTTAAGTCTGTAGGCTTCTCTTCCTCCAAATATGGGGGGGGGGGGAAGCAGGGCCAGTAAGCATCTAGGGTTGCCTGCTCTGAGTTGGAAAGTAACTGGATATTTGGGGGGGGGGGGTGGAGCCTGGGGAGAGAAAGGGCCTCAGGAGGGTATAATGCCAGAGTCCACCTTCCAAAATAGCCATTTTCTCCAGGGAAACTGTTGTCTAAAGAACATTTGCAATTCCGGAAGATCTCCAGCCACTAACTGGAGGTTAAGCAACCGAAGTGAATCACATAAGGGTGGCAGAGATACAAAGCAACGCTTTCCTGTATAAACCAGTCTCAATTGTGCTTCTGAAAGCTAACACAAATAGTTACTCTAACACAAGAATGACTAATGATGTGTGTGTGTATATATAGTGAGTACACCCTCTCACATTTTGTAAATATTTAAGTATATCTTTTTCATGTGACAACACTGAAGAAATGACACTTGGCTACAATGTAAAGTAGTGAGTCTACAGCTTGTAGAACAGTGTAAATGTGCTGTCCCCTCAAAATTACGCAACACACAGCCATTAATGTCTAAACTGCTGGCAACAAAAGTGAGTACACCCCTAAGTGATAATGTCCAAATGGGGCCCAAAGTGTCAATATTTTGTGTGGCCACCATTATTTTCCAGCACTGCCTTAACCCTCTTGGGCAGAGTTCACCACAGCTTCACAGGTTGCCACTGGAGTCCTCTTCCACTCCTCCATGACGACGTCACGTAGCTGGTGGATGTTAGAGACCTTGCGCACCTCCACCTTCCGTTTAAGGATGCCCCACACGTGCTCAATAGGGTTTAGGTCTGGAGACATGCTTAGCCAGTCCATCACCTTTACCCTCAGCTTCTTTAGCAAGGCAGTGGTCGTTTTGGAGGTGTGTTTGGGGTTGTTATCATGTTGGAATACTGCCCTGCGGCCCAGTCTCCGAAGGGAGGGGATCATGCTCTGCTTCAGTATGTCACAGTACTCCCCAGTACTTCAGTATTTCACAGTACTCCCCAGTGCCGGCAGCACTCCTGCAGCCCCAGACCATGACATTGCTAGAGGTTGAAGGGGTGGGGTGTCAGCCTGTCAGTGCTCAGACCATTCGCTGCACGCTGCATCAAATTGGTCTGCAGGGCTGTCATCCTAGAAAGAAGCCTCTTCTAAAGATGACGCACAAGAAAGTTCGCAAACGGGTTGCTGCAGACAAGCAGACTAAGGACATGGATTTCTGGAACCATGTCCTGTGGTCCGATGAGACCAAGATAAACTTAGTTGGTTCAGATGGTGTCAACCATGTGTGGCGGCAACCAGGTGAAGAGTACAAAGACAAGTGTGTCTTGCCTGCAGTGGGAATGGTGGTGGGAATGTCATGGTCTGGGGCTGCATGAGTGCTGCCGGCACTGAGGAGCTAGTTCATTGAGGGAACCATGAATGCCAATGTGTACTGTGACATACTGAAGCAGAGCATGATCCCCTCCCTTCGGAGACTGGGTCACAGGGCAGTATTCCAACATAACGACCCCAAACACACCTCCAAAACAACTACTGCCTTGCTAAAGAAGCTGAGGGTAAAGGTGATGGACTGGCAAGCAAGTCTAAACCCTATTGAGCATCTCACATTTAGCAGTTCACATTTAGCTGTGATCTTGTGACATAAAGTATCCCATTTTAATGAAATGCCAAGAACATTATGTTATTAGAATCTACACTAACCAGCTGGATAATAAAGAAGTTGGCAGATTTCTGAACCTCGTTATGACAAATATAGAAAAATCCAGGACTTTTTTTTTAAAAGCAGGAACGCAGTTCCGGCTGGCTTGGTGCCAGGTGGTGTGACTTAATATGTAAATAGCCTCTTGCTGGGCTTTTTCTACAAAAAAACCCTGTATGAAACAATGGTGATGTCAGGGAGTGTGGCCTAATATGCAAATGAGTCCCTGCTGGGCTTTTTCAACAACAAAAGCCCTGGAAAAATCTAATAATCCCCTAGTGGGTTACAGGACGCAAGGAAGCTAAACCATCAACGCAGTACTGTTTGTTCTGAGTAGCACTAACAGAACTGCATCTGCTGTACTTTAGAGAACTAGCTCCAGTTTTTATATGAAAACCATCTGCTCTTCCCTACTCCCCTGTCCCACTTCTTTATACCTGCAGAGAGCTTTCAGAGGAGGCTATGTTGCTTTAGTGAAGAAGATGGCTCATAAGGACTTAAACTTATACTACCCTTAGTTATGATTTTATTTTTTTCCAGATTGTGTAAATTCCCATTATACTTTTGTACAATGATCCCACATTAGGGCAGTAGCATTTGATCCATGACATTTCTTTTTAAAAAATCTATAAGATAACCCAAGTAGAAATAAGAGTGCAGAAGCCAAATTTAAATGGCTGAAATAAAAAAGATCGTCGTATGAATCTGTGCAGTTTTCCTTGACCCCTCACTAGGCAATTGCAGCCAGGTAATCCTTAACCTCGGTTGGTGTGAGTCTTCTAAATCCCGCCTCATTACAGATGCCAACTTCTATGTTATCTTCTGTCATTTGCCCTTCAAAACTTTCCTAGAAGAGAAAGTGAGAGAGTTTCTTTCAACAAACAGTATGATTTCCACAGACCAGATCAACAAACTGATTTAGAAAGTCCCTAACCTTTAATGTCAAGATAGCTGTATGAATGGCATCTTCCAGTTCCAAATCTTCGTTATACCTACAAAGGGAACACAAGTCAGTTTTCAAATAACAGTAAAGACTCCTAAAAAAACCATTGTTAACTACAGGAGTCAAAATCCAACCACCACAAACAGTTCCACAAACCCAAGAATTGTGTTTCACAAACTGCTCCTAGCCTGCATGACAATCACCTTGAAACAACAAACAGATGTCTAAAAACCACTAAGTGTACACAGTATTTCTTTAGATGCCAGCCAATACTTCTAACAACCAGCATGCAATTTACACTGAAGTCATGCCGGTTTATTAAAGAACACAGAACCTGATTGTTGTATATGTTCCTGATTCCAAAAGGGAGTTCTGTGTCAGACATGAGTGTGAAAGAGCTTTGTTCAAAAACCAATCAGCCCTCCAGTCACTAGGTGACCCCATCAAATCTGATTTCAATGTTTACTGAGATGTAAAAGTCACATTAGCTCCTTGTCCACTGGCATTCTGTTCATGCACAGTGACAGCTCACCAACCATGCATTTCAGGAGCTAGGGTTCACGTTTGCATGAATGGAAGCTGTACCCACACTGGAAATCCATGCATTGCTCTATTCACATGACACAGCAATCACATAAGTCCCACTCAGGAAATAAGCAACTGATAGGCTCCAACCCTATGTAACTAGAACACCACTGTAACAGCTGCAGAGGGCTATTATATGATATCCAACACGTGGGGTCCTGAAATAACATCAGAGATGGAAAGATATGTCCCACCTCATCTCTCTGTATTTCCCCCGCTAAAATTTTTCATTCTCTTGTGCTACCTGATTTTTCAAAAAGAGAAGCTTCTTAACTGCTTAACATGAGATCACCAAACTGCTACCAGTCTGTATATGAAGGGCTATATTTGTGTTCTGAACACAGACATTTCAAGAAAAATTCCACGCAACTTTAATAATCAGTGACTAGCAAGTTCAATTAAAGAAGAAGACTGCAGATTTATACCCCGCCCTTCTCTCAGAGTGGCTTACAATCTCCTATATCATCTCCCCCCACAAGAGACACCCTGTGAGGTGCGTGGGGCTGAGAGGGCTCTCACAGCAGCTGCCCTTTCAAGGACAATTCCTGTGATAGCTATGGCTAACCCAAGGCCATTCCAGCAGCTGGAAGTGGAGGTGTGGGGAATCAAACCCAGTTCTCGCAAATAAGAGTCTGCACACTTAACCACTATACCAAACTGGCTCTAAAGACTTATTGTATTTGTTTTTATGTTTCTATGGGATCATGGCAGCTACAATTCTGCATTACACCAAATACACCTACCCACCACGTGGTTTGGACCTGCAGTGAGATTCTGCTAACGAAAGGCCTATCTGTCAGCAGAACTGGATCTCCTCATAACTCACATTAGATTTTTGTTCATTTTGGTTGTTTTCTAGCTTTCTGAGTAGTCATTTTTAAATACAGCCCAGAACTAGGAAAGGCTCAAGACAGATATTATTAATGATGACACCTGTTAAATATAAGACAACTTTCAAATACTGCAAATCAGAGTCTATATAAAATACTGATGAACACTACTGATAATCCTACCTCTTTTCAAGGAAAGTCTTCCCATTCACGTAGTTCTTCCCCATAGCAGTTGCTTTCCATGCAAAATAAGCCCCCTGCAGAAATGAAAATTACACAAATCTAAATGTAAGACGGCTTCAAAACCATCTTCTGGTTACTGAGTGATATAATGGCATGTAGGACCGTACCTTCTTGGAAATATACTCATTCTTAACACCAGATTGAGAGGGTGGGGGACATGACAACTATAGTCACCTACACAACAAAGTATTCCTGAGCACCCACAAACCTGCCTCATACTGAGTCACATTCCTTGGCCCATCATGTTCAGTATAGTCTTCTCTGACCGGCGCTGGTTCTCTGAGTCTTTCACATTGATCCACATGATCCTTTTAAATGGAGATGTTGAGGATTGAACCTGGAATCTTCTGCATGCCAAGCAGATGCTCTAACACAGAGCTGTGGTCCATGCAAGTTTCTTCTTTAACAATTGCCCTATCTAATTTCCTACCTGCTTTTTAAACCTTTGAAGAACAGCTAAGTGAGTAAGTGACAGATATTTTGAACTGGAACAGGAAACATGTTAATGCACATGTACCGCTATCTGGTTATTTATTTTATTTTAATTATCCCGCCCTCCCCACCAAGGCAGGCTCAGGGCGGATCACAGGTTAGGGTCAAACAATGACCAGACAGGATAAAACAGCAATAAAACATAAAACAAACAATTATTAAAACATCAATATCAGTGCAATAATTTATACAAACAATGATAGCAAATGGCGAGATGATCAGTATTTAATGTTCCAAAGAGGATCCAGGGTCGCCATAGCGTGATACGAGAAATCTAAGGTAATGTTTAGGCTTATGGGCCTAATCCGTTGCTATACCGTTACTGTTATGAGCATGCATGGTGGAAGAGTGCCATTTTACAGGCCCTGCAGAACTGTAAGAACTCTCGCAGGGCCCTAACCTCCTCCAGCAACTCATTCCACCAGCTAGGTGCAGCAAAGGAAAAGGCCCTGGCTCTAGCTGACTTGAGCCTAGCTTCTCTGGCGCTGGGGACTGTCAACAGGTTTTGAGACTCGGACCGAAGTGCTCACTGGGGCATATGCAAGGAAAGGCGGTCCCTAAGGTATGTAGGACCCTGGCCATATCAGGCTTTAAAGGTTACAACCAGCACCTTGAAGCAAATCCGGTACATTATTGGTAGCCAATGCAGCGCTTTCAGCACAGGCTGAATGTGTTCCCGTAAAGGAACTCCCATAAGCAGCCTGGCAGCATTCTGCACTAGCTGAAATCGCCGGATTTGGGACAAGGGCAGCCTCATGTAGAGGGCATTACAGTAATCCAGCCTCAAGGTGACCATAGCATGAATCACAGTTGCCAAGTCATCGCGTTCGAAAAAGGGGACCAACTGCCTTGCCATCTGCTGATGGTAAAAAGCTGACCTGGCAGTGGCAGCAACTTGGGCCTCCACTGTTAGAGAGGAATCCAAGAGCACCCCTAAGCTTTTAACTTTGGGCGCCAGCATAAGCTGTGCTCCATCAAGGGTCGGTAAGCGGACCTCCAGTCCCGGACCACGACAGCTTAGATACAGGACCTCCATCTTCGTTGGATTTAATTTCAGTCTACTTAGCTTGAGTCACCCCACCACAGCTTGCAGTTCTGTGGACAGATCATCTGGGGTGGAATCGGACTGGCCACTCATCAACAGATAGAGCTGGGTGTCATCTGCATACTGGTGACAGTCCAGCCCATACCTCTGGGCAACCTGGGCGAGGGGGCGCATATAGATGTTGAATAACATCGGGGAAAGAACTGCACCCTGTGGCACACCTAACATACCATAAGTGGGTGTCGTTGGGATAGTTCATCCCCAACCGCCACCCTCTGTCCCCGACCCTGGAGAAAGGAGGAAAGTCACTTCAAGGTCAACCCCCGGATCCCAGCGTCAGCAAGGTGACGAGTCAGTAGCAGATGATCGACCATGTTGAACGCCGCCAACAGGTCTAATAACATCAGCACTGCCGAGCCATCCCTATCCTATAAATTCCAGAGGTATACCTGTTTTAGCCTGCTACACCAGAAAGAACAGTCTTTGGGCATCCTAAAGTCTGAATGGATTTACTGTGACAAAAGTTTCATGAAGTAAAACACACTTTATTAGATGGAAGAAATGCATATTCAGACAACAGAGGCACAAAGACAGAGGAAAAGAAAAGAGTTAACAGAAGGGACCAATTGCTATGTAAAACAATAGTAGAATCTTACTGAGTCCTATATAGAAGAAGAAGAAGATGATATTGGATTTATATCCCACCCTCCACTCCGAAGAGTCTCAGAGCGGCTCACAATCTCCTTTATCTTCCTCCCCCACAACAGACACCCTGTGAGGTGGGTGGGGCTGGAGAGGGCTCTCACAGCAGCTGCCCTTTCAAGGACAACCTCTGCCAGAGCTATGGCTGACCCAAGGCCATTTCAGCAGGTGCAAGTGGAGGAGTGGGGAATCAAACCCGGTTCTCCCAGATAAGAGTCCGCACACTTAACCACTACACCAAACTGGCTCTCCACTATATAAAGCTTAAATGTATACAAGATTAACAGAGCAACCATTCACAACAGCAACAAGTAGCAATAATGAAGTCTTCTTAGTTTTGCTAAGCTAATCTAACACCTGTAGTGCCTGAGAAATGCTTGGGTTCAATTAAGCCCTTAATAAACACAATCAAAACTTACTGGAAAATTGTAAACTAGATACGAGGACACAGGTACCCAGGCTGATCAAAAGCAAAGCTCAACCTAAAATACCTTCTATGTAGATGAACCAAGAAAACACGAAACAGCATTTAAGTTTTCAACTTCTACAGAACATTAAGATGGACATTAAGGGAGTGGGGGGGGGGGGAACTGTGTATGCCCTCACTTTCTCAAGCACCTAGCCTGACGAAGTGTACCAGAGAAACTGGAAACCTGCACACTGGTTTGTGTTCTCAAATGAAAACATTACATGGCTTTTGTTGTCCAAAAAAAATCTAGTTCAGCAATTTCACTTTGGAGACCTCTCTCCTTTTGGAAAAAAACAATGGCTTACAGATAAAAATGCACAAGCATGAACAAACACATGCAAAGTATTTAAGAATTCAGCAAATATCTACCCTAGTTTTTTGTTGGTTGCTATCAAGATATCTTGCTTTCAATACTTACTGAAGGATCAGACTGGAATAAATATGGTCTTCCCTCGTTCCACCCACATATTAGCAAAGATACTCCAAACGGCCGTACGCCCCTGTCAAGCAAAACGTTTTTAAAAGGGTTAGTGATATCAGGAGTTAATCTGAGGAGCCTTTAAGACTGACATTAAAATACTGCTAACTCATCTACTGATGACATACTTTCGGTATAATGTTCTTTCTCTTTGAAACGTGCAACAGCGGCACTGCAACCAATGCTGATCTCTTTTTAGACCATTTCCCAACACTGCCAGTCACTTGCTGGCTCTGCTCCCATACCTCTTACAGCAGCCTGACTCACCAATTAAACAGGTGAGGTTGTTGCATAGCATATATGTAATGCTGGAAGGAGATCTGTCTTAATTTCAGCAAGCAAAATAACGCAAGAAAAGGGCCAGAAAATAGGAAGTCAGCAAAAAATTTTCCATTCAAAAGCTTAGCAAAAAAAAAAAACTGTGAAGAATAATAGGTTAGAAAAACGCACACCCATCAGTAACAGCACTGGACAGGAAGTCATTATGGGTAACAAAGAAAGCTGACCTCCTGAGGTATGGCTTAAAAAATACTGCCTGCTTTTCATTACCCTTTATGCAAATGTCTCCCTACATGGTAGATGACCGGTTGAAGGCTGATGTCCTATAAATGTCACAGTCAGCACAAGTTTGTCACCCACCGCATACAGGAGGTACAGCCACTAAGCTGTACAGTACATTACATGAAAAAGACTTTAAAAATGAGCACAGGAAGAGCAAAGAACAAGTGTGTTTGGGTGCCAGGCCACAGCCCCAGAGTTCAGCTGACACCGCCTAGTGCTGGACCTGCAGACCACTAGCAAGGCAACACTTGTTGCAGGATAGAGAAGAACAGAAAACAGCAGCAAGGAATGATACTACATGGTACTCTAGACTTAACTCATGGCATACTTGTCTAAAAGGTTGGCGACCATCAAGACAAAAGAATGCAGGAAAAACATATAAAGCAAAGGAATGTTTTAAAACAAACTGGGATTAAGGGGTGAAGATAACATACCCAGACTGCGTGTATTCTTGCATCACAGAAGCAATCCTCTGAACAAGCTGAGCTGTTGGAATGGGTTCGTTATAAACCAGGTAGTATTGCTGGGCCAGTTTGCGTGCTCTGTGGACAAGTACCCTTAACAGACAAACAAAACAGTGCATGAAAAAAAACCCAGAGCATCCGTTACACTTAAGAATCAAAGAACAAATAAATGCAACGATTCGGCATTTATGTCTTTTTCTTTACAAAGGGGTCTCACGGCAGTTTACAAACATGCACACAAGAAGTAAGAATAAAACATTAAAACCAACATAACCCACAGTTGGAGCTTCCAAAACCTCCAGGTAGTATCTGGAGATCTCCTGCTATTACAACTGATCTCCAGGCAACATAAATCAGTTCACCTGGAGAAAATAGTTGCTTTGGAAGATAAATTCTATGACGCTGAAATCCCCCCCTCCCCAAACCTCACCCTCCTCAGGCTCCACTCCCAAAATCTCCAGGTACTTCCCAATTTGGAGCTGGCAACTCTACCCACAGTGACTTCTTAAAGGATTGGTGAAAAGAAAAATCAGTCTCACAACCAGGTATTATCAGCCCATCACTCTCACTCTCTTCCATTAGCAAAAGGTCCATTGGAAAAGAACCTTTTATAAACCCTTTCCAGTGCCAACATAGATGTTGCCTCCCTTGCCTCTTCCAGGAGGCCACAACTGAGAAACATCAGCTATGCAATTTAAACAAGGTAGGGGTTGGACCGAAGTCCTTTGAGTGAAGAGTTTATGGAAACAGGTCTTCTCCAACCCTTCCCTTCACCCAGCAGCCCCCCTTAACCAGTACCAGCACAAGCAGAATAAGCTTGGCCCTGAGACTTTCTCTCCTTGCACTGTGTTTGTGGATATGGGAAAGGAGTTCACCTAATTTCTCACAGCCATTCTCAAATAAATGGAAACAGTAATTAATGTCACACAGTTTTTGCGTTTTAAATACCTATAATCAGGGCCCATGCCGCTATATACCAAGCCGATATGTTTGGTGATGGGCTCTACTTTGTGGACACTTCGTTCATCATACAGAATGGACTTTTGCTTTTTCTCTGTTGCCAGCACCACGCCATTTGCCGCTGCAAGAAGAAAGCAAGTGGTTTAACTGCAGCTGTCAAAAGCTTCTCTCAAGTATACATGGCTCAATATCAGAGCATCCTTTCCAGCAGATAGTAACAAGAATTCATTTACTTTACCGTTATTATTCAATGGCCACCCATCTTAATCCCTTGTGCCATCTTATATTTATTTAGAGGCTACTTCAGTCTCTAAACAGACATAACTACTGTGTTTTACTACCACTAAGATGCTTACCCAGAGAAGGAATAAAGTGTTCTCCCCAACACACACCAAGTTTATAGACCTCTACCTTCTTAGACAGACTGTATGTGATTTGAAGCCCTAAACATAAGTTATTTCCTTTGTCCATTTCACAGAGTTCCATGCATGAAAGGGTCTAACTTCCATACACACACGATTTGAAGGAATACAAGTAAGAGATGCAAGGGAAAACCTTGTAAGGAAAATTTCAGCAACTTTTGCATCTTATAATGTATGATGGAAAAACATAACTGGAGGGTTCATTTATTTTTGCAGGAATATATTCAGTCTATGCTATCTTAAGAAATGTCCTATTTCCACCCTGAACCTCACATGCACCATTTAGAACTTGATTTACACAAGTGACCTTCTGCCTAGATATACTCCACTTCAGGAACAAGTGAGACACTACAGCGACAAACCCATGTGCTCATTCAATGGTGCACTTTTAAACCTCCCTATTTTATGAGAGATTCACTATGGCCCAGATTGGGTCACATCATGTCCACTTGTGGGTTCAAGAAACAGCACTCCCAAATCATTTTCTGGTAACACATCATACTGGCTTTAATCAGCTGCTCTCCTGTGGAAACTAGGAACTGCCTCCATTGACAAGACAGGAAAGCTCCACAGAAGGTGATCATTCTTTTCCTTTTAACCTATGGGCCTTTTTGTGGACTTCTTTACCAACTGCTACATGGCCAAAAGAATACTGATCACAGATGCACGTTTCATACCTTTAATTCCAACCGATGGGGCTCCTGCTGCAACAGCCGCCAAAGCATATTCAATCTGAACAAGCTTTCCAGAAGGGCTGAAAGAAAAGACACAGTCAGTTCATTCAGGAGACAGCTTGGCGTGGAAACACTCTCAAACTGGAATGGGCCACAGCAAAGAACTTGATTGGCTACTTTTCAAGGCGAGGATTTCCGGCACCTTAAATAATACAGCAATGCATACACAAAAAGAAGAATGGAGTTAAAACTGACAAAGTAATGATCCGTTGCTACAATTCTTTGTGCGCTTTCTTGGGAGTAAAGTTCTCTGAGATTTATTTCAGAAGAAATTTGTTTAGGACTGCGCTGCACAATTCATGTGGCCATGAGCTCAGCTAATTCCAAAGTAAAAACATCAGAACAGTTTTACTTTCACTTTTGGCATTCACATGCTGGACTTCCAGAGGAACATTTTAGACAACTGACGCCATGTTTTCAATTTCCATTTTGCCTAATCATGATGTACAAAAGTGTAATTACATTTTAATTAGTGTAGATTAACGTAAATCAGCCAAATGTGTTTGAATAAATTTGAAATGGGCCAACAAATCTGAAGTCTCGGGGCACTAAGAAAAACTGTAAGTACATGGTATTTCTCCAAACCACAATTTAAAAGTTTATCTTATCACTCCCTCAAATAACAGATCTAAATAAAACAATCAAAAGTTCCACATTCTCTTATAAAGTGCACTGAAAGGGAATTTTTCTCTCTTGCTTAGGCCAGCCCTGACTCAGCACTCCCTCCACTGGTTCAACTGCAAGCTCAGTTTACTTCTTCTGACTAACAGTACAATCCTAAGAACACTTTCTGGGGAGTAAAGCAGAATTCTGAGTAGACCTGCTTAAGCTTGAATTAAAGTCTAATCAATCCAAGCCTTCCGATTATGAAGCAGCCTCTTCTTGACTTTCAAGAAAAAAAGCCACAACTTCTTGCTTGCCACCCTTGGCCTAATTAATTCTTATAGTTATTGCTAGAGTGCCCCATTAGTAATCTCGCTTCAGCTTTCGTATTTAACAATTAACATTTATGTGAGATACCTCACTCTCAAAATTTTCATAGTTAAATAGGAAACTGAAACAGATCACTAAAGGGGTATTTTCAACAATAAATCAATCCCTCATTTTAGCCAAGATGGAAAACACGAGATCCATCATTGTGTTCGTATGTCAAATTGTTCACAATACAAACGTATTTAGTACAGTATTTATATACAACTTCCACAAAAACTTAAATAGCCTACTTTCGGAGCTCTCTCTTTCCAGTACTATGCAGCAGTTACAGTGTCAAGAGTAGGATCTGGGAGACCCAGACTGAGAGCCCTAGTCTGCCCTGAGTATTTCCTTGGGGGACTTTAGACAAGTCACACACTCACCAGACTACCTCACAGGGTTGTTGTGGAGAGGGAAATTAAAAGAAGGATTATGTTAGCTGCTTGGGGTTCCCGTAGGGGAAGAAAGCCAGTGTATAAATAGAGTAAAGGAGTAAACAATGCCGACGGCAGTGCTTGCTGGCCGTTATAGTAAAATCCCTAAGGAACAGCATCTTTGTATCTGTGGCATTCCCGTAAGTGAGGATTTACCTCATTACATTCTTACCTGTCCATTGTACGCTCAACCCAGGGTAAAAATTCTCTCCGGGACATTAACTAATCTACACGCCTATTCAGATCCTGAGAAGCTTGTATTTCTGTTAGCTGATGTCGATGCTAATATATCTCACAGAATGGCACTGTCTGCCCTTGCAGCGAAGAAATTATGGGCCAAAGCAGTCAACTAATTACTGACTTTGTGGCGTATTTTGCCTGGTTTGTTTGTTTTTGGTTTTTAGTATTAGTGGTTGTTGGGTTTTTTTTGATGAAATTTTATAATTTGTTTTATGGTTATATGATATTTTACTTATATTGTATTTTACCTGTATATTTTATCCCTATGAACCACTCTGATATTTTTGTTTGTAACAGCCTATGGCTTAACACAAATAAACAAACTTGCATCAATACATGAGTAAACAAATAAATAAGTACATATATAAACGACACCTGCGAAAGGTGCCTATTGCTCCTTCGCAGAAAATGGGGGCCGAGCTGGGCTACGCGTTGCCCAAGGGGAGCTCCTGCATGAGGCCAGCCTGCAAAACCCGATGCAGCCTGGCTCCAGCCTACAGCGCTCCCCCGTGGGGCCTCCCCGTGAAAGGCCGAGGCAGGAGCGGCAGCGGTGACTCCACAAAACCTTCCCTGGTCCATGTCAAGCGGCCCAGCTCGGCCCCGTCCTTCAGGCCCCTGGCCGCAGCTCTGAGCCCACACCGGAGCAAGCCGCTCGGGCTGAATCGCCGGCGGGCTCCCCTCGACCGGCAAGTTTTTACCTGAAGGTGGTGAGAGAAAAGCTGTAGCCGCGCTCCGCCATCTTGCTCAGCCCGACCCGAAACCCCGCCTCCTCAGCCGGCTCCTGCTTCTGCGCCTGCGTGGAGTGGGGCGCCGAGCGACGCTGCTTCCGTAGAGGTAAGATACGAGTTGAAACGCCGTCAAGCATAAACTTCGAGTAACGCTTCGAAAGCCCACTTGTGCGTTCACTCTCTTTAGGATCCCTCGGGTGTGATATGCGTTTAACAGCAGGGAAATGATTCCGGAAGGTGTAAGGTTCCCGAGTGAGGAGCTGCGTTCACCTCTTGCTGCAAAAACAAACAGGGATCTGGTGACGTTTTAAGGATTAACTTGCTTCTCCCACACCGCAGAAGCATTCCTTCGTCTGAACGTCGTCCAAACGTTTGCAAGAACTGAATGACATTAGCATGTGTACTGTTAAATTAAGCCCTGGGGGTTCCATAGTCCTGAATGTTAATCATTTATAACTCAGCAATCTCCCGACTCCCGTTCTAGTCTGTTCCTCTGACGGAAAAGGTAAAAGTCGGATCTGCACGGATCTTCATGAATTAATATGATTTTTACATTGAAATGAAATAAAACCACTACTATTCTATAGGTCCTGTCTTAGACTATAGGCAGAACCACAAAAATCACGCCTCCGCGAATTCGTGGTGCCATATCAGTGGAAAAACATGTTTCCAAAGCACGGATCCTCATGATTTTTGGTTGGATCCCCCCAACCTCACCATCCAATCACATGTCATGTCCATGGGCAAAGTTTGCACCACAGAAATCGTGGATCCACGGCTTCATCATGGCAGCACCATGGACCAAAAACTTGGTTTTGGACCATGGATCCTCATATTTGCTTTGGATCCCCCCAAGCTCACCATCCAGTCACATATCATGTCCATCGGCAGAGTTTGCACCACATAAATCGTGGATCCACGGCTTTGTGACAGCACCATGGACCAAAAACTTGGTTTTGGACCACGGATCCTCATGGTTTTTGCTTTGGTTTCCCCCAGCCTCACCATCCAATCACATATCATGTCCATGGGCAGAGTTTGCACCACAGAAATCATGGATCCATGGCTTCGTGGCAGCACCATGGAGCTAAAACTTGGTTTTGAACCACAGATCCTCATGGATCCTCATGATTTTTGCTTTGGATCCACCCAACCTCACCATCAATTCTTATATCATGGCCATGGGCAGAGCTTGCACCACAGAAATCACGGATCCACGGCTTCATGGCAGCACCAAGGAGCCAAAATATGGTTTTGAAACATAGACCCTCATAGATCCTCATGATTTCTGCTTTGGGCCACCCCAAGCTCACCATCCAATCACATATCGTGTCCATGTGCAAAACTTGCACCACAGAAATCATGGATCCACATCTTTGTGACAACACTATGGAGCCAAAATTTGAATAATAGATCCTCATGATTTTTGCTGTAGGCAACCCCAAGTCACCATCCCATCACATATCATGTCCATGGGCAGAGCTTGCACCCCAGAAATCTTGGATCCACGGCTTCTTGGCAGCACTATGAAAGAAAACTATTATTCGAAAGCACAGATCCTCATGGATCCTCATTATTTCTGCATTGGGTCACCCAAAGCTCTCCATCAAACCACATCTCATGTCCATGGGTTGAGCTTACAACTCAGAAATCACAGACCCACTGCTTTGTGGTAGTGCCACGGAATCAGAGCATGGTTTTGAAGCACAGATTCTCATGGATCCTCATGATTTCTGCATTCCGTCATCTGAAGCTCACCATCCAATCACATATCGTGTCCATGGGCTGAGCTTGAAGCCCAGAAATCACAGATCCATGGCCTTGCATCTGCACCATGAAGCAAAGACATGGTTATGAAGCATGGATCTTCATGATTTTTGCTTTGGGCCACCCCAGGCTCAGCATCCTATCACATATCGTGTCTATGTACTGAGCTTGCACCACAGAAATCATGGATTCACAGCTTCGTGGCACAACCACAGAGCCAAAACATGGTTTTGAAGCACGGATCCTCATTGATCCTCATGATCTTTGCTTTGGGCCACCCCAAGCTGTCAGTAGTGCGTGGAAGTCCCGCAGTATGAGTGTGCTGATAAGAGCAGCCTCGAGGAAAAAGTCTACAAAGACACAACTTCAGTAAGCCGGTTGAAAACAGTTGTATTGGGGTTACAGCATAAGAGTGGTTAAAGGCAGTCCAAAGTAGTCAATGCACAGTTAGTCAGTCCATCCAGGTCAGAAGTACAAAGTCACAAATCCAAAGCTTAGTCTACACATACCAGGGTCATTGCCATCATCAGTCAAACGGACAGAGTAACGGTCTCTGTTATCAAATAGCTCTCCACGTCTCCAACACTCCTTCCTCCTCATCCACCCAAGGCAAAGTCTAAGGACTAGGTTGCTGGTTCTTATGGTAGAGCTGGCCTATCATGTTCCACCCCACTTAACTAGCTTCACATGCCTCTCATTAGCTAGTATGTTGGAGTTACATAATGTTGCATCAGCAGTTTTTACCTTAAAGTGCCTGGTGCTAACACCAGCTCACCATCCAATCTCATATCGTGTCCATGGGCAGAGCTTGCACCACAGAAATCACAGATTCGTGACTTGGTGGTGGCACCAAGGAGCCAAAACATGGTTTTGAGACGTGGATCCTTTGGAACTTAAAGGTTTTTGCATTGGGTCAAGCAAAACTCAGCATAAACCACACATAATATCCATGGTCACAGCTTGCTGAACAACTATCACACATCCACAATTTTTCTGTTCGTCAAATTCATTATCTGCCTAGATGTCACATCTATGGCCAGGGTTTGCAATACAAATTAGATTTTGAGCACCTTGTGCACTGTCACAGTGTGCAGACATACTTCGAAACAAGGACTCTTAATGGATCCTTTGACTTTTCATCTTTGAATCCTTAGCCTCATTATGCGTGGTCCCCCTGAAGTCTCCTTCACATCACACAGCATGTCCATGACCACAGAATGAACCACAAGAAACTCAGAACACTGCCAAGGTGCAAACACTGTTTCAAATACTTCGAGGCTTGTGCATTGTGATGTCACACCAATTTCCACAGAATGACAAAACAAAACAATATCTGAAATGGTTCTACCTTAACATGAACACCGCAGTAACATGAGAAATCATATTGCATTTTGAACTTTCTGATGCCACCAAGTTGCAAAACTATCCAAGGCAGAGATTGTAATGATCTTATCTTTGACTGCAAAATATCTTGCCCACTAGACAGAGACCACCAAATTAATAATGAAAAGCTATAATCTCTTTTACATTAATTCAGCTGTAAAAGGTTTAAGGGGGACAGTTTGTTGCTTAGGGGTGTGTTTGTCTTGTACTCATGAATATAGGTGCAATCACAACTGTTTATGGTCAACAGATTTTGTTACTGTAAACTTCTAAAGCAGGCATCTCCAAACTAGTGATGCCTATAGGTGCCATGGTGCCCAACGCCATCTTTTCTGGTAACAGTGGAGTGTTTTTATGGAAAGTGGACAGGATCAGGTGGCAAACTGTGGCTTCTGATTGGTTGTTGTACATCTGATTGACTGTGTGGATTTTTGTAGATGTCGCTTGGCAGCAGCTGCCTCCAGTTGTACAAGGATATTCTCTGTGTGACTGAAGGTAAAATGTGGCATCTATTTTCTTGCTGGCTTTGCCCCTGCAGCAGTTGTTTTGTGACAGCCATTTTGGGGTTGCAGCCACCATGCTGCGTCATGATTCCAAAGGTGCAGACAGGCTTAGAGAAGTCGTACGCCCTCGTTCTGCATGCTGTACTCTTGGCTCAGCAGGTCATGCAAAGCTGGTATGGTGTAGTGGTTGGAATATTACATTAGGATCTAGGAGACCTAGGTTCAAATCCAGACTGCCATGAAAGCTTGCTGAGTGACCTCAGGACAGTCATGCACTCTCCGCCTAACCTACCTTGCAGGGTTGCTGTGAGCATGAAAGTGGAGGACAGGAGAATGATGTTTGCTTTCAATGGGGAGAAAAGTGATACATGCATGAAGTCAACAAACAAAGGTTGTTGTGGAGACTAATGAAATCAGATGCAAAGGAGAATCCATCCACGAGTCCTCCCATATACATGTAGAATGTGGGGTGTGGCTGGGCCTTTTCCCTCATCAAATTGGAGAGCATATGATTGAGGACAGAAGTGTTGCCATGCATATGTTATATGTGTCTTGATGGGACATCTTGAGAGTGAAACAGGGCCAGTGGCAAAGGGTTGACTTTTTTCCATGCATCGCTTACCTGCTCAGAATTACAACTTATTGAGTCTTCTTTTAATTACAATAAAAACATAGCGACTTCGCATGATCTGTGGTTTTCCCATGAAGGAGCAAGCTGTGCACTCTGCCTTCTATGCTTGAGGGCAAAAGAGCTTCATAGATTGATTTGTGAAATCAGACCAGGAATTTCAAGGCTTGCTCTGTTGTGTGATATTCTGATGAATTCATCTCTCTCCCATTAGCTAAACCAGGATTGGGTGATATTACAGAATGACCATACTTTTCCTTTCAAATATTCAGACTGGACTACAGCTACCTGTTCTTTGATTAGGTGCTTTTGGGAAGATTACAGAAATGACAACTGGTCCTGCGTGAGCTCTCTGGATGTTAGTGGGGGCAGGATACAAGGATCATGCTATAGTTACCCAAAAAACAGTTTTGTGGGTTGCTGGCCTATTTATTGTCCCTATTTACAGTTCTGGGTTTTATTTTTAAAGTCTCAAACGATTGCAGGATTCTTTTCTGAACCTAGCTGCATATTTATTATAGCATGGGGGAGACTTATCTTCACAGTAATATGTGTGAAAACAATCTAGGGGGCTTTGTGGACCACACGCTGAACATGAGTCAGCAGTGTGATGCGGCGGCCAAAAAGGCAAGTACAATTTTGGGTTGTATCAACAAAAACCAAGTGTCCACATCATGTTCAGTGATTGTGTCACTTTACTCAGCTGTGGTTATAACCCATCTAGAGTGCCGTGTTCAGTTTGGGGCAACACAATTTAATTAGACCAGCTGAAACATGTCCCGAGGAGGGCAATGGCGATGATAAGGGGCATAGAGACCAAGTCCTATGAGGAAATATTGAAGGAGCTCAGTGTCTTTAGCATGGAGAGGAGACAACTGAGAGGTGATATGATCACCATCTTCAACTACTTGAAGGAATGTCATATAGAGGATGGTGCTATTGCCCTAGAAAGACAGAGCAGAACCAGCAGGTTTAAGTTAAATCAGAAGAGTGTCTGGGTAAACATTAAGAAGAGCTTCCTGACAGAGCAGTTCCTCAGTGGACCAGGCTTCCTTGGGAGCTGATGGGCTCTCCTTCCTTGGAGGTTTTCAAGCAGAGGCTTGATGTTCTCACCATCCTGGCATAATCTGCAAACGTGGCAACTACACAGCTCACCACTAATTCCTGCTGACATATGAATAAATGAAATCATAGTGGTTCTAAGCCTTGTCTGGACCCTACCATTCACTGTCTTCCAGTGAGATAAATGCCAGTTTGCTCTAGCTCCCTGCTTGCTGTTGCTTGACCAATCTGTGATTTGAGGGCCCAGTCTTTCATCCCATGACTGGTAGGGCTACTCAGTAGCCTGGTGAGGTTCCTAGCCAAAAACCCCTCTGGAAGTCCAGGTACATAATGTCTACCAGCTCTCAGCTTCATGCATGTGCCTGTTGACATTCTCAAGGAACTCCAAAGTATTGCTGGACAGGACTTCCTTTGGCAGTGCAGCTACGGAATGCACATGAGTCCAATGACATCTTTGAGTGTGCGTGCACATGAAAGCTTATACCAGAATAAAACTTTGATGGACTCAGAAGCACCACTGGACTCAAACTTTGTTCTGCTGCTTCAGATAAACATGGCTCCCCACTGGAATCTATGCTTCAGAGACCTGTCCCTCTGAGGAAATGCTGAGCATTTGGGAATATTCACTCTGGAGAAGAGGAGGTTGAGAGGGGATATGATTGCTCTCTCTTTATTTCAAAGGCTGTCACTTCGAGGAGGACATGGAGCTGTTTCTGCTGGCAGAAGAGGAACAGACTCACAATTAGGGCTTAAAATAAGGTTGTCAAGGTACGGGTCAGACATTAGGGCAAACTTTTTATCGATAACAGTTGTCCAATAGTGGAGTCAGCAAGTGAGAGAGGTGGTGAGCTTCCCCGTCATTGGCAGTCTTTAAGCAGCAGCCAGAAAAACGCTTGTTGGGGATGCTCTAGGGTGATCCTGCATTGAGTGGGGGGGGGGGGGGTGGTTTGGACCAGATGGAGTCTATGGCCCCTTCCAACTTCATGATTCGAAATTAGTATGCTGCTGCAAAATCAAGCATAGAGATGTAAAATTTCCAGAAATTTTGAAGCTCAGAAAAAAATGGAAATTTTCGGAAAAATTGAAAAAAAAATGCTACATTAGCACTTCCTTTTTCTTTTCCAGATTGAAAGTAATTTTGTTACATTAGGAACATAAAATATAACTATGGACAATTTTACTTGGCATGAAATTATCACAACTAGCATATTAAAAATATAGTGTATCCAAACAAACAGAATTTACTTTAAAAATAATATTTATTTGAAATTGTAACAAATGGAGCAACAATCTCCTGAACTGTTTGTTAGTTTATGTGGAACAGACAAAAAACCCTCCACAAAACAATTTTTAAAAATCCAGAAGAAACAATTATTCATATTTCCTCTCCACGGTATTAAATAAAAATAAAAAACTCATTCGCATAAAAAGAACTGAAGAGGGGGGAAGTGTATAGAAGGGAATGTAGGACTAAGTTTCAATGAATGGGCATGACCTAGGACTTACTTGTCCTCAGTGCACAGAAATTAGAATAATCTGATACCATACTAATTTTTTAGAAATGATTTGGAAAATATTTGAACACCTTGTCTTAAAATATTTTATTCATCATGTTAAAATAAAACATGGCATAATCAATTTTTTTCTTTTTTTCCATTTTTCCAATTGTTGGGAAAAAAACAAAAAGGGCTTCAGGAAAAAACTGAAAAAAAACCCTTTTTTTCCAAATTTTTCTGGTTTTTTCCCAGGCCTTCACATCTCTAATCAAACGGCAGTAATGTGGTGCTTCAGAAGATTAAGAAATTTATATTTTACTGTAAACTTCAGCAGAAACGTGTCTTCTGGGTCTCTCAATGGGACTCTGTGTGTGTGTGTGTGAAGTGCCATCAAGTTGTTTCCACCAGCTGATGTCCCTCGAATTGCATTATTTTTAACAGGCATACTTGGATCTTGCAAAATGAAGGCCATGTCCTTCTCGACTGAGTCAGTACAACTCATGTTCTATCTTTCTCTTCTCCCACTACCACCACCATTTCCTAGACCAATTTCGCAGTAGAACTTTAACCCTGATTTAGCCCAATCCCCAAGCTGACATTCTGCACTAACATCATAGAATCAGTTAACCAACTCTACGATTCTCTGGTTATAGTGTAGACTGTCCATGGGCAGAATTTGCACCGCAGGGCTAAACCAGGAATAAAGGTCTACTGTGAAACTGGTCATATTTTCCAAGACTCCCATCTCCTCATAAGAGGATCCATGAGGATCCATGCTTCAAAACCATGTTTTGGCTCCATGGTGTCACCATGAAGCTGTGGATCGATGATTTCTGGGGTGCAAGCTCTGCCCATGGGCATGATGTGTGATTGGATGGTGAGCTTGGGATGACCCAATCCAGAAATCATGAGGATCCATGAGGATCTGTGCATCAAAACTATATCTTGGCTCCATGGTGCTGCCACGAAGATGTGGATTCATGAATTTTGTGGTGCAAGCTTTGCCCATGGATACGATATGGGATTGGATAGTGAGCTTGGGGTGAACCAATGGAAAAATCATGAGGATCCATGCTTTAAATTCATGTTTTGGCTCCATAGTGCTGCCATGAAGCCATTAATCCATGATTTCTAGGTTGCAAGCTCAGCCCATGGACACGATGTGTGATTTGATAGAGAGCATAGTGACCCAATCCAAAAATTATAAGGATCCATGAAGATCTGTGCTTTGGAATAATAGTTTTCTTGCATGGTGCTGCCATGAAGCCGAGGATCCACGATTTCTGGAGTGCAAGCTCTGCCCATGGACACGATATGTGATTGGATGGTGATCTTGGGGTGGCCCAAAGCAAAAATAATGAGGATCCATGCTTCAAAACCATGGCTCCATGGTGCCGCAACAAAACACTGAATCCATGATTTCTGTGGTGCAAACTCTGCCCATGGACATGATATGAGATTATATGGGGAGCTTGGGGTGGCCCAAAGCAAAAAAACAAGAGGATCCACGAGCATCCATCCTTCATAACCATTTCTGGCGCTGTCATGAAGCCATGGATATGTGATTTCTGTGGTGCAAGCTTTGCCCATGGACACAATATGTAATTGGATGGTGAACTTTGGGTCGCCCAAAGCAAAAATCATGAGGATCCATGCTTTAGAACATAAGAACATAAGAGAAGCCATGTTGGATCAGGCCAACGGCCCATCAAGTCCAACACTCTGTGTCACACAGTGGCAAAAAAATTTATATACACACATACACTGTGGCTAATAGCCACTGATGGACCTGTGCTCCATATTTTTATCTAAAACCTTCTTGAAGGTGGCTATACTTGTGGCCGCCACCACCTCCTGTGGCAGTGAATTCCACATGTTAATCACCCTTTGGGTGAAGTACTTCCTTTTATCCGTTTTAACCTGTCTGCTCAGCAATTTCATCGAATGCCCACGAGTTCTTGTATTGTGAGAAAGGGAGAAAAGTACTTCTTTCTCTACTTTCTCCATCCCATGCATTATCTTGTAAACCTCTATCATGTCACCCCGCAGTCGACGTTTCTCCAAGCTAAAGAGTCCCAAGCGTTTCAACCTTTCTTCATAGGGAAAGTGCTCCAGCCCTTTAATCATTCTAGTTGCCCTTCTCTGGACTTTCTCCAATGCTATAATATCCTTTTTGAGGTGCGGCGACCAGAACTGCACACAGTACTCCAAATGAGACCGCACCATCGATTTATACAGGGGCATTATGATACTGGCTGATTTGTTTTCAGTTCCCTTCCTAATAATTCCCAGCATGGCGTTGGCCTTTTTTATTGCAAACGCACACTGTCTTGAGACTGTCTTGACACTTGACTGTCTTTAAAACCATATCTTGGCTCCAGGGTACTGCAACAAAATCACGGATTCATGATTGGTAAATTCGCAAAGCTTGGTAAATTCGCAAAGGTTGCTGGGAATTGTAGTCCAGCGAGTGCCCGTGTAGCACTGTAAAGGTGGCGCGCTGGGAATCGACAACTCTGTTTCCCAGCAGCCCACGGGGCAAAAGCGGCCCGCCTTTCCACGCTCTTCCCTTGAAGTGGGCCGACCAGGGGAGGGGAGAGACAAGATGGCAGCCGTCCTGGTGATGCCGTCGCCCTTGCTCAAGCTCCGTGGCTTCCTTCGGGGCTGGTTGGGACTACTCAGTAGCCAGAGCCCTCCTTGGGGTAAGTGTCTCTCCCCCCCTCGTTCTCCTTCTGCGTCCCTCGGTGGCGGTTGCTTCTCAACCCTGGAAGATCTGCGGTCCTGGCTGGAGGGAGGTCTACTCCAGAACAAACGCTCTTGTAAATGTGCTGGCTGGAAGGGCTCCATAGAAAGCCCTCTTTGCCGCGCGCGTTTCCTGGGTGAAGAGAATCGAGCATAAGTTGCACCTTTAAGACCAACAAGGTTTTATTCGGAATGTAAGCTTTCGTGTGTGCTAGAAGCACACTTCATCAGACAAAACGATGGAATGGCAAACAGTCCTCAATATACAGAAAATGGGCAGTGAGTTAGTATGTAGAGTCATAGAAATGTTTTTTTTAGCGGATTAAAAAGAGTCACAAATCACAGATTAAAAGAGTCACAAGTCTGGTGTTTGTTACTTTATGTTAACTGGGCTTGAAACAACAAGTTGGAATAGCAGATTGATGTCCATGTACTAAACCTATTAAGTATCCTGGGTGTGAAGTGCAATAAATTGAGAGTCTCTGGGAAGAGAATCAGTTCTTGCTGCTCAGCAAGGATTTTGAGAGACTGGAGGGGGCGGGATTAAGAATGCTGGTCCTAGGGATGTCAGCCTCCAGGTGGGAACTGGAGATCCCTTGGAGTTACAGCTCATTTCCAGGCTGCAGAGATCAGTTCCCCTCGGGAAAAGGGATGCTTTGGAGGGTGGATTCTGTGGCATTGTACCCTTCTGAGGTCCCTGTTCTCCCCAGGTGCTATCTCCTAATCTCCAGGAGTATCCTAATCTGGATCTGGCAACTCTACCCACCATCCGCTGCTGGTAGCCCGGGGGGAACCTGCCAACCCTAGCACTGCTGGGCCAGAATGTTTGAAGGCCCGTTCAGATCCTCTGTCCGGCAGGGCAGCTCACTCAGTGTCCTTGGGCCACACGCACACCTCAGCCTAATCTACTGCATAGGATTTGTGGAGAAGGAGAGAATGGTGTTGCAAGCTGTTTTGGGTCCGTATCGGGGAGAAAAGTGGGGTGTGAAATGTTTCTCCAGTGTGACTGAATTCTGAATAAATGAATATAAGGGCACCATGTGCATACACAGTGGCCCAGGTAGAGTATCTGCCTTGTGTGCTGGTAGGTTTTAGATTCTATGCCTTGCATTTCCGGTTAAAAGGTTGAGGTAGAAGGCAGTGAGCTGCTACAAATCGGAGTACTGTGTATAAAACTTAAGCAAAAGAGCTACTGTGAACTCAGTCAGAAGAGCAAAGCAAGACGATTTATAACATGGCCATCTTCTGTCTTTTTAAGCTCCTGCATTGGCTGTGCAGGGTCCAGCTTTGCTGGAGACGGTGGAAGAGAAGGCTGAAAGCGACGAGACGCCAAGCTTTTTAGACAGCATATTTTGGATGGCAGCCCCAAAGTCGAGGCGAACCATTGAGGTGAATCGCTGCAGGCGAAGGGATATCAGAAAGCTTTTAAAAGTTAAGGTAAATCAATGGGGTTTGGTTTTCTTTTTGCACTGGTTCTAGATTTTTTTTCTTTGCAATCTTTCAGAAATTGCAAGCAGGTAATAGGCATTGAGAGGATTGTTGGCTCACTACGATAAATACAGTTGAAGATTGCTTTAGAAGCAGTAGTTGTAAAAAGGTCTTGCTCTCAAATACGTTTGCACAAAAAATGATTCAAGGAGCCCTTTTAGCAGCATGAGGCTTGACTGTAGGACTTCAAAACTGCACAGAACACATCTTAAGTAGTGTGTGGTTTTGCAGCCTGAGTGACACTTTTAGTCTGGAAATAGAACAAAGCAGTAGACCAACACGGCTGCCTACTGGGATTACTCTGGAAATGTAACTAGAGTAGTCCACGTAAATGTACCATTACTGACTTCAAATATTGTGGAACAACTACGAGTATGCTTCAGAGCAGATGTTGAATGTGACACAGACATGTTTTCAGGGCTTTGTATATGGAACTCATATTCTGAATTAGCATTCTGTAGTAGCAAGTTATTTAAATAGCTTTGTGGGGAAAAACAAATTAGTAAAAAGTGGATTTTTAAAAACTTAAATAATGGCTTGTTTATATGCCTGAATCCAGCCCCAGCTGCCTTAGTTTCATCAGAACTAAAAGCATGTACTGAATATATATGCTTTCTCTCAATTTTTTTTCTCTTTCCTCCTCCACTATGTCACATTTTAGATGGTAAGCTTCTCAGCAAAGTGGCCTGCCCATATTCTTGTTCCTCTGTCATATGCCATACATATCGATAGCACAGTATTGTAGTAATAATTTAATAAGGGACTGTTCTTAAATTTTCAAAGGGCAGGAAGTACAGTTTCGAAGTATCAGTTTTGCAGAAAAGTCACAAACAGATTTGATATCACAGTTTAATGCACACAGTGCAGCACTAACCAAAAAGTAACAATGAGGACAAATTAAGATCTTGGATGATCCAGCATTCTTAGATAACCCCCCTCCCCCCCCCCAAAAAAACCCCCCTTAAAATCTTACTTCACAAAGTTCAGGCTAAATCAGCTAGGCTGACAAATCCATTTTGATTTTTCCCATCTGTGTTTTAAATCCCGCTGAAGTTCTTTCCGTTTATGAAGATGGTCAGATACAGCTTCAAATCGTGTTCCACTCAAGCTTTTCAATGATAGCCTTGAATTTAAGCTAGCTAGATTCCCAGGCAAATAACAGTTTATTTTGAATTTGTAGCTTCTCAGGATCTGAATTCAAGCTGCCTTGTGACATGCAGCAACATGAACTACTAACATTTCTAGACCTTTGTCTGTTGATACTCACACGTGTGAGTTTGTGAACAAGCTTAGTGCTACTGCAGTTTCCTGGCAATTCAATAATCTCTCAAAAGAGGAGTTTCATTCAACCAAAAGACAGACAAGCAGTGATAAAGAACCATAGAACTTCCACATATTTCATCCATGTGCCCTTAAAGCACAACCTTGCAGTGACTTGCACCCCAAATTCATTTACATCAGCAGACTTCTGAGGATGCATCTCTGCTCAAGATTGTGCTGTGAATTTCTTCTCTAAGACCTGCCTGTGGAACGTGCAGTATTTTGGAGAATTCTTCCTTGGAGGTCCTGGCCTTTAAATTCTCAACAGCAACCTGTATTCCCCCCATACACACACACACAATTACATTGCATTTCTCACTATTGTTGGTACCCACACACACTATGACCACTGGCTCCTCCCCAACCCTACTTGCTAGCTTGGGTAGACAGCACATGATATACCATATTTTTTGCACCATAAGGCGCTCCGAATGATAGGACGCACCTTCCTCCTGGGGGGCAATCCGCTGCCTCTGCCTCCGATCCGGCGCTTCCCCCACGCCTCCCTGTCTGGCTCCATCTTCTCCCAGCAAGCGCTGGGATCGCTCCACGTGGCCCCACTGCAAACCCAGCGCTTCGCGAGTGCCAGCTGCGGAGGGGGCAGCGTGCTTCCTCCTTGCCTGTGTGCCTGGCTTCAGCTGTGATGCTTAAAGCAAGCGCTGGAATCGGAGGGCGGAGGGAGCGATTCCAGCGCTTGCTTTAAGCATCAGAGGTGGAGCCAGGCAGACAGACAAGGAGGAAGCACGCTGCCCTCTCCACAGCCGGTGCTCGCGAAGCGCTGGGTTTGTGGAGGGGGCGGGTGCTTCCTCCTTGCCTGTGTGCCTGGCTTCAGCTGTGATGCTTAAAGCAAGCGCTGGGATCGGAGCGTGGAGGGAGCGATCCCAGCGTTTGCTTTAAGCATCAGAGGTGGAGCCAGGCACACAGGCAAGGAGGAAGCATGCTGCCCCCTCCGCAGCCGGCGCTCGCGAAGTGCTGGGTTTGCGGTGGGGCCACGTGGAGCGATCCCAGCGCTTGCTGGGAGAAGATGGAGCCAGGCAGGGAGGCGTGGGGGAAGCACCGGATCGGAGGCAGAGGCAGCGGATCGCCCCCCCCCCCAAGGAAGGCACGTACCTTCGCTCCATAAGACGCACACACTTCCCCCCCCACTTTTTTGGGGGGGAAGTGCGTCTTATGGTCCGAAAAATATGGTATCTGCAACCTTTGTACTTGGCAGGGAAGTCAGTATACTATCCAGATGTCCACCACTGATCCACCTGTGTACATTCATAAGTACTGAGAATGTCACCTTAAGCAGTTACAGAGTCCATTGAGTATCATTTTTCCTTGAAGAAGGAGATATTAGATTTATATCCTGCCCTATACTCTGAATCTCAGAGCCTCAGAGTGGTCACAATCTCCTTTACCTTCCTCCCCCACAATAGACACCCTGTGAGGTGGGTGGGGCTGAGAGAGCTCTTATAGCAGCTGCCCTTTTCAAGGACAACTCCTACAAGAGCTGTGGCTGACCCAAGGCCATTCCAGCAGCTGCAAATGGAGGCGTGAGGAATCAAACCCGGTTCTCCCAGATAAGAGTCCACGCACTTAACCACTACACCCAACGGCTCTTAACCACCAAACTATTTGGTGGTGGAAAGTGCTATCCGGTTTCAGCTGACCCCCTAGGGAGGTAGTTTGTCACAGCCTGTTTCTGCGTAGCAACCCAGGACTTCCTTGGTGTTCTCCCATCCAAGTATTAGCCAGGAGTGACCTTGCTTACCTTTCGAGATCAGGCTAGACTGGGCCATGTAGGTCAGGGCTACATTCTTACTTATCTATCGTTAAATAAAGCTTTTTGCACTCCCAAACAGAAAGGAAGTACTAATATTCCCTGTTCCCACTGTCCTTCAATTTTCTTAACATTTGCGAAACTCCACCCCCCCCCAGTTGTGTGTTTTAATCCTGTGTTGTCTCTTGCATGTAGAGAAACATCGAATTTTGTCCCCAGTGCGGTCATGTAAAGCAGAAGCACCTTCTTTGTGGATATTGTTACGAAAAGGTGAGACAGGAGATGTTTGCCATAAGGAACCAAATATTCGCCCAGGAAGGAGGGCCTCATAGGGCTCCCACCGTAGAGACTGTTGTCCTGTATGAAGGAGAGAAGCCTAGAGAGCAAGACAAAGGGAAGCGGATCATCGAACGAGCAAGGAAGCGCCCGTCTTGGTTTACTCTGGACTGAGGATTTAGCACCGTGGCTTCTTGGGTTGCAAACTACTTGATTCTTCAGGAAAAAATAATTGAAAAGAATGCATCTTTAAAATGTACTAATTCTAAAATATGTAAAGGACTTTATTTTTTTGTTTAAAAAGCTGGCATTGCAGTACAAATTGTACTTTCCCATTACAGTCTTATTTTTGACATTTATGGTATACTAGTTAAAGAAAATGAAGTAGTATGTTCTGGTTTGCCAACATGCTACTGTGATGACATGTCACAGTTCTATAGTGAGCAATGCAGAACATTATTTTGCAGGACTGGATTCTTTCTACATATATTTTGGTGTCCTCCTGTACTGTACATTGCAAGTCACCCATTTTGGAAGTTTTTTAAAAAGTCCACATGTAAACAGCAGTTGAAAGTACAATAAGCGTTTCAGGATTATAATAAGAATTGTGAATTGCTTTGTGTTTGATGTTTTACTCAGTTATGAACTATGACGACTACTGAAATCAGGCCAGATGATTTAAATGGATATTTAGACCTTCAGGGAAAACAGTCGTTGACGCAATACAGTCACTGAGTCAAGGCCAAGTAGCTGAGATAATTGTGTATGACCCCCCCACCCTCAATTTGGTACTGCAACCAAACACAAGTTTTTTGACATCTGCTTCTTTCATGTTCTGTAAAGCAGCTATTTACTTTTGGGGTAGTGTTAAGTCTTAAGGCACTGTAAGGCCCACTCCTGAAAAGGGCAGACGCATCAGCAGTCCAAACCAAGAGTTAGACGCGCTGAAGTACTTATGCCAATTTAATTCCATTGATCAATCCTGTTGTGATATGAATTTTGTCTCGCTGTTTCTATTTCAGTCCCACTCTCATCTAAAGCATTAAAATGACAGACCCGGGTTGTGATTTCTAATAGACGTTATCTGAAAATCACATTTGAGCTCAGCAGTTTTTATCAAGCAACAGCAGTTCCGGAACACTTTCCTAGCAGTAAGACCTGGTTAGGATGGCATTATTTCTTTGACAGACCGCACTCAAAGAGTGCTTGTGAATGGTTCCTCACCCTCTTGGAGTGACAAGTGGAGTGCCTCAAGGATCTGTCCTGCGACCTGTTTTGTTCAACACCTTTATAAATGATTTGGATGAAGGAATAGAGCAGGGGTGGCCAACGGTAGCTCTCCAGATGTTTTTTTTCCTACAACTCCCATCAGCCCCAGTCATCAGCTGTGCTGGCTGGGGCTGATGGGAGTTGTAGGCAAAAAACATCTGGAGAGCTACCGTTGGCCACCCCTGGAATAGAGGGAACGCTTCTTAAATTTGCAGATGATACTAAATTGAGAGGCATTGCAAACACAGTAGAAGACAAACAGAATACAGGATGACCTTGACAGGCTGGAAAACTGGGCTAAAATCAATACAATGAATTTTAACAGGGATAAATGTAAAGTTCTGCATTTAGGTAGGAAAAATCCAAAGAATTGTTATAGGATGGGGAAGATTTGTCTTAGCAGTAGTATGTGCAAAAAGAATCTAGGGGTCTTAGTGGATCATATGCTGAACATGAGTCAACAGTGTGATGCGGTGGCTAAAAAGGCAAATGCAATTTTGGGCTGCAGTGTACTTGTGCTTCAGATTCATCATATAAAGATCGAATTAGCCAAAGTAAGCATACGTTTCTGCCACGCTTCTAGGGACTGAATCAAATGCCCTCTTTAGGTCCATAAAGGCAACATAAATTGAGCCATTAGGAAAAGATGTATACTTCTTTGTAAGATGCTGTAAAACAAAACAATGGTCTAAGGTGGAATATCCCGGCCGAAAGCCCACTTGCTCAGGGGCCAGTATAGACTTTTCTGACATCCAATTAGTCAACCTATTTACATAGTCCAAGTCCTATTGTCCCTATATAGATTTTTTGACCATACCAGCCTACAGAAGAGCCTTCTTTTTAGCCAGGTTTAATGCGCTCCCTATTGCTGTTCTTAGTGGGTGCTATATGAGAAAGCCCTATCCTGAGAGATTATGCGATTGTGGATGCTGCTCTGTTGAAACTGTAGAACGTGTTTTTTGTTTGCCAAAGGTGTAACTACTTAAGAAAACACTTTTATCATCCCATTGATTTCTGATATTGATCTGCCTGTGGCAAATAAGCTCCAGCTTTTGCTTGGTGGCTTTGATCTAACCTTCACAGTTTCAGTTGTAAAATTTCTTCTGGGAGTGTTTAGATTTAAGAGACAAGAGGAGGATTTTAAGAAAATGGGAAATGATGTTGTACGCTTTGCTGATTCTAAATGTTTATTTTGTAAATCCTGTAAAATCTAAAATACTGATTTTTTTTTTATTTCATTGCCATTTGCTAATGACCAAATGGTCTGTGAGCAATAAATATATATTATATACTTTTAATTAGATCGCAGACACAAGATACATGACCAGACTATGCTGGCATCATCGATATAACACTTTAATGTTAAGCTAGACTGCTTTGCCTGTTTTAGTTAGGCTTGCAACAATCCTGTACGGTAGAAGAGTTGGTTTTATGCTCTACTCTTCACTATTCAAAGTCGTCTCAGAGCAGTTTACAGTTGCCTTCCCTTCCTCTCTCCACAACAGGCACTCTGTGAGGTAGGTGTGGAGCTGAGTGAGCTCTAAGAAAACTGATTGGCCAAAGGTCACCCAGCTGGCTTCATGCAGAAGAGTGAAGAATCAAACCTAGTTCTTCTCATTAGAGTTCGCTGCTCTTAACCACTTCACCACACTGGCTCTCAGTGCGGCTAATGTCCCAATTTTCAGATGGCAGGTCTGGGAGAGACCAGCTCATAAAGTTTCCTTACAAGTGCATGGATAAAATGGCATTTGAATCAGGAACCTCATGACTCATAGGGCTTTTTCACACAGTCGATGTATTCCGGTATGGAAGCTGGTCAGTTACTGAACAGTAACGGGTTTCTGCTGGCATTTCAGAAAGACCCGATTCAGTAACTGGCTGCTACCGGAATACTCTCACCTTTTCACACACTCCCGCGGCTGTCCCGGTAGTGAGGCGTGCCTGAGTCGTTACAAAGAGCAGCTTCTTCCACTTTTCAACCCCTCCTTCCGGGTTGAAATCGCTATGGGGTGCTGTGTGAAATGTCCAGTGTCTAACCCGGGAGCAGTTTTCGCGCCCTTTTTCGCCCGCCGGCGCGCGCGATCTCCGGCTTTTGGGGGGGGGGGAACGTCGGGCTAAGATTGCTATAGCGCTATAGCGATGTATCACAACAGCATCACCATAGGGATGCCTGGGCTCCATTAAGATGCCAGATATCGCCACCGCTGAAACCTGGTAACTTATCTCAATAGAGCCTAGCCATCTCTATGGTGCTGCTGTTGTGATACGTCGCTATAACGCTATAGCGATCTTAGCCCAACGTTCCCCCCCCCCCAAAAAGCTGGAGATCACGAGCCGGCAGGCAAAAACAGCTGGCGCTGGTGGAAGCGAGATAAGAGCGGAACAGTGTGAAATGGCTCGCTTCAATCACGGAACCCTACCGGAAAAAAAAAACATGTGTCTGAAAACTCCCATCCCTGTCTCGGATTACTGCAAGCGGCACAATACCGACTCCCTTCCGGTTTCCACTGGTAAGTGTGAAAAGGGCCATCGTCTTAGCCCCTATGCAGCCAGCTTTAAAATGTTTCTGAGAAATCTATGAATAGTTCTAACAATACCCAGCAATGTTATGTGAGCTTCTTAGGAAAGCATTCCTAGGTGTGTGACCTTAGGGAAGAGACAAAGGGAATAAGTTCCAATGATGAGTTAAGCCAGATCACAATAAGTGTGCTTCAGAGAGACTTCCATGCCCCCTCTTCTTTCTATCAAAGTAACACACAGGGGTGTCAAACATGCGGCTTGGGGGCCAAATCAGGCCCTCAGAAGGCTCCTATCAGACCTGCAAGCAACTCAATGTTGTCTGCTTCTCCCTGTCTTGCTTCCTTCCGCATCATAACTTGCTTTGCCAGGCTTGCTCAATCACACAGGAGCTACAGAACAAAGCTCCTCCATAGGGGAGGAATTGTGGGAAGGAGAGCTAGCTTTGCCAGGCTCTCTCAATTGCACAGTAGAGCTACTAAGCCAAGCCTCTCTTCCTTCTGTTGGCTGATACTCAACAAGCCAAGGAGGTGGATTAGGCTTAGTGTGTTTGTGTTGTTCATCTTTATAACCCTTACCTGGCATTACATTGTATGACACACATGGCGCAGCCTGACAAGCTCCAGCCCTCATAACAAATGAGTTTGACGGCCCTGAAAGGTTTCTCAGTATACCTGGGTCCCCAAAAGTGTAACTAAAATGAAATGCATCTTTTGAGCCAGTAGGTGGCGGTGAGTCACCAGTTTTTCTAAAGATTGGAACACCAGAATAGTTTAGCGCTGCAACAGTCATGTATAACTAAACTACAAGGGAATGAATCCTGCCACCTTTTCTATTTGATATTTGGTTCGGTAGCGTGTCTCACAGTGTAGCCAACCAGTTCCTCTGCAGGGCCAACAACAGAGCTGAGAGGCAGAGGCCTTCCCCCAATGTTGCCTCCTGGTTCTGGATTTGGAGGCTCAGTGCCTCTGTCTGAGAATGTTCCCCTCAGCCACCATGACTAGTAGCCACTGATAGGCCTATCCTCCATGAATCTATCTCAATCTCCATGGCTCTTGTCTTGGAGGGTCCCATGATCACCAGAATAGCCTTTTTCATCAGAAGAAAAGCTGGCAGGATCCAACCCAATGTATAATGAAGGAGGAGAAATGGTTATTGACTGCATTTAATTAATTAATAGACTGAAGTCCCGGCCAAGAAATGCTGGCATGAGATAGCTTCAGTTGTGCATACCCACTCTGGGCTCCTTTATGACTGGGCAAAATAGACTAGGATGAGTATATCAGGGTTGGCTAAGTGAAGGGCTGCAAGGTGGATCTGGGCTCAGAGGCACATTTGCCTCATTAAATTAAGCTATAGGAACAAGTTTTGTCTTCAGCTTTATTTGTTTTCCAAAGCAAGGTAGGTATAGCCGTGTTGGTCTGCAGTAGAAGAGCACAATTCGAGCTCAGCAGACCAGAGACCCACAGAAGGCCTGAAGCCTTCCTTTTTTCCGCTTTAATTTCCAGATGCCCTTGGATTGGTGTTCAACACCAAGCCCTGTAGTTTCAAGTGAGGACTCAGGTGCCACCAGGGAGGTATAGGGAGATACAAACTTGATGGAGGTATGCCAGGCCTAGCCCCCAACCCCTCATCCTGTCAGCAACTGCAAGGAGGCCAAGAGAGCCAGGAATCAGCCTTCCTTGGTGGTTGGTCCCCAGCTTCTTTTACTCCTCCTGTTTGCAGAAGCTCTTTTTAGTTCCCAGTCTCCCACAAATTCCACTCATCCACAGGCCACATCATGACTACACAGGGCAGACCCACAATGCTAAATCCCAGAAGGACAACCAATGTTGTCTCTAGCCACAATCAGGGCCTTTGAGTACCCTACAAACTGTTCCATTTACTTAAGATATTCCCACATCCATTATCCTCCATTAGATCTCCCACATCTCTGGAAGAAAATATTTTCTCTCGGGACCTGAGATCCTTCCAGCCAGAGAGGCTAGGGACTGAATCAGGGACCTTCTGTACGTGCTCTGTAGCCAAGCTGCAGCCTTCCATGTTCTAAGCAGACTTCAGTGGTCCACTGGCTAAAGTATACATGACTGGATGTGGGGTGGGGGCTGAATGTCTTGCCCAAAGCCACCTAAGAAGTTAATAGCTGAGACCAAAAGAGGGGGGGCCCTTCCAGTTTCACAGCCTTTGGAACACCTCCTTGCAGGTAGCAACGCTTACGTGGAAATGACAGAGGGCTTCATGCTGTTCACTGTCTCAGAATATCTGCTCTTGTAAAATCTGAAGCTTTTCTTTGTTTCCTCACCTTTGATAGCAGCTCAGCTCCCAGAGTCCCAGCGCAGTTGTCTCCAGCTGCGACTCCATCTCAACATCAGATGGAGTCCAAGAGGATAACATCTCACTGGAGATATGCCAGGCCCAGCACCCCCCCCCCCTCCAAGCCCTCATTCATGCTGTCCACCATCTCAGAATATCTGCTCTTGTAAAGTCTGAAGCTTTCTTTTGTTTCCTTAGGTAGTTGCTCAACTCCCAGCCCAATAGTCTCCAGCTGTGACTCCATCGCCAGGTCATTGGATGGAGTCCATGAGGATGCCACCTTGCTGGAGATAAGAGGATATCTGCTCGTCTGAAGCTTTCTTTTCTTTCCTTCTTACCTTCCAGACCTCCTTAGAGGTACTTACTTCTCCTTCCTTTTGTTACTGCCCATTATTCTACATAATGAAGTTGAAAATCATCGCCTCTTTTTTAAAAAAACCCTCTGCTCCCAAATAGCATCGAAACCAGAAAAAAAACAACTTGTGTTCAAGTGACAAAATAAGTTGTATAAAGCAAGGGATTCATGTGGAGGCAGAAACCAGTTTCCCAAAGGAAAGTCAGACAGGCATGCAAGACGGACCAAGGAAGACTTCAGATGTTTTCTGAGCAAGTATCTTAACTACAAGAAGTCAGATATGACCACTTCAAGACTTGGCAGATAGAGGACAACCATCCCTTTTGCACCAGAGCACCTCCTTAGTTCTGGGTTGACACAATGGGTGGGCTTCAGCAGATGCCCTACTGCTGACCCACAGCCCCTCCCTCAGATATGGCAGTATACCTACAAATTTATGCCGGCATAGGTTTTTGTTGGTATCCCAAGGCATTCACAGTACAATCCTAAACAGAATTATACTCCTGTAAAGCCATTTACAACGAAGCACTTAGAAAGGTATAATTCTGTTTAGGATTGCACTGCCTGAGACGGGGTTTAAGTTTGTGTTGTTAAAAGTCACAGAACCGTTAGAAAAGTAATTTGCAGCCCTAGCCTCCAACACAGATACCTTACAGTCCCGGGCAAAGCAGGTCTACTGAGAATCCTATTTAGGTCTATTCAGTGGGGCCTAATATCACAACAGCAGGAACAGAGAAGAGAAAAGAAACTCCCTCCCCCAAAACTTTATAGCAAATTAATCACAGTTGGCCTACGTGTCAAAGAATCATCTTGCTCGCTTCCCCTGGAGGCCTGAGCCGTGAGTTGTACCCTGTGATTTAATGACAATGGGCAGGGATGCCTTGCAGTTAGTTGGGCTTCAAAATACTTCCTCGTATTCATAGAAGACGTTCAGTGGTTCTGAACTAAAAGCGTGCAAAGAAATAGCAAATGAACAAAGGTCAGCGGCATTTACTCCAAGCTAAGTGTGTGAGGGAACTCAGCCTAGTTTTAATGTCTCATAGGTAGGCTTGCCAGTCCCCAGGTCCCAGCAGAGGATCCCCCGGTTTTGCAGGCTCCTCCCCACTGCCAGCCAACTGGCCAGCAGGGGGAAACCCCACCCCAACAGCTGCCATGAGCCTTTAACTCTCGGCACACCTGTTTGTGTTTCCAAATGTGTGTGTGCCTTTAAATCTGGGCAGCAGGAGAGCTGGATGGGGGTGGGGTGAGCCAGCAGACCCAGGGAGTGTGTGAGCCTCTGAGAAAGGCAGGGAAGGCAGCACAGTCCCTCTGTTTGTTTTGCACTCAATTCAGAAGTTGTTTCTATAGTAAAATAGATAGTAAAGAGTTAGGTAGAACCTGATATAGGATGGAGGAAAATCCCACCCCCTAGGCTGCTCTCCTTTCCTGTTCCTGTCTGAAGAAGCCACTTGAAAGACAGCATTCTAACATTCATCAACTCCTGTGGTGATTAATTGCCCCAGTGAGATCACAAAAGGGTGGGTTTGCAAACGCTGTTCATTTTGGCTGCTTTGTGAGTGTGTGTGTGTGTGTCCCTTTAAAAAGCCATGCTTGGAAGCGCTTCCAGAGCCTGACAAGGGGACTTTTGGGGATATGACAAATCTCCCTTTCATTTAGTGTAAGTGCAGCTGCCAGTGTAGGCCAAAAAAAAAGATGAAGAAATGAAGACTGTGTTCAGGGGAACTGCACTGCTGTCTATTCATTTATTTAGGGAATGGGAAAGTCTTCTGGCTCCACCCCCAAAGTCCCCCGTTATTTCCTGAGTTGGACCTGACGACCCTACTCATAGGACTGTCAACTCCAAATGAGGACATTTTTCAGCATTTGGGGCTGGAGCTTGAGGAAGCCAGGGTTTGGTTAAGGGACCTTAGTAAAGTATAATGCCATAGTTTTGCCAACTTCCAGATGGAGCCTGGAGATCTTGTGGTATTACAACTGATTTCCAGATGACAGAGATCAATTCTCCAGGAGAAAGTGGCTGCTTTGGAGTGGGGGGGGCTCTATTGCATTATATGACCCTGAGGTCCCTCCTCCCCTCCCCCATCTCCATCTCCAAGCTTCCAGGCATTTCTTAACCCAGAATTGGCAAATCTACCACTGCCAAAGCTGCCATTTCTTCCAGGTGGCTCAGTGGTAGAGCATCTGCTTGGTAAGCAGAAGATCCCAGGTTCAATCTCCGGCATCTCCAACTAAAAAGGGTCCAGGCAAATAGGTGTGAAAAACCTCAGCTTGAGACCCTGGAGAGCCGCTGCCAGTCTGAGTAAACAATACTGACTTTGATGGACTGAGGGTCTGATTCAGTATAAGGCAGCTTCATATGTTCGTATGCTTAGAGATCAGTTTTGTAGAACTCCAGGCTCGACCTGGAGGTTTGGCAACCTGCTATCAAACCTTTCCCCCTCCCTTCATCTTTTATCCAAGTATTCTGTTGGTTTGAGTTGTTGTTTCCCTTACAGATGTGTTACGGCTGCCCAACAAGGGGCAAAACTGACCGTTTACAAAACGATGCCAGCTTTGGACCAAGCTAAAGCTGTAACAGACGATTCTTGCTAATATGGCTTTATGTTTTATTTTAGCTTCAGGAGAAACCCTAGAGAAACACAGGATTATACCAGAAAACAAATAAAAATAAACCATGTGAGAGTTAGGATTGCCAAGAAGTCCCATGGGGGGGGGGGATGTTCTGTCCCTTTAATAGAGATTTAATGGGGTGTTATTTAACAGACAGTGTCAGGCCAGGAAAGCTTTGGCTGTCCATTTCCACACATTAAATCTCTATTAGAGGCACAGGATATTTTTTTTCTATGTCTGTTGGCAATTGGAGGAGGGACAGTAAGACATCAGGAAAGGGACTGATTCTGGATTTCTACAGACAGAATGTAGAATGACCCCCTTTAGATTCAGGGAGACATTCGCTGCTTTCAGATGGAGCTACACCGTGGAAATCAGCCAACTGATAAAAATGGGCACCAACGTTGTTTACTTGGCTTTACAGCTCTGCGATTTATTCCTCTTTTATGTCGTTTTGTTAAGGCACGAACAAAAAACTACAAGCTACCATTTTTAATTCTGTTCTGATGTATGAAAATTTCAGTTTTGCCTTCCTGCTGAGCAGTTTTTCATTTTGTTCAGGCAGTACACACACAGCTCCCAAGAAATCTTCTATCCAGGCAAGCTAGGCTTCAGCAAGCATGCTCTGAGACCTAGTTGTAAGTTATCTGACAACAGAAAACGTGCTGTCAAATCCCAAACCAACAACAATAGGTATTCAATTTTATACCCAACAGCAAGCTGGAGTGACTTACAACATCATTTTGCCTACAGTCAGTTTTCCCATCACAACAACCCTATGAGGTCCACAGTTGCTTAGTGAACTTCTGCAGTTGAACAGGGATTTGAACATGGTTCTCCCAGTTCCCTGTCCATGGGGTTTTTTTTGGCAAGGATACTGGAGTGGGTTGCCATTTCCATGGGGTCACAAGGAGTTGGACTCAACTGTGCAACTGAACAACAACAACAAAGAAACTCTCAAAAATCGGCTAACTATTTAACCAGTCAACAAATAAAGGGTTTATTATTGGGTCATAATACAAAGCATTCCCTACTGTTAATGTTGTGGTTAACAACGTCTGTTGTCACGTTAATCTATGTCTTTAGACACAGAGTTCTGCTTATTTGTCTGTGTAACACTTTTTGAGTAAAGCCGTCCCATCCAGTTTCCTTGCCTGAGGATCAGTCATGTAAGGCATCCAGAATACACATAATAAAGAACCAAGACATCTCAAAATACAAGTTATTTCTTGTCTCCACACAGGGCTATTTTTGTAGAAAAGGCCCAGCAGGAACTCATTTGCATATTAGGTCACACCCCCTGATGTCACCATTGTTCCACACAGGGCTTTTTGGTAGAGAAGCCCAGCAAGAACTCATTTGGATATTCAGTCATGCCCACTGACACCAAGCCAGCAGAACTGAGTTCCTGGTCAAAAAAAGCCATCTCCACATATTGGGGGGCAAGCTAGCACAAAGCAATAAGATCTGTAGGAGAGGAAAGAGCTTCCCTCTCTTCCAAAACTGAAGAGTGAAACCATTTCCTCAGGTGTAGCTTTCCTCATGCCCGCATGGGTCACCATTTCCTCACTTGCACAAGTACAGGAGATTTGCCGCCTTTTACGAAAACTACTGCTCTCCAAAAGGACACGCCTGTGACTGGAAATGACTACATGGGCTAGGAACTAAATACAGCACCAGCAGTGGACTGGAAATTAATTGCAAATATTCTTATGAATGCATTCTGAGCCATCAGCAGACATTGCTCATGCAATTTCAATTTTTTCTCTTTGCCCACTAGGGAGTTTAAAAATGCTTTAGGGAAAAATGTAGATGCTGGCAGACTCTCAGAGACAGTTTTGGCATCACACTGCGAACTGTAAGTAGTGCTTCTGCACATAGTCTAAAAGAATGAAGGCCAACTGAAAACTGGACTTATTAAAAGGAATTCACCAGTCCAGCCTAATGAATGCACAGGGGTAGAGAGAGTTTTTCTTATCAAGAAATTGTGGCAGATTCTGTCATTATTCTGCAGGAGATGATAGATTGATAGATAGATAGATAGATAGATAGATAGATAGATAGATAGATAGATAGATAGATAGATAGATAGATAGATTGATTGATTGATTGATTGATTGATTGATTGATTGATAGATAGATAGATAGATAGATAGATAGATAGATAGATAGATAGATAGATAGATAGATAGATAGATAGATAGATAGATAGATAGATAGATAGATAGAATGATTGATAGATAGATAGAATGATTGATAGATAGATAGATAGATAGATAGATAGAATGATTGATGATTGATAGATGATAGATAGATAGATAGATAGATAGATAGATAGATAGATAGATAGATAGATAGATAGATAGATAGATAGATATCACATCTCTAAAGCAAATAGTTTCTGGAGGCCTTTTTAAAGCTATTGAATAAATTATGAGGCACCAACGTGTTGCCGTACATGATTCCTTAATAGTGGCTGGCAATGTTGTTGCTTCTAAAGAGATCCTTAATGCATTTGCTACTGAATAATAGATTTTCCAGAACAAATCCACAACTCTTCTCAGTTATAACTTCCCCCCCCCCCCACCTTGGAGTATTAATTTATTGAAATAATCTGTTATTGTATCTCTCCCTCCCTTATCTGTCACATTAATTAATGATGTTCCACCAGGCCAACAGCTGAGGACAGCAATGGTTCCTTACCATGGCCTCAACCATGGCCTTTACCAATCCCAGTCTCTGATCTGCCATGTGGAGGGAGTGAAGTTATAGGCATGCCATCAATTATTTGGAGGATTACCCTGTTTTATTTGTTATTAACCATTAGTCATTTTCTATTTATTGTTTTTAACTTGCTTATGCCTGATGCTGTTGTACACTGCCCTGAGTACTTCAGGGGAGGGATAATAATAAATAATAATAATAGCTTTTTTGTAGAAACAGTCCAGCAGGAACTCATTTCCATATTAGGCCAAACCCCCTGACATCACCATTGTTTCACATAGGGCTTTTTGTAGAAAAAGCCCAGCAGGAACTAATTTGCATATTAGGCCATACCACCTGATGCCAAGCCAGCCAGAACTGCATTCCTGCGCGTTCCTGCTCAAAAAAAAAACCCCATAATGATAATAGGAAAACTCTATTTGATAAAAGCCACTGTGGAAAGCAGGAATGTATCATTGATGCCAGCAAAGTTACCATTGTGCAGCATTAGTGCTGGATCAAATTCATATTGTTCTCATTATGAATAGGAAACTGGATTGGCCGCCATAAGGAAAAAAGATGACTGGCGAGATCAGGGCTCCTCAACCTTGTTGAGCCTGCAGGCACATTGGGAATTTGTAGAAAGGGAAGTAGGTGCCACTGAAAAATGGCAGCCTTGGGTGGGAAATCTAGCATTACCAACCTCAAGGTGGGCTCTGCTGTTCTCCTGGAATTGCAACTGATTTCCAGACTACAGAGATCAGTTTCCCTGGAGGAAGCAGCAGCTTCAGAGGGTGGACTCTACGGCATCACTTCCTTGCTGGCTGAGACCCCTCCCTTCCACAAACTCTGCCCTCTGCTTCCCACCTCCAATCTCCAGGAATATCCCAAGATGGAGTTGGCAACTCTAAAATAACTGACATGGCAGGCAATGTTCGGAGGTTCCTCAAAATGGTGTGGTTCAAAACCAAGGGCCAGAGGAGCACTCCCAGCAAATACACAGGTGATTTCTGAAGAACATTGTGCATAAATGACCTGAAAGAAAGCTGTGATCAGCTCTCGGCTTTTGGAAAAGATATGTTGATTGGTTGCCGTTTCTGAAGAAAAGGAAAGGATTGCACTCTGCACAGCCACAGGGAGAAATTGCAAAGCGCTGAGATATACATAAGCCTGAGTCTATGGCCAAACAGAGCTAGTATTGTATAGTTGGACAGTGGGGTGGAGTATGAATCCTGAATTTGAACCCTGAGTTTGAATCCCCGCTTCTACCATGGAAGCTTGCTGGGTGACCTTGGGCCAGCAGCACACAGGGTTGTGAAAGAACAGGGAAGGGGAAATCAATATTCTGAAGCTGCTTTGAGTCCCAACTGTGGGGAGAAAAGCAAGATATGAACAAATAAATGCAAATGGACAGCTGTGACACACCAACTCAGGATGAGCTCAGCACATTGCTAGTCAATTAACAAGTGAGCCTTTTCTTTTTCTGTTCACTCTTTCTGTTCCGTTAATAAAATCCTTTGAATTTTTTTTCCCACAGAATTTAAGAAGCCGATAGACACTAGGAAACATATCTGAGGCTTCCGTGACACCTCTGGCTGTCATGGCGGTTTGATCTAGCAGGGCTCTTTTGTGAGTTCAAACGTACCCCATTCAAATGGATTATATTGACCTGATCTGGGATAAGCAAAAACGTTTCTATGCTACCATGCTTGGGTTTTTTAAATCCAGTTATTGACCGCATAATGATGAGAGAGGGTTTTCTGTTTTTGTGAGGAATCTAAAAAACTCTTTTGTCCCAAAACTGACAACACATTTCGATGTAATCTTGCTGTGAATAAGGAAATCTGGATGAAGTTTTTCCTCATTTGGGAACTGTCCAGTTTTCTTCTCTACAATCCGCCAATACATTTACTAGGAGTTCTGTGGATATAAAAATGTGGGGAGACCTAGGATGAAACATGTACTCTGCCTTGAGATCATTAGGTATCCTTGGGCTAGTGACTCTCTCTCTCAGCCTAACCCATCTCATGAGGCTGTTTTGAGGATAAAGTGAAGGAAAGGAGAGCTATGTACACTTTCCTAAGATCCTAGAGGGATGAAAATATTTTAAAAATCAAGGAAGAAGCGGCATATGTTCATGTGTGCTAAAATTTAGTTAGTTGGTCCAAGGCCAGCTAATGAAAACCCCTGAATACATGAGAACTTGTGTGATCTTGAAGGAAACTGTGATCCCCATATTCGATAGGGTACAGATGACACTCACTGACAAGAGTAAAGGTAGATGTTACAGAAAATTTAGGAAAGTATTTAGGAAAGTGAAAATCAAGCCCTTTCAACTGTGTTCGCACATGGGTTTTGCCCCATCTTTAGCACAATGCACGAGAGAAATAGCTCCTGCTCTAAACAGATTTGGACCTCTCCCCATCTGCTTGTGCTGTGTTGTGCATAATGCTTGCTTGGGGTATCGTAGCAACTCTCTTCTTTCCAATTTAGTTTCATTGTGCTTTTGTGCATGCACGTATCTGTGTCCCCCTCTCTCTTCCATCTCAGAGCTCTCATTGAATATATATTTAATACACACACACACACAAGAGTTCAGGAAGTGAAATGGCGCAAGGCATGTGAAGGGCTGCCATGTTAGACACTCTCCGAGGAGCACAGATGGGGCCATCAGCTGCAGCAGGTGCTGCGAAGACAGATCACCAACTCAAGCACAGAACGATTGTGAATCATCTGTATGGGCCTATTGTCTGGGGGCATCTAACTCAGTCACATGCCGCACACAGCAGGGACAGCACCATCAGGAGCTAATTGAATCACTGCTTTTCATTAGGAAATGACAACTTGGGCCTCACTCACTGCCTCCCGTGCTAATGATGTGCTCGCACATAGCTTGTGCCACTGGCTCAATCCACAAGCTTGTGTATATGACAGTTCAGGGGAAACAGACTGGGAACAGATCAATCGTTCTTCAGTCCATTCTGTTTGCTAACTCCTTTCTAAGAGGCTCATTGCTCATTTGTCCTGCAAAAGAAGCCTGGCTTTGAGAGCAGCAGCTATTATTGAGCCGCTTGCCATCTACAAAGCATGTTGAAGTGCACCGATGTGGATCAGACAGGGCACTGCAAGATTCTTGTTGGCTAATTAAAAAATACACACAGAGATGCACACATGAATAGACTGCAATTATTTCAGATGTAAGTACAAAAATTATGCTGAAAATTATTCTGAAAGCTTCCTATTTGATTGATGTACTGGACTTGAATCTGAATACAGAACCTTGAAGACTGCAGGTTTTGCTTGTGAAATTACAGATAAAATTCACATTTAAAAAGAGGAATGTTGGGTTCATAACAGAAATGATACAGATCAAAACAAGATACATTTATTTATTCAGTGCTGCATATGTAAGTGACTTCGTTTGGGACTGGATTGACAACATTTATTTATTAATTTTGTTAGTGTTTTTCTCAGCAGTGAAAACCTAAAGCAGCTTACAATACTGCTTTTCTCTCCTCCATTTTATTCTCACAACCACTGCCTTGCAGATGTCAGACACGCAGTTGATTCAATAAGACATTTAATCCAAGAATCTTAAGGCAATACAAGAAGTTGCTGAAACTAAGGTACCGGTCTGGATCATGGCCTATATACCCTTTTGGGGCCTTTACTAATTCAAGCAAAGCGTGGCAAGCTTTGGTGGGCACAATTGGCGAGTATTCTACATTCCCCTTTCCCCCTCTACTACAGTCCAGGTGCAAAGCTATTATTTCCCCCGATCTCCTCCAGCCCGACCTTGGTTACCATGCTAACAAGCTCAAAAGATAAAGTTGGGATGCGCCTCCTGCAAAAGCGAAAGTGGCAAAAGCAAAGCAGCGGTTACATAGCTCAGATAAGGAAACAGACTGTCTCATCCAGCAGTTACAGATACTCCCCTCGTTCCCAAAACAATGGTCAGTTGTTGCATGACAAGAGGATACAGTTTGGGGGTAGACTCTTGACAGCAGAGAGGCCAGCTAATGAGCTTCACAGCAGCATAGGAATTTGAACCTGGGCCTCCCAGATCATAGTCGAACACTCTGTGCTGGCTGCTAGGTGCATACCCAGATGTTGCAGTCTGCAACATTAATCAGTTTGGATGTGATGCATTCAAGAGCATTTCCATCTTCAAATCTTCAAAATCTTGCTGCTGTTTCTACTCTGCAGACTGTGGCTGGGAAACCATGTTCTGCAGCACAAAAGTTTTGGGCAGCAAGAGATGGCTTAATCATTGCCCTGCCTTCCAGCTTCCTCTCTAGCCCAATCTACGTTCCAGATGCCTTTTGATAGCAAATTGTGGTCTAGTATGCACCGGCCAGAGAGGGTAAACAGTTGGGTGGGAGATGTTGCAGAGGGAAAACTGGAAGATGAAGAAAAGGTTAAGTTGTTGGCAGAGTGCCTCTACAGCAGTCAGGACACTGAACTGATTCAGAGTAAAGAAAGTTTTACTTAGAAATTAACAAACAAGATAGGAAAGAGAAAAGACCAACTGAGAGAAAGAGTTTTTGGCTGCTGTAAAAGAAAAGATGAGACTAACAGGCTGCAGACAAACAAGGAGAAGCCACTTTGGAAAGCAGGTATTCCCCCCTACAGTCCTATCTGGCTAGAACTTGCTTTCCCCTACAGGATTTTCCTTATACACAAGATGTTATGCACCCTACTGCCTGAACTTCACCACTGCCACTCACCCTCTTGCACTTGAGAAGCAGCAACCCACCCTTAATTGTGTGAGGGAGAATTTATAGTTGCGCTCTTAGGATGGTGCCAAGAAATTATTGAAGGCATCCCAGGTGAGAAGGACACATCCCAAGAAAAGCACATTATTTAGAGCCCAGTGTTTACTTCAGAAGGTGAATGTATGGAGGTGAGATCCCCTTGCAGAGGGAAACAAGACCAGGTCCTTGAAAACATGACATTGCTATTTATGGAACAGATGCTTGGGTCATCAAAGTCAGTATGGTCTACTTAGACTGGCAGGGACTCTCCAGGCAATCAAGTCCAGGTCTTTCACATCCTACTACCTGATCTCTTCATCTGGAGAGGCCAAAGACTGAACCTGGAACCTTGTGCATGCCAAGCAGTCATAGGTGCTCTGCTCCTGAGCCATGGCCTCTCCCAGTCTTGCTTCCTCCTACTCAGGGCTTTTTTTGTAGAAAAAGGCCAGCAGGAACTCATTTGCATATTAGACCACACCTACTGACATCACCACTATTTCACCACAGCAGGGGAAAATTTGCATATCAAGCCACACCCCCTGACACCTAGCCAGTTGGAACTGCGTTCCTGTGCATTCCTGCTCAAAACAAGCCCTGGGTCACGGCTGAGGCCGGGTCAGGCAAAGTCCGAGGTCTGTAGCCAGTAAGCAGGAGGGTCCGAGGCACCAAATCCAAATCACTGTCCAAGTATCGCAGGTCCGAGGTCCAGAAGCCGAGGTCAGGCAGTCCAGAAGTCACAAGCCAAAGTCAGGGAGTCCAGAAACCAAAGTCAAGCCAGAGTGGATGCTAGAACGTCAGGGAGATGACTAGTTGCTTCCACAAAGCCTCCTCCCAAAGCCTACAGCTATATAGCCCTCTGCTGGCTGTTGCCCATTTGGGCTAATTGCTGGCTCAGAGAGGCAGCCAGGATCCTGTTGCAACTCAAGCATCCTTGCTCTTAGAAGGGCCAGAATCCTCTTAAAACTCAGGGCTCAGGGAGCATCTTGCTTGTGAGCGTGCCGCCCTCCTCCAATCCTTGAGGTCCTGATGGAGGCGGTCACGCACACGCGCCACCCGAGAGGGTGAGGCAGGGGGGCTGGGATCTTCTCCAGCAGGAGGCAGGGGCACTGGTGCAGGTGGCAGGGGCACAGTTTCTTCTGCAGGCTCAACTTCCTCTGCAGGGTCCCCAGCACCCATGACACCCTGCTCCTACTTAACCCCCATCATTACCCACCCAATGATTGTTGGCAGCTAGTATAACTTTGATCCATGTCAATGATTTTTTTTTCTCCTCCAATCAGGCTCCAAAGCCAAGGATAAACTTAGTGGAATTGAGATAAGCTGTTGGCTGGTGAAAATGCCAACCAGCGGCAATATGAAAGATTCCTGTGATCCCTGCCTGGCCCTGGGGAGGCTGCTGCACAGCGTGGCTGGGCCCCATGATTCTTGCTGGCCAGCCAGGCCCCGGAGAGGCTGTCACATGGCTCGGTTCGGCCCAGCAATCCCCGAGGGCCACACCAAGTGACCTCAAGGACCACATACGGCCCTCTGGACAGAGGTTCCCCACCCCTGGCATACAAGTTAGTAACCAAGAGCCTCCCTTGGTGGCCATGTAGTCTTTCAGAGGTCATCTGTGGCATCACTGCTCTCATTTCCCCTGCTCGCTGCCCCCCCTTCAGTCATTCACAGCTAGCTGGACATGAGTCTGGACATAGTATCTAACACCTGCTCTAGAGAGGGATTCAGTTGAGCAACATGGATATCAATCACCACCATCTTTTGAAATACAAAACCACAAGAGAACACTCCAGAAATCGTTCAAAAGAATAGCGCTGCACAAAGCCAAGAAAAGTCACTGTCATCGTGGGGCCTCCCAAAGTGAGCCTCTGGTCCCCACCCATCGCCTGAAAAAAACACAATCTCAACTCGAGAAGGAGTACCAGCAGCAATAAAACTATTTTTCATTCACTTAAAAATAAAAAAGAACATGGATTTTGGTTTATTTTCAAGGGACTGCACAATGCCCCCAAGAAACCCAAGACCTTAAATAGGATGGTGTGTTTTTCACAAGGGGACGAGTTGGTGTGGTTTCTCTGTCAGCAGCTACAGCTTCTATTATGCAACCATCAACACCTCCTGACTCCACCCAGCCATACCACGCCATGGCAAGAAGTGATGACTTCTAGGCTCCACCAAAAACAAAACTCAGTTTCCACCACCCAAAGTGTCCACTGCCATCAAACACATGTCTGTTTCCATTCCTTGGAACCAGGCCTCGGATTCAGCAGGAGCTCACAGGAGCACAGCTCCTGAACCTTTTTGAGGGTTCCCCCTCTCCCCCACCTTGTCCACTGAATAGTAGGTGCAGCTGCATAACAATCCCTGGATGAGCTCCACCACCTATTTTTCTGCAAAGCGACCCCTGCTTGGAACTGTTTTATTTGACCCACCCTGAGCCCACTTGCTCAAACAAACAAAGCATAGTAACAATAGGGCTTGTACATGGCTGGTTTCGCTGCATTTTCCCTGCCCCAATCCCCCATGGCTGCCATTTCTCTTGGCCAACAAGTGGCTTTGGGGTTGTTTTTAAACTGGCAATTGATATTTTAAAAAACCCTGCTCCCCAACAGCATCCAAGTCAAGGAAAACAACCTGTGTGAGGAGAAAATAGAGAGGAGAACGATATAAGCTGCATCGTGTCTCCATTGGGGAGAAAGGTGAGATATAAATAAAGGAAATAACTGAATAAAATTTAGAAGTGTGTGAGCTCCTCTCTGAAACCATATTTTTTTCACTCATTTCCCTCTGAAATAGGGGCTTCACAGTTTCTTCCTCAAGCTAGCCTGCTTTATTCTGAGATTTACAAAGTCTTCTGAGGCAGTTTCTCTCCAGACGTGTGTTCTGGAGATGCAAACCCTGTCTCCACACATTCACTAGTTTAGCCTGCTCACACACAGGGCAAATTTTGAGACTTCCACTCTCTCTAGCTCTGAACCTTCAGGCCCTTTGCCTGACCTGACAGTTGAACAACTTTTTCTCACTCACTCCCCTCCCCCTTTGAGCCCTTCCAGGGATTCTGATTGGCTGCTAGCTGCTCACACACCAAACAGGATTAAAGAGGATGGGTATTTTCCACCCAGGGGCAGGATCTTTGCCTATCACCAAAGCACTGTAGTCCATATATAGTCCATATGGGACTACTCTTGAAGAGCAATTGGAAAGTTCAGCTGATGCAAAATGTGGTGGCATATTTACTATAGGCATAGAAGATAAAGTGTAATGCACATTATTGTTTCAAATCCTTCATTGGGATGATTGGGGTTTAAAAATTATGTTTGATAGATGTAGCATGATAAAAAAAAAAAAAGTCAGCCAGTGTGGTTTCTGCCCCAGCCCTCCATCTAACAAGGTTAACCCAAGTTGGCTTCTAAATAAAATAAATTCAGCACCCACGAGGGAAACAGAAAAAGAACAGTAATTTTTGTTTACACCAAGGGATAGGGGAAGAAAATGGTTCAGAAAAGAGAACAGAAACTATTCAGAGGTATATCACAATCTTGCTGGGCCTATGTATTTGTGAAGTTACAGGTGATAATATAGGGAGTAGGCAGCAGTCAGCATCCAAGTTTGTATTCCTGAAGTGAATGTATTCCAGTCCCTCGACCTCAGGATTCTTACAGTGTCAGGTTTAGGATTGCCAGCTCTAAGTTGGGAAATACCTAGGGATTTTGGGAGCAGAGCTTGGGGAGGGAGGGGTTTGGTGAGGGCAAGGCATGCCATAACATCAACCTTCAAAGTATCCACAAATGTCATATTTTTGGGTCATGTGTGCCATAAAATAGACTGCCAAATACCAGAGATATAAATTGTATAAAGGTCATAGACAAATGCAATTAATCATATTTTTACTCAAAATATAAATATGCTTCAAACATTAACACTCTTTACAGTATCTCACTGATGCCCACCCTCCCACTTTTACCACTTGTTAGGTATCAGTACTGAGACAGTACACAAGGACATAACAATGCACAGCTTCTGTCATCTGACAATAAAGGGAATCTGTTGCTCACAGGCCAGATAAGAGCCCTGGATGTCCAAGCTGTATGTCTGACACTCCTGTTCCAGAGTAATGTTCTGGAGATGCAAACCCTGTCTCCACACATTCTCTGGTTTATCCTGCTCACATACAGGGCAAACTCTGAGACTGGTCCCTCCAGACTCTCTTTCTCTGAAGGTTCAGGCCCTGTCTGCTTGACCGGACAGTTGAATGGCTTTTTCTCACTCACCCCCCCCCGCCAACCCCTCCCCCTTCCAGCCCTTCCAGGGATCCTGATTGGCTGCTAGCTGCTCACACACCAAACAGGATTAAAGAGGATGGGTGTTTTTCAGCCAGGGACAGGATCTTTACCTATCACCAGAATATTATAAATTCGAATGTAGTCCACATGGGACTACCCTTGAAAAGCAATTGGAAAGTTCAACAGATGCAAAATATGGCAGCGCATTTACTATACGGATATAACGTGTAATGCATATTACACCAGTGCTTCAAATCCTTCACTGGCTGACTTAGTTTTGTGGTTTTAACAAAGATGCCGGTTATTGGATATATAAATGTTTTAGTGGTTTGGGATCCATGTGCTTATAGGTCCTTGTCACGACTTTCCTCTTAATGTATGTAATGCTGCCACCAGGAATATAATTCCAAACACTTTATTTAACATTCCCAACTGAATTGGGCCCAAGCTGTAAGGCTTCTCTGCTGAACTATGTGACCCTGAGGATGAGACTCTTATATTTTAATATCACAGGACTCCAGTTTAATATAAAACAAAACAAAAGGTTATTTGTACAATAAGCATATTGATTTCAAGATGTTTATCGCTTAATTCTTCAGTGACTAATAACTTCTGACTGAGGTGTCACTCTTTCAATTCACACACTCCTCCCTCTCAAATTCTCTTTTCTCTTCCTTTCTGACAGCTTCTGTCTCTCACATTCCTATAATACTCTGGCAATATTAAGTTTCGGCTCTCTATCTAGCCTCTAATATGCCCTCTAAAGTATTTTCTTCCCTAGAATCTTAATGCCTTTTACAGCACTAGTATGGGATTGTAATCAGAAGACTGCTTCTCTGTGGACTGCTGACTGACCACGACTGACAGTTAATTGCTGTGACTCTGCTGACTGACCTCTCTCTCTCTTTCTCTCTCTCCACACATACTTAACCCTGCCCACACTCACTCACCAGCCAATCACCTCACTCACTCATTCCCCCTCTGTCACCCCCCCTTTCTCTACTGCAACTTACCAACAATTAAAGGCACACAAACACACACACATATAAATTCAAATCATTACAGTCCTCCTCTCCCAGTACACTCCCCTTGTGAAGCTCTACATATTACAAAGGTCCTTGCTGTGTGTTGGGGAACAAAATGAAGACTTTCTCTCACATGTGAGATAGGAATTTTGTACTTCTCGGGCACACACTCACTCTCTTCTGTTTGCACCTGAAGAAAGCAAGAAGTGCCATTAGCCTCTCCCATCCATGCTGTTTGCTCATCTTCACATCACTCCCATTGGCTCTGCAGTGATACTTAATAAGTAGCCTTCTCCGTCCAGACAAACTTTTCCAATTATTTCCATAGAAGTGTTTAACTGCTGTACATACCCGTGTGCTTGCTTCTGTTCTCCAGTGATGACTCCGTATCTGGCATAGCCAGTATACACCAAAGCCAGTATGGTGTAGTAGTTGAGAGTGTCAGATTAGTATCTGGGAGACCCAGGTTTGAATCCCTCTAGGATTGCCAGCCTCCAGGTGGGGCCTGGAGATCTCCTGCTTTTACAACTGATCTCCAGCTGGCAGAGATCAGCTCCCCTGGAGCAAAATACTACTATTTTCTTGAGCCGTTTTGAGTGTTAGCCTAATAGAGAGTTTGGTGGACACTTTGTGTCCCAGTGAAGAGTGTTTTCAGTCACTCTCTATATCGACCTTTTGAAGTTTCTTTAGTAATCCTGTGTCTGAGGAAATAATCTTTGAAACAGGGGAAGGAAGTCAATGTGCCTGTAGCACATTTTCATGGGATTAAAGTACAATCTTACATCTTCTGTTTGATTTGAATGTTCTTACATCAGTATTCGAAGCTGCTAAGCAGAAGCAGTGTTTTCAATGGACTTTCCAATTCATATAACAATGTACCCATTATTAGGGATTTTCTAACAGTGATCTGCAGGGCTTTTTTGGTAGAAAAAGTCCAGCAGGAACTCATTTGCATATTAGGCCACTCCCACAATATCACCATTGTTTCACACAGGGCTTTTGTAGAAAAAGCCAGTAGGAACTCATTTGCATATTAGGCCACACCCTCTGATTCTAAGCTAGCTGGAACTGCGTTCCTGTGCATTCCTGCTCGAAGAAGAAGAAGAAGAACACCCTGGTGACCAATGTTCCCTCTAAGCTGCAGAGTCTTTGTGAGCTACTGGCCTTAAAGTTGTGAGCTACTGGCATTAAAGTTGTGAGCTACTGGCATTAAAGTTGTGAGCGACTGCATCAATTAGTGTGCTCTAGGGTCATCCTTCCTGAGCTAAGACCAAAATGTGTGAACTGGAGGCTAAAAATCTGTGAGCCAGCTCACAGTAACTCAGCTTAGAGGGAACACTGCTGGTGATCTGTATATTTCAAACATCATACTGCTTGGTGTCACAGATTGCAATAAGATTGTAATAAATTTGTATGAATATTTCATAGTAATTATTGTCACAGTGACTGTTTTGTGTTTTGTTTTGGAGCAAATGGCTGCTTTGAAGGATGAACTCTAGGGCATTGTACCATGCTCCCCTCCCCTCCCCAAACCTCACCCTCTCCTGGATCCACTCCCAAAGTCTCCAGGTATTTTCCAACAGAGACCTGGCAACCCTATCACCCTCTCTCAGCCTAACCTACCTCACAGAGTTGTTGTGAGGATAAAAGGAAGGAAAGGAGAATGATGTAAGTAGTTTTGGGTCCCTATTGGGAACAAAGGCAGAATATGAATAAATTAAATATTTTTAAATGCAGATCTTTAATGACATTTCTCTCCTGCAAAGAAAACTGTCCAGGAAACGTTGCCTCAAACATCCATTTCTCAGGGTAAAGAGAGAACAAAAGATATATTCCTAGAAGTGAAAGGGATGTAGTAGTAAAAACCATGGACACAATAGGAACCCAGCAGCCCTGATTTTAGAAATGGAATAAACTAACACCTGTCACTCTAATTTCTCACAGTCTAAATACAACAGCAAAATATGCAAAACTTTAATTTGACCTTATCACAATGTCAGAAAAAAGTGCAGTGATAATCTAAACCTGGATTTTTCTCACAGCTGATTCAAATTTAAATCATTTGGTAACAGATAATTAAAATTCAAAATTAAATTGATAGCCCAAAAAAAATCCTGAATAATTTGTATGAAGATCTCAGAATGCAATATGTAGGCACTTTAAAAAGACTGAAAGAAAAGGATTTTCATATAAATAATTTTTAAAGGCAACAAATATTCAAGCACTTTTTTATGAAAAAGAAACAAAAAACTTTAATGCAGGGATGGAATTAACCTTAATTTCAGCTCATCATCCTTACGTAAACTGGAGAAATCTTGGCTGGAGAATCTTTTCATTAAATTAGGAACATTTAATTTCATTAAATTAAGAACATGGCTGCTGGGGCAGGAGCCTCCCCCTGCTGGCCAGATGGCTGGTGGCAGGTAGGAGCTCGCAAAATCTGGGGATCCCTCACTTTCACCTGGGGACTGGCAACCCTAGAACCACCTCATTCTGCTGAATGTATAGATAAATGAAAGCCAAGAGAGAGACACTCAACGTGTGGAATTGACAAAGCTAGAAAAAAATGCTAAGAAGCTGTACTGTTTCAATAATGCTTCTTTAGAGTGTTAAATGCTATCTAATAAAATCCAGTTTTAATAATGATTTTGTTGTCTTTTCTGTGTTCCTTTAAGTTCTTAATACAGTTAGTAATAACACCACTGACCAAACAAAATTGCTATGAGGCTACCAGATGTAAAGGTTCTCATCTCACCTTTCCAGAGAAAGCAGTCCTGTTAGCCTTTTGCACATTCTGAAAGTACAAGTCTGTTTGGGTTTCATTTATATATTGCTTTGATGACATGAAGAAGGCGTGATCTACCGAAACATGGCCCCCTACCTAGGACATGCGTCTCAAGCCATCCAGCTACACAAGCTGTCTAATTATTGTGTTCCAAGAAAACAGACCTTCCCAGTATATGAACAACATAGTATGTTGTTCTCTGTGACTCTGATATTCTGAGCATTTTTGTGCCATACTAAGTCATTGTTTATTGGTGGAACTACTGAATTAATTGTAGTGCCTAAGTGCACACTACTGATTGTTGGGTGCTTTTCATGCCCAATTGTGGGTGAGCATATCATATGATACAGTGCCTATGAGCATGTCTGGTGGCCTCATATAGCAATGGTCAATGCTTGGTCAATGGTGTTATTACTAACAATATTAAGAACTTAAAAGAGCATAGAAAAGACAACAAAATCATTATTAAAATTGGATTTTATTATATGGCATCTAATACTGCAAGGAAGCAATATTGAATGTGTAGATAAGGCAACCATCCACTGCAGCTTCTCTCCAGGAGTGCTTTCTTCCTCAGACAAGCTCCAATACCTGCAGTGACATTTATGAATTCTTTATACTCCGCTTTTCTCTCCAGTAGGGATACAGCGCCAGCTACAGTGATTTACAACATTATTATCTCCATTTCATCCTCACAACAAGCCTGTGAAACAAGTTAGGTTGATTGAGAGTGACTGGCCCATGATCATCCGGGAAGCTTCCTGAGCAGAGTGGAGCTCCAGACTTTGGCTTTCCAGATTCCACTCTGACATTCTAATACCTGCTGTTTGGGAGCCACATGTGGCTCTTTCACACATATTGTGTGGCTCTCAAAGCTCCCACCTTCCCGTTGGCTGGCATGAAGAAGGCATTTGTCTCTTTAAATCACTTCTCCAAGCCAAGTCAACCAGCAGCTTGGAAAATGCATTTAAAGTTAAAGTTGCTTTCTTTCCAGCTCTCCCTCCTCCCATCTATTTTCCTTCTTTCTTTCCTTCCTTCCCTCCCTCACCTGATGTTGTCTTACGGCTGTCAAACATCTGAATTGTATTCTATGTGGCCCTCACTTTAAACAAGTTTGGCCACCCCTGCGCTAAACATTACACCACACTAGCTCTTTTCTGTATTGAGTCAGGGCTTGGGATTGGTGCTATCAATTTGGTTAAAAAAAATCCGGTCAGATGGGTAGGTAAGTGGGGAGTGGGGAGGATTCCATGGCTCTTGAGTGTTTTTCTCCCTTTTTAAGCCTGACCTCCACCCCGTGGCGCAGAGTGGTAAAGCTGCAGTACTGCAGTCAGAGCCCTCTGCTCACGACCTGAGTTCGATTCCAGATGATAGCTCGAGGTTGACTCAGCCTTCCATCCTTCTGAGGTCAGTAAAATGAGTACCCAGCTTGCTGGGGGGGAAGTGTAGATGACTTGGGAAGGCAATGGCAAACCACTCCATAAAAAGTCTGCTGTGAAAACGTTGTGAAAGCAGCATCACCCCAGAGTCGGAAACGAATGGTGCTTGCACAGGGGACCTTTCCTTTCCACCGCAACAAAAACAACATCAACACAACCCCTTCCCCTGTGATGTGATCGTTCCATAGAATTGCCACTGTCACATCAAGTTGACCTCAGCAGCTGCTGCCTGTCTGAGTAGACAGTTCATAGCCAGACTTGGTCTGGTTCAGTGTAAGGTAGTTTTACACAAAGAACAATTCTGATGCTGAGGGGCCATTTCACATTTGATGATCTTCCTGCAGAGATATCACTTTCACATTGGAAACATAACATCTGTCTGAGCATCTAGGAAAATTACAATGTGTGAAATAGCTCCGGCTACTGGCAATAGTTGCAAGATTTCTCCAAGACACAGATGTGAAATAATATGCTTCAATGGAAGGCAGCCCTAATCTAATCCCTAGAAGATATTGCTTTCACAACTCTGAGGGGCAGAGTTTCTTTGTTCTCTTTGACATTAACTGTTACGATCCTGGATGCTCTTGTGAGAGAAATGCAGATGTTAAGAACGGACTACTGAAGAATGCATTACTACATCTTGTGATGATTAATTCTTCATTCGTTTCTTACATCTAAGGAACTTCCTAGCTGATAGCTCAATAGGCACTTCACTAGGAACATGAGGAATGAGTGGGAAGAATGTAGTCAGAGATCCTGGGTAAAATCTGTTATGAACTAATTTATGTAGCGTTACAAAAGCCACTATTGCTCAACTTCAACACCACCAGTAACAGAACACCACTAGTCTATCTTACAAGGTTGTTGCAACTTGCAAGGGTTTTTGACACAGTGGATAGAAAGTGACTGGAAGACTCCGAAATGCTTAAGTATTACTAGTCTATTTGCATTCTCTAGGACAAGTTGATCCTTCTCTCATAAACCCGCTCCCCCCACAATCCTCCACCTTCTTTCATTTCTTTGCTTTGTACTTGAAATATTAATACTCCACTTTTCCCTTGTGACTCAAGACAACGTACAATTCCAAAAACTAAAAGCATATAAAATACAATAAAATCCTACTCCCCTGCCAAGGAAACACCTGCTACTTAAACTCCTATAAAACCATCTTTTAAAAAACCAAAAACAGACTTACAGTCCCTCCTAAATTTTTCTAAATTTTCTAACCCCCCCCCCACACACACACACACACATTTCTGCAAGGTGGGAGCCTGTTCTGCAAGATCCGAAAAACTCAGGGTTTCCAACTCTGGGTTGGGAAATTCCTGGGGAAGTTAGGTTTGGTGAGAGGAGGGGCCTCAGAGGGGTATAATACCATGGAGTCAACCCTGCAAAGCAGCCATTTTCTCCAGGGGAATGGACCTCTGTTGTAGTTGTTATTCTGGGAGATCTCCAGGCCTCCCCTATACGTTGGCAATCCTGGAATCAAAACAGATGAAAGGATGTGAGGGTGATCTGGCTGCAACACCTGTCACCCCATTGATCTCCAGGGTCAATTCAGCTGATCTGGCTGGCTAGGTGGGTGTCCCCTACCTCCCTCATCACTCTTTCTTGAAGCTGCGCACTTGGTGGAAGAGGACAACCATCCCAGATAGAAAGAGTGTACCATTCTTCGGTCAAGGGTATACAATAGCTGCACTCCCCTGCTAGAATCTCCAAATAGATTAGAAATGGCCTGTCATAAATGTCCAGTGGGCAACCTTAAGCAAAGGAAACAGCTAGAAAGTGCAACCAGAATAACTTCATTGGCACACGAGGACAAATGGAAAGAGACCATCTTCAGATAACTTTAGATAGGATATCCTTCAGATAGGTCCTAGGTCATGAAGGGTTTTTAATGTCATATCCAGCACTCCAAATTTGAAACTCCCCCACCCACCCACCCAGTAAGTGCAAAGTCTGATGAAAAGTCAGCTTTTTAAAAGTCCCAAGAAAGCCAGCCAAGCATCCAAACCAGTCCTTAGGGCATCAGCAGCCAGGCAAGCATCCGGGCCACCCCCAAGGGATCCCGCGCTGTGTCTCAGGAGATCCTATTAAGATTCCATGAATAATGAGGGAGCTCGTTAGCATTCATGTTGCTCACTACTGTGACTCGTTTGCGTGTGAGCTAAAAATAAATGTTAACAGAGAGATTCCCTGTGGCATTTGTTTTCGCATTAATATTCTTTTTATGGTTATGTGAGAAAAGGCTTCATTGAGATATCACTGGGATGACAAGAGAAATTATTGGAATCATTACAATAATGTGCAGAGGGATAAAGCGACTCCAGAGCTTTTGGAAATCATGTATATGTAGGTGATAAGGCTGCAAGTGTCAGTCAACCAATCAGTACGGTTAATTGGCTGAACTCTAATTGCATATTATAAACCTTTCCCAGTTATTGAAATGGGGGAGAGGCTAGCAACTAACAAGTCTGGGGCTTGAGAGCTTTGCAGAACCTGGGCTCATCAGCTTGCACACCATCCAATTCGATATATGCCATCCCATGCAAACAATGCCCCGTCACATCCACTGTTTACCATGGACAAACCTGTTGGTATCTGTGTGACAAGATCCGTGAGCACAAATTGGACCTAAGAAACCACTATATTATTATTACTGTGGTCTTCCATAAACCAGTGGGAGAACGTTAATCTCCTTGGGCAGCACGCATACCCCTTCAAAGGGAATATACAACACAAAATTGCAGAATTAGAACTCATCAAGTAATTGAATTTTATATGCCATTTTCTGGCTTAAAAAGAGACTTGAATTTTTCCACTCACTACACTCTCTAATAGCTTAGGAGCCTCTTTATAGACATTTTGATGGGTTGTTCTTAACAAATCAGAAGAGTTTCCAGCTCACCTCAACATTAGGAAGAACTTCCTGACAATTAGAACAGTTCCTCACTGGAATAAGAGGTGGTGGGCTCTCCTTTCCTGAAGGTTTTTAAACAGAAGCTAGATGGCCATCTGACAGCAATGTGGATCCTGTGAATTTAGGGGGAGGTTTTTATGAATTTCCTGCATTGTGCAGGGGGTTGGACTAGATGACCTTGAAGGTCCCTTCCAACTCTATGATTCTATATCAGACTATAACTTTATATCAGTTATCTTATTTAATTCTTATTTAAACTTTCATCTAATTCTTATTTAAACTTTTCACCTTTCTTCATAGTTGTTCAAGCCTCTGAACTCTCTTATCATTCGTTATTTGTTACTCACTGCTATTCTGATTCAGACACACAGAGAGCTCACAATGTAGATTCACACCTAACCTTTCTATCTCCCACCCCAGGTAGATTTATACTTTTTAAAAAATAAATAGTTCTATCTATAAGAACCTCCCAAAGTTGCAGTAACACAGTGCTTCAATCTTTCTGCTCTGAGGTTTCCGGTCCCCTGGAATCTTTTAGGCAGGAACAAAATCTTTTAAACCAGCCATGGTTGGGCTGCTGACTTGGTGTGGTATGGAAGGCTGACCCTGAAAGTTGATCATTACAATTTTTTCCCCTCCCTGGGAACTGGGGGAGACCCTCATATCTGACTGGCAAAGAACTTCAGCTTTTTTATTTCTTCCTCCAGCATTTCCACATAGTCTGCTTCCATTGTTCTTACCTGCTCCAAGGTATTCTCTGCAGGGGTGTCAAACATACAGCCCGTGGGCTGCATCCTGCCCCTGTAAGTCTCCAGTCAGGCCTGCGAGTGTTTGACTCTCTGCTGCTTCCTACTTCCTGTTCCTCCTTCCTCGTTTGCAGCATTGGAGCTGGCTTTTGCCCAGTCTCTGCTATTTCCTGCTTCTCAGAGGAGAAAAAGAAAGCCAAGTCACCCTTCCGTCAATTGGCCTAGGGCTCCTCTCCCCTCCTGCTCTGGGGTGGCTAGAGGAAGGAAAGAGCCACAGAGAGAGAGTCCAGTAGCACTTTCAAGAAGACCAACAATGTTTTATTCTAGATATAAGCTTTTGTGTACCTTGTCATGATCCTGGGCCTAGTGAGGCCTGCAGGTCTAAAGAAGCCTGCCTAGGAGTTACAAAAGAGCCTACATTTCCCAGGATCCCTTCTGTCCCTCTGATTGGGTGGCAAGGTTTTGGAGGGAAACTGGTCCAGAGAGGGGTAGGACCTGGGAGGAGAACATAAAAGAGCTAAGCCCAGGCAGGGTGTGCTTTTTTCCTGGAAAGCTGAGCTGAAGGTAGCTTGTTGCTTAGAGAGCTTGCAACAGGGGAAAGTTCCCAAGTGTTGGTATTAGAGTCAGGACTGTATACCTAACCGCATCAGGGCTTTTGTTTATTTTCACCAACCTTTACTGTATATATATTTCACTGTTTTACCCACTTATTATTTGAGCACTGTAAATAAACTTGTTATACTTCTTGGGTCCTCATGTCTCCTTGGTCACAGTTATTAATAATTATTAATAAGGAAGACAAGGGTGGTTAGGTGCTCTGAGCCATCCCATGCAGACCCTTACTAGAGCAGAGGAAGTCAGTAGAAGGCCCTGCTAGGCCCAACTGTGTGACATATTTGCACACTTTTCCAAAGGAGGGGGGGAAAGTCCAGTGGTACTTGTAAGAAAAAAACAACATTTTCTTTCAGGTGTAAGCTTTTGTATGCCTGCACACTTCTTCAGAGTGAGAGAGGGGGGGAAGGAGGGAGGGAGGAAGGGAAAGAACCAGAGAGAGAAAGATGAACTCCCATAGCACTTTGACAGATTCCCCTTTCCAGTTCTAACAGATGGGGGAAGGAGGGAAAGAAACCTAAGAGCACAGCTTGCATTCTTTATTATTAGTGGGAGTTAGAGTCCCTTAACAACTAACAAAATTAGTGCCAGGGCATGAGCTTTCTTCAGCCACTGCTCACTTCTTCAGATATAACTAGAATGTGGGCCCATTTGTCCTTCTATCTTGGCGAGTGAAGTGATTTCAGATGTCAAATGAGAATAGCAGGCATTGGTAATGAAAGATGAAACTTAGGTCTCAATTCAGTCCAGCTTGAGCTTCATTATCAGTTGCAATTCAGCAGTCTCTAATCTCCCTTTGAAATTACTTTGTAGGAGAACTGCTACTCTTAGGGCAGCAACTGAATGTCCTTGAAGGTTAAAATGTTCCCCCATTGGTTTTTGAATGTTGTGGTTTCTAACAGCAGTAGTAAGAGTAAGAGTCCAGTAGCACCTTAAAGACTAACAAAATTTGTGGTAGGTTATGTGCTTCTGTGAGTCACTGCTCACTTGTTCAGGCTTATTTCCATTTATTCCTTGCATCCTCCCAGACTGAATCCTCCTGTTCCAAATTGAGACCTATGTTTCCTGTCTCATTACCCATGCTGATATCTCCATGCTTACTATCCCTCTGCATATCACACCTAATCCAATCAAGCCTGCTATTGCCATTTAGCATATGAAAATCATCTTTATAACATTTATATCTCCACTACCTTGCGTTACATTTTATGGCACACATGGTCTGGCCCAACAATGTGATATTTATGTCAGATCCAGCCATTATAACAAATGAATTTGACACCTCCACTCTAAATAATTATTTTTCTCGGTAACGTTAGCAGTCTCCTCTTCAGTCTTGTTCATCAGGTGACTAAAGGGAGTCTGCAGTGACTGATTCCCCATCCTATGGTGGTTTATGTGCCTGGCTTTTCTCCAGGTTAAGAGGCTGACTTGGTGCAGTGTGGAAATCTTCATGGTTTTGGATTTCTGCATTTCCACATGGTATGCTTCCATTGTTCTGACCTGTTGTATTTTACCTAAATCATGGCGTGCCATGTCTGTGAGCCGCCCTGAGCCCGCCTTTGGCGGGGGAGGGCGGGATATAAGAATAAAACTTACTTACTTGCAAGCAGAGGCAGAAGTGGGCACAGTGCTGCCTTCTTTTTCTGGTGTAGTGTATTGCGCCTTTAGTAAAGCACCGCGCGACCATGCAGCAGAGGCGACCAGGGGGAATCCCCTGGTCACTCGGCGCAGCGCGCGAAAGGACTCCGCCAATCAAGATCTGTGGCGGGAAGTTTGACTGGTCAGGATTGGTCTGGGCCAGCTGGGGGGCCGTTCCGGGCTGAGTGTATATAAAGCGGGTCCTGGCCCGCGTTGGCGGCCCTGTGATGTACCATCCAATAAAGCATGTTGCCTTCAGCACGTCTCGTCTCTGAGTACATTACATCTGGGGAAGCAGACAGGACTGCCTTTTTCTCAGGAGGTTGTTTCCTTCCCAACATGCTCTACATCAGGGGTGGCCAAACTGTGGCTCAGGAGCCACATGTGGCTCTTGCACATATTATATGGCTCTTGAAGCCCCCAGCACCCTGTTGGTCAGCTTGGAGAAGGCATTTGTCTCTAAATCAATTCTCCAAGCCAAGCCAGCTGGTGGCTTGGAGAATGCATTTAAAGTTGCTTTTCCCCACCTCTCCTTCCCTCCTACCTCCCCCATCTATTTGCTTTCCTTCCTTCCTCCCTCCCTTCCTTCTCTCAAACATCTGACATTCATGTCTTGCAGCTCGCAAACATCTGGCATTCTATGTGGCTCTTACATTAAGCAAGTTTGGCCACCCCTGCTCTAAATTTTTGTACAGAAGTGGATAGACATCACAAGGCAAGTCTGTCTTGTCACAATTCAGATTTACACTTGAAAGTTTCATTGAAGCATTCACTTTCCGCCTTAACTCCTCCGTCCTGTAATTTCCTCCCTTAAAGCAAGATTTCCAGTTTGAACTCCAAATAGAAATAAGTATTGTTAGACTTTAAGGTGCCATTGGTTATTTTATTTTTCTCTTTTTTTGACCAGATTTGAAATGTAAAAATGGCTTTCCCCTTGATAATTTACTTTTCAGTGTGAACTGTGAACTGATGATGTCTTTTCCTAAAAGGTAACAAATTAGTCATACCCATTTTGTCCCTAAGTTGTGTACCAGAATGTCCCAATGAACTGTGAACTCAGATTTCAGACTCCATCTCAGGGTTTGCCTGTTTCTGGAAGGTTGGGACAATTGTTCCAGTTGTCAAGCACATCTGCTTTTCCGTATGTCCGACTGGCACGTGTCCATCTCATAAACAGATCTTCTCACTCTAACTCCATTTTTCTTTATGGGCAGAAGGTTGATGGAAGCATTGCTTGATCTGCCAGATGCAAGCACTTTGCAATGGGTGACATAAACATCTGGTGTTAGAAACCAGCTGTTATGGGCCAGATCTGCAGGCAGTTTAAATATGCGTAACATGGACATCAATGGAAGTACCCAGATGGCACCATTGCAGGATGTGGTTTCTGGAGTATTAAATCATTACTACCCTTCAGAACAATATCATTGGCAGTGATTTGAGGTGGCTGCATGGTTTAATGGACGCCAACGCTCAACTTATAAATATACAAATATATTATAAAAAGAAGTTCTTTTTACACAGGCTTTTAATTAAAGGTTATCTTTTAACATCACTTTTATAGTCTGCTTTGAGCCTGGGAACTATTTTATGAGGTTCTTTTTAACCGGCTCAGTGTTTTGTGCTGTTCCATGCACTGGCTAGGTTCGTAATGCTGAGTTTTTAATTAGTAACTGCTTTTAAATTGTGCTTTATGTTCTTTTTTATTTTGTAAGCTGCTTCTTGCAGATACTCTGGAGATGCAGTGTAGAAACTTTCTAATAAACAAATAGTAACAAAAGGAGAATACCTCTGAGTCAGTGCAGAGGGCATTTTCTTTATCACTAATTAACCATCCCTTCACCATGCACTGGCAATTTAAAGGGGTGAATTAGAGCTCACCACTATCCCAGACAGGATTTCCCTCTGCTGTTCCCATTTCAATTTATTTCAGATCTGGCCCTCATAGCAAATGAGTTCGACACCCCTGCTCTGGAAGTTCCATCACCTTTCCTTGGCCTGAATGGGAGGCTCCCCAATCATCGTTAGTTAGTTAGTTTATTCAATTTATATCCCGCCCTCCCTGCCAAAGCAGGCTCAGGACCAGCTTTCCCCAATTCTCCTGTCTGTGTTAAACTTCTCTCAGTCAGGGCTGAATTCAAAAACTGTCAGTACTTGACTCTGCTCAATTAGGGCTGAAATCAGACTCAATTCTCCTCAGTATCCAGCTTAGAAGTCTTTTTCTGGTCAGCTGATGCTAACTAACCAGATCTCTTGGAGAAGCCTGTCACTCAAGGCTCTCTGACTCTGTGAAGAATTAACCCTTCACAGCTTGTACAGTACTCCTAAGCTTTTAAAAAGTGCAGTTGATCACACATGGCTTGGGATACCAGCTAAACTAACAGCCAATAATAATAATAATTTTTAATTTATATCCCACCCTCCCCGCCGAAGCAGGCTCAGGGCGGCTCACGTAGCATAAAATACCACATTTCAACAGTATACAATACAACATTACAATGCAAGAAATGCATAAAATACAACATTATATTTGGTTGTGTGGTTAAGCGAGAGGAATGCTCTGTAGTGTGGATTATAGTCCTTCTTTCTCTGTTCCAGTTGTTTGGCTCATTGTTGGTCAAAATATGAGATTTAACTTCAACCCAGCTTCCCCCTTAGGGTTGCCAAGTCCAATTCAATAAATATCTGGGGACTTTGGGGGTAGAGCCAGGAGACTTTGGGGTGGAGCCAGGAGTACATTGGTGGTGGAGCCAGGATCAAGGCTGTGACAAGCATAATTGAACTCCAAAGGGACTTCTGGCCATCACATTTAAAGGGACTACACACCTTTTAAATGCCTTCCCTCCATTGGAAGTAATGAAGGATGGGGGCACCTTCTTTGGGGGCTCATAGAATTGGACCCTCTTGTCCAATCTTTTTGAAACTTGGAGTCTTTTGAGAAGAGTCATTGGATGCTATCCTGCAAATTTGTTGACTCTATTTCAAAAACCAGCCCCTCCCCAGAGCCCCAGATACCCACAGATCAATTCTCCATTATACCCTATGGAAATCAGTCTCCAAAGGAAATAATGGAGAGTGCCCAGAAGACATTCTCCCCCCCCCCCCACTTTCTTTCTGTTTAAAACAATTTTATTTAGTAACATATGGTAACAATATCAATTTCTTGCATCGTTAATAACTTCTTTTTATCTATCCCATATATTACTTTCTAACCACCCCTCCCCCCGTTACTTGACCCCCGCTGGTGTTATTTACTTAAAATACTAACATTTAAAGGTTTCCTTAACTAATAATAAAAAAATAAATATTCTTCTTCCTTCTACGACTAATTTCCTTCAAAAATTGTCCAATGTCCTTTTATTTTCCACTCTTTTTCTACATATCTTCTAAACTTTTTCCACTCCATCTTAAAAACTTCTAAGTCATAGTCTCTTAAAATTCTTGTTAATTTGTCCATTTCACTCCATGTCATAACTTTTACAATCCAATCCCATTTTTCTGGTATTTTTTCTTGCTTCCACAACTGCGCATACAGTGTCCTAGCAGCTGAAAGCAAGTACCAGATTATAGTTCTATCTTCTTTTGGAAATTTTTCCATTTGTAATCCCAACAGAAAAGTCTCTGCAACTTTCTTAAATTCATATCCCAAGATCCTGGAAATTTCTTGTTGAATCATCTGCCAATACTTTTTTGCTCTTTTACACGTCCACCGCATATGGTAGAAAGAACCTTCATGTTTTTTACATTTCCAACATCTATCTGACATCTTATTGTTCATCTTTGCCAACTTTTTAGGAGTCATATACCATCTGTACATCATTTTAAAACAGTTCTCTTTAATACTATGACACGTCGAAAGCTTTATAGAATTCTTCCACAAATATTTCCAAGTTTCCATCTGTATTTCTTTATTTACATTAATTGCCCACTTAATCATTTGAGATTTCACTACTTCATCTTCTGTAGACCATTTTAAGAGTAATTTATATAATTTTGAAATTAATTTTTCATTGTCTCCAAGCAGAACTTTTTCCATTTCTGTTTGCTCTTTTCTTATTTCTTCAGTTTTAATATCATTTTCCACCAAGCTCTTTATTTGTTGCATTTGGAACCAATCATATTTATTATTCAGCTCTTCAGCAGTTTTCAGTTCTATTTTGCCACTTAGTATTTTTAATAGTTGATTGTATGACAACTACTTTTCTTCACCCGTCTCAGCTGTTATTTTTATTACTTCTGCTGGCACTATCCATAGCGGTTTTCTCTCATCCCCATACTTCTTATATTTCATCCAAGTATTTAGCAAATTATTTCTTATATAATGGTGAAAGAAAAAAAATCCATCTTTTTTCCCTATAGTACATATAAGCCTGCCAGTCAAATTTATTTCCATGACCATCCAACACTAAAAGTTTTTTGTTTAACAGCATCACCCATTCTTTTATCCACACTAAACAAACTGCTTCATGATATAGTTTTAAATCTGGTAATTGGAATCCTCCTCTTTCTTTTACATCTGTTAAAATTTTCATTTTGATCCTTGGTTTCTTCCCAGCCCACACAAACTCTGAAATTTTCCTTTGCCATTTATTAAATTGTTTACTGTCTTTCACAATCGGAATAGTTTGAAACAAATACATTATTCTTGGCAAAATATTCATCTTAATTGCAGCTATTCTGCCAAGTAATGACAAATTAAGTTTATTCCATTTTATCATATCTTCATCCATTTTACGCCATAGCTTCTCATAACTGTTTTTAAACAAATCAATATTCTTCATTGTTATTTCCACACCCAAATATTTTACCTTAGAGGTAACTTCACATCCCGTTATCTTCTGCAGTTCCTTTTGTTTGCTTACTTGCATATTTTTACATAGAAGTTTTGATTTTTCTTTATTAATATAAAGTCCCGCCAGTTCTCCATATTCTTGTATTGTAACTAACAACAAAGGTGTTACTTGTATGGGATTTTCATTTATAAACATTATATCATCTGCAAATACCCTATATTTGTAAGTAAATCCTTTTACTTTAATCCTTCTATTTCTTTGTCTTCTTGGATTTGCATCAGTGAATTTTCAAGAGTCATTATAAACAACAGTGGGGAAAGCGGATATCCTTGTCTTGTACCTTTGCTGATTGTCATATCTTCTGTAAGATCTGCATTTATACATAGCCTTGCACGTTGTTCATCCTTGTTTTTATCATCCTTATAAAGTTATCCCCCAGCTCCATTTTCTCCATTACTGCAAACATAAAGTCCCAGTTTAAATTATCAAATGCCTTCCCTGCATCCACAAAGAATAATGCAACTTCCTTTTCTGGATGCCTTTCAAAATATTCCACGATATTTACAACAGTTCTAATATTGTCTCTTATTTGAAGAAACCCCACTTGATCCTCCTTTACAAAATTAATCAAATGATGTTTAAGCCGTTCTGCCAATATTCTTGTATATATTTTATAATCATTGTTTAATAGTGAAATTGGTCTATAATTTTTTACATTCGTGACATCTCTGTCTTCTTTTGGAATCAATGAAATAACAGCTTCCTGCAATGTATTTGGTATTTTCCCTTTTATTCTTATAATGTTCATCAATTTCTGAAGTTTCGGTATTAATTCCTCTTTGAAGATTTTATAAAATTTAGCTGTATATCCATCTGGCCCAGGTGCCTTTCCATTTTTCATTGCATTAATCGCTGCTTCAATTTCTATTTTTTCAATTGGATCATTCAAAACAGTTTTCATAGTTTCTCTTAAGGGCGCTATTTTAATATTTTGTAAATACGTTTCCATTTTTTCTTTCTTTCTTTTAACACCCTTAAATAATTTGGCATAGTACTTAAAGAATTCTCTTTTTATTCCTTCCTGATCTACCAACTCTCTTCCATCAACCACAATTTTATTAATAATTTTACTTTCTCTCTTTTTTTCAGTTGCCAGGCCAAATACTTTCCAGGTTTATTTGCTCCCTCAAAAGATTTCTGCTGTAATCTTTTCAGATTCCATTCCAGTTCTTTATTTAACAAATGTCTCATTTGTGTTTGTAATATTGTAATCTCCCTCATAATTTTCTTTTTCCCTGGTCTTTTTCTCAGTTCCCCTTTTATTTCATTTTGAATGTCCAACATCTGTTTTTCTTTTGCCCTCTTGTCTTTATTATCCAATGTGATCAATGTTCCTCTCATTACTGCTTTATAAGCATCCCACACCATCTGAAATTCTATATCTCCTTTGTCGTTTATTTGGAAGAAAACTTTAGTTTCATTTTATAGAGATGTCACTATTTCTTTATTCTGTAGTAAATCTTCATTTAATCTTCATCTTCTCGACTTTTTCGACAATTTTGTAATCCACATTATTGGGTTATGATCAGCCCCTATTTTAGGTAAAATCTCTATTTTCTTTGTTATAAGGGCTAAATTCTTAGTGTCCCACAACATGTCAATTCTGGAAAAAGTATTATGTCTTGCTGAAAAAAAGGTATAGTCCCGTACTTCAGGGTTAAATTTTCTCCATATATCTTCCAGGTTTTCTTGTTTGACAAATTCAAAAAAATACTTTGGCAATTTTCCTTCCTTATTTTTTTTCCCAGACCTATCCAGTGTATTCTGGATTAAGAACATAAGAGAACATAAGAGAAGCCATGTTGGATCAGGCCAACGGCCCATCAAGTCCAACACTCTGTGTCACACAGTGGCAAAAAAAATTATATACACACATACACTGTGGCTAATAGCCACTGATGGACCTGTGCTCCATATTTTTATCTAAACCCTTCTTGAAGGTGGCTATACTTGTGGCCGCCACCACCTCCTGTGGCAGTGAATTCCACATGTTAATCACCCTTTGGGTGAAGAAGTACTTCCTTTTATCCGTTTTAACCTGTCTGCTCAGCAATTTCATCGAATGCCCACGAGTTCTTGTATTGTGAGAAAGGGAGAAAAGTACTTCTTTCTCTACTTTCTCCATCCCATGCATTATCTTGTAAACCTCTATCATGTCACCCCGCAGTCGACATTTCTCCAAGCTAAAGAGTCCCAAGCGTTTCAACCTTTCTTCATAGGGAAAGTGCTCCAGCCCTTTAATCATTCTAGTTGCCCTTCTCTGGACTTTCTCCAATGCTATAATATCCTTTTTGAGGTGCGGCGACCAGAACTGCACACAGTACTCCAAATGAGACCGCACCATCAATTTATACAGGGGCATTATGATACTGGCTGATTTGTTTTCAATTCCCTTCCTAATAATTCCCAGCATGGCGTTGGCCTTTTTTATTGCAAACGCACACTGTCTTGACATTTTCAGTGAGTTATCTACCATGACCCCAAGATCTCTCTCTTGGTCAGTCTCTGCCAGTTCACACCCCATCAACTTGTATTTGTAGCTGGGATTCTTGGCCCCAATGTGCATTACTTTGCACTTGGCCACATTGAACCGCATCTGCCACGTTGACGCCCACTCACCCAGCCTCAACAGATCCCTTTGGAGTTCCTCACAATCCTCTCTGGTTCTCACCACCCTGAACAATTTAGTGTCATCCGCAAACTTGGCCACTTCACTGCTCACTCCCAACTCTAAATCATTTATGAACAAGTTAAAGAGCATGGGACCCAGTACCGAGCCCTGCGGCACCCCACTGCTTACCGTCCTCCACTGCAAAGACTGCCCATTTATACTCACTCTCTGCTTCCTATTACTCAGCCAGTTTTTGATCCACAAGAGGACCTGTCCTTTTACTCCATGACTCTCAAGCTTTCTAAGGAGCCTTTGATGAGGAACTTTATCAAAAGCTTTCTGGAAGTCAAGGTAAACAACATCTATCGGGTCTCCTTTGTCCACATGTTTGTTCACCCCCTCAAAGAAATGTAACAGGTTAGTGAGGCAAGATCTTCCCTTGCAGAACCCATGCTGAGTCTTCCTCAATAACCCGTGTTCATCAATGTGCCTACTCATTCTGTCCTTGATAATGGTTTCTACCAACTTTCCCGGTATTGAAGTCAGACTGACTGGCCTGTAATTTCCCGGGTTTCCTCTGGAACCTTTTTTAAAGATGGGGGTGACATTTGCTACCTTCCAGTCCTCAGGAACGGAGGCAGATTTCAATGAAAGATTACAGATTTTTGTTAGAAGATCCACAAGTTCAACTTTGAGTTCTTTCAGAACTCTCGGATGTATGCCATCCGGACCCGGTGACTTATTAGTTTTTAATTTGTCTATCAGGTGTAGGACCTCCTCTTTTGTCACCTCAATCTGACTCAGGTCTTTCAATACCCCTTCCAAAATTAGTGGTTCTGGGGCGGGCAAAAAGTTCTCATCTTCCACAGTGAAGACGGAGGCAAAAAATTCATTTAGCTTCTCAGCCATTTCCCTATCCTCCTTCAGTAATCATTTTACCCCATGGTCATCCAAGGGCCCCACTGCCTCCCTGGCTGGTTTCCTACTTCTAATATATTTGAAGAAAGTTTTATTGTTGGTCTTTATGTTTTTTGCAATATGCTCCTCATAGTCCCTTTTTGCCTGCCTGATCACAGTCTTGCATTTGATTTGCCACAGCCTGTGTTCCCTTTTACTAATCTCACTTGGACTGGTTTTCCACCGCTTAAAGGAGTTCTTCTTACCTTTTACAGCTTCCATTACTTTGTTTGTTAACCACGCAGGCCTTTTCTTATGCCTGTTTGTGCCTTTCCTAACTTGTGGTATGTATTTTATCTGAGCTTCTAGGATTATAGTTTTAAATAGCATCCAAGCTTCCCAAAGGGTTTTGACCGTATGTTCCATTAAAATCCATTAAAATCCCCCATTATCAAAACTTGGTCATATGTCACTTCTTTGAATTGTTGTATGTCTTTGAAAAAAGCATCCTTTGCACCATTTGGTGCATACAGTCCCAATAACAATGGGTTTTTTGCATTTAAAATTATTTCTACTGCTACAAATCTTTAATTTTTATCTTTAAACACTAATTTCGGCTCCAATTCTTGTTTTAATATAAAAAAATCACTCCCCTTTTCTTCTGTTCAGCCAATTAATGAAATTCTAGTCCCAATTGCTTATTCCATAAAAATTTATAATCCTTTTGTTTGATATGTACTTGTTGTAAACAAATTATGTTACAATTTTGCTTTTTAATCCAATTAAACGTTGCTTTTCTTTTTTGTGGTGAATTTAGTCCATTTACATTCCAAGATAATAATTTGTAATCCATCATGGTGCAAATTCTTTGTGTTCTTCCCAAAATCTACACAGTTCCTGTGTGTTTGTAATTGTAATCCTTTTTCCTTGAAGTTCAAAGCTCAAACCTTCAGGTAGTATCCATCTATACCTCATTTCATTGTCCCGTAATTTTTCTGTCAATTTCTTGTATGCTCTTCTGTCATTTATCACTTGTCTTGGCAACTCCTTCATAATTCTTACTCTGCTGCCTCCCACTATCAATGTCTTTTCAAAGTTTTTATTCAAGATCTTTCCCACCATTTATTTTGTCATATATCTTATAGCCACATCTCTTGGTAGATTATTTTTTTTTGCATAAGGTGAGTTCACTCTATACATATAGTCATACATATTTCTAGTCCCTTCAGGATCTTCCTCCAAAAATTCCGCAATTATTTTTATTATATATTCTTTCAAATCAGTTTCTTCATCCTCAGGTACTCCTCTCGGATGTATCTGGGTCTCCATCAATTTGCAGTCATGAATTGCCACTTTTTCTTGTATTTTTAACAAGGTGAAATCATGTACTTTCACTCTCCCCTTCACCTCTTGCACTCTCTTTGATGTTACCACAGTCTCATTTCTGAGATCTTCTATATCTTTTTTTAGCTCTTCAATATCTTTTCTAATTTCTTTTTTGGAAGCAGTTATCATCTCCTTCATCCTTTTCATTATCCTGGCTTCCATTGCATCTAATTGGTCCTGCATTTTCTCCAATGAAGCAGTCCTTTCTCGGGTTTGCTTGTGGTCTGACATGTAAAAACACCGAAAATTTTGACCTCACCAAATTAAATTTCAACTATCAGGTTTAAAAGAGTAAGGCAATCAGTTTATCCCAGCCGTGCTAAAAATCTTTAAGGCTAAAGTGATACCGCAGCTTTTATATGGGGTCCCAGTGTAGATCACAGCCTTGGATAATGCCATTGAATGTGTCCAATCAAAATTCCTACGGAAAATTCTGGGATTCCCAAAGTGCGTACCATATGCAGCTGTGTGTTTAGAAACAGGGACGAATCTTGTGGAAACACAAGCATGGCTAATGTCACTTAAATACTGGCTACGGCTACATTTCCACTCTGACTCAGAGAGCCTTTTATATCAACTGCTCTCAGAATCTAATTTGTCAAATTGGCTAGTATTTATTGAGAGGAAAATAAAATCTATGGGCATTGATTTAGATTCACTTCTTATGCTATCCTTAAAAGAAGCTTTTTTGAAACTTAAGCTCAGAATTCTAGATATTGAAATGCAAATGTTATATAGCCTGGCCAACAAGTCCTGCTCCCTGCTGAATTTCGAACTTCCTCTCTCAGTAGGGAAATTAGCGTCGTATTTCTCCTCTCTGTAAGCTCCACAGCAACGGCGTGCGTTCTCGTTAACGAGATGTAATGCATTACCATCTGCTATCCTATTTGGTAGATTTAACAGGATTGAGTACTCTAATAGACACTGTCTTTGTAATTCCAAGTGTATTGAAACTATTTCCCATGTACTACTGAACTGTCCTCTTTATGATGATATTCGTTGTATATACTTGAAAGATATCTTAGCAGATATGTTGGGCTGTGCTGATTCAGGCAAAGTCCACAAACTTTTAAATGACACTTGCGCTGAGGTAACTTTAATGATGGCTAGATTTCTCCAACAGGCCATGGAAATACGACAGAGAATGGTTCTGGAATGACCACATTTTATTTGTTTTAATTATTTAATTTGGCTAAACTCGACTCATATATATATTACTTATTTGACATAAGCTCGACAAGATCCTAATCTTCTTTGGTAATGCTAAACATCTAAAGCTACACAAGACCGGTGTTGATCTGGATAACTATAGAAAAGGTAAAAATAGCTATCTTTCATTCTGGGACTAATTAAAGTTAAACAAAATAAAATCAGAAGGTGGAAAATCGAAATCTAGAAAACTTGGAAGAAGGGGTGAAATTTGGACTTTGTAAATTTAAAGGACAGTGCTAAAAAGTGGAAAGGAATTTATTGTTTGGTCTACTTACGGTTTTTGAGAAAAAGCCCCATCCTCATAGAATTGCAGCTCCCACAGTCAATACAGGAAATACGACAAGTATCGTGAGATCTCTCTACCAGCGAAAACGGGATTTGGTGGCAAGCAAAGCAGGAAGCATTGGATGGAAAAGGGAAATCATCGAAGCAGCCAGCCTACTCTAGGACTATAATATCATAGAAAAACATCGGCAGCCATTGCAAGGAGGCTAAAGTTTAAATAAAATTTTTAAAGTGTTCGGGACATTAAAAATTGGGGAGCCGACAGAGGTGACGTTTATAAGGTAAATGCTATTGGACATTACTGTTAATAACTATTTTAGAAGCCTCTAGAGAAAAAAGAAAAAAAAATTTTTAAGTGAGGCAGAAAGTTGCGACCGCCATTTTGGAGAAATCAAAAACTTTAAAAATTAATATCTGAGACCAGGAGGCTCTGAGGACGGTGAAATTAGGCTTATTGAAGAAAGCAAGCCTCACTCTTTAGCAAATAGTAAGCCTTTATTGGCATAAAACAGATTTAGCAGTAAAATAGCAATATAAATAATATAAAATCCTAGATTATAGAGTACATAGAGAGATAAAATACATAAAATAAGTAATATATATATGAGTCGAGTTTAGCCAAATTAAATAATTAAAACAGGCTTGCACACCTCTAGTCTGCCCAATGGAGATTAATCTTGGGCTTTCCTTGCCCAAGTGAACTATGGAGGCATCTAGGGAGGGAGTGCACTACTTTTGGGAGGGCTGCACAATGATGTCAGAGAGGTGAGCCAACATTGCCAAGAGGCTAGCATGAGGATGTCGTTGGTATGCTGCTCCATGCTTGATGGGTGTTGGTGGTAGTACTATGGACTCCATTGCAGTTACTATGCTCTTAGTCCTTTGAAATTGAGTCGCCTTTGGCATTTCTTTTTCTCTACTGAGAAAGTGCAGGATACCAGCCAGTTATGCTGGAACAACAGTATTCCCTCTAAGATCTGTGTGTGAGTGCCTGCTCATTAACACAGGAAACCATCCTGACCTCAATAGTCCAGGCAAGCCCAATCTTGTCAGATCTTGGAAGCTAACAGGGTCAGCTCTGGCAAGTACTTGGGTGGGAGACCTCCTTGGAATACCAGAAGTCAGGAGGCAGGGGCAGGGGTTTTTTTTTGCTGTCTTCCTGAATATCCTCCAGGCCCCCAGTAGGGGTCAGTCACCAGAGGATGCCATGACTTCCAGGTTCACACACACACACACACACAGACACAAACACTTGCACACATGCACATATAAATTTAAAAAAAAACATTTAAAAGCCCCACAGGAATCCCTGCTTGGCAGCCCTGCAAAGTCTTGCACTGCCCATTGTCCATTTTAAGTTTACAGCAATTATATTCTGCTCAGGATGTGAACTGCTCCACTCAGTAGGGCAAAAAACTTGGAGAGAACACCATACCAGTGTCGTAAAATCTGCTTTCCATACAGAGGTTCCTAGGTCCAAAGCCTAGTGCCTCCAAGTCAAAAGCACAGAGAGTGATATGAAAGACTCTGGAAAGCAGCTAGCAGACAGAGTAGACAATACTGACTGTGCTATATCAGTGGTCTAATTGAGGATAAGACAGCTTCACCAGCTTTCTGATGCCATCACTGAATCATAATTAATACTTAATAATTAATACTAAGCATTACAGAAATTTGTATCTAATAACAGTGGTGTTTTTACCTGAATGCTCATATTAAACTCAATTCTAGCAGGATTTTTTTTTTCATGGCTGTGTCTTAAAGCAAGTTGCCATGGCATCATCTGTTACGCTTCTTATTAATAATGCATTTTAAGACTGACTTCATCAGGAGATGCATAGAAAGCCATTGTATGCACTGAACACCTCCTAGTTACAGATAAAGACTTTCTTAATAAATGTGTGGGGGGGGGGGGGTTGCAAGCCTGTAGTGCTTCCTGTTAATTTCAGGGCAGTGTCCATATTTTTGAATCATCTAAATCAGCCTCTCAAGATCTGATGCCAAATAATCAAGATCAAGTATACAAATGTGAAATGCAAATTAGCACCATTAAAACCGTTCAGAATACTTACTCTAGATTTAATTTATACAGAACATTAGTTTCTAACCGAAGCAAAATTAGCTGTTTGGGATTTGAATTCTTCTCATCAGCAGAATTACAGAAAACCCCTTGGTACAAAGGGCAGACCAGGAGAATATGTAGATCTTCTAGTTGCCCAGTACTACAAACACATACGGTAGCTCAAAACCATTTTTTTTAAATATTGGCTTCTTAATGCCTTTGAATGCCTGATACTTCAATCAATGGCAAAAATAAAACAGAGTAAATTTGAATTAGCAGGTCACCATAACTCCATTCAGACATTCAGAAGTGTGGAGGCTAAGCATAAAGATTGCAAGATTGCACTTTAATCTGAACCTCCACGCTTTCTACAGAAGTTCTGAACCAGTTCTCCTTTCTTCTTTTTTTAACTTTTAAATGCTTTATTGAATATTTGGGAGTACATTGTTTTGTCAAGGATAATTTTACAAAACATGAGTCAGTGAGAAATCAGTATACTGCTGAACCAGTTCTCCTTCATATGACAACTTCCACATGTTTTTTCCATGCAGGCTCCATGATCTCCTGCATAGCCTTTTGGGTGGTCAAAGAAAACCTTTCCTTCCCTTTTCACCAGCAGAAAAGTTGGTTGGATCCAGACCATTAAAACTGATGTGATGTAAGTGCAGAGCTTTTTTTGTAGAAAAAGCCCAGCAGGAACTCATTTGCACACGCCTCCCTGACACCAAGCCAGCCGGAACTGTCTTCCTGTTGTTCCTGCTCAAAAAAAGCCCTGTGTGACATGTATATGATTTGCTTGTATACGCTAAAGCAGGGGTGTCAAACTCATTTGTTATGACAGCCAGATCTGCCATAAATGAGACCTTGTTTGGGCAGGCCATGTTGGGTCAGGGTGGGCCAGGCCATGTATGTACCTTTTTAAGATTAGGTAGCAGAGATATAAACTTTATAAAGGACAGAGAAAAACACAAAGATTTAAAAAAAACTTAAAATAAAACATGCCTAAAACATTAGCACTGTTTGGTCTTAAAGGTGCTTTCTTTGTATTTCTCCCATGGGATCCAGGGAACTGGGCAAAGGAAACTCTGGCTCTTTCCTTCCTTCCCCAGCGGACCAGGAGCAGAGGAGCCTCAGCCAACAGAAGGAAGGAAGGCTTGGCTCAGTAGCTCTGCTGTGCGATTGAGAGAGCCTGGCAAAGCAAACTCTCCCTCCCTCCCTTCCTCCCCAAGGAAGGAGCCTCAACCAATGGAGAAAAAGAGGCTTTGCTCTGAAGTTCCTGTGCAGTTGAGCAAGCCTTGCAAAGCAAGCTGTGATGCAGAAGGAAACAA